>NC_138182.1:45608781-46208781 GCF_964194105.1 Spermophilus citellus | reverse complement strand
AGGGGAGGGGGGACAGTGGAGAATGGGATAGACAGCAGAATACATCAGTCACCAGAAAGGCAATTTGTAAATCAATGGAAATGTAACTGATGTGACACAGCAATCTGTATATGGGGTAAAAATGGGAGTTCATAACCCACTTGAATCAATCTGTGAAATATGGTATATTAAGAACTATGTAATGTTTTCAACAACCAACAATAAAATAATTTAAAAAAAAAAGAATGGGAGAGAATATTTGTAAGTCATAGATTTGATGAGGGGTTAGCTCACAGAATATATAAGAAATTCATATGACTCAACAACAAAAACACAAACTGATTAAAAATTGGGCAAAGGCCTTCAATAGATGAATGGATAAAAAAATGTGGCATTTATACACAATGGAGTATTACTCTGCATTAAAAATGACAAAATCATAGAATTTGGAGGGAAATGGATGGCATTAGAGCAGATTATGCTAAGTGAAGCTAGCCAATCCTTAAAAAACAAATGCCAAATGACTGCTTTGATATAAGGGGAGTAACCAAGGACAGGGTAGGGACGAAGAGCTTGAGAAGAAGATTAACATTAAACAGGGATGAGAGGTGGGAGGGAAAGGGAGTAAGAAGGGAAATCGCATGGAAATGGAAGGTGATCCTCAGGGTTTTACAAAATTACATATAAGAGGAAATGAGGGGTAAGAGAAGAATAATACAAGTGGAAGAAATGATTAACAGTAGAGGGGGTAGAGAGAGAAATGGGGAGGGGAGGGGAGGGGAGGGGGGATAGTAGAGAATAGGATAGACAGCAGAATACATCAGACACTAGAATGGCAATATGTAAATCAATGGAAGTGTAACTGATGTGATACAGCAATCTGTATACGGGGTAAAAATGGGAGTTCATAACCCACTTGAATCAAACTGAAATATGATATATTAATAACTATGTAATGTTTTGAACGACCAACAATAAAAAAAAGAAAAAATAAATAAATAAATAAAATAAAATAAAATAAAAAATTGGGCAAAGGACTTGAACAGAAAGATTTTTCTAAAGGAGATGTACAAATTGTCATCAAGTGTATGAAAAGATGCTCACCATCATTGATCATTAGGGAAATGCAAATTAAACCCACAGTAAGATATCCCCTCACAACCATTAGGATAGTTGTCTTCTGTAATTGTTGATATTACAAAAATACAGATCATTTTGAATTCCATATATATATATAGGTTGTAATGGGTAGTAGACTGCCAAGTCCTGAGACTACATCCTGGTATCCTAAATAAAACCTGCTTCATAAGTGTTGATGAGGGTATGGAAAGATTCTAACCCTGGTGTACTGAAGGTGAGAATATAAAATAATGCAGATACTATGGAAAATAGTGTGGTGGTTCCTCAAAAAAATTAAAAATAGAATTACCATATGATCCAGCATTCTACTTCTAGGTGTATGACCCAAAGAATTGAATTCAGGGTCTCAAAAGTAATATCTGTACATCCACATCACAGCATTATTATTCACAATAGGCAGTGAGTGGAAAACAACCCAAATGTGAACAAATGGCTGAAGATATTAAAAAAATATGGAGTGTAATAATATAGTGAAATATTATTGAATAGCCTGAAGTAGGAAGTAAGTTCTGACATGTGCTACCACATGGAATCTTGAGGACATCGTGATAAGTGAAATAAGCCAGCACCAAAAGGATAGATAGATAGATAAATAAATAAATAGATCCATTTGTATGAGCTACCTAGAATGATCAAATTCATAGAGACATAAAGTAGAACATGGTTGCCAAGAACTCAGGGAAGAGTTGTTCAACAGTTATAGAGTTTTGCAAGATGAAGAATTCTGGAGATTGTTGTCCAACATTGTAAATGGACTTAACAGTACTGAACTCTAAAATTGGTTAAGATGGCAAACTTTATGTTTCATGTATTTTACCATTAAAAAAAACTTGCAGAAACTCTAGAAAGGTGATGTTAAAATAGTCCTTGGCAACTATTGATCAGATCTGTTTGTACTTCTAGATTTTTAAACAACTTTAAAAAGCACACTTTGACTCAGAATTATTAGCATGATTTTCATCTTTAAATATACATTTTCCAATCATAAATTAGAATTGGGTTTGGGGGAAATATTAGAATTTAGCGTGGGTCTGTTAAAAAAAACATCTGAAAGTTCAAAGAGATTGGTCTTGTTATCTGTGCAGTCATGCTTTGTTTGATTTTTCATGCTTCACATGAATAATCCTATTTCTTAGCTTCCTATTTCTCACATAGATATGCATAATGAACTGAGCATTATCAGTTGGATAGAGTTAAGAGCCAAATGTACAACACTACACAATTTACAAATTTTATTTGAAAAGATGATTCAAATTTTTATATAGTCAAATTTTCTGCCAAGGGAGAGATTCAGAATTAGTTTTTGTTTATGCAAAGCCCATATGTTGTTTTGTACAGTCTCAGAAAGACATGCAAATTGACAGATTCCTACATCTGTATCTCACAGGGTACATATGTATCATAGTTACCACTCACTCATTTCTTGCAAGGGTTTTTTTTTTATTGTTGGTTGTTCAAAACATTACATAGTTCTTGACATATCATATTTCACATTTTGATTCAAGTGGGTTATGAACTCCCATTTTTACCCCGTATACAGATTGCAGAATCACATCAGTTACACTTCCATTGATTTACATATTGCCATACTAGTGTCTGTTGTATTCTGCTGCCTTTCCTATCCTCTACTATCCCCACTCCCTCCCCTCCCCTCCCCTCTTCTCTCTCTACCCCCTCTACTGTAACTCATTTCTCCCTCTTGTATTATTTTTCCCTTTCCCCTCACTTCCTCTTGTATGTAATTTTGTATAACCATGAGAGTCTCCTTCCAT
Organism: Spermophilus citellus; assembly: GCF_964194105.1. Taxonomy (NCBI): domain Eukaryota; kingdom Metazoa; phylum Chordata; class Mammalia; order Rodentia; family Sciuridae; genus Spermophilus; species Spermophilus citellus. The sequence continues at coordinate 46,205,890 of NC_138182.1, read as the reverse complement.
TTCCATGCAATTTCCTTTCCCTCTCGCTTTCCCTCCCACCTCTCATCCCTGTTTAATGTTAATCTTCTTCTCATGCTCTTCATCCCTACTCTGTTCTTAGTTACTCTCCTTATATCAAAGAAGACATTTGGCATTTGTTTTTTAGGGATTGGCTGGCTTCACTTAGCATAATCTGCTCTAATGCCATCCATTTCCCTCCAAATTCTATGATTTTGTCATTTTTTAATCTTGCAAGGGTTTTAATAATTGTGTTTTAAAAGAAAATACGTAGAAAGGGAGGAGAAAACAAATGGAGAATTTGATGCATATTATCTGGTTCCCTGACTACAGAAACCCTTGAAATAAGACAGAAAATCTGGTAATATGGGGAAGGGAATAGAGGATTGGGGAACTAGACAGGAAAGGACCCTGGAAGGACAAGTGGACTCTCCTGAGACACATTTACCTGATATACAACGTCTTCCTATTATAATTATGAAAGATATTGCTAAAATGCTATCTGAAGTATAGCAACCACTCAATAAATGACCACTTTCAATGAGCATTTATTACCTATTGGAAGAAGAAATTAAATGTTGGAGTTAGGAATTGTGTTCTTAGCATTGTTCATTAACTTCTAACTTGAAGTAGACATGATCATTAGTAATGTTTTTGTTTCTCTCAATTTTCTTCTCTATTTCTTCCCTTCGGAGAAAAGATAAAGAAACCTATCGTGTTTTTAAAGTGGTTTAGAAATTTACTCTCTCTCTCTAAATATATGAATGTATATGGATATAAATATATATACACACACACATATTTACATTTATAAATCCCTCTTCTATAGTACAGCATTTGATTTGGTATCTGTGGACAAATATTAACCTAATATTGCCATTGTTAACACAGTTTAATTAAGGCTATAACTTGACATTTCACTAACTGACCGATTAGTTAGTGAACTGTGCATCTTTGGTATTCTGGTTTTAAAACATCATGTTTGATAGAAACAAATCTCTATCTAAATTTAGAGAACAGACATACTTGCAAATGACTAATTGTTTATTTTGAATTCATATTATTTCTATGGTATTGCTTGTTGTTTCCTTGATAGAGTATTTTGACTTTTGTGATTATGTTTTTATTTTTGTCAATTCAGTAGTTTGGGGTCACAAGTGATTTTTGAGGGGCTCTAAATTCAGTTCAGATCCCATTTGTATACAGACTTTTCACAGTCACTCTAGACTTCCTGTTCCTTCCATTGATGAATTTCAGTAACTTTTACTCATGCACTGCACATTTCTGCAAGGTTGAGTGGGATGTGCAAATGTGAAGAAAACTGCTGCCCTATTTGGAGAGAATTTTCCTGTTACCTGGCTGAGGATCATTTTAAGGTGGAGGTGTCATCTGAGATTCCCTCAGCTTCCCCTCATGTGCCACTTCCACCCTATGTGAGAAAGGAAAATGTGCAAAGATGATTTAGGGACCAGTGATTTTTGTCACAGAGGAAGAGTGTGTCCTACATATGTGGGCTTCAATGTCTGAAGATAATTCTGTTTTTCTCTCTGATTAATGTCAATTGGGTTTAGAATTTTTTTCTTTTTCTTTTTTTTTTTTTTTTTTTTTTTTTTTTTTTTTTTTTTTTTTTGCATACCGGGGATTAAACTCTGGGGCACTAAACCACTGAGCCACATCTCCAGCCCTATTTTGTATTTTATCTAGAGACAGGGTCTCAATGAATTCCTTAGTGCCTTGATTTTGCTGAGGCTGGTTTTGAATTTGCTATCCTCCTGCCTCAGCCTCCTCAGCTGCTGGGATTACAGGTGCGCCACTGCACCCGGTTTAGAATGTTTTTCTTTAAATAACATTTTCTTATTGGCTCTTTTTAGTTGTGTATGACAGCAGAATCCATTTTGATATAACTATATAAGCATGGAATATCTCTAGTTAGAGTCCCATTCTTGTGGATAGACATGGTGGTGGGATTCACTGTGTTGTTTTCATGTATGTCCATGGGAAAACTATGTCAGATTCATTGCCCTGTCTTTCCTTTGCTTATTCCCCCTCCCTTCCCTCCATTCCCCATTGTCTAATCTACTGCACTTCTATGCTTCTATTTTTCCCTGGGTTTAGAATTTGAGGTAGAAAACAATTTTCCTTCAGACCACTGAAGATGTTACTCCACTGTTTTCCTGCTTCCAGAACTGAGTATTTCTTTACAATCTGGATCTTTGATCCTTTGTATAATACGTTTCCCACCCCCTTCTCTCTGGAAGCTTTCAGTGTCTTCTCTTTTCCTCTGGGATATGAAACTTCACAGTGAAATGTGTGTGGGTTTATTTTCATCCATTGTGTGGGCTTTAAAGATTCTCATTCAGTCTTCAGTGCTGGGAAATTGTCTTGAATTATCTTTTCCTTCTGTTTTTCCATTCTTTCTTTTTAGCATCATTTTTATTTGGATGTTGATCTTCCTCTAGTTGCCTAATCTCAACTTCCCCTTTTTCCATCTTTTTGTCTCCGGGTTCTGAGCGATTTCTCAAGTTTATTTTCTACCTCTTCTATTTCATTTTTCATTTCTTTATGCATAGATAATTACATATATGTGTGTGTGTGTGTGTGTGTGTGTATTTATGTATACAGTTGTCTTTCAGTGTCACTGGGGGTTTAGTTCTGGTTCTCCTTGAGGATACCAAAATCTGCAGAAGCTCAAGTCCTTTATATAGTGTATATATGTTTGCATGTAACAGATATACAGACTTCTGTATACTTTTAAGCATTTCTATATTACTTATAATATCTAATACAATCTACATGCTGTGCAAATAGTCATTATGCTGTGTTGTTTAGAGAATGAGGACAAAAAAAAAGCCTGTTTATGATCAATGCAGATGCAATTTTTTTCCAGGTACTTTCTATCCAAGGTTGGTTGAAACACACACACACACACACACACACACACACACACACACACACATGATAACAACAGCCCCCTGAAGCTGAGTGGAAGCTCTGTGTCTGTTTAGGACTTGTCAACCGTGTGCATTGCCCTAACCCAGCTAGCCGCTTTGTTGGTTTGTTGGTTCCCTGGGGAAGACCCTTCCACTATAAAGGTGTAGCCCTGGCTATCAGCAGCTGAGAGGCCCACTGGGCAGGAAATCTAAAAAGCTGTCAGTATTTGGCCTGTAAACTTTTGTGCAGCACTTCTCTTTTCAGTAATTCAGTTGTTCCTTGGTTTTCTATTCTAGACAATCTCTACTTGACCTTCTCCCAGCCTTATTCCAGGACTGGGAGGGCAGTTGGAAGCCATCCAGGTTGAACAAACTGAGAGTGGGGATGGTGGGAGTGGGTGGAGGGAAAGGGAGCTTAGTGATTTTAAAACAGATTTGCAACCTATTCTTTTTTGCTTCATTTTTACACTGGTATCCAGAGGAGCCTGATATTGCCAGTTCTTGAGCCACTTGAGGACTGTTTGTTCAAGTGGCTTGATATTCAGCTACTCCCCACAGCTGCCTTGTGGTTGTGCTAAGTCAGTCTTCATTCGTCCATCTGCTTCATAGCGTACAGAGTTTTGCAATGTTTGCTTTCTTCCATTATGTCTCCCCTCATAGTTTTTTGCCTTTTTAGAAATCTCCTTACTGTAATTTTGAAATAATGGGAATAAATAAGCTAAAAAGCATGTGTTTAGTCAGCTGTTTTTAAATGGGATTTTGGGAAATTAAAACTTTATACATGATAAAAATTAATATCATGATTTAGAAATTGATAGTTAAAAGCCTGTTAATGTACAGTGGCCCTTTATCTTAAGAGCTGATCCTTTTATGATACTCCCAAAAAATATCACAAGACTCTGAAGTGTGATTCTTGCAGTTTTCATTTTCTTTACATTTTCAGTGTGATGCTATTATTCTCTTTGTGATCTAAATGTTGCAGTGAAGACTTCAACAGTGTAATTTACTCTTAATCCTTTTTAGTAGTTCCTAAAGTGAATTATGTAAAAAATCTGTATATTTAACAAATATTTGAATGCATATATGTGCTGGTGCTTTAGATCATTGTAATCTTAAGGTAGAGAGTCAGAGCTGCTTACTATTCCTTGAAAAATAATTCTTAACGTAAAAGGACACATCCCAGAAGTGTCCTAAAGTGCATAGAGTTACACAAGAAGTTTTTGTTGTTGTTGAAAGAATTACAAACTTACAGGGAACGTGATTACATGGTAAATTTTATGTTAGTCCTAAGTGTTACTGATGCTGACTGTAGATAAAGATCATTGTGAGCCGGGATAGTTTTTTTTCTGCTGGAGTAGTCTTTAGTCACAAATGTATATTTAAAATTGAGCTCCTCCCCAAGCATGATGGTGCACACCTGTAATCCCAGCAACTCAGGAGGCTGAGGCAGGAAGATCATAAGTTCAAAGCTAGCCTCAGCAACTTAGCGAGATCCTAAGCAACTTAGCAAGACCTTGTCTCAAAATAAAAAAAATAAAAAGGTCTGGGGATGTGGCTCAGTGGTTCAGCTCCTCCGGGTTCAATACTTGTTACCCAAACAAACAAATAACAACAAACAGAACCCCCCCCCCCACCGCGCGTGCGAAAAAAAGCAAATCAAAAATAAAATTGAGCTCCTTATCTTCAGTTCACAGAGTCACAAGCTTGCAAGTAACCATAAAGGTTTTTTCTTCTGGCTGATTTCATCCCATCCTGCCTATGTTTCTTTATGAGTCAAGAATTAGGGCTCATTGATTCTTCCTTTGTAATATGTTTCCAATTTGTCCATTCAATTCTAGAATCTCAACATTTTATCCAAGTGCCTTCTATGTGCCAGGTATCACACAGAGTGTTCGGGCGGGTAAGGCTCCTGAAGGAGCCTACATTTCTTCATGGGCACATTAGACATGGACAAGGATAATTTCAGGGAGAAATGGGATATGTTAGGAAGGTCTTTGCAAAGGATCTTATGGCAGCTTAGAAAATTAGTGCTGAACCCACCAGGGAGAAGACCTGAAATAGCAGAGAGGATTGGCCATGGTTTAGTGTTGCTGACATGTTAAGTGGCAGGGCTGAAGGCAATTTCACTGCTTGTGAAGCAGTACTGGTTGGCAAGGGTGGAGACTCAAGATACTTTATTCATTCAACGAATAAATACTTATTGAGTGCCAACTACATGCCAGGCAGGTGTTTAATAACTGAAGGCAGCAATGAACAAAACATGAAAATCCCTGCCTTTGTGGGCAGAGACCACAGTAGGATAAATAAGTTGATTGTGTAGTATAATCAAAGATGGTCAGTGCTCAGGAAAATGATAAAGCAGGGTGATGGAATTGGGAATCTTGTATCCTAATCTGGGATTGAACGATTTTTACCCTACATTCTGCAGAAGTCTGGGGGCTGCAGGTCTGCTGTAGGGGACCTATAAGCATTTGTTTTGAATCTTATGTTTTAGTATGCTTTAAAATATTTCTAAAAAAGTAATGAAACACCACATGGGCAAACATATACATCACATATAAAAACTCACAACACTGGGTACCACCAACGCAAAGAATTTGCTCATTCCCCAGCGGTAGCTCATGTTTGGGAAAAGGCCAAAATGCAACTTTCTTTGTATTGATTGACTTTAAAATACATAATTTTATCCCACTTAACTCTAAAGATGAATTTACTTTAATAAAACATCTCACATGCTTTATAGATTGAGAATCCACTGCTAAACGTACTTGAAAATCACTTTGTAGGAATTCAACCCACCCTGACTCTTGAATCACCATCATTGCTTTCAGCATCTTTTAACTTTCACCTTTCCAAACTCTCTTGCATAACATTGCCAGAGTTCTTTTCTAAAACCACTGAAGTCTGCCTAAATCCTTAAAGGCCTAACCCTATTATAGGGGAAAGTAGAACTGGATATTAGATATAGCTTTGCCACAAAGTTATCTGTGATATTAAACAAGCCTTTGTTTCTTCAGCTCTAAGTACCTTCTTTACTCTAAATTTCTATAACTATAAAAAATTTCTATAACTATAAATTTCAATAACTATAAATTGATTTAACTCCTATAACTCTCTTCCTATCTCTTGTGATCTGTCTCTAGCTTGTTCACCCAGTTTTCTTCTTCACTAATCCCTGCCCTTATCCTCAGCTCTGGTCTGATCATAGTCTTCATTTCCATCTCCTTTTCCATAAAACACAGCATTTGCTGGGTAATTTTGTGCTACATATGCCCATGTTGTTTTCTCAGCCCAGACTGGCCTCTTTACTCATTGATTTAATATTGCACATTCTTTAAATCTAGTCTTCTGAAACTGGCGGGTCAAGGAAATTTCTTGGAGGAATAATAGCAGTAGCAAGTGATAGAGCATTAGGGTAGGTTGAGAATGGGGAACAAGCCATTTGATTTGTGGAGACCTTTGTTGTTAGAACAGTAGCCACTGGCCATGTGTGGCTATTTAAACGAAAATCAATTAAAATTACATACAAGGAAAATTCAGACTCTCAGTCTCACTATTCACACGTAGCTGGTGGCTGCTCGATCAGACAGTGCAGATATAGAACATTTCCATCACTGCAGAAAGATCTGTTGGAAAGTGTTTATCACAGGTGAGTTGAGAGTTCTGTTTCAGGGATTCTGGAAGAGAAATATGTGGGTAGATGAATCAGAAGGAATTTCTGATGAAGAAACAGAGGTGATGACTGGAGACAATTGATTCTAGAGGTCTGACAGTGGCAAGAAGAAGAGACATGGAGAAAAAGATAATACCCAAGTAAAAAGAGCTGGGATGGGGATGGATGGGGCAGAACCATTCAGAAAGAGAATGGAAAAAGAGCATTCTTGAAAGCAAAGAGAAAAGCTGTGATGATGGAAAGACTGAAGCCATCCTCGCTGTTGGAGGAGGGTATGTAGGAGGAGGTAGACATAGTGGATGTTGGGAAAAACAAGTGAAACAGGATGTTGAAATAGGTTTCATTCTGTCTCAGTTTTGGCCAAGGTCCCAATACACTGCAAACAGAACAATAAGTGGCAAAGACACCCACATTCCTTCGTGAAGGTGTGCAACACTTAGCTGGACATCTTGAAGGTATGATCAAGCCTGAAGAGGCCAAGACAGGACCCAAGAAGGCAGCAAGGAAAGAGATGATCCCATCTCACCTCAAACTGAGTGAAGGGGTTGGAACAAGGCCCCTTGGCTGTCTTGACTCGGTCTTTGTACTCTGGAGTCTTGGGAGACACTGAACTTGGACTTTAAACATTTTGAGGTCAAACACTTGTTGAAGCTATACCTGCCTGGCTGGCTGCAGAACAAGGAGAGGCAGCTGCACAGGGATCCCAGAGCTGTGCTTTCATTCATAAAAGGCAACTGGGTCTGACTTCCATGGATCAGGAGAGGACCAGATGGTCTTACAATTTGACTGTGCCCATGAGTCCTTCCTGCCAGGCATAGTGAGCCCTTCACAGCAGAGGCACAAGATATGTCACCAGAGGCAGATGTCCCAGGTAGGCAGTATCCTGATCATTGGGAGAGGAGATTGCCTGAGCTCTAATAACTGCAGAAGACTGTTTTCAGTAAGACAATCTCTGCAGAACTGATGAAGAGTTCCCATTTGAGGAAACACTGGCTTATGAATGGAAGGATGCAGCTGGCAGATCCAAGAGAAGCCGGCTGTGCTTGGAGAAGCCTGGAGGTGGGGGTTGGGGAGAATAAAGTTTGGAGTTTGGGGCTGGATGTTTTTGCTGAAATGCAAATTGTTTTTATGACTAAAGGTGACCAAAGGACTTCTGATTTTTTTTAAAAATGAATGATGGGAAAGCCTTGGAACAGAAGATTTCCTGCAGGACTAGAAATGAATGGGCTTCTGAATGAGTTTAAAGCCTCTTAGAGAAAGAATAAAGGTTGTTGCCACTTGTTCTCTGTGGAGTCCTATGTTTTGGTGAAGTGGCTGTACAATATGATGAGAGTATGGAATGTCTAGAAAAGCTCTAAGTACTAAGAAGTCTAAAGAATAACAACCCACAGTGTGTCCAGTTGCAGAGAAGCAGCAGAAGTGAAGTGGACCAAGTAAATGGGACTTTGGCCTCCTCTCCAGGAGTAAACTACAGCCTGACATAGAAGTAGATTGTTACATATTTGTCTTGATTTTATAGTTTTGGAAATCTGAAGCCTCCTAGTCCTGTGGTTTGCCATTATAAAGTAAGAATAAAGTAAAATGGAGAATGTTATTTTCACATAGGGTTTCTTCAGTGTAGTTGTTCCAATGACCTTGGATATCGTTAGGATGATAGTACTTACAGGCGTTTCTTCCATTTTTTTAATGATCAATATGGGAGCAGTATATTCTGATTAAGATGGGGTAGTATATTATTTTCATTTCTAGAAACAGCTTATTTATTTATTTACTTATTTAGTACCAGGAATTGAAATCAGGGGCACTCCACCACTGAACCATATCCCCAGCCCTGTTTTGTATTTTATTTAGAGACAGGCTCACTGAGTTGCTTAGCACCTTGCTTTTGCCGAGGCTGGCTTTGAACTCACAATCCTCCTGCTTTAGTATCCTGAACCGCTGGGATTACAGGTGTGCGTCATCGTACCTGCCCTAGAATTGGCTTACTTGTTATGTACATTGTATGAGGCCTCTTATCATACTCCCTTAGTTAGGGTGCTATCTGCTATGGGTGACCAAAACCCTAAATTGTATTGATGGGAACACTTGGAGTAGGGATGGACTTTTACTCATCTCTCCCTGTGAGTCTCAAGGCCTTGCTCTCCTCTCTGGCTTAACTATAGCCTCTGTAAAGTACCTGAATCAATTCCAGGTGCCATGAAAGAGCCAGAAAACAGGCTCTTTCTGCTGGCAACCCAAAACAGTCTCTCTTGGAGACCTCCATTCACATCTTCTTGACTGGAATTGGATAGCATCTCACCTCTGAACTAACTGCTGATGGCAAGGGGAAAGGAATCCTCCTGAGCAATTTATTAAATTAGTTAATGTGTATGTGCTAGAGCTAGGAATAGAGTCAGCATGTCCCAAACACCTGATTTATGGAGAAAGAGTAGATACCTATACTGTATTTGGGTTCTGTTAGGAATGAGGAAAGAAGACATGGATGTTGTGTGGTCCTGCACCTATTCCTAGAATTATATATAATGACTAATGTAGTAAAAAATGACTAACTATAGATTAGATGGTAAGAACATAGTATATGTGGATTAACCTGCTGTGACAAAACCCAAAGTATAGTGATTTAAATAATATAAGAGCTGCTTTCTCACCAGTGATAGATAGTTCAGAGGCAGGTGGTCTGGGGTGAGTGGGGTGGCTTAAACATAGCTTGAATATTAGAGTTGCCAAATTCAAGATCAAGAGACCAGCATCTGGGAGGAGGGCCTGTAGCAACATCATTCCAGGACAGAAGGCAGACAGAAGGAGGAAGGGAGAAGGGAAGAAGAGTAGGAAGGAGGGAGGTAGAGAGACAGATACAAGAGGGGTCCCGAAATGGTCTGTTTGTAGGAAACTCTCCCTTTAAACTCACGCATCTTAACACTGCTACATTGGGGATTAAGTTTCTAGCACATGAACTTTGGGGGACATCTTCAAACCACAGCAATGACCTAAGGTTTGACTAAAAATCAACAACAGGGCTTGGGTTATAGCTCAGTTGGTAGAGTGCTTGCCTTGCATGTACAAGGCCCTGGGTTCAAGCCCCAGCACCACACACACACACACACACACACACACACACACACACACACAGACATCAACAAACAGAAACAAAAAACAGACATGTTTTTGGTAGTGAGTGATAATTCTCTTCTCAAAGCTTGTTTGGATTTTGATTCTGCTACTCTGATGTAGCTCCTTGCTTTCTCATCTATAAAACCATTCTTGGAGTAGTCCTACAAAGTCCCAAACTACATGCCACTTTCAGATTTTTTATGTAAAAAAATTTTTTTAGTCATACCTACAAACTAGTAAGACCTGTAAGTAGATGACATATACTTTTATATGTAGGTAAAATGAAATCAGATCCTTTCGAGGATCTTAACTGTGGCCTCTGCTATATCATTAGCTCAATGTGGGAGACAGGCATTTGTATCTGTTTGCTTTACTGCTGTAGATCCAGTGCTCACAGCAGTTTTTGGCTTGTAGTAGATATCAATAAATGTGTGTTTAATGAATGAGTAGAGCTGTAAAACACAATAATGTGAATAATCAAATCTGATTTTTTTTTAACCTCAGCACTTATGGATCTATCTATATATATATTTTAGGCATCTGTTGAAGTAATCTTTATTTGCCTCACCTTTCAGGGGAAAAGTGCAGCATTTCCCTTGACCTGTATAACCTCAGTAAACTCTATATAACCCCAGTGGATAAGTACTGTGTATGCAGAAAACTGCACAGACGGCAACCATGTGTGATATGGACAGCGCAGGCATTCAGGATGCAGGGATTTGTGAACTGGAGAGACAGAAAGGAAATGTTTCATTCCTTCCCAAGAACAACAAAAACACCCACTTATTTCCAGGCAGCTGTTTTCAAGTGGAGTGGAGTCTGGATAGGATGAGGAAGAAATAAAATAATCTGGATCCTGGGGGATTAGGGGGAAAAAGGCTAGACCAGTTTCTAAAGACTGGGTGTGTAACTCGACCTGTTTGTGATTTATATTCTCTTTATACCATAATATAGATATGGATTTCAGAATTCATGTACCACAGAAAATATTGGAGAGAAAAGGGGAGGGCTTTTTAGAGTAAACATAATCTTAGCACATCACTGACCTGTGGGAATCTGTTACTTTTTACAAATTGGGCTCTGTGAGGACCAGGAGCATGGAATTGCAAATGAGCGAGCTCTGCTTGAGTGACATTTGGAAAAGTGGGCATTTAAGGGCAAGTCAATGGGATGGAAGGTCTTGGGGAAGAGTATTCTGGATGTATGGAAAGACACTTCAAGTGCCCAAGATAGGAGTATGTATGTCTTACTTGGCCAGTGGCAGTTAGAGAGAAAGGTCAGGAGCATGCACTGCAGGGAGAGTAGGGGTGGAAGCTGCTGCTGGAGGGACTCCAGGGAGGTAGAGACAAGGACCTTCGATGCAGAATGAAGGGGTTTGGGTTTATTGTGTGGCTTATGTACAACCAACAAAGTTTCTGAACATGGAAGTGACCAGATGAGATCTGTCTTTTTTTTTTTTTTTAATATTTTTAGTTGGAGAGGACACAATATATTTTTAAAATTTGTTTATTTTTTATGTGGTGCTGAGGATCAAACCCAGTGCCTCACATGTGCGAGGCAAGTTCTCTTGCCACTGAGCCACAACCCCAGCCTCAAGACCTGTGTCTTTAGGAAACAATTCTGGGGGGAGGGAATATGGAGGACTGACTGGGGCTAATGGGCTAGTGTGAAGAATTAAGTTTTTTTTTTCATGTTATGCCCACAGACATAGTGGCTTTTGTGGGGTCGTGCTATTCCAGTGAGGCCTGCCTGAGTAAGGCAGCATCCCCATGGGTGAAAGGGGTGAAAGCAGGAATTGCTAGGACAAGTGTAAATGGTTTAGCATGGGGGTTCAGCTTCTTGGGTGTGCTGTGAAGACCTTGAGTGTGGTGTGCTTCTTAGCTGTGGGGGACATCTGGTATGCCCTGACAGGGAGGCCAAGAAAGGAAGGCCCTGGGGTCCTCCTTCGTGCTCACAGGTGCTGACAAGAGGGATTTTTTTTTCCTGTTGTCTAAAATAGTGCTCTCTGGTGACCTTCCTTTAGCTCTGGCCCTCAAGTAAAATCTTGTTTGTATTCTGTCTTGTCTTTCCTTATGTACACAGGGGGAAACTAGTAAGCCACAAAAAGTATGAAATCCTGGCATTTTTGACAACATGGATGGAACTGCAGATCATTCCGTTATGTGAAATAAGCCAGGCACAGAAAGACTAGTACCTTGCTCTCACTCGTTGCGGAATTTTAAAAAGTTGATCTCGCAGAAGGTGAGAGTAGGAAGGTGTTTGCCAGAGGCTGGGGAGAGCAGGGGGAGGGAGTAATGGGGAAAGGTTGGTCAGTGGATTCTAAGTTGCAGTGGGAGAGGAGCAAGAAGCTCTTGGGTGCTACTGCACAGTGAGGGGACTCTAGATAATGACAGTTGGTGTATATTTCAGAAAGTTAGAAGAAAGGGTTTTGAATGTTTTCACCATAATAAATGTGTGAGGGGATAGATATGTTTAACCTGATTTAAGCATTAGTATGTATACATGTATTGAAACATCACATGGTACCCCATAAATATATAAATTTTTTAATGTTATGTATCAGTTTAAAAACACACTTAAAAAAAGTAAAAGTTTTAGGACAAAGTTTAAGGGGAAGCAGTATCCTCCCCATGAAGGGTTAGTGCTGGTGGTGGGATGGGTAGTAGTTGTTCTTTGCTCTCCATAAGGAAGTTCTTCTTTGAGTGCTGGTTCTGGAAGCATCTCTGCAAGGAGGCCATGGCCAGAGTCTAAGTAAGAAACAAGAAATCTACAAGAGTTGGTGCACTGGCAATAGAAGCAACATTTTGATAGCAGAGTAAGTAAAGTTACAAGCAAAGATAAAAGGTAGTTTGGAAGTTTTGGTATTGTGTGCTTTGGAAAATGCTACCACTGCTAACAGAAGAGTCACAGGAAGAGGAGTGGGAAAGTGCTGAAATTCATTTTAAGTTCCATTCAGGGTAAGAGAAAGCAAGTGACTTTTTCCTGGAGTCACTTACTAGAAGTTTACAGTTAGAATCTATGTTTCCTGAAGCCAGGCCAGTGGTTTTTTTTCCTGCTGCACTGAGGGCATATTATATGAAATAAAATGTCCTTGTTGGGTTTCAGGTGAACAATTAAGATATTTTGACAGCATCTCTAGGTAGAGATGTCGAGGACATAGTAGTAAGTGGAGCTGGAATGAAAAATTGAGAGTAAATGTAGAAATTTATTTTAGAATATATATATATATATAATTAAATAATTGGAACTATGGAAAGAAGTTCACTCAGAGATTTGCATGCAGGCTATAACTAGAAATAGCTAAGGGGCAGTTTTATTGAAAAGGAAAGAGGGAAAACTGTCTTGCAGCAGTAAGGCAGAAGCCAAGGAAGGAGGCAGCAAGAGTATGGTATGTTTTAAAAGAAGTTTGGAATCGTGGGGAGGAAAGCATAGCTTGTAGCCTGGGATGTAGTCAAGAGGTGAAAACAGTTTTTACCTTTCTTCATGCCAAGGCGGGGAGAATGGATGGAGAGGGAACAATTAGATAAGACAGGAAAGTTCTGTTTAGTTTAACAAATAAGTTTTAAGTGCCACTGAGGTGCTAGGCATAGTGCTAGGACCGGGGATGCAAAGATGAAGGAAGCATGATCCTCACTCTGGGAAGTTGCTTGTCCAGTAAAGGAGAGGAGCAAGAATAACACAGGAGCAACTAATAATCACAGAACACTGTGTGTCAAGAACTGTTGCAAATACTTCAGTACACTGACCCATTTAGCCCTCACAATATCCCAGTGAGCTAGTTGTTAGTTGTTGTTATCCATAAAGAAGAAGAAACTGAGGCACAGGAAGATTAAACAATTTGCTCAAGGTTTTCAACAATTAGCCAGCCACATGGCTAAGATTAGAACCCAGGCCATAGCTCTGTACCCATGTGCATTATGTAGACAAATTATTGCACTATGATACAAGCACGGAAGTAAGGACAATGTGCAGGAGTAGCATGAGGGAGTGAGGGGTTACATTTTTCTGGCCAGGGATGGAGTTATATAGGGAAGATCTCAGAGAAGGAATAAATGGAAGACTAGAGATGGATCCAGATGAAGCAACACACTGTCAGGACCCAAGGCTAGAGCCCATGTTGGTGTGTGTGTGTGTGTGTGTGTGTGTGTGTGCGCGCGTGCGTGCGTGTGTGTGTGTGTGTTTGTTTTGCTGCTTTATCTAACCATTATCTCTGACTGCATTTCATCTGCTTCATCATAATCACAGAAGACCATCAAATTTTATTCTGTTTTTTTTTGTATTTTATAAAATTTTATTCTATTTATTTGGTTTTACAATGAGTTTTAGTATTGTATATATATTTTTTAATTTTTACATATTTTAATATATATTTGTTTATACATGAAGAAAAAATCCGTAAGAAGATATACTAGAATTCTAACTAAAAGATAACAACAGAACAACTCCAAAAATTCTCTCCATACACAGAAGACCATCAAATTTTATTCTGTTTTTTTATTCTGGTTTTTTTCGGTGAACAATTAAGATATTTTTAAAACCTGGATTTTCTTTTTAAGGGTATCAGCTTATCAAAACCATCACTGGAGTAGAATTTATGATTTTAAATAATAATGTATATGTGTGCCTCTTTGTAAGTCTGCCTATCAGGTGCCCAGCTGATTTCTAAGTGAGAATTGCCTATGTAATCAGGACCCAGGTGGTATCCTGGGGAAGAACTACAAAACTTGAGAAGCAAAATATTGAAGATTTGATTAAAATTACAGAAAATAAGCTGATTCTTTTAATGGCCCTTTCTGAGATAAAATATACAAGGTAATGATGACTCTTGGATTTATGTGATTACGTTGTCAGTTCCCTGCCCATCCTTGACCACACAATTACCCCCTCTAATTCCTCCCTTATCCCTGGCCTGCATCCTGAAATTGAGAGCACTGGGTGTGTGGTAGCATCATGAGTCTCAGGAATGGTGTGAGCTTATCTGTTTTGCACTTTAGTTACTGGATAAAAAAATAATAAATTTAATGGTTAGTAGTTATTTTGGGCCACATCAAGATGCCCCTACATCAAAATAGTTGTATCATTCTGGCCATGTGGGAAAGTGGTTCCATCAAAATGTCATGTGTGGGCAAAGAGATTATTCTTGGGAGCTGGGGCGTTTGATAAAGGAAGAAGTTAATTCAGAATTGGAAGGATAGTTTTTAAATTTTTTTTAAAACCTCTTTACAACATAGTTACTTATATGCCACTCATGAATTACCGGCAAGGATTTATGTAACTCTGGGGGGAGAAAAAAAAAAGGTCCAACTGTTCACAGCACTAGAAGAAAATCCCGAGCATTAGTATAACACCACTGCCACCTTGTGGAAAGATTGTAGTTTGTTGTACTTATGAAAAAAAGGCTGATATTACATTTATACACTGCTAATATTTTAAACCTTCTTAGTATAATAGCACTTTACAAAACCATGTATTTTTATCTCTCTAATATTAATTAGAAAATTATACTCAGAAACCTCTGTAAAGAAGGTACATATTAAAAATGGAGAGGGAGTTTATTTTTAGGGATTAAAAATATTCACAAAATGACTAGAGTCTCAAAAGGTCATTTTATCTTAATAGCTTTTCTCAAGAAAAGCTATAAACCTCTACAATGGACAAAGTATTCTCCAATGAGAGAGTTTATTGGTATAAAGGGTAACCAGAATATGTTGGATAATCTCCATTGTTTTGCTTTAGAATGCATTAATTTATACTTAAACATAAGTATCCTAGATATTGGATTTTATGGTATTTTAAACAAAATTATGAAGATATTGTGAATATATCCAGAGGTCTTTAGAATAGTTCTGTATGCATGGGGAAACCATTGCTTCCTTATTACATTTCATATGTTTCCTCCAGTTTCTCAAGGGGTAGACCTAACCAGGGTTATGGAGCATGCAGCTTCACTGGCTTTTGTTTGGAAAATTGAATTTTTTTTCTTCTTAAATAGGGAATTGTGGTATTGAGGCTTTTCTGCTATTGGGTTATGTATGAAAAATTGGATGAAAAACTGCAGAGCCACAGACCTATTCAGAGTTTCATAGGCTGACTTAACAGCCACTGGCATGTGCGGTGTGAGAGGGGACCAGCTGCCAGGGAACAGTGGGTGGTCAGACCACAGTGTTCTGTCACCACATACATCTCAGACAATACAGACAGAAAGTGTCCGTCTGGGAGTGTGTGCTTTATGTGTAAAAGTGAGCAATTACTTCTAGGAAAACTATAAAATAAATAGTGGTTGCTTATTTTTCTGAGAAAGAGAACAAATGAAACTATTATACAAACTTCCAGAATATCACATATCTGCAATATTAAATGTCTCGTGGTTTTTGAACTAGATTTCATGGAGCTGTAAAATTCCCCCATTACCCCCAGTAGGGAGGCTGAGCTGGTTAGGTTCTGGATTTACCTCTGCAAAATGCCTGGTCAAATATATTTGGGAAAACCTCCTCAGATTATTCTGAAACACAAAAGTGCTTGAGAACATAGCTCCAATGGCAGCTTTTAAAAAGGGAACTGTTTGTGATGTTATAAGTCACAAAGCACCATTATTGCATTTTCAATAAATATTGGTTCCAGAAACTTCTCTTATCTCCATTCTTCTATAAATAGGGATTCACTCACTTAAATTTGTCCTCATTTTTCCCCTGGACATTTCCACTCCAACCTTTGCTTTCCTGGCTGGGATAGACTGGTGCCAGTGCTGACTTTGGGTGGCAGTATGGATCTAGAGACATATTTGGAAAGGGGGATAAGGGACCAGAGCCTCACCTCTCCATTCCCTGCCAGCAGGTCCCAGCACCTGATGGTGGCCAGCTAGCTCCCACTCCAGCTCTTATTTCCTCAGTCACTGATCTTATTCTAGTCTTCATCTGCTATGAAATCTGGTTTAAATCTAAATTATAGTCAATTGTAAGTTGGTTTCTTGTGAGCAGCTGACTCTCAAGAGGGAGACGGGAAGAGCTTGAATGAGCATGCTCAGTTATTAAATTCAAGTCATCTCCCCACTCTGGGTGGGGGGCATAGGAATGGAGCTCCCACAAACGGAAAGAAACATTTTTTGAGTGGAGAGATGCAATATTTTACTATATGTGTCTTTTAGGAAGTTTCCGACATCAAATTTTTTAAATTCTGAGAGTCCAGTAAGAGTAAATGGCTATATTGAATGATGTTAATTAAAGAAGAATGAAAAGAAGGACTCAAAGTGCTACTGAAAGCAGAAATATCAGTAGAACAGAGGGAAGGGACCATGGGGAGAGTGCCAGGCGAATGCTCTACCTCTGAGCCACAATCCCAGCCCCAGCAGGGTACAAGTTAGGAGAGGAAAGAATGATAGAGAGAAGGCACAAAGGGTCTGGATTCAGAAGGAATGGGTGGGAAGTTTTGGAGGCTGAGAGGAAAGCCAGACTTGAATTAGTTTCACATGTGGCTGATGAAAGAGGTCGACACCCTGAATGAGAATCAACGGCTCACCTTCCAGAGCATGAGCAACATTGCCCATCCAGAATCCAGCTCTGGCATGTTGCAGGGGGAGATAGTTCTTATTTTATATTCATACAAAAAAAAATCCATAAGGACTCAGAAAAGAAAAAGAGCCACATTATGACAGAAGACATAGTACATTAAAGTGCAAACTTATAATGAAGCCAGACTCCTAGTTTTAGAGATGTGGGGCTCTGTGGTTTGCATTTGACTGCCTGCCATCCAAAATTATGTAAGTGTTAACTGTTGGATAAATACAGAAGGACAGAAAAATCTACTATCCCTTTAATTTCACTATCTACTGATATAAATACTTCATAAATGGATCTCTTCTGTATTCCACCTGAACGAAGACAATATTAATGCTGACAAGATAGATGACCTCCCTTAATAATGATGGAATGACAGCAAATAAAAAGAAAATGACTTTTAATTTTGGGGTTAAAAAAAAAAAACAATCCCAGAATAGTCAACAGTCAAATGCTTATATTTTTCATAGGGGCATTTGCAGATAAGTAGGATGGCTGGCCACAAGGGCATCTCTGGATCTCGTTCTCAGAATGCTGCTGGGTTTCCTGCCTAGGTTGTCCCTTCAGGAGCTCTTAGAGTTGGTCTGCTGTTCCAGATTCCACCGAATGACTATTTCAGTGGCTTTATCTGCATGCCAGTGTTCACTGATTCACTTGTTCAGTAAATAACGATTGAGAGGTATTATCAGGGCCAAGAACCGGTGAAGAGTGCTGGTTCTACAGTGGTGAACAAGGTGGGCATGGTCCCTGCTCTTGCTGAGCTCCCAGGCAGGGCGAGGGACAGATATGTCAGTTTGGGGCTGCTTGACTTTTGAAGAGCCAGTGGTGTGCAGTGGAGCAGTAGCAGCACTAGTCATTTCCTAATTCTTACTAAAAAAAATAAGATCAGTGCTCTAAGAAGTAAAAGAGTAATGTAGCATGTTGTAAACTCTTCTCCATTACTATGTCAAATACAATTTCATGATTGATTTCCACTTTCATACTTAAACCAGGAAGCCTTGTACATTTGAGGATTGGATCCTTGGTGTGATTAAACACAGGTTTTGTGTGACACTTTCTCTGAATAGAAGCAATAGGCCCTTATTCAGAATGGTTATCTTTTTATTTAAAACACCCTTTCCCAAAAGTATAACATGCTAAAATAGTACCTCACTTAGGATACTTTGTATTTACATAGCATTTGAGAGTTTATGAGGCATTTGTGTGTCATTTTGTTTGATCCTAAAACCTCTGAGGAATACAGAGCAGGTGATGTTTATCCCCACCTTCCAGAAGGGGAGACTTAGGTTCAAAGCTGCTATTACTTATTTGAGGTCACAGAGCTAGGGCTATTTTCAGCAGTCAGGTCTATTTCTTTTTTACTTTTTGCCAGTATGTTGACTTGGATGGAAAGAAAAATTTAAATATATTCCCTCATTTGGTTCCTTCAATTCCTGTCAGTCAAAATAAAATCTGTGAATTACTTTTTTTTTCCTGAGTATTCGATGAATCAATTAACATGTAGTAATTATTTTCCAAATATCAGATAATTGCTGTATGTGGGATGGAAAAATAAATGAGATACAGTTTCTGTCCTTTAAAAGTCTCCGTCTTATAGGAGAGAAACACACATTTGAAAAGTTCCTGTGCAGCATGATTTATGCAGTAAATTATGCATGGACCAAGTGCTCTGGGTGCACCAAGGACCTGATGGTGGCCTGCGCCACGGAGAGATGATGGATGAGGAGGGGGTTTAGAAGAGAAGTAGAAGACAATGTGGAGTAGAAAGAAGAGCTCATAAACATGCTTGGACATTGGGAAGTGTGGTTTATTTGGGGACAAGCAAGTGCTATTCTGTTAGGTGAACTTAGAGGGGGATTGCTGATGATGAGGCTGTTAAATAAGGTGAGTTACTGTGGAAGTAAATCTTGTATACCCAGCTTAGAAATCTGGAATTACAGAGATGTTGAGAATATATTTTTGCTGAATGAAGAGGCCATTTTGAAAAAAGAAGAAGGAGAGGGAGAAGGAGAAGCCGCCTTGTATTATTATACTGTGGGTGTTGGAAAACCATTGAACATACTAAACCAGAGTTTGGTGGAATCACATCTTTATTTGAGTAATTCTGTCTGCAGTGGGAAGAATGGACCCATGGTGGGAAAAATCGACAGCATGGAGAACGTTTAGGGGAGTGCTGAGTTCAAGGGCGTTACAGGAGTTTTGTCTAGGGCAGTGGCAGGAAGAGTGGAAAGGGATAGATTTAAGAAATGAAAGCTTTTCAGTGACGCACACCTGTATCACAGCAGCTGGGAGGCTGAGGCAGGAAGTTTGCAAGTTCAAGGCCAGCCTCATCAATTTATGAGGCCCTAAGCAACTTAGAAAGAGCCTATCTCAAAATAAAAAATAAAAAGGGATGGGAATATGGATCAGTGGTTAGGTGCCCATGGATTCAATCCCTGGTACCAAAACAAACAAACAAAAATGCTGTTTCATAAAGCAAAGCTTATGATGAGAACCAGTGTGGATGATGATTTTGTGACATACTACCTTTTAAAAGAATTATGGCTTTTTTCTTATCTGTTGCCTCACACATCATCATAATATGTAGTGATATGCAGTTATCAAGATATCATTTCCACTTCAAAGATTAAAATGTTCACCATTAAGTATGGACAAACAGACCCACGAGGTCAATAGGTTCTGTACAGACTCCCAGGAAGGCATAACAGCCTTCCTGGAGCTTATATGATAAAGGAATAAGGAAACATATAGGGCAAAGAAAAATTCTCTGGGAGGATAGAATAGGCCATAGTCAGAAAAGATAGGGAGAAAGTGAGATATGTGTAAAATGTAGAGTATTGAAAATCCCCTGACCATTGCTCTCATCACACCAAATTCCATTCCCTAAAAAAGAAGTGAAAGGTCCTGCTGGGGCAAGACCAGTGGGAGCTAGAGATTTTTCTGGAATTTTTGAAGGCATCTGTAAAAATTATGAATCATACTGACCTTTGCACTTTACCACACCTATTTAATGTTCTCATCCAAAGCCAATAAATTGAAATTTACACTAATTAGAAAATCAGACAGTAATTGATTTTTCAAAGATTTTTAGCTATACAAAAGGCTTCAAATGACTCTTTTTAAAGTTCATTCTCCACGGGGCTTCAGAGTAGTAGTACTATTCCATTTAAGCAACTTCAACCTGTGACACATAAGCATTTCTGAAAATTTAGATGAAATCCCTGAGTGCTCACGTATGTGTGACTTAAAAGAGAAATTACTTTTATTTGCTCTAAACAAGGACCATTAAGTGAACAATTTCACAGCTTTAAGACATTGAACTAGAATGGTCTCAGAAAAGTAGCTGATGAGTTCTTTCAACTTTTAAAGCCATTTAAGTTTATTATTTAAACTAAGCACTTAAAGCTTAATTTTTGAGGGCAAAAAAAGAGCCAAATTTATTTACTTTTTTGTTTTTAGCATTTGGAAACTGAGTTATTGGATTGCAGTTAGTATCTCTATGGCTTTATTGATTTTTTTTGAAAGGATCAGATAAGTACTAAGCCAATATCTTCCAGGTTATATGACTAATTGTCCATTACATGTAAATGTTTTTAAGCCCATTTGCAGGGGGAGAGGTGAATTTATCCATCATCCTGGAAATTGTGAGGAAAACAATATTAAAATATAAGACTTATTTTTTAACAGATTCTAAATAATAACTTCCTGATCATAACTATTTCTTTAATTTGTTAATAGCTCTAATTTGTTATTCTGGTTGACCACTAATGTTGAATATAATGTGATTTAAAACAGTAATTCATTGTTTCTTTATTTGGTGTACTTATTTTGAAATTTGTGGAACCCCATTTTTCCCCATGTTTTTTTTTTCTTAACCACACTTTAATTACATGATTGTATGTGCTAGAGCTGTGACAAATTAATAATTTTTGTCATGCTTCTTTTATAAAAAGTATTCGTTTAGAGTTGGGGTTGTGGCTCAGTGGTAGAGCGCTTGCCTAGCACGCGTGAGGCCCTGGGTTCAATCCTCAGCACCACATAAAAATAAATGAATAAAACAGAGGCATGTGTCTATCTACAGCTAAGAATATTTTTTAAAAACCATATTTTTAAAAAACTATTTGTTTAGCTATGTATAAACAGTAGTTTTATTTTAAGGATTAACTTTCATGTGAATCTTTTACATCACATTCCTTAGAGGAAAGCAAGAACATTTTTTCTCTTTTTCTTTTCTTTTTTTCAACATTTAAGATTAATGGTTTGTATGTTATAACACAGAGAAGTTTGTAAATCCACAAAGACAAGGACTCTGTCTTGAACATCTTCATATTCCCCATGCAATCTTCACACATTGCAGAAGATTGATCCATGCTTATACAAGATGAAAAAGGAACCTAAGAGTTGTGTAGAAAAAAACCAAATTATTTGCCCTAAAAGTGACAACATAAGAGACATCTCTGAATGAGCCATGCTCTTAAAATCAGTGCAGACAGACATATTCTGTCCCTTTGTCTGTCTTTTCCTAGCTTTTCCCCCAGGACACACACCACAGGAGCACATGCAAAATTGTATAATGCTTCAGCTGCTGTTTTGCACCTGGAAAGAAACAAGCTCCCTGCTCCCCACTGCTGAATCTAGAAACCTTAATATCACCTCTAGTCACCATTTCTTGTTTACTCACTGATAAAACTTCCCCTCAATCGGGTGCCCATGCTTTCTTGTTTTCTGATTTTTTTCCTTTTTTAAAAAATCAGTTTCTTTTTTTTCTTTTTTATGAACACAGTGCCTTTATTATTATTATTTTTTTAATGTGGTGCTGAGGATGGAACCCAGCGCCTTTCACAAGGCGAGCACTCTACCACTGGGCTATAATCCCAGCCCCAAATTCAGTTTTTTAAAAATTTTTTTTAAATATATATATATTTTTAGTTGTCAATGGACCTTTATTTATTTATTTTTATGTGGTGCTGATAATCGAACCCAGTGCCTCACACAGGCTAGGCAAGTGCTCTACCACTGAGCCACATCCCCAGCCCCCCAAAATTCAATTTCTTTACAGATCATCTTACACTATCACTCAAAGTTGTTAAGTTCAACTCCACAGCTTTATTCAGGGAGGCCCTATGATGTGTCTCCTAATGTGTTAGATGGTGTTGGTTTAAAAATGGGTTGGACACAGTCCTTATGAAGGCCACAGCCTCCTGCAGTCATAAACATGTAAAAGGATGCCATTTGGTGTCTTAGGTGCTATTCCACAGATACAGAAGGGAGTGCTTTAGAGGGGTGAAGGTGGGAGGGGCTGCTTCTTCCTGGAGCTCAGCTGGGACCCTTTACAGGGCTGTGGTCCTGGAAAAGAGTTAAGATGACTAGGAGGTTTCAAGACAGAGAAACTGAGGAGAGAGAAAGGGGCAGAGAAAGCAGCATGGAGAGAGGCAGGCAGTGGAAAGCATCCTGTTCCTTCTTCTGTGATACCAGTGGGACTTGAGGCTGAAGGAAAAAGAGAACCAACCAATGGCTTTGAGCAGTGCACAATATACTCAAGCTTTCGTTTTAGAAAATTACCTTGATAACCACATGGAGAATGAAGTGGGTTATTTGTGCTTTCTCCTAACAATGCTTGTATAACATACATAGACCAAACATTAACTTTTCTACTTCATGGCCTCAGACAGAACTTTACATAAATCTCAATACACACACTTCCATAGGTTGAATTTCCAAATGATTTATTCTTTGGGTAAGTAGGTTTTCACAACATTTCAACACTCTGCCTTTAAGGATCCTAGGTTCTCTACCCTGGGTAACCTCAGATGCTCCAGCACTGCTCAATGTCACTCACTGTGTGACTCTTCCAAGGCCTCCCTGGCAGTTATAAGAGGATTTTCGTGTATTTCTCCTCCTAGAGTCTTGAAGTAAAACCGTACGTATTGAGCAGGGATGTCTGTTTGGATGTCTTAAACATTATCAGGGGGAAAATAAAGAATTCATGTGTGAATGAATCTGAGCAAATATTTGACAGAAGTAAAACTGATTTATAGGAACAAAAGCTTAGTACTGTGTAACATGACAAAGTTCATAGTTGCTCCTTGGGTCGTGGCCAAGGTCAGCCTTCATATGAACTTGGTGATCACCTACAGTTGGGTCCAAAAAGCAGCCCTGCTGTAGGTGCCAGGTGGAAGTTCAGTTCTCAACCTAGCAAGACAGTTCCTCCGGGATATTCAGTGTTGTTTTCTTTTCTCTCTTGTTACTAACTTCCCCAGATTAAATGGTACTGATACTGCTCCCTTTTAAAAGAGTTTTTAGCCTCTATTCCAAGGACCTTCTGGACTATTTAACTGTGTCTTAGAATCTTTTTTATCTTTTTATTGTGGTTTAAAACATAACATTCACCGTCCTAAGCATTTATAAAGGAACATTTCAGTAGTGTTAAGTATAGTTACCTTGCTCTTTGATGTGATCAATCTGTCTATCTGTCTAGGTACTAGGGATTTAACCCAGGGGCATTTAACCACTGAACCACATCCCTAGCCCTTTTTATTTTTTATTGTGAAACCGTGTCTCACTAAGTTGCTTAGAGCCTCCATAAACTGCTGAGGCTGACCTTGAACTTGTGATCCTTCTGTCTCAGCCTCCTGAGCCTCTGGTATTACAGGAGTGTGCCACTGCATCCAGCTAATCTTTTTATTTTTAAATTAACATTTCGTATTACTTTCTGATCAGGTGAATAATTGTTTTTATTTAATGTATCAAGTCTCAATTTTCACCCTCTTTTCTTATTTTCTTGCAACATTCTCTTTTTAATCATAAAAGGTTTTTTTTTTAATCAAGATTTTTTTCTTTTAAAAAAGAATAACTCTCTGAAAGCACTCATTGGTACTTTAATAATACAATCTTTGATACTTCCTACTGTAGTTTCTTTGTATTTCTTCCCATGTTCTCTTTTAACCTCTCTAT
Organism: Spermophilus citellus; assembly: GCF_964194105.1. NCBI lineage: Eukaryota > Metazoa > Chordata > Mammalia > Rodentia > Sciuridae > Spermophilus > Spermophilus citellus. Next base: position 46,181,672 of record NC_138182.1, on the reverse strand, counting down.
GTACTGCCCTTTTATGAGTCACAAGAGTACACTTTAGGAAGCAACAAACCATGAAACTAGATAGGACACGGAGACACTAAACTGCCATTTGGTTATTTGAGGTAGTCGAGGTGTAGGTGATAAGAGCTTCCTCAGTCACAGAGTGAAAATAACATGTCACCCTGAGGTTTGCACATCTGTAGTCATGGAAGAAAAACTAGGACAAAACAAAGCCACAGGATGAAAATATTATATTTTCAAATGTGTTGAAGAAATTAGTATTTTAATTCAAATTAATTTTTCTTGGGGCAAGGTTTTCATTGTCATAAAATAACATTTTTCTTTAATGCTACTGGGAAGAACAACAACTACATATGACTAGGTAGTATGTCTTTAAATATCACATTCCAAAATGTACAAATAAGCATATTTAAATATTCAAGTTAGGTAATACCTGTGTATTTTAGAATATGTTTGATTATGAGAAGTAATAATTAACTACTTCTAAGATCCCAACAGAAAATTGGAACCCCAAACATTTTAGTTGTTGCTCCCTAATGTCTTAAATAATGTTAAATCATGCTGTTTCAAATGCTATTAAAAACTATTAAGCTAACTGAAGAGAAAGTTAAAGAAATTAGTGTTTGCTACTCATACCCATATTAAGGCCTGATTTATTAAAAAGAAAAAAACAAAAACAACCAATAAGTCATCCAGCCTTATGTGTGAAGGTCATCATTTTTAGTTATGGTGAATTCAGAAAATTCATGAAACCTTTAAAATTGTATGTAATTTGTAGTGTGTAAGTGTGTGCATTCTGGAGAGGTAGTTTTCATAACTTTCATTAGATCCTAAAAAGACTTCTTGATCCAACTACAGTGACAAACCATTGTTTCAGAGGTTATTTTGCCTGTTTGCATGTAGACCCCAGCTCACAACTAGATTTTGTTCCAGAAATAGTTTGTTTATGACCTGGTTATTTGGAACTTAGACCATATTTTTTTCCATGAAAGATATATAGAAAGTACCTTGGGTTCAAATAGTGTCTCTAAATATTATAGAACCTTCATGATGGAAATGCAAATGAGGTAGAACCAGACTGCAAGTGGTTTACAATCCAGTCTGCGGTGAAGGCAATATATAACTGATCCTCAATTGAGATTAAATTCCTAATTTTCCCATTACCTTCTCATTCAATTTTTTTTTTGCACCTTTATCAGGATTAATTCCCTTTTGCCATTAAAGCTTCGGTTTACAAGTGGGGGAGAAGGGAGCCCTTTGCTGTCTGAGTTTCAGTAAGAAAGAGGACAGGGTATATTCTCTCAGTAGGAAGGCATGACCATGACATCTATGGAAAGGCTGGTATTCTTAGAATTTGAACAAATATTGATCATGTGGTTTCTTTCTTTCTTTTCTAGTTTTGGTATTGTGGATTGAATTCAGGGGTGCTGTACCAATGAACTACATCTCCAGACCTTTTTACTTTTTTTTTTTTTTTTGAGACCTAGTTTTACTGAGGTGCTGAGGCCGGCCATGGACCTGCTTGTCCTCTTGCCTCAACCTCTGGAGTTGCTGGGATTACATGCATATGCCACCACGCCTAGCATATGACGTGGTTTCCATGTAAAAATGTATTCCTAATTCTTTTTTTTTTTTTTGTTCTGGAGACTGAACCCAAGGGTGGTTAACCACTGAGCCACATCCCCAGTATTTTATTTAGAGGCAAGGTCTTGCTGAGTTGTTTAGGCCCTTGCTAAGTTGCTAAAGCTGGCTTTGAATTTACAATCCTCCTGCCTCAGCCTCCCGAGCTGCTGGGATTACAGGCATGTGCCACCTGCCTGGCCTGCACTCTTAGTTCTTACTTGGTACCCAGGTTCCTGGGACTCAGAACTGCAGCCCTTAGAGCTTCATTAATGGCCTCTGTGACTGACAATGAATGGGGATTCCACAGCATGGACACTACCTCTGTCCTTTTCACAAGTAGCCAGAATAGCCAGAATAAGGACCTTTCTATGGTGACAACTATGTGTTTGAAGTGTTCATATATCAGACTTTTCTTTCTGAGGTATAGCATGAAAATTAGGTTCTTGATGAGAGCCATGATAATTCTTTCTGGCTAGGCTGCATGATTTCTAGCAGAAATATCATGTTTTGTTGACTGAAGGGAGAAGCTAAGTGGTGGAAGAAGACAGGAAGCAGAATGAGGGGGTGAGTGCTGCAAGATGTCATCCTGTGAGATTCGGCATCTCATCATGCTACTTAAAAAATGAGTGTCTTTTTCCATAATTCTTTTTTTTTTTAAAGAGAGAGAGAGAGAGAGAATTTTTTAATATTTATTTTTTAGTTTTCGGTGGACACAACATCTTTATTTTATTTTTATGTGGTGCTGAGGATCGAACCCAGCGCCCCATGCATGCCAGGCGAGCGCGCTACTACTTGAGCCACATCCCCAGCCCTTTCCATAATTCTTAACATGTTATCCAGCTCCGGGGAGAGCTTTGGAGATTAGCCTACTAGTGTATCTTGCTGCTGTGTACAATGTGGGAACATGGCTTAAGAATGCATCCACTTTTGTGCTTTTTTTTTTTTTTAGAGGGGGTAGATTGGACTCAGGGGCACTCAACCACTGAGCCACATCCCCACCCCTATTTTGTATTTTATTTAGAGATAGGGTCTTACTTGGTTACTTAGTGCCTTGCTATTTGCTGAGGCTGGCTTTGAACTCGCAATCATCCTGCTTCAGCCTCCTGAGCTGCTGGGATTATAGGCTTGCGCCACCATGCCCGGCTGCATCCACTTTTATAAGGATAAATAGGGGTTACTTTGAATTCAGAGAATATACAAAGACTAAGTATATTTTGGGAATAAATTTGCATTTACAGTAAGAATTATAATTAGTTTAGCTAAGTAATTTTGAAAGATATCTTTTTTATAGCATCTTTACTTATTTTTTGGAAGATATCTTTTGATTGACTCAAATGTGTCTGACTCAAGACCATATAAAATAGCATAGTATTTTCATATAATGGATGCATATTCTCCCACATACTTTATTTTTTTTAAAATTTAATTTTTTTTTTTATTGGATGTTCACAACATTACAAAGCTCATGACAAATCATATTTCATAGATTAGAATCAATTGGGTTATGAACTCCCATTTTTACCCCAAATACAGATTGCAGAATCACATCGGTTACACATCACATTTTTACATACTGCCATATTAGTGACTGTTGTATTCTGCTACCTTTCCTATCCTCTACTATCCCCCCTCCCCTCCCATCTTCTCTCTCTACCCCATCTACTGTAATTCATTTCCCTCCATGTTTGTTATCCCATTCCCCTCGTGAACTCTTATATGTAATTTTGTATAACAATGAGGGTCTCCCTCCATTTCCATGTGATTTCCCTTTTTTCTCCCTTTCCCTCCCGCCTCATGTCTCTGTTTAATGCTAATCTTTTCTTCCTGCTCATCCTCCCTGTTCTGTTCTTAGTTGCTTTCATTATATCAAAGAAGACTTTTGGTATTTGTTTTTTAGGTATTGGCTAGCTTCACTAAGCATAATCTGCTCTAGTGCCATCCATTTCCCTGCAAATTCCGTGATTTTGTCATTTTTTAGTGCTGCGTAATACTCCATGGTGTATAAATGCCACATTTTTTTTTTATCCATTCATCTATTGAAGGGCATCTGGGTTGATTCCACAGTCTAGCAATTGTGAATTGTGCTGCTATGAACATCGATGTGGCAGTATCCCTATAGTGTGCTCTTTTAAGGTCTTCAGGAAATAGTCCGAGGAGGGCAATAGCTGAGTCAAATGGTGGTTCCATTCCCAGCTTTCCCATGAATCTCCATACTGCTTTCCAAATTGGCCGCACCCGTTTGCAGTCCCACCAGCAGTGTACAAGAGTACCCTTTTCCCCACATCCTCGCCAGCACTTGTTGTTGTTTGACTTCATCATGGCTGCCAATCTTACTGTCTCCCACATACTTTAAATCATTTCTAGATCACTTACACAATATAATGCAGTGCAAATGCTATGTAAATAGTTGTATTTTAAAGGAAATAATGGCGAAAGTTTATATATGTTCAGTATATGTTCAATTTTTTTCCAAATACTTTCCATCTGTGGTTGGTTGAATCCAAAGATAGGTAACCCATAAGTACAGGATTCCAACTATAATTGATTGAGATGATGTGCAGTTAAACTCTACCCTAGCTGTGGTTCTCCATAATGGCTAACATGAGAATTACTTGGAGCATTCCGAAATTCCTGATACCTGGTTTGCACCTCAGACTAATCAAATCAGAATCTCTGGGAGTGGCACCCAGCAATCAGTACTTTTAAAACTTCTGATAATTTGGATTTATATTCAAGGTGAGAGTAAATTTGGGAATAAGTTTGAGTTTACAGTAAGTAAAATGTTCTCTGCCCCAGACTATTCTTACTCCTGTGCCTCGATCTCTTTTATGGGTATAATTTGAAGATCTATGGCGAAGTTCCTTTCCCCTGGGGAATTTCCTGTTGTCTTTCCTTAAACTTTTCAAGAACCTAAGTCCCATTGTGTAATTTAACTCTAGACATCCCCACTGTCTTAAAAAGTATTCCTGAACTTTCTAGTCAAACACAGGGCAGGAAGGAGGGACATGCACAGCAACCTTTGACTTATGCTTCTCTTAAAACATTTTGCACTGTGATTAGTTATTTGGAAACAAATAGCTCTGATGTGGCAGCATCTGAGATATGACAGCACAATTTCATCATAAAATGAAATTAGGAGCACTTGTGTGTTTCTCTCTGGGTTTTTAGAGGTGGAGTCTTGGGGGCCTAGATCTTCAGCCACCACTCCCTGGTACAGCACTGGGAAGATATTAACATGTGGGCTGGTAGCAGTTGAGTAGGTTAGTGCATGTTTCCCACTTGCCTGGGATTTCAGAATGAGGGCTTCTGTGATTGGGTTAAAAGTGTTCCCCAGGAGGCTTTCATTGCAAATGGGCTCATTTTTTCCCCAGCTTGCTCTAATATAGGTCAGTCTTCCTCCTCATTGTACTATTTAAGGAGCATGAATCTTGAACCAGGATTTTTATTGTTCAGACTGTTTACCTTCCCTATCAGTCCCTTTCTCAACCCAGTCTTTTGCATCTGGTTGCTCCAGCCAAGTGCATATGGATTTTTTTCTCTGTTTTTTTTTTCCTCCTGTCTTTGTCCTTCATGTATATTGGCATGCCGAGTGGATGCTGCCTCTATTTCTCTCCATCTCAATGAATGATGCTACCACCCAACCCCAATGTGTGTCTGTTGTCTCTCCCCTGCCCTTCTATAGCAAACTCCTAATTGTTCTTCCATTTCTTTTCACACCCATTTCCCCATTGTTGCTCCTGCTTCAAATGTTTCACTAGCTTTTTGCACTTAGGATAAAAAGCAGACGCCTGTCGTGGCCAGCATACCCTGGCTCTTGTCTCCTGTAACATCATCTCTTGATACTCTCCCTCTACTGTAGCTGTTATTTGCCTTGACAGTGGCCTGTGAACACTTATTTACTTCTTCCAAGAAGCTCTTATAATTTGATGCCTGGGAAATACTCCCTGAACTTAATAGCATAATGATATCATAATAATAACACTCTCTGCCACTTATTGAATGTTTTCTGTAACCCAGACAGTGTGCTAAGTGCTCCACAGACATTACCTTATCATGAAATTAGATGCAACAAGCTTGCGAAGTCGGTATCTGTCTTCCCAATTTTTGGAGAGGAAACTGGGGCAGAGAATTGGAGTGACTTGCCTAGGTTCATACTGTTAGCATGTAGGGGAGCCTGACTGGAAGCCTGACTATCTGATTCTAAATTAGCTGTTTGGTTCTGAAGTGTCAGAAGTATTTTATTACCACTAAACTTGCAATGATGTCACGATTCTTGGAGGACAGTCTTAGAGCAAGCTCTAGAAGAAATCTCTCATTGAATTTGGAAGGAAACTTTAAAATATAAGTTAATTACTTTATTGGAGACAACAAACTTCTCAATATTTTATGTCTTACTGACAATAAGAGACAGGAGGGTGTGAAAGTTGCAAATAAACTCTGTAATCAAACAGATGGCATTTAATCTCAGCATCTGCCATTCATTCATCTAGATCTCGTCATATGTGCTAGCTAGACAATGTTCTTGGCACTTGAGGTACATCAGTGCTCGATCCATTGGGATGATTTAAAACTTTGTTTCTATCAGCTGTTTTGGTCTTGGAGGCTCACTATAGCATTATTATTCTTTTATTGAATTTACTATGAATCTGAGCCATCTTGGACCCCAACCAAATGGGGTATGTTTGAGCTAGTCTTGTGACACGTCCCTTAAGGACACTCTTACAGGAAGGCTCTAGTGTAGTTTGCTTTCTTCCTTCCTCCCTTTCTCCTTTTCTTCCAATTAAAATGAAACATTAAATTTAACTTTATTAGATGTAATAAACTCAGGGACTTTATATTCTAATAGGGGTAGCACAATAAACATAATAAATGAGTAAATTACATTATACTTCAGAAGATGGAAAGTACTTTGTGGGGGTGGATAATAAGATCAGGATGGGAGATATGGAGCACAAGAGCCATTGCAGCATTAAACAGGCAGTCAGTGAGGTGGGTCTCAATGAGAAGGTCCAGACTAGAAGGAGGTGAAGAAATTAGCCAGGGAAGGAAGAGGAGGGAAGAGCAGAACAGGAGGAGAGAGGGCCTAGTGCCCAGGCCTAAGGAAGAGCATGTATGCCCATTTCAAAGTGGCCATTTTGGATGGAGAGGATTGAGAAAGGGTGGGACTAGATGAGGTCAGGGAAGTTCCACATATTTCATTGGTGACAATGAAGAGAACTGACATTTTTAAAAACACTTAGCAGGATCCTGCCTAGTCACAGAGCCCTGCCTACCTCTTTGAGCAGTATGTCCTGCTGTTCCCCCCTGCAGACACTTGGCTGCATTTCTAACAGGGAGTTCCTTAAAGAATCACCAATGTCCAGGATGTTTTAAGCTTTTTACTTTTGCACACATCTAAAATACCCTTCCCTTTCCCATTTTTATTGACACACTCTTTCAAGATGCACGGTGGAGCCTTTCTCTGGGAGGATCTCTTTGACTCCCTCTGAGGTTAGCTGATGTTCCCCTCTCTGGGCCACCATGCATAGTACTTGTATGCACATTTGTTGTGATAACTAATATTTAATGAACACTTAAGATATGTCATGGACTAAGTCGTTACATGTTAGTTATTTATTTCCTGCGCCAACCTTGTAAGGTATGTCCTGCTGACATCCCTATTTAATCGATGAGTAAATATAAACATGGAAAAGTTTAGTAAGTTGCCTAACAAGATCCAGCTACCTGTGATGATAGGAATTAAACACAAGTTTTCTGGCTCCAGAACCCATGTGCATTCCTAATCATTATATATACTGCACCTCTACCATACTTACCATATACTAGACAGGATGTGTATCACACTGTATTACAAATGTTAGTTTGTGTGCCTGTGTCTTTCATTACCGTTTGTGAATTCTTTGAGGGAAGAGAACCATGTTCAATTCATTATTACTCTTAGGGACTTTGCTTACATGCTCCCTTGATTCAATTGTGATGAGAGAAACATTCTCCTGTAATTTGTAAGACATGAAAAATATTATTCAAAACATGAAAAATATTATTCAAAATGTTAATGATTTTGCATCATTGATTCAGAATTGCATTTGGTTTTAGTTTTCATTTTAATTGTGCCATTGTGCTTCTCTTTCCACCCAGACCAGTATCAAAGAAGGACAGCTATTGAAGCAAACCAGTTCTTTCCAAAGATGGAAAAAGCGTTACTTCAAACTTCGAGGCCGGACACTTTATTATGCAAAGGACTCAAAGGTAATTCAACTGAATACTAGTTTTCAGGAATTGAGATTGTGGATGGATTTAAAAATTTGATTGTATAAGCTGTTTTTGTCCTGTAGCTTCATGGTAGCATGAGCTTACTTTTGTATGGTGTTGGTAAAAATGTGATCCATCTTGAACCTCATCCCTAAGAGGTCAATTTCAGTCAGCCCTATACCTATCCCTGAGAATCATCTTATAGGAAAGTTGTAGTGTAGTTAATCTGTCCTTGCCCTTCCATTCCTTCCTTCCAATTAAAGTAAAATATTAAATATAATTTATTAGCTATAATAAACTCAAATTGTTGATTTCTCTCCTTTTCTTTTACTTTTTACTTTTAAACCTTTTTCTGCGCATGAAGAGAGTTGTTAACAGTTGCTTCTCATTGTTGAGAACAGGCTTAATGGTGATAATGCAAACCAAGTGCATATATGATACTTGGCACAAAATAATTACTCTAGTATAGTAGCAAGAAGAATGAAAATCATATTGAAATAAAATCAAGACAACATAAATTTTATGTAATAGTTGAGTTAAATAATAATGCATTCTTGGAAGAAAAATTTGTAGTAAAATGTCCCCATTAAAACTGAAATTTTAGTATTATTTAAAAAATAAACATTAAGATTTTTTGCTACTGTGCCAGTTGGATAATCCCATTTTAAAAAAAATACATGTTCCTGATAAAGTTATATACCAGGAGATAAAAACACACAAACCCAATACTTAGCTTATGCAGCTATAATAGAAGTAATAAACAAATACTTATGTAGGACTAACCAAATAAAATAATCTCATTTTTAAAATCAGGATATTCAAGGTCGTCCCTGACCTGGCTCTATCCTGACTTCCTGTTTGTCTCTAGAGGCACTCCTTGACAGCCTTCAACCTTTGGGCCTATGTTTTCTATCTACAGAATGATTCTCCCCTTTCTCCCCTTGATGAAACCCTCTGTTTTCTTTATTGTCTCCCTCAAATAGGCCTTATCCCATCATTCATTCAATTTTTTTTTCCCCTGGAGAACCCAGTTTTATTGTATCTTTTCTCTTCCACTTTTAACAATGTCTCTTACATTATAATTGGTTTTGTCTGTCTCATCTCCTGTGCTAGATTGTAAATGTCTGCCAGTCAGTGAGCATTTTAGAGTTAAAATGATTGAATGGGAGCAGAGTAGTATAACCCTGTGGAAATTGGGGATGGGGAGTGGAAGCTATCAGAGGAGAGCGACCCTTAGGGCTGCATGTATGTGCAGCTCAGTGGTAGAGGGCTTTGCCTAGATGCATGAGGCCCTGGGTTTAGTCCCCAACAGCACAAAAAGGATTGGGGGGTACTTTTTTTCCCCAATTAATAGATGTGCACTGTTATGCCATCCTTGCATCCTTCTTCATTCTGAAAAACAGAATGAGTGTGAACAGTGAGTAACTCATTTTGAATCGGTTCATTGCTCTTTTCTATGGAGCTTTTGCCACTTAATACTGGTTAAAGTGGTGTTTAAGAGTGTAAAAGAAACACATCTTCTTGCAGAGCACATTCACTATCATATTGGACACACATTATAAATGAGGAAAATAAGATTGAGAATTTTCAGTAAATCACCATGACCTCAAGCCAGGATTCGTTCTCAATTCTCACTTAGCAGACCTGGGAGCAATGATTTGGCCTTTGCTGCCTGGGAGTGTTGTTACAAGCTTGTGAGCGTATGTCTGTGTGTGCGTGCACAGGAAACTCCATAGGTTCCCTATAAGTGGTAGCTATGGTGCTTTCAGGGAGTCCAGAGAATTTGCACTGGAAGATTGTCCTGGGGGTTCTCTAAAGTTCTTTTCAGTTTAGGATTTATGGCCCAGTTATACTTTATGGTTTCACTCATCCATCCTTAGAAGAAATTGCAAGAAATCACTCACTTAATTTTTTCTTCATTTTCTGGTCCTTATTCTTGACATAGCTTTCATAATCATGACCTGATAGTAAAAATGTTTAGAAGAGCATGGGGCTAAGTTTTACTTAATATGTTTGTCTTCTTTTTTCATTAACAGTCGCTGATATTTGACGAAGTTGACCTTTCAGATGCCAGTGTAGCTGAAGCAAGCACAAAAAATGCTAACAACAGCTTCACGGTATGGACATATTCTATTAACTCCCTATGCAAAGGGTGTAAAATGGTCTTTCCTGAGTTTATACAGATGCCCAGTTCAGTTATCAACAGTGTGTCAACTTATGTGTGTTGGGGTTCTTATTAAAACAAGAAAATCTGATAAGTACATTGTAAATTCTAATACCAAGTATAATTGTACATTCTAATATTCAGTCTTATTTATGATCAATTAGCCCAATAAACTTGGGTTTAAATGGGTTTTTTTGTTTTAATTTGTACTTCTTAATTTTAGAGCTTTAAATTAATACTTCGATTAATTCCATTGTCATTTGAATATGTAAAAACTTCGTTACTCATCAACAATCTTAAAAATAATATTTTCTCCTTCTCTCCCATTTTTACTCCTGTTGCTGTTGTTCAGGAAGTTGCCACGGTTTAGGCCTTCATTTCTTCTTACTTAGTTCATTCATTCAAGAGCTATTTAAGAGGTGTCTTCTATTCCAGTTTCTTCTTTTCCGATCACAAATGACTTCTTTTAAAAAAACCAAACTTGTTCCCCATTGCATGTATAGTACAACCCCAACTCAGAGGTAAAGCCCTGTAATATCCTGCCTCAGCCTCACAGAGTTCCTGACATTATTGGTCCTTATGCGTCCTACCCCTGGGGCACTTCTGCCTGAGCTTTTCCTTTTCCCCTGACTTGAATGATTCCTCCTCCTTCTGCAGCTGTTGAAATCCCATCAGTTCTTCAGACTTATTTCAGGTATCCCATTCTTCTTTTACTTCTTTAATTCACAAAATATAAATTGAGTGGCTACTGTGTGCCAGGCACTAATGCTAAACACAAGAAATTCAGAGAGGTATGTATATGCATCTGTCTATAATTTCCCTTCAGATCTTCACAGCTCAGCGAAGCTCATGTGGGGTCCCATTTATAACTGCACATTCCTTAGCTCCCCTAAGACGCTTTGCTTCTGTCACACTCCCAATCCCCACTCCAAGAAGCCACTACCACTGCTGACACTAGTGGGCTGTGTCCATCCTCTGGGCATACCAAGGCAGGGGGGACAGCCAGATAAACAAATACAGAGGGCTCTGTAGAGAGAGAGGTGAGGGATGGAGGTGAGCCCTGGTAGAGGGAGGGGTGAGGGAGGAAGCAAACAAATTCAGATTTAGTCATTGATTTATGGGCATGAGGGATAATTCATAGTGTAAATATTCCTCTCCCTCTCCCCCTTCCCCAGGGAGAGTTTAGTTTAAGAAGAGGAAAGCCCAGAATAGAATCCTGGGAAAATGTTAAAATGTAAGATCTGAGCAGTGGAGACTGAGAGCTTTCTTAAGTAAAGGAGAGCTGGGAAGGAGTGATGTTATAAAAACCCAAAGGGGGACCGTTTCAAGATGGAAGTTGTAGAGGATCAAGTCAAAGAACTGCAAAGTGGTGGTTGAATTTGTGAACTCATTTGCCTTGTTGACATGAGTTGCTTTGGTGGAGGGGTAGCACCCACTTGGCTACTCTAGGAATGCAAAGTAAAAAGGCAGACAGAGCTAGCTTTTTTCTAAAGCTTGGCTGTTAAAAGGATGACAGGTACAGCTAGAAGAATGTCTAGGGTAGAAGAGAGTTGTGGTTTTGTTGTTCTTTTGCTTTGTTTTTAAAGTGGGTTTTGAAGAGAGGAAAAAACTGGTGGAACCAAGTGTCAAAGTCAGGACAGAGAGAGACTAATTAATTGATGGAGCAAAGTCACCAGGTAAGGGGAAGGGCACAGGCCTCAGAGCACAGGTTAAGAGCTAGCACTGAACAGGGCACAAAGGCTTGTGGAGGCCGGAGGCTCTTATGCGTCAATCCCAAATACTACCCTGTTCTCAGTGAAATTGAAGACTAAGGGTATCTGCTGTGAGAGTTCAGGAAGGTTTGGAATGGCTTCTACAGAACATTGAAAATGGACAGAGATTACTAGGTAGTCAAGAGAGTCCTGCAAAGATTAAAGAACCCTTTTTGTAATGTTCCTAATCCCTATGCTTATTAAATATTCTTTAAATGACATTAGAGAACAATGGAATTGATCCAAGTTGGTGGTTTATAGGTCATTTTAGATAGAAAGAGAAAGGGATTGCTGGGTGTTTGGGGGAATGAATAATTCATCCATCTTTCCCCCATCTGCATTCTCAGCTTTGGAGAATAAAATACAAGGTAGTCAGATACTACTTTGTTGTTTCCAGTTCCTATTGAGTACAGGGCTTCTCATAAATTGTTGGAGGCCTAAGGTGGAAATGTGGTTCATTCCTCCTTCCTCCCCATGAAGGAATGGGAGGGTGGGGGGAAAGAACCTCGCAGTCCTACCGTCTAGATCAGCCACTTGTTTTCCCTGGGGAAGAAACAGTAGTTCTGTCCTCTATAGAGACTTGTGGAGGTGGGGACAAGGGTTCTCCCTAACAGGGAACCAGAGTTAATCTGAAAGAGGGTTCAAATTTGAAGAATGGGATAATTTTAGGTGAAGGTCTAGGGCTTGGATTAAAGGCAAAAGGAACTGAAGAAGCTGGGTTTGGGGAGGTTTTCATATTTTTTCTACATACAGCTCTTTCTTGTCCTCCAACTATGTGTGGTCTCTCCTGTTATATGTTTCTTATAGAATCTACATATTGTGCTTTATGCTTAGCTAAGCATGTATTTTTATTACAAGCTCTGCTAGACCTTATTCATAAATATTGTTGATTTTAATTAGTAAGTTGAGAGTTCTTTTTTTAGGCTTGGGAAGACTTGTTTTGTTGAAATATTTTCAAGAAGTTTCTTCATTCAGCCAAATATTATTTCTGAAGTTTGCCCTCCTAGAAATGTAGGGACTAATACTTTTTGCAGATTGCTTAGGGTTTTTACAGCAAATGGATCTGATAAAACATTCAAGGGTGTAAAATGGAGAAAAAGGCATGTTCTCAACTGATAATTGACTATCTTCCCTGTCTTTAAATATTTAAATATCCTGCCTTTCTAGATTATGGTGCTGTTATTTCAGCCATTGTAGGTCAGAGGTTAATGTTGATGCGTGATAGTGTCATGTCTGAAGAATCCAGAGATGGCCAAATCCTGCTTCTTTATAGCTGTCCCTCTTCTGTTTGAAGTCCCTCAGGATGATATACTGATGAGGATAGTAGGATGTGGACAATCTATAAATAGTAAGTAGAAAATAGACAACTTATGTTTTGCCTGAAAATCCATTGCTGAACTCTATAAAATGGGTTCCAGGGAGCAGGGTAGCAATTGGCCTAACCCAGTAGCTGCTCAGAATTATCTACTGTTTTTGATTGGTATGACCAAATCACTGAGGCTGGTCCCACTGCGAGTGGAAGGGACTTAGACAACAAGACAGTAGTGTCACAGGATTTGTGGGCATCGTTTAAAATCTGTATACAGTATGACTTATTTTCCTTTCTTCCATAGTCTCCCTTTCCCAACTCGAGTTAATAATTGTCTTGTTTTTCAGTTGTCTAAATCACCTTGGGTATTGTATTAGTTTTCTATGACTATAATAAACTACTACAAACATAGTAGTGTGGAGTAAGTTATACTACTATGATTGTGTCATCCTTCTATTTCCTTCACAAGTGGCACCATGTTGCCAAATTCTAAAAGTTTGGAAATTTTGAAGGAATGTGTGGGTGAACTTTCTTTTTAAAAAATTCTTTTATTCTAATTTGTTATATATGACAGCAGAATGCATTACAATTCATATTACACACATAGAGCACAATTTTTCATATCTCTGGTTATATACAAAGTATCTTCACACCATTCCTGTCTTCATACATGTACTTTGGATAATGATGTCCATCTCATTCCACCATCATTTCTAACCCATGCCCTCTCTCTCTCCCCCCCCCACCCCTCTGCCCTATCTAGAGTTTGTCTATTCCTCCCATGCTCCCCCTCCCTACCCCACTATGAGTGAGCCTCCTTATATCAGAGAAAATATTCAGCATTTGGTTTTTTGGGATTGGCTAACTTCACTTAGCACTATCTTCTCCAGCTCTATCCATTTACCTGCAAATGCCATGATTCTATTCTCTTTTATTGCTGAGTAATATTCCATTGTGTGTATATATATATATATATATCTCCCCCACATTTTAAAAAATCCATTCATCTCCTTGGTCTATACCCAAAGGACTTAAAAACAACAGGGACACAGCCAATCAATGTTTATAGCAGCACAATTCACAGTAGCTAAATTGTGGAACCAACCTCGGCAACCTGGATGAACTTCCTTTTGAGAAAACATTTCATCTTGCCTGTCGTTCAGAGTCACAGTTAAGATCTATTTCCATGTTCATCTCTTATTTAAAAAGTATTATTGGGAAAAACAATCTTTCAGTAATGAGTGAAATAATTGTACCTTATTAGGTAAATGTTTTTTTTGTTAAAGAAGAGCTTTTCAATGATTTGAATGGCACCACAGGCTATATGTTCAACTTCGAAACCTGCTGTTCAAATAGCTGTTTTCCTTAATTTTTTTCCCTTAACTTTTAGTGGAGATTAAACTAAACTTTAAACAAAAGAGTCATTTTAAAGGAAGTATTGTATTGACATTGTTAAAACTTCTTATGGAAGTTTGCAGAGAAAGTAGCACGTGTATTTTGTGTGTTTGTTTAACTAAGAAAGAATCATAGGTCATTTATTTCATTTATTTAACCATCCTTAGTATTTTCATTGTGCAGGCTGCAGGGGTATATATGTGAAATCTCACAGTTACTGCACATCTGCACTCTGTGGGATGTGCAGTAACATGCAGGCAGTATGTGGGAGTTCTTATTTTTAAATCTAAATGAGCACTGGAACCAAGAGCCATTTCAGTTCAGGGGTCACCTGCCCCAACAGATATAATGAAAATTGATTAGCATTTGATTATGATTCTTCCTCAGAGGTTTTAAAAGAACTTAAAAGGAAGCCAATAAGCAAAGAGAACATACTCTTCCCACATATAACATGCCAGAAATTATGCATTCATAGTATCATTTAAGTGAAAAGGCTGGGTATTAATGGGACTGAAGAAAATGTTCTTAAGAATTTGTTTCTTTAATGGTTACTTCTGTTTATTCTATTTTTCCTTTTAGTTTCCTCTCAGTTGACATAGTTCAGTTCATCTCTCTGAAGAGGGACATCGAATCCTTTGAACCCAAGAAAGTGTCAGTTTGCTTTTATCCATTAATAGCTCAATATGTAGTTTCAAAGGAAGTAACTAAAAGTTATTTTCTTTTCATATTATTTGTCACTGCACATCACTCAAAAGGTATTTGTCACCCAAATAAATAATTACTTAGAATAACTAGTTGCCTATCTTATTTGGTAATATTTGTTGGAACTACCATGTTCCTGTTCTAACTGCTTTATACCTGATAATTAATCTAATGCTGTATTATCAGTCCTATAAAGTAAGAACTACTATAATTTCCATTTGATAGATGTTTTTGCTGCTGTGACCAAGAGACCTGACAAGAACAATTTTAGAGGAGGAAAGTTTCTTTGGGGGCTTGCAGTTTCAGGGGTCTCAATCAATAGACAGCTATCTCCATTTGGGGCTCAAGGTCAGACAGAACATCATGGTGGAAGAGTGTGGCAGATGGTACCAGCTCAAGACATCACACCAGGAAGCATAGACTCCACTCAGATACAAAATATATACCCCAAAGCCACGCTTTCAGTGCCCACCTGCTCCAGCCACACTCTACCTGCCTTCAGTTACTGCTCAGTTAATACCATTAGGGGATTAGTTCACTGATTGGGTGAAGGCTTTTATAACCCAATCATTTCACCTCTGAATGTTCTTGCATTATCTCACACATGAGTTTTTGAGGGACACCTAATACCTAAACCATAACAATAGAAACAGAGAGGCTAACAGCTAATATATGGAATAACTGAAATCTGACCCATCTAGGTCATGTGCCCTCAATCCTTACTCTTGACCACTCTGCTACCCTGCCTCTTTATTCTGAAGTTTTAAATAAATGTGGTTCTGATAATATTGCATTAATTGTTTTTTCCTGGTTTCTTTGTCTTTTCTGCTTCAAAACAATGATAATCTTAGACTGCATTATCAGATGTATCAAAAGCACTTGCTGGTCTGACCACAAATCTATAATATTATATTATATTCTTGGCACTGTATCTTATAGAAAAATATTGGCTAAAGAGCTCACAGAGGAAGGTAACCAATATTATAAAAAGGTCTGGGAATTACGGGATCCATTGGCATTATAGGACACTTTTTATTTTAAAGATTTGGGAAAATGTGACAAGTATCTTTTTAATATTCAGGAAATTGCCTTGTATGAGAAGCAGTAGATTGGTTTTGTGTTACTGCCACACGCAGTACAAAGACCTGTGGTTAAATTCATGAGAGGGACAATTTCAGCTCAACATAAAGAACTTTCTAACTTACACCATCTGATAGAACAGGCCCCTTGTGAGGTAATGACCCTGCCCATTATTAGAAATCTCTAGTCATCTTCTTCTCTGTCAGCTGAAAGGGACTTCATGGGAGAGCTCTGAGAGCAGGCTCAAGTTCAAAAGTGCTGAGATGAATTCCTCAAGGTTGGATGGCTAATAGCTGTGCACAATTAATACCAAATTGAAGGCTCTTGGTGTTTGTTGGGGTAGGCAAGGAGGAGTAGGTTTAGAGATTGCTGGACAGTATTCCAGACCCTTTACACAGGCTGTCCCACTAAACTACTTAGCAAGAGATAAATAACCATTCTTCATGATCTGTCAGAGACATCTTGACATGGGGATTGTATGAGGGAATGGTGAGAAGAGTTGGTGGAGACTGAAATTTCCTTGTAGATCCAAAGACTGTATCTTCACCGGATCCCCAAGGCTAACACAGTGTTTGGAACACAGAAGAAAGCCAATTGTTATTTGATGAATAAATGAAAGAAGTTCTTGTTAAATGAATGAGTGATATTTGTAAACTCTAGTTTTTCTTTGGACCAAACAGTATCCTTTCATGTTTTAGTCCAGAGCACCGTTTTCTAATCTTTTCCCTTGATATTGGTTTTACATAATATACTCCTGAAGTGTTTGTATAATGTCACAGACTATTTTTATGCCAACAAGACTTTAAAAAGCACAATTCTTGCCTCTCATTAATCATTGCTGTGGTATCACTTTTACTTATATATTTATTAGATGCCTGGTAGCAGTAAACCTCATATTTTTATCTCTATGTTGCTTATAATATTTTATAACACCCTAAAATGATACCATATGATGCATTTTAAATGCTTGTTGTTTTGCCTTTTAAAATTGATTTATATACAATGCAGATGGCTTTCTACTATGAAAGCTGATAATTTATGAGTTTAACTTGAAATTCATTTTCTGTATCTTAGACATTATGGACTTTTAAAAATGACATGTCTTGTCATTTTCTTTGTGGGCTTCTCATATGTGTCTTTTCATTTAGTTCCAGGGCATTAAGAAATCATTGGTCCTTTTTTAGCTAGACTGAAGTTTTGGGGTGAAGATAAGTTGTAGGTGGAAGAACAGTGCCCTTGTCTCCATCTTCACTAGAAACCATCCATAAATCTTGGCAGTAATTTCCTGAATTCTCCACCTCTCTAGTCGTCTAACATAAATCTTCCAAATGGGCTTTCTGTAAAGTAAGGCAAGACTCAATGAGCATGCCTTGAGAATTATGCCAACTTTGGGGCTCTTGGAATCTTGGGCTTGTTTGCAAAAGTCAGATCATGGTAATGAATCTCAGAATATAGATCAGCTTCATCAAAGGGTCTGACAGATCTGAATATACACTATGAAAAAGTTGGCAGAGGGGGCTAAAGAGCTGTGTCACTGGAAGTCCGGGCAGGGTATCACTGTAAGTTGCTTTGCTTGGCATTACTTTTCCCTTGTGCTGTGCCTGGTCTCACTAAAGGTCTATGACTAAAGAAGAACATGGTGCTCCTGATCAGGAACCTTCAACATGCTGCCTCCAGCACTTTTCCTATCTTCACAGGCTGGTGCATTTCCCACCCCATCCTCCACTACTTCCAGGACTTTTCTTAGAACTCATTTGTTTAGAAATAATGTATTGGGAATTTACTGTATGTCTCAGACATTGTGTTAGATTCTGAATATTCAGTGGTGATTAAAAAGAACTGGCAATTGAGCAACAAGTTCTAAAAAAAGATTTAACTTGAATGAAAATAAATTTAGAAGGAGATGGTGCCTGCCTTTGGGAACATGGCCCTGTCCATAAAGTATCCTTGGATGCAAAAGACAAGGAGTCACCTCCCAACTGGTACTGGAAACTGACATTACAGGGGCTCATGCCATAGGAAAGAGAGGCAATTATATAGTCTCCTAAACCTGAGGCCCAGCCTACTGAGGACTCAAACCCTAAACACTTACTCCTTGGGACCTCTTTGTCTGTTCTTCACAAACATGCTCCTTGCCAGTATTTCTGAGACCAAAATATGGCAACCAGACAAAACTTCTTATTCCTGGCCTGGATGAGGTGAGTTGATTCCCTGCGAGACTTTTAGCCTTAAGCCCCTTGTGCACGGCCAATGGAGAACTGCTGTCCAGATGAAAAGTTGATCCAGTGTTAGCCTTGTATCTTGGAGGATTGACTTTTCTAGTACGTCTGCATATTACAACTCCCACATGAACAGCCACATGCCACACAGCCTACTGGTCTTGGAGCAAGTTATAAATTGTATTTCCTGCATAGATTCAATGTATAAGGCTTTTCACAGGTGCCAAATGGACATATCTGAGCTGGTGCTGTCACTGTCAACATGATCCTGCAGTACTTACAGCTATGTGGCATTGAACTTCCATTTCGTCCCTGAGAGATTCTATGTGAAAAACTGGCCAACATGTCTTAAATTTTGAACCAGCAGCCCCAGTCCCACCAACCATCCTGCCAAGCACAGGCTTCTAAGTTGTGCAGAGTACAATGAATTTTTATTCACTTATTGCCAGACTGATTCATCCACTGATGCACCATGCACCGCTTGAAGGAGTCCTACTGGGTTTACTTGAACTTCATTGTGGTCTTTATATGGTTGAAGTTTTAGTGAAGGCTTTTTAGTCCCACATTCATTTAGAGTGACCCTGATTTCTGATAACCATTTGTGGTATAGACTGAAGCTTCAGACTCTATAAAAGATAAAATCTTGTCTTACATAAGTACCTGGAATAGGGACTTAATATGGGAAAGTGAGCTACTGGCAATAATAAAAAATATTTTAAAATAAAACACTATATGAATATTAGCTAAAGAGTATCTGATCCCAACGACCACCTGAACAAGCTCAGAATGGGTTTATTATCTTGGAATTCTGCATTTAGCTATGATGGTGTTGTTTTGTAAGAATTTTGAAGTTTCAAATCTTCTAAGAAGCCAGAATCTTTGGTGCTCTGTTAAGAAATTAGAAATATTAGAAAATGACAGTGCTTAAATTCTCCAGAAAAATCCCAAAGATGTTTGCAACCTTCTGTTTTGTGAGCAATCTGAGCCTGGTAGAGTCTTAAATGACCTGATGAGGCCTAAGTTATGTGTTCCCAGGAAAGGGCCTCTGTGTCCCTCATACCGTGTTCTCATTGGTGACTCTCATATGGGCCTTGCCTCCCATATGAGATACTCTAAAAATGAGAATGCATTGTTATACCTCTCAGATTTTGGCTTTATTGGGCAATGTAAAAGCATCAACATCTTAAAAAAAAAAAGACATTAAAATAATTTTAGGTTAGCTTTGAGTATTAATAAATATTAAAGTAGTACCAAGGAAAGCCTACTATTCTATAAGGTTTTAAATAATTAAGATGTACTTGAAATTTAGATGAAAAAAAAAATGAGTCTTCATTTGTTCCTAAATCCTTTGTTATAGCCTGTAATGAGGAGTAATGAGTACATTTTATATCTTATTTCATTATCTCAATAAACCAATGAAGTATCTTTCCTTTCATTCAACAGATGAAGGAGGTGATGTTCAGAGAGCTTCATTTGTGTAAACTTATGTAAAGGAACATAGTTAATATTTTAAGCTCTGTGCGCTTTCCATGAGAATGAGTGGCATATTAGAATTTTCAGGCTCCTGTGATTAAGAATACGATCACAGTAAACAGATAAGGGAGGGCCTACCATTTTTAATAGGTTGGGTTGTAGTCTGGCCAATCCTGGTGAATCCTCATTACCTACAAGCAAGAAGAAAGTTTTTGTTGAACAGTGCGACAGCTAGCAAGGATTAGGCTCCTCGCTTATTGTAGAGTATTGATTTTCATGGTCATTAGGCTAATCATTTTTATGGAGCAAGAAAGATGTAACAATTGTAGTCTTCCTCAGTAGTCTTCCTTGATGTCAGGTAAGAATTTAATTTCCTGATGAGAAAGTTATTAAGTTAATTGTTGGCAAAAAGAGGCTTTTATTTCAATAGTTTCTGTCTTACACATTTTTGTAGTCTCGGAACCCAGTTTAAACTTGGCCTAGATCAAATCTCAATATATGAAGATAAATTTAGGTTTGTACTTATAGAAAACAAATTATAGTGTAGTCTGCAGCAAATGGGTGAAGTCAGAAGCATGATCTTTTTATTGACAGCAGGTAAGTTGAGTATTATCCAGTTGGATATTTTTATTTCTATATATTTTCTTTTTAGTCTTGCTGCTTACACAGGTTGAGACCTGCTGGCAGCAGATCTGAAGGCTTTTGGACAGTTCTGGACCTCAGGTTATGTTAGCTCAGGGTTGGAGAGGAGGGTCAACCAGCTCTCTTTCTCAGAAGCATGTGGAAAGCTGCCCATACTGGTATGGAACTCAATGCAGAGGTTAAAGAGAGTAGTGAGTAGAAGATACGGCACTGACCCTTGACATCAGGACTTGATGACCCCTTCCAGCAAGACTGATTGATGGCCTGCATTGCTCCAGACCCTAGGCACTGCCCAGTGACATAGTCTGGGTGGTAGGGATTCTTGCCTTTGCTGATGGGACCCTTTTACACATTCTATTAATGCTCTATGATAATCTAGCATAGTACTATTTGGTACGAAGGTCTGACAGTAGGTACTACTGAATGAGTAACCATAAGTCACATAGGCCTGCCACTAATATTTAGCAGGAAGAGTCAAAAGCACTCTATGTATTGTAGGTCTCATGTTTATAGGAATAATGGGCTGAGGTTTTGGCCTCTGTGGTCTGGTTTCTGCACAAATGTTAGGCCTTTTTAATTCCCGTTTTTTTTTTTTCTGGAATCTTGCCAATAAATAAACATTAATAATTTTTCCCAGTTGTTCAACAAAACTACTAGATCTTCTCTGTTTATTGGGCCTACGGTGTGAGAAAAGCTGTCAGGTCAAAGCAGCTTCTTCCTTTGGAGCCCTTGAAAGAATTGTGGTTTGTCCAGATGAAGTGTTCATATTAACAAATATGTTTTTAGAGAATAAGTGGCTTATGGGGATGGGTAGAAGCATCCCCATCAGCAAGGACTGATGTTACTATCTTCAAAACCATTATAGAAAAAAATCTCTTAACACAATGTAAACAAGTTATTCACTTCACAGAATAAGTTTTTAAAGAGAGATTTTCAAGTCTTCAGCAGAGCCTTCACTACACTCATGATCAGATATGGGGTTGGGCATATTGAAATGTTCTGTTTATATGTGCAAAGACATATGTAAAAGGGTATTGTGTATACATTATAATAGCAAATGATTCAAAACAACCCAAATGTGCAAATTGCAGCTGAATTGGACTGAATTATGAAATATATCACCCAATGTAATACTATGCAGGCATGAAAAAGGATAATTCAGTTCTAAGTGGGACAATATAGACTTGACTTCAAGTTTTATTTAGTGGGAAACTTGTATGTGGAACAGTTGAATTTATAAAATGTTACTCTGTATGCACACACAATTTCTGTGTCTTTAAACCTCAAGAAAGCACATAGTTATTATACATAAGTAGACTATCTCTGGAGAGATAAAACAAAGAAGCTGATAATTTGCCTTCAGGAAGGGAAGTTGGTACCTGGGGGCAGGTTTAAGAGGGAGACATACATTTAACTCTAAATACATTTTGAATTTCATATCACAAATATGAATCACCTATTCAGAGATTTTTGAAATGCTCCATGGGAACCCTTTCTGGCACCTTCCTATTAGATGCATTTGACAAGAATGACAGATTTGGCATGAAGACCATTTTGGATAGTGCCACAGTGTCCCAGGAAACCATAATAAGGAAGGAGTGAGATTGTGTGCAATGAGAGGGAAGGAAGGAATGGATGTGGGGCCTTCTGCAGAAAGATCAGGAAACTGTGGCCAAAGGGAGGGGAGAAAGAGCAGAGGAAGCTAATGTAATGGGTTTGGGAGGGGGGTTATACAAACGGTGCCTTTAATTCAGGGTAGAAAAATGGGAATAAAACATACTGAAGGGCAAGACTTCATTTCTGGACCTTGGGAATGCAAAGTGATGGTAAAATCTGAGGATAGCTAGCAGGCAATTGGGAGGGGTGCTTTCACTGTTAAAAAATGGCTTAAAGTACTTTTGTGGTGTTTTCTTGGCTCTAAGTTTTTGGTATATTCAAGTATTTTCTCTGCTCCTGATGTTTGACTATGGAATAGTGGAAAATTTAGGTTTTGGCAATATTTTAGTTTTGTAGAGACCAATATAAAACAAGATATTTTATTTTGAAGTTTCTCATTACATATGTGTCCTGTACAAAGGCATTTGCGGTCATAAACCAACACACTTGTGCCAAGGGAATGAGGCTAATGCATTGTTGCAATCTCGGGTACAGCCTGGAAATATTAAATGAATGGTAGAACTTTTAATGTGTCCATTAACTAATACCTCTAATTTACAGTGGGAGTGTATGTGACAGCCTACATAAATAATTTCTGAACTCATTGTGATTTTTGCTATTATAATTAATTTTAAAAAACTTCTCCATTTCTTGTATACAATGTAAAACTTCCAAATCTGATGCAACGTATGGTTATACAGCTTATAAATATTTTGTTCATTGAGGGTGCCTGATTTGCTGAGACCTATGCATGTTAGTAAATGAAATTATTGCTAGTATTATTATTTTTATTATTTATTAGTATCATTGCAGCCCCTCTCTCTCTTACCTTTAAAGAATACACAAGTTGGTATGGAATCGAGATATAACTGTGCAGTGGACCCAGTTATTATTTTTAAGGAAAATTAAGTGAGCAGCACATGCAGTCTTTTCTGCCTGCCCTTCCAGGATGATATCAGAAATTCTTTGACATTATTTTCTCTAGTTGATGGCTAGGAAGGCAGGAAAAATTTAATCTCAAATCCTACTGTGCTTTGTGACAAACATTTCTGAGCTTTAAGGTCCTCTGAGGAAAAATAAGATTACTACTTTTTAAAGTTGTATGGGTAAACTGAGATTATATACCCTGTCTGCTAATACTCTGTAAATGGTAGCTCATAGAATTTGAACTTCTAACATGACTATAATTCCAAAGGTGCATGCTGGTGTTATCTAAATTCCTCACAACCAGTTCCCATGAATCTGCCTCCTAAGAAGCTATTCATTCCTTTTCATCTCTGTCTTCTGCTCAGATCCTCATGGACTGAGTGCCCCCATGCACAGTGGCCTTTCCACACCTCATTTCATGTCCTCTCATGCATTCCTGTAGTTTAGTAAGAGTTTCCTATCAGGTCTTCCCTCAGGCTGTCTACACTGATGCTCTGCCAGATATCTGGTTCTTAACTCTTTCTCAAAGAGTCGTGTCAATCCATACCCCTTGGCATAGTTAAAAGGTCTTTCATGATTTCCCCTATAGCTTTATTTTCCATTTTCAATCTGTGGTTGTCACATTGCACTTTCTGTGATACCCAGCTCTTGCCTCTAAACCTCTCTTCCATGCAATTGTGTATCTCCCAGTTTGCAGTAACCATGCCTTCTCCTTCCCCTCAGTTTTGGTTTGAAATCATACTTGCTCTTTGTCCTTTCATGAATCTCATCTTCCCCTACAAAGCACCCCCTGACCCTTTGGTCTGGGTTAGTTGCACGTTCATTGTGTTCTCTTGGCACCCAGAGTACTGAGAGTATAGACAAAGTTCACATCTTGAAGGATGTCACAAACTATAAGATGTACCAAGTGATTGAAGGTGATAGGAACTTACTGCCCAGAAATGAGGTTTACGTACCTATATTTCCTCTTGTACTCTGAGCTCCTTCAGTGAAAGGACTGGGTATTTCACCTCTCTGTACCATGGGCTGCAACACTGCTTAGCAGAAAGTAAGTATGCTTTTTATATTCTAATGGATGAGAGGATGGATCCAAGTGGAGAGAGTAAGTTTTAATCTATCATAAATGGTCACCTTCAGTATGTTCTTTAGAATCTCATATCTAACCCACCATCTTTGCCTATCACTGGAAACATTAATATACTTTTATTCCAGAATTGTGTTTGGCTTTTAGAATGGACTCACGAAACAGAAACAAAGTGGACAGAGTCAGACAATAATCAGATGTTAATATGTAATTGGAGAAAAATGCTATAAAGTTAAGAATAACATTTTGTGATGGAGAATAAATGGACTCTCCTCTTCTTAGGTAAGGTTATTAGGGAAACCAGTAAATTCTGTTTTTCTACCACCTGGGTGTTTAACTCAGAGAAAGCTTGCAAGTTTGCAAACACCAAGCAAACTACATACAATTTACAGTTGATTTGTGTATCAGTTTGAATTCTTTTATTTTCTTTTGATAGTTGTAGAATATGCTTACTATATATTAGCAATCTAAATATTAATTGATTTTACCTGTTCTAGAAGGTTAAGTAATTTTTAGTATCTTTTTTTAACCAATTTTGGTGAACCAGGTATATTTTTAAAAATAAGACATGGTTGGGCTGGGGATGTGGCTCAAGCGGTAGCGCGCTCGCCTGGCATGCGTGCGACCGGGGTTTGATCCTCAGCACCACATACCAACAAAGATGTTGTGTCCGCCGAGAACTAAAAAATAAATATTAAAAAAAAAATTCTCTCTCTCTCTCTCTCTCTCTCTCTCTCTCTCTCTCTCTCTCTCTCTCTCCCCTCTCTCTCTCCCCTCTCTCTTTAAAAAAAAAAAAGACATGGTTATAGCTATTTTTAATATAGATATATTATAGCTTAAGTGTTCTGAAAATTTTCACAGGAAAAATAATGTTGTTATTGCAATTGGAAACTTTTTAATACAATCATTTCTACTGAAATGATTGTTTTAATAACATTCAACTTCTTACACATATCTACATATATCAGATTATAGCAAAATGTACTGTAGGCAGTGTTCTGTGGTGTATATGAAGGAACTTCAGGCATAGACCCTACTTGTCTATTCTAGCAGGATAAAGATGTTGTGATCTTCAGCTAGAAAATCTGACTGTATACTCTGGATCTGCTACTTACAAAGTTTACGATTAAAAAAAAGGTCAAATTTCTTTTACCTCTCATATAGGCCAGTTATGTGGAAGATTAAAATGAGATAATAGGTGGGTCCTTACTGACAGCAAAGCACTTTGAAAATGTAGGATGCTACAGAAGTAATCCTTTTATTTTGTCAACATCAGAATTCTCTAAGTGGTCTTGTTTAAATGATTTAATTATTAGTTTCTTCCATGAAAAGTTGTTTGCATCCATAGGTATTAGCTAAGATTATGATTATAGTAAGAAAATAGATTTCAGGTATCTCTGATTTAACAATTCATTATTGTATCAAAATTTATAATTATGTTTATTTGAGGAGTGTGGTAGGGACCTCCAGAGCTGTTCACATTCTAATCCCTGGAACCTGTGAAGGAAACCTTACCTTGCTAAAGGAATATTGTGGTTATGATCATGTGATCTTGAAATGAGATTATTTGTGTGGACCCAGTGTAATCACTGGGCTCCTTGTAAGAGGGAGATAAAAGGAGTCAGTGTCAGAGAAGATGTGGCTATGGAAGCAAGAGACTACAGTGTTGTAATAAGGTGGCTGTGAGCCAACGAATACAAGCAGCCTCTGGAAACAAAAAGGCAAGGAAATGGACTTTCCTTGGAGTCTCCAGAAGGAACCCAGCTCTCCCAACAAGTTAACTTTCAACTTCTGACCTCCATCACTGCTTGAGTACATTCATTCTAAAACATTAAGATGGTGCTATTTGTTATAGCAACCATAAGAAACTAATACAATAGGGATTGACAAAACATTAATAACTACAATTTGTTTGAATTCTAAGAGATTTTTAATACTGATTTTTGACCCGAATTAGTTTTTTTTTAATAGTTGTAGATGGACAGTATGCCTTTATTTAATGTATTTTTTAATGTGGTGCTGAGGATCAAACCCAGTGCCTCAGACATGCTAGTCAAGTGCTCTGCCACTGAGCTACAGCCCCAGCCCCCGAATTAGTCTTTAATGAAACAGTGGCTTATTATTATATGTGTGATTTAGGTAGGTAGGTAGGTAGATATAAATGATATAATAGGATATCCCACCAAGTAACATTTAATGGTATTCTTGGTTGATTTTCTGAGGCCCTTGCCAGGCCTCCTGCCCAGGGAGGCCAGTACACAGAGCATGCCCTGCAGAGAGACTGTCTTCACCTCCACAGTTTTACTCTTTATACTTTTGATTTTATGGTGAACCAGAGGCTTCTGGGAAGCAACAGTTAGGATTGTGACTCTGAAACATAACCTTAAAGTCATGGTAGTCCCAGAAAGATGTGAAA
The DNA here is from genome assembly GCF_964194105.1 of Spermophilus citellus. Taxonomy (NCBI): domain Eukaryota; kingdom Metazoa; phylum Chordata; class Mammalia; order Rodentia; family Sciuridae; genus Spermophilus; species Spermophilus citellus. Next base: position 46,154,979 of record NC_138182.1, on the reverse strand, counting down.
TAGACTGTTTTCTTTTAGAGACATAAATCATATTAAATTCAATTGCTACTTTGAAAAGTTTTGGATTCCGCCATCTTACATGTCTTCATTTTACTAAAGTGTGCACTATTTTATTAAATGTTTTTCAAGAAAATTTTAATTTTATAGTATATTTGAATTTTTTTTTAATTAAAGAAAAAATTTTCCTTTTAGTATTTGAGGTCTGGTGGAAATACTGTATATGTGGGGAGAATATTGGTAGTAAGCACTGAGATCTGTAGTTCTTTTTTTCATGGAAACAGGCAACAGAAAAATTTATATTATATATTTTAAGGCAATGAAAAAGAATCCAACATTTGGGTGTAGAAAGGGGTGAGATTAATGTGGAAAATGACACTGTGATGAAGCTATGATCCCTTCATGCAGAAGCAAATTTTGTGAGTATGGAATTAAACTGATCTCATCTTAAGCTTGAGGCTCAAGAATGATGGAAGCAAGACCTGATAGCTCTTGAGCTCAGCCCATCCCACCCCATCTCAATCAGAAATCCATTAACTTCTGTGGATATTATGGGCCACTGGAGCAAGGAAATTTCATTATTTATCTAATTTGAGTTGGTTGTGGGAGAGGGAGATGGGAGGTCAGAGACTTGGGTCCTGGTGGATGTGTTCAACCACCTGAGTTCAGTGCCAAGAGCTGAACCCTTCACTGGTCCTTGTGCAGAAGGAAACTAGGACACCTAGGCCTCTCACCTGCTTGGTCCCTTGAAGAGCTTTGGGTAGGGTTCTCAAATGTGCAGGTCAAAGGCTGGGTATGTGGCTCAGTGGTAGAGTGCTTTTCTGGCATGCATGAGGCCTTGGGTTTGATTCTCAGCACCCCAGAAAGTTAAAAAGAAAAAAAATATGGGTTCAAATGTGTAGGTCCTTTTTTAAAAAATTAGGACAAATTTAAAACATATACAAACTCAGGCTAACTCTGTAATAGACCCCACAGTCCCATTGTCCAGATCTTGGTATTATCTAAATTTTGTCACACTGGCTTTACCTGTTTTCTCTTTTCCCTATTTTATCTGCAGTGTTTGATAGTAAATCTTTCACATCACTGCACTTCCCCCCTTATTCTTTAGTAGGCATTCCTAAAAAAATACAGTGGCCAGGCTTTGACTCTTTCTCTTTCCACCTTTCTTCTCAAATACTGCTTAGGTACATGTGGGCTGGGAAAGAGAAAGGTTGATTGAATTGAGTACAGTTTTGCAGCTCAGTGTACTATAGGGAAGGGATGATTTTTTTTTTCTTTCCTGTAACAATGCTATTACATTTTTGTTAACTTATCATTTAAGAAATGTATTAACAAACTGTGGACAGGTCACTTAGTGTTTATGTTTTTTTTTCTCATCAATATGTTGTAATGAAATTAACTCATTCTTAATTTATAGAGATAATGGAAGGATCAATGAGCATTGCCTTTTTTGCCCTAAGTTAGTGGTCAGATATCCTGCAGAAAAGGAGAAAGACATTCTCTTGGCAGAGATGTTCTCCTATTGTCCAGAGGTCTTTTCCTTCTCTGTCATTCACTGATTTCTCAGAAAAATTCTGTTATGTACTTACACAAATTTTCCATCAGAAAATATTTTTTAATATTTGCACTCTTTTTGTAGAACCTGTCACAAATGAGTGAGGAGTTCATATTCTCAATGATTTATGCCAACTTATATAGGTAACACTTGATTTGTACTTGATTTGTATTTGATTTTGAAGTAAATATTACATTCAGCAAATACATAGCTTATCCTAGACAGGTAGACAAGAACATTGGTGTATTGTCCTAATATTCCTGACAACTGCCTCCCTTATTAGTTTGAGTCCCTAGACAGGCATTTTGAAGTTTGGATCCTCCTAGTTGACATGCACAGTTACCCCCTGAGGTCAATAAGTTGTCATTCAGCCAAAGTTGCTGAACAGTGAAAAGGATGGGCAGCCAAAAACCAAAGCATAGAGCGACTTTTAACAATCATCGTCGACTCTCAGTGGAAGGTGGGTATGTGTGTTTATGTACAAATCTAAACATTCTATGTACTCATTTCAGAAGACTTTTAGATCTTGTAAAAGGAATGGGGAAAACATTAGTCTAGCTACCAGACCATGCCATTTAGGATTCTGTTTGCCTGGCATTCTGTCTGCATAGTAGAATTTCTTTGTAAGTTTCAGCTCAGATTAATAATGAAGTCCTTGTATGTATGTGAATTACTGGATGACTTCAGTTTTATCATTATTTTATTACATGGGTTATTTTGTCTCATCTTAGTCATTGTAAAATTTGCATTCCAGGGCTCCATGGAACTATCACTTTCTTTCTTCTTGAGCACTCAGTGCAGATTCCACAGAGTTTGCATCTATAAAATGAACATGTGTGGTATTACAACAGCATGATAAAGTCTCTTCTTAGTAAAAAAAAAAAAAATTGTTTTTCTATTCATTTAAATTATACTATCTGTTGAAAGTATCTGTGGTGCTTTCTTTGGTCATGGTGCCAGAAATGCATTTGTTGTGACATTATACTTCCGTTATATATACAAATGTAGTTAAACACTTACATTACCCTTTATGGTTGATAAACAGGAGTGTGCATCAGAATCCCCTTAGTAACTTTGCCAAAATACATCCAACATTATCCTCACCTCCCCCAAAACCAAGATTTGGGTTTTGCAAGTCCAGTTTGGAGCTTTGTTGGGTGTGTTTTGATTTGGGTGCGCTTGTGCAGTTGCAGATCTGTGCTCTTGGGTGGGAGAGGTTCCCGGCTAACTCTTTGAAGTATGGGAGTATCTCTGCTCCCCAAATAGTCACTTAAGATGCATGATTACATTGCAGCTTGGCACATTTAAGTTGTCAAAGTGAATTATTTCACTCCATAAAAAAAAAAGAATGAGAAGAAAGCAACATACATAATTAAAGAGTTGGCTATAGATTTTATAAGGAAAGATGGGAGAGGTAGATTAAGACTGAGCGGTTGGCAACTTCAGGAATAGCAGAGTTAGTATGAAAAAGGCTCATACTTATACTTTTTATAATAAAAGTCAAATTAGAGCCCTATATTTTAATAAACATAGGTAATACAAATTGCTAGAGCACAATTATATTTCCTGTTTATCCTACTTTCCCATAAGGGCTTCTTACTACATATGAATTTTTATTTCAGTGAGGACAGTTCAGGACTTTTTACTAAAGACACAGGGAGTCCTGCAGTGAGGCAGAAGTGATTGGTTTGTTAGAAAGAATTTTAGGTTAGAAATAAGAATCTCTTGATAGAAAAACTTGTTTGGCATTTAAAATAACCAGAGAAAGTTATAGAATCTCCTTCATTGCACAACCAAAAAATCGGAGTTAAAACAAACAGCCACCTATCTTGAAGAGTTCAGGCACCGTGCTTACTAGAAATGGCACACTGAATTCTTTCAGAGCTGTACAGGGACTCTGAAACTTTCCAGTTAGGGAGAGTCATTTGTTTTTCCTAATTTGTTGGTTGATATTTTTAAATATCTTTTAAGAAGGAGGTCAGAAGGTCATTATCATTATCCCTCTGTTCACAGTTTACTGGTCAGTATCTGTTTGTTGGCAAATCGTCTCCATTTTTTACTTCAGCTCATTATGCTTTCATCTTGGATCACAACTTACACAAGAAGTATATATATGAAAGAAGAAATGTGTAAATGTACATGCAGTTTCTGTCACGGCTAAGAAAAATTGTGATGCTAATACTGGCTAAGCTTTGACCGAGCTTTCATACTGTGCTAACTGCTTTATCTGGCTTATAAATTAACACTGTTCACAGTGCTCTGGATTATTGCTCTGTCCCCACTTAGCAGAGGAGAGACTGAGGCTCAGAGAGCCTAGGAAATGTGTCCACAGTCGCGTAGGTACCAAAGGATGAGGGTGGGATTTGGTCTAGGTCAGTTTGACTCTAGAGTTAGGCACTGAATCACTCTGCTTTTGTTATTAGACTAATAATTCTCTCAAACTGACTTCTCTTTAGAAACATTTTATTTTTTGAATTCTAACATTGCTGTGAGTAGCAATAAATTGTCATTTGACACTGGGTCTCGAACTTGGCTACACTTTGGAATCATCTGAAGTTTTTTTTAAAAAACAGTATTTGTGGCTGGGTTCTCAGAGTCCATGGTATGTGGAGCCTGGACACTAGAATTAGGAAACTGAGTTGGATGTCCCTTCTTTGTACCTTAGTCTCATATGGCAGTTTTCCAGACAAGTAAATTCTTGGTCTGCTTCTTGTCTCCCTTATAGATTCTTAAGGCAAAGCCAGTATGGTTTTTCCCCTAGCTCTGGCATTCAGCAGATGCTTAGTAAATGCTGGGATGCATGAATAGATTTCAGGTGCAATTAACAAAGACCCAAAGCTGAATGGTTGGTGACCCTTATTTGTCTGAATAATGCTTATTCCAGGAAATGAGGGGTGTGTGTGCATGCATGCATGCACATAGTTTGAGAAAAAAAATTAACTATTGAAGTAAGTTCAGAGGTGCCTGAAAAAAATGATTTGGGGATGTTGGAATGATAGGAAAAGAAGGTAAGAGGAGGGTTCAGATATGGACAGGCACTAGGGAATTTACCATAGGTAAGCTTCAGATCCTTCAAGAGGTAACAAATCCTCTAGCTTCAGAAACTTCTGGACTTGGCTTCCAACAGGTTCCATTTTCCCTGGGGAATCAGCTACCCCTCCCCCAATATTAGTGTAGAAACTCATCTGAGCTTTTCATCTCTCCACCCCACTCATGTCATAATAAAGAGGCAGATTTTTTCGGATATATTTTCAGAGTAAGGACCAAGGAATTTTCAGAATTTGCTCTTTCCCAAATTGTTTCCTCATAAGAATTTGAATGAGAGACTGCTGTAGTGTAATGGAGTTCAGTTGGTTATGGCCAGAGTTCAGTTGGGAATGGTCTGTCAGTCAGCAACTGTGACTGTCAGATTCTTTCCTACAAAGGTCATGAGGAGGGGACTCAGCACCAAAGTCCTACTCAGGGATGGCTTAGGAGGCAAAAGGCCGATTTGGGAAATGCATAAGTTTCTCTAGATGAGCTAGGCTTGTGTTCAGATAGCCAGAGGTGTTTTGGACACTGTACTTACAAAGCCAGGCATCTTTGCATTGACTTATGAAGGATTTTTTTTCTTACAGACTTAACAATCAGTAAAATTTTAATCATGACTAATCACAAGGTCTATATAGCAAAATAACTACCATTTCTTTTAGCCTCTGATAAATTTAACTTTTCATTAAAAATATGCTAATAATCTTTACTTTCTCACTATTGTTAATTTTTAAACAAGTTTTTATTAGGAGAAACTGCTAATGTATGCATTTAACTTCATTAGTGGATAAGGTACATGTATAACTATGGTATATTGTTTTTCTGTAATTTAGAATTGAGGCATTTGTATGATTCCAAAAACCCCAAGAAATATTAGATGCTATTCTCTATCCTTCATTCTCTCACTTTTGTTGCATTCATGATCAAGTATTATTCGTACAAATAAAAATAAGCTTGCTATTTCATACTTTGATTTTGTTCTTTGTTGAATTCTCAGTAAAGAGACTGATGATGGTCGATTTTATCTATCTTTAATGCCTTTACATTAAAAGTGTTTAAACGTCATCATGAATGCAACAAAAATAGGAGAATGAAGGATACAGAATAGCATCTAATATTTCTTGGGGTTTTTGGAATCATACAAAAGAAAGAGGAATCCTTATAGATAAATCACATAGAAAAGAATAAATAAATTGCTCAACATAATATTTATTTAGGTAACATCAGCAAGTCAGTGAAACTGAGATTTCTGGAATGTGCTGGCCTTTGAAGCCAAGAGTATATTATGATTTAATGGTACCTCTCTGCTGCATTTGATGAGCTGTCCTAGAAAAACATTTTGAAGCAATAATACATCCATTTGGCTCCTAAGTAATGAGGGAGGCATTGCTCTTTGCATTAACTATTTATTCAGGAAGAGAAGTGACCAACTGCTAATAAGTTTTATCCAAAGAGGGTCATTTAAAACAGAAGAAAATGCAAAAGTGAGGCTCTCTTCGATTTCATATGCAATTAACAAAAACCCAGAGCTGAGTGGTTGATGCCCTTGTGCCATGTGACTTGGATGGCTGTATTTAAATGTGAGTGCCTGTCAGATCTAGTAAAAACTCTGTGGCTTATGGAAGCAGAGTGTAGCTTAAGCCAGTGACACAGGAGAAGACAGTGACTGGTGAGTGGCTAAGATTGGGCTGATCTCTGTATTGTTTGGAATTACAGGCTTGTTTTCTAAAATCAAGGATTTTAGAAATAAATAGTGATTTAGGTTCACTAGTGTCCTCCTTGTGGGAAGTATTCCTCTTTTTTTTTTCTTTTCAGATAATTTTTTTATTACTTGTGGAGTCTGCTATATAATACAGTTTTGCATTTAGATTTAATACTTGTCAAAAGATTTACACCTGGAGAATTTCATATTTGCTATGCAAATAAATATGTAATATATTATTCAGAAAGTTTCTAGTGTTTTGCTTATTCTGCAAGTACATAAATGGTCCTTTCTTTGCAATAAATGCTTAGGATTTAGTAGCTTTAAGATTGCAACCATAATATTGTATTCATGTGCAAATAGGGTTTTTCCCCCAATCATTTCAGAATCTTCCTTTGAAGCATTTTGATGATGTAACAGCTTGAAGTTTTCATTCTACTTGAATCAGGTTCTCAGCCAATTAATATTGCCTTTTATTTTTAGTGACATAAAAGATGATGAAAGTCACACTTATTTTTTTCCCTCAAGACAACTAACAGATTTTTATACCAATTCTTCCTTCCTGCTCTGACAATAAAGTAATACAGTGGATTTCTACACAATGGGCAGGAAAAATCCCTCATATAAATGATATCCAAACAGGCTGTAGAAATGATATATAAATTCTGTTAAATGTTAACAAAAATTTTTTGTATATCATAGTGAATCAATGATGAAATCATTTAATATTACATTTTTTCAATTTAAGAAATATTTTCCATATTGAAAACCATCTATCTATTAGTTCTAAACTTACTCTGAATTACTTTGGAGTATCTTTAAAGTCAGTTTTTAAGATATAGTCTGTGAAATAAGAAATAAGAATGCATTGTTTATTTTATAGCCTTTAGAAAGTGCTAAAAAAGCCTGATACGTATGTAACAGCAGGATCAAAGACAAGAAAAGATTGCTGAGAATTGTCCTGTCCTGGGGCACATTGTGTCATACACAGGGAACAAAACTCATCTGTTTTACAGGGATTTATTTTCTTTATCATGGAAATAAAGACTGAGTTTAGAAATGGATTTGCCTCTTAAGATTTGGGTTTTGCAATAATCCCTCTTGTTGATTATTATCAATCATTAGATTGAATTATCCCTTTCAGATAATTACTCCATTCAGAAGGCTAATGCTATGTGCCGAGAACAGAAAAGAGATGGAGGATTGGATCAGTTCACTGAAGTCTGTACAAACCAGAGAGTCTTATGAGGTAAAATAGCATATCCCTGATATTTTGTGTTCTTAGAGCATGGATGTTAACTAAAGAGCTAAAGCTATGCTGTGCAACTTGTTTAAGCCAGATTTTTTTAAAACTTAAAGCAAAGTGCTTTAGTATTAAAAGTGACAGATTTGAAATTTTGATCAGAACTACAGTATGTACATTTCCAAGTAGTCCAGTGTCTGCAGTCTTGTTCTCTTATTTGGCAAATCTGTTCAAATGTCTCATTTCTAGGTGGCCCAGTTTAACGTGGAACACTTCTCAGGGATGCATAACTGGTACGCCTGCTCCCATGCCCGCCCCACCTTCTGTAACGTATGCAGAGAAAGTCTTTCTGGAGTTACCTCCCATGGCCTGTCCTGTGAAGGTACTGTAGCATTGAGTCCAGTCCTCTCCCAATTGTAAAGGTACAATAGACACACCACACTGGGAAAGCTGTAGCTGGGAAGATCTAAGCTGGAATACAGTGTTTAAGGTTGTTTGGAGTTTAATCTTGAGCATTGTACTCATAGTACTAATTTGGGAAATAGTCTTGCTCTGGAAAAGATAACATAATATTGTCTGAAAGGAAACATAAATAAAAATATAGCATTTCACTCTTAAGGATCTAGGAACTAGAATCTAAAAACATAGCTTTGTATAACATTCTAGTGTTCTTAATTCTGATTATGAAACACAAAACGTTTTATCAGGACAATATATATTCTTTGACAGAATTCCTGATTGTTAGTAGTATTGCCTTACTTGAAACTTTTTAAAAAAATTGTAGTAATAGGGATTGAACCCAGGGTTTCATGCATTGTTAAACAAGTGCTGTACCATGAAACATTTTAAAAGTAATTTATTAGGAATTAATTTTTTATTAGTTAATTAATTTTTCAGTTAACTGATTGATTAATGTTTGCAGCGCTGGGGATTGAACCCAGGGCCACATACATTCTAGGTGAGCATTCTACCTCTGAGTTACAGCCTCAGCCCTGATGTCATCTTTTTTTTTTTAATTTAATTGATTTTATTTTTTAAATACACGACAGTGGAATACATTATAATTCTTATTACACATATAAAGAACAATTTTTCATATCTTTGTATATAAAGTGTGTTCACGCCAATACATGTCTTTATACATGTAGTTTGTGTCATCTTTTTAAACTTCTTTAAAGTTTTCTAAAAATAAGGACTATGCCACTGTTTTCATTACACGATTAGTGAGGTTCTCTTTTTGGTATTGTTGTTTGCAGAGCCAGGGGACTGAACCAGGGCTTCGAACATGCTAGGCAAGTGCAGTATGTGAAGTATTTTTTAATTTAAGTACAGCGATTATCAGAAACAAGTATTTTAGTCATTACCAAGAGAGAACTGATAACATCTTTAGACTGATTTAATTTCATAATTCAGTGATGAGGTATGAAAAGTGTTATACTGCTTTTTGAAATATATCTAATGCCAATACCAGTGTTTTTCTCTGATAAGACACTAGCACAGATAATTTTGAATATAGCTAATTATGATTAAATAATAAAACAATGACAGAGCCACAGTTTTAATTGATGTTAAATTTATGACTAACAATAAGTAAATAAGATCAATAACTCTTGGGCTGGGTGGTGGATCAGCGGTAGAGTGCTTGCCTAGCACGTGCGAGGCCCTGGGTTTGATCCTCAGCCCCACATATAAAATAATTAAAATAAAGATATTGTGTCCAACTACAACTAAAATAAATAAATATTAAAAATATCAATAACTCTTGTTTCAGCCATTTACTACAATGCATAGCAATACACGCACAATGGTAAGGAATAGAGCTCAGCCATTAAACCCCCTCCCATAGCCACCATTACAAACTGTTACTAGAAGTAGTTTAACACAATTAGATTGTTCTCATCTGTCAAATGGGAATAATAGTCATTTATACCTCAGCACTATGAAGATTAAACAAAGGAATACAGGCAAACTGCTTTTCTGATTAAATACATCATAGGAAATTGTCACTGTGCTCTATAAGGAATTGATCCAGTAAGTAGTTCCAGATTGGATCAGAGGCCTGACACATTCAAGTTCATGAAGGTGAAAATTTGGAGAAGCCATTAAACTTTATTCTTTAGATTTAAAGAATTTCAGACAAAGATATAATTGGCTTTTCTGTCTTTACTAATAAAGAAGGGTTTATGTGGGTCTGAATAACTCATACTAATTCTGTAATATTATGTGGTGCTGTTCTGAAGATACTTTAACTGTTACCTGATAGTTTCTATTCCCAAAATGGCTTAAAAACGATAACCAGGTTTAAGATGACTCTGTGATAGCCCTCTGACTTGAAATTTATCTGCTAAGTATATTTGATTATTTAGTAATTGAGTCAATAAAGGAATGATTGAACATTTTTCTAAGCATTTTAAAAGAAAATGAAAATTACTTCAGTTGGTGAGAATAAGAAACTTAAAAGTCTTTAAATACATTTGTTATATCCTTCTATAAAAGACATATTCTTTCTACCCTTTTAAAAAAAAGTCTTCCATGCTTATTTAATTATGTCAAAATGGATTTTACTGTCATGTATAACTAAAGAGAACCAGAAAAAAGTCTCAATTATTGGATTAAAAATTTCTTCAAAAGATTATGCATTAATATTCGTTTTCTCTGCTGGCAAAAATTTAAATCTGCAGTATTTTGTCTGTTCATATTTTTAAAATGGTAGGAGAAGCTTTCAAAATCCCAAATGTTTTATTCTGTGAGAATATGGCCATCCTGGATATTTTATCGTATTCAAAGTTAAACTTTTGAGACCCCTCCTCCCATTAAATGTGAATATACTACTTACATATTAAACCTAAAAACATAGGGATAAACAGGTTTTACAAGTTATAATGGAGATGCAAATATAATAAAAATTCGTTTAATAGTGAAGATTAACAACTTTGTATTAGAGTGAAATTCAGCTTTTGGTGTATGAAGCCATCAATAAATTCACTTGACCTTTAGGTTCTTGTTTTTCACCATAATATGAGACTGTACTGATTTGTCTTCTAGACTTGTATTGAATTATAAGTAAACTTATTGTTTTAAAGTCTTGTACATGTAAAATACTATATGAATGAAAAATGGAAGATAGAAAATAATTTTCATTAAATATCTTAAGTATTTGAGAGTGTAAATTATCATAATTAGAATATAATTGTCCTTCATAGTTACTTCAATAGTAACTTGGCCAAAAATATTAAACAGTCATTTTCTTTTCAATCAACAGTATCAAATATGTCAACATGGCTACCTATGAAATTTCATCTTAACTATTGTTTACCACAAAGATTCAGTTTGATAAAGATGAAATATTACAGTAAAAATAATTTTGCCACCTGACAATATATTTATTAAGTTCTGTGGTTTTAAGAATGGCTTTATAGGTCAGGGGAAAGTGCTTTATTCTAGAATAATTTGGAGAAATGTAATTGTCACCTAACAAAGTTAAGGTGCCCATTAATTATTTCTATTTCTTAGTGACCATAACAACAGTCTGGTTTGTTTATTACTATTGTTCTATGTTATATTAAGCAACTTTGTCATTCTCAAGGCTCAGTGTATGAAGCACTTAGTTATTATAAAAAGTGTGATTTTTATTGTTTTTAAATTGTTCTTTAGTTGTAGATGGACACAATTTTATTTTTATGTGGTGCTGAGGATTGAACCCAGTGCCTCACATGTGTAAGGCAGGCATTGATTTTTATTTTTAATGAACTGCTTGATTTTTCTGAGAGAGAGAGAGAGAGAGAGAGAGAGAGAGAGAGAGAGAGAGAGAATTTTTTAATATTTATTTTTTAGTTTTCGGTGGACACAACATCTTTATTTTACTTTTATGTGGTGCTGAGGATTGAACCCAGTGCCCCATGCATGCCAGGGGAGCATGCTACCGCTTGAGCCACATCCTTAGCCCCATTGTTTGATTTTTAATGGCAAAAATTTTAAAAAGCCATGAAATTATACTATAACTCTCTTTTATGTTCTTCTTTTCCCTGCTTGAAAAGCAAGCATTGACTGTTAATATCAAGTGCTTTTTTTTTTTTTTTTTTTTTTGCTTATAAAACACCCTGGGGACTCTGGTATAGACCATTTTAGGACCTCACTTTGTTTTGTTTAATTTTTTAATTTTTATTTTTTAAAATTTTGAGAAAAGGTCTTACTAAGTTGCGTAGGCTGACCTAAGACTTATGATCCTCTTGCCACAGGCTCCCAAATAGCAGGGATTGATGACAGGAGGGTACTATTGCACTTGGCTAGAACCCCATTTGGGGGAAATAGTCTTACAGATGAAAAGACCTGGAGGTACTAAACATTTGTAGTTCAAAGTAGTTACTGCCTATGGTTCTGTGTCTTCACCCTTACTAACAGCAGCAAAATTTAATTGAAAGATTATTGCATTCTATATGAAGTCGCTTATAACAATAACAGTATTATTGCCAAAAAGAATTTTTCAGGATATATAAAAGAGGAGGTAAGTGAAACATCTCCAATATTTGTAGACCAGTGTTTTTCAAGAACAGATCAGTAAGTAGCCATTTATATATTGGCTTGTTGAAGCCTGAATCACGTTGAACATGTTTTAAAATATTTATTGTTTAGTTGTAGTTGGACACAATATCTTTATTTTATTTATTTATTTTTTAAATGTGGTGCTGAGGATTGAACCCAGGGCCTTGCGTGTGCTAGGCGAGCGCTCTAACACTGAGCCACAACCCCAGCCCCATGTTGAACATTTGATAACAGACATCTTGGGTATTTTATCCAGACCTTTCATTTCAATGTACATCAAATTAAGACAGTTCAAAGATAATTAGTAGTATGTAACACATAAGTAGTATGTAACACATTTACAAATGTTTAACAATTGATATAAAGTGAAAAAAATCATATGAGAAAAAGCCATCTTACATTTAAATTTAGCGGCCGCCACCTTATTAATTTCCATTGAAATGATCTCTACTTTTAACTAGTTATCTGAAAACTTAGGAACTGTTATACCATCGGCATCTACACGTGCTTGGATAATTTGTATTACTGGAAAGATAAATGTGTTTAGTAGTAGTCAAGTTCCAATTTGGTTTACTTGTTTTACCAAATATGTGCTGCTTCTTTCCTAGTTGTTTTATCTTAATTTTCTTTTATAAACTTCTTTATGATAATATAGCTGGGAAGAATTAATGAAGAGTAGTGGTGACATTATTTTACCAATCCTTTCTCCTATATTTATAATATAGTCATCCCAACATAATATTTTTAAAAGATGGAGTCATCTTATGACCCTCTCAGCCTATTTCCCATGATGACTTGTTATTTTCATGATGTACTTACAATTTTGTGTGTGTGTGTGTGTGCGTGCACTAAGGATTGAACTTAAGGATGTTTTACTACTGAGCCACATCCCCCCAGTTCTTTTTGTGTTTGTTTTTTTAATTTCAAGACAGGGTATCACTATGTTGCTGAGGCTGGCCTTGAACTTGGGGTCGTCCTGCTTCAGCCTCCTGAGTTGCTGGGATTCCAGGCATGTGCCACCACACCTGTCTTGTACTTGCATTTTAAAACTCCTCTGAATTTTCTTGATCTTTCTGATGTTTTCAAACCTATTAATATAAGTAAATATATTAGGTACACAGAACAATGCATATATCAGAAATGTGTGCATCTCAATGAATTTTCTTAAATTCATTCATATAATTAGCACTCAGATTAAGAAACAGGAAGTAATCAGTATCCTTGTTACTGAATTTTATTTGCTTGTGCATGTGTGTGTGTCAGTCTCCCTTCTCAAGAACTAATTATTTTCTATTTATCTCATTTTTGTTTATCCATGTAGCAATCGATCTGTAACTCTGTATGTGATTCATAAATGCAAGTCTGTTTTAGTTTTTTAGAATACAATTAGTATCATTGGAGATTAGTTTAAAATTTTAAAAATCTTTGTTTTCTTTTTCTCTCCTTTCTATCCCTTTTAAAAATTTCATGCTATGATGACTTTTAGTGCTGGTGCAAAAGTACTTTAAAATGGTTAACTTATTTTATTTTCCTTTTTAGTGTGTAAATTCAAGGCTCATAAAAGATGTGCAGTGAGGGCAACTAATAACTGTAAATGGACAACCCTGGCCTCCATTGGAAAGGACATCATAGAGGACGAAGACGGAGTAAGCTGCTGTCTGCCCTTGCTCTCTTCCTGGTGCCTCCTCTCTTATTTTCTGCTCTTGGGGGAAATACTAATAGTTTAAGTGGGAGTGTTTATTATCAGGATGAAATAGGTTGTATTTGTGAGTTTTTATTTTTAATTCATTGCTTTATAGCTTTCCCTCACTCTTGGATTTTGAGGGAACTCTGTTAAGATTAGGGCTTAGGAATGACTGCTGGACCTGGCTGGTATAACAGAAGGTCACACTCTGTGATCTATAAGGTTTAGAGGAGGTTTATTCTGCAGACTCTGGGGTTTCCTCTCTGCAGTATCCCTACCTTAAAAAACGTCTCCTGCATTGCACTGCATAGGTGAATCTCTGACAGCCTTTAGTGGGCCATGTATCATGACCCTTTGTCTTTTCTCCTCAGCTAGATTTGCACCTGAATCCCAAAGGGGCAGGCCTTTCGTCTTATTTACTTTGTCTCCCTACAGGGTTTAGGCATAATAGATACTCAATAAATCTGGGATACATGAGTGCCATGCAGGATGCCTGTTATTGACTCCACAGAGTAACAAATCATTCAGTACCTTCCCAAGGGTAAGAACAGTGTTCTCCACAGTCTTCACTTTGGCTGCCCTTTTTTCCTGCCCTACAGCTCGCTATGCCTCACCAATGGCTTGAGGGCAACTTGCCCGTGAGTGCCAAGTGTGCTGTCTGTGACAAAACATGTGGCAGTGTTCTCCGTCTACAGGATTGGAAATGTCTTTGGTGTAAAACAATGGTAAGGATTTGCAAACATTTCATACCTTTTCACTATCTTATTTGCTTACCGTGGACATCTGTGTGGTTCAGAAGCAAAGCAAAGACCTTCATGGCAGAGCCTGACAGCATAGCCCATTGTGGCATTCATGGCTTGTTAAATAGTGTTTCCCTTCCAGTTCCATATTTTCCACCCCCTGACCCCATTCCTGGTCATTTTTCAAATGCCCCATTTGTAATATTTTCTCTTACTCACATATTTCCTATGTCTCAGAATCTCTTTCCTACAGATCTATTGTCTTCCATTTTGCTTCCACTGCACAGTGATCTGCTGTTTTCTCTGTTATACCTGGTGCACATAGAAAGTCCTTTTTTGTGCTGCCAGATTTGGGTTAACATATGAAGTGTGATTTTGCTGCAGTACCATGTGTGTCCTCTGACAGACAGAATGCCAAGTTCACTGTGCTATGCACTGATGTAATTTAAATGATATAAACTTAGGTCATATAATAAATAGCTTTAAACTTCTCTGCTTGTACAGGAAAGAAGTAAAAAGTTCACCTAGCATCATGTGAATCATCAGCAAAGAACAGTCTCATTTATGCCAGATATCATACAGTCAGGGCTCCTGGACTACATGAGGACATTGATAGAAAAGGGAAGTCATGCCAACAGTAGCATAGGGCTCAAAGACCACAGGACCATGAAGCCACAGCTGGGCATGCTTCTCTTACTCCTGGGTGCTGCTGTCCCAGGATGATAGTCCCTTGTGTTTTGGGACTGACTCATTTGTTGGTGATTTGCATCTTATGTTCTTTTCTTGCTGTCCAAATTTGTAAGTTGGACCAAATTTTATAGTGTGGAAAATCCATTGCTTTTGGGAAGTCTGTTGTAGATCAGCATAAGATGTGATAATATGTGCTGGTTTCCTATGAGATTGACTCCACAGGCCCCGGGGGGGGGGGGGGGAGTCCTATGACTTTTTAGTTAGTAATCTGTGATTCCTCTTAATTTTTAAACCAACTAAGATTTCCTTTGTCCTCATGCTTTTGTTATTTTTCATCATTTGCCTCTTTAATTAGCCACAGGCTTGTGTGTGTGTGTGTGTGTATGTGTGTGTTTTGCTGGGGACCGAACCCAGGTCCTTGTACGTGCAAGGCAAGCACTCTACAAACTGAGCTATATCCCCAGCCCAGAGGCTTATTTTTGGTTTTTTACTTCTCTTATTTCACTGTCATATAACCTACAGACTGTGATGGGTGCCTTTCTGTGGACACCCAGTATAGCCCTGACCCCTAAAGCCCTCTTATGCCATCCTTATTTTAAAGGAGTGCTATCCATAAGAAAAATTTTAAATCATCATTCCGCATAAGATTTATTTTGGGGGGAATGATCACTGATAGTATTTCCTGCTAATATATCTCATGTGTGATGAATCATTTTAGAAGGGTTTTGTGTAAATTGTCTTTACCTGCAGAATATATGTCTTTACTGTTATTTGGTCAGTAATTTTTAAACACTAATAATCTTCAAGGTAGGAGTTAATTAGGTTTCATTCTTGTTCCTTCTCCTCATCCCCAACTTTAAAAAGTTTCACAAATAGAAGAGCAACATTATCTTGGGAAAACAACTGAAATTTAATAGCAATTTTAAATGGGGTGCATGGGGACCATTCTGGGATGGAACCATTCTAGAGTGTCTTTTCCCTCTTTTTTCCTACCCCATCCTGGGTAAGTTACACCTGTTGGTTTCTGGCACCATCACCTCTGTAATGCCTCTCTTAGCCTCGAATTTCTTGTGCACTATCATTTATCTGTTTATATATTACTTTACCTGTAAAATGTGAGTTTCTTTCTTTTTTAAAAAACTATTTTTTAGTTGTAGATGGACACAATACCTTTATTTATTTTTATGTGATACTGAGGATGGAACCCAGTGCCTCACATATGCTAGGCAAGTGCTCTACCACCAAGCTACAACCCTAACCACTAGAATGTGAATTTCTAACAGCAGGCTATCTAGGGCTGAAAACATAGTCATTTAGGGAAAACAAATGAACAAAACAAAGAAAAAAAAAAAAAAACGCTGCCAAGTCCGAAAGCCCATAGTTCCATAACCCTGAAGGTTTAAGTCATAATTTTAAAATCAGTGAATATACAACTTTATCTTCTGCTTTTCTCACTTAGATTATTATAAATAGCTTCCCATTTTGCTCCATGATTCTCATGTATTTTTATATTCCTTTTACAACTATCCATGTATACTAGTTTTTATAAAATGCATTTTGATTGTTAATTATTATAAATCCTAATCAACTGTCCAAAAACAGTTGCTATTAAATTTGCTAAAAACTGCTATTAAATCTCACTTATTTCTGAAGAGTGTTGATAGAGGTTTAGTCAGTGTGCCAGTTTTCTTAAAGCACTAATGATATAAAGTCCTATTAAATAAATGGTTTATGAAGCATCTGCTTTTACTAGCCAAAATATTTTGAAGGGTCTCTAGGTAGATACACAAAGTATTCTAAGTGGCCTGGCTCCTACTTTTTAGGTTAGCCTGCTTTGTTCTCAATAGTATCTTGACTGGCCTTGAAACTATGTTTCTTCATCGAGCATTTACCACAGGCTTGTGATGTGAATCCCTCTCCTTTTTCCTTGCAGTCTAGCTGAGAAAGTAGGCATGGATGTGCTGATAGTGATGATAAAAAACACATGATAAAAGAAATGCGAATAGAAAGTTATAGGAGCATGGCAGAAAGAGCAGGCACATGGCAGGTTTCATTTTCATTAAGTCTGTAAGAATTTTTATATGGTAGATGTTATCGATTTGTTTTATGGGCATAATATTGACATACTGGAACTCTTTCCTCCTTTCTCCCTCTCTTCCCTTTTTCTTTTCCTCCTTCCCTTTCTCCCTCTGCATTTCCTCCCTTTTCTTACTCTCTCCTTGCCTTCAGCATTCATTGACCATATCCCTTGTTTGAGACCATCACAGAAATAGGCCACATGGATCAAAATTATATTCCCATCACTAAAATGCTTGGTCTCTTCCTTAGAAATATAGATACTGTGCCATTAAAGTAACTTGTGAATTACTGAATATTTTGTGATGATGTTGATCCTAAATGATCATTTCTGTAGATGTAATTTATGACATAGAAAAATACTTTGTTTTTATGATTCCCAAAGCTTTATTTGTTTATCATTAGGTACATACTGCCTGCAAAGATTATTATTTTCCTGTATGTCCACTTGGCCAATGCAAAGTATCTATCATACCTCCAATTGCACTAAATAGCACTGATTCTGATGGTATGTAATAGTAGTGTGAGTATGTGTATTTCTGGTATATTTAATATTGATATATGTACATTTATTTTCCTAGAATAAATAGAACTTAAGTTGGTTATTTTGGTCAATTTTTACATAATAATTCCATTTAAATTTCCGAATGGCATATTTAATTTGTAAAAGAATCTTTTAAAATGAAAGTTGTAACATAGCTATTAGCTTTGTTGGTAAAATTACCATGTATGAGACTTTTAGATTTTACATTTAAGTAAATAAAATAAGATCATTATCTTGTACTGAAGCATAATCTGAACAGGCTAATTTTTATAAGTGGTTTTTTCCACCATAATTGAAATTGCTCATTAGCATGGCTGTTATTAAAATTTGTTTTCTTATAATTTCATTGCAGAAATTTATATCCTATAAATGCATTCACTTTTTCCAGAATCTTACAACTTAATTGTAAGTGCTGAGGAAACTTTTCACAACACTGGTTTTAGGATAGCATACTAATAACTTCCTTCTAAGCAAGTTGTATTACAAAAGGCTTTTACCATGTACTGTTGTTAATGTCTGGCATTTATAATGTGCTTTATGCCTTCTGAAATTTTAAGTAAATTAAGCCAATAAATATTCTAGATATAAAGATATAAAGCTTAAATAATATGATTTTTAAAACTTGTGCTATTGATTGCCTCTCCCATCTCTGACATATCTAGGTTCTTTTATTTATTATAAATTTTAATATTTTCTCAGGTCTTATCAAAGAACAGTTAAATCATTTTAAAATAGTAAAAATAATCATATGAATTCTTTACAAATGTGAATTTATGGACTTTGCTTAGTTTTTCTTATAATTATATTGTTAAGACAGATGGTATATCTTAAATTATCTATGGTTAATACTTCCCTTGTCTTTGTTATCATTTTTCATTATAGAACATATTTTTAAATGAGAAGTCCTATGTTCTTAGTATTTAAATAGTAAACCTCCACTTATGAGTCTACATTATACCTGAGTGTTCTAATAATAAGCAAGATTTTTTATTTTTTATGAATTTATCTTCCTTTCTGTGAATGTTCAGTAATAATTTAAAAAGGAAAATAGTACGTATTGCTCTTATGCTATATGTGTATTTTTTTTTTTACAGGTTTCTGTAGAGCAACATTTTCATTCTGTGTTAGTCCTTTATTGGTTTTTGTCAATTCTAAGAGTGGAGATAATCAGGGAGTCAAGTTTCTTCGTCGTTTTAAACAATTGCTAAATCCGGCTCAGGTGTTTGATTTAATGAACGGAGGTCCTCATTTGGGGTAATTCGATATTGATAAATATTATTTGAATAAAATATACTACTAGGCATGAATTGTGTCTGGCTTTTCATCTCATGAAAATTATTGATTCCGCTTGATCTCCTATATTGGTCTTCCCTCCTTCTCCCTTATTTAAAGCTTTCATTATTTAAAGTTTTAATATAAGCTTTTTGACAGTTATATAAATCTCTTGTATAAATTCCCTATTTTTTACCCAAAATTTCCAAATTTCAAATTTATTAAGAAAAATTTTTATATATATTTTATATCAAACACTACTATCAATTTGTTTAACTCCAAGAAGGATCAATTTCCATAAATATAAAATAAAAGCTAATATTAGAAAAATTATTTTCAAGGAAGGCTAGTATTAATTTATATGTAATGTACATAATCAGTGATTTCACCACGTTACAGATGTTATCGTGGATCTCAAGGACAGTTCCTCAAGAATTTGACTTAGGGGCTAGGGTTGTGGCTCAGTGGTAGAGTGCTTGCCTAGCATGAATGAGATACTGGGTTCAATCCCTAGCATCACATAAAAAAACTAAGTCAACAAAATAAAGATATTGTGTTCATCTATAACTAAAAATATTTTTTTAAAAAAAAGAATTTGACTTTCACATAAATGACAACAAAATACTTTGGCTGACTCCCCCCCCCACCTCCCAGTTTTCTAGTATGTTATGTAACTTAAAATCTGAAAAAAGAATAAATAGTATTTTTACTGAGGGGAGATATGCCTTGAGATACATTTTCAGTGTTTGCATATGATTTTTCTTAAAGAGGATGCTGTATCTTCTGATGGAGGGATCTTTAATCTCTATGTGATTTGCAAAGGTTACTCAGCTTTTCCTGAGGATTTCCCCTGTGACCTTCAAGTATGAACACAGAAGTAAATATGAGAATTTTATTTTATTTTACTGCAGTCCTGGTTATTGAACCCAAGGCCTTGTACATACGAGGCAAGTACTCTACTATTAAGCTACATCCTAAGGCCAGAAATTGGGATTTT
Source organism: Spermophilus citellus (assembly GCF_964194105.1). Lineage (NCBI taxonomy): Eukaryota > Metazoa > Chordata > Mammalia > Rodentia > Sciuridae > Spermophilus > Spermophilus citellus. The sequence goes on along the minus strand of NC_138182.1, from coordinate 46,134,907 downwards.
GGATACCAGTGCCTGAGAAGCACTCATTTATAAACTGACACTTTCCTCTGTCTTCTCTGTTTCTCTCCTGTTTCTCTTTGTGTCTCTTGTCACTTTTGTCTCTTCAAGGTCTTCTGTCCTTTTTGCACTGCCTTTCTCTTTCTGAGTCTCAGGTCCTCTGTTTTACACAGACACTAGTTCTCTTCATTTATACCCTGCCCCTTCCCTAAGTATATCTCTCTCTTGCCCCTGATTGGATCCCAGCATTTTCTCAGATTTCCTCTCACCTTCTTTGTGTCTTCTGTTCTTTGGTAGTTTCATTCTCTTTTCTGACATGTCTGTTTTTTTTTACAACTCTCCATACTTCTGTTATTTAATTAATTTAGGAATTTGTATAGGTGTGTATTTATTTTTGGTGCTAGGGATTGAACCCAGGACCTCATACGTTTGAAGCATGTCCACTACCACCAAGCTACTGCCTCATTCACTCTCTTATACTCATGATATTTATTTTTCCCATTTATCCTTTAAGCCCCCAAAGATCTCTCTTTGTGAAGTTTCCTGGGGTTGTTCTTATGATACATTTTCCAGATTTCCCATTATACTTGAATTTTACAAAGGTACATTCAGGAGGTGAAATGTGTGGAAAGTTGAGATAAAAGCTGGGGCTGGAGCTCAGTGGCAGAGCGCTTGCCTAGCATGTGTGAGGCACTGGGTTTGATCCTGAGCATCATGTAAAAATAAACAAATAAAATAAAGGCATTCTGTCCATCTACAGACAGACAGAAACACACACACACACACACACACACACACACAAATTTAAAAAGAAAAAGAAAAGGAAAAAAAAGTTGAGATGAAGGGAGATAGAAGTGAAAGAATTGGCCTGAGACTAAGAGGAGAAGAGAAAAGGTGGGCTGACTGTACTTACGGCCGCATGTTGGCAAGGTTTGGTAAGTGTCTTTAAGAATTGCTTTAGTGCCACTTACTGGCATCCCATCCTCGATTCCCCCTGGTTTATAATTCTTAAGGATATAATATATCCTTCTTGTTAAAATAGGAAAGCCACCACTTTCACAATTTCATGTTTACCTGTAGTTCTTTCCTGGTTCTGCTTCGATTTTGTTTCCTTATTTCTTGCTCCCTTTTCCTCCATTCCTGCTTGTAATTCACTATCATTCTTTTGATTCAGAGATTTTCTTGAATTAAAAATTGTACTCAAAATAATTTTTATAGTATAATTAGTAGATAAATATGAGTTTTTATATTTTATCTGAACTTGAATACCAATGCATGCAAGAATGACAAAGAATTAGAAAAAGTGATTTGTATTTATTTTTACTAAAATGAAATAATTTTTACTTTTAGTTTAAGATTATTTCAGAAGTTTGACAATTTCCGGATTCTTGTTTGCGGAGGAGATGGAAGTGTAGGTTGGGTTTTGTCAGAAATCGATAAGCTCAACTTGAATAAACAGGCAAGTGCTAATTCTTTTCCTTGCTAGTTGACGTGAATGTATACTGACATTATTTTCCAGAGAGGTGCAGAAATGTAATGGTCCTTATTTCTCAAACTTTTCTGAAAGTCTCACCTTTGCACTCTCTCGTAGTGTCAGCTGGGAGTATTACCCTTGGGAACAGGCAATGACCTGGCTCGAGTTCTTGGCTGGGGAGGTTCATATGACGATGACACTCAACTTCCTCAGATACTAGAGAAGCTGGAACGAGCCAGTACCAAAATGTTAGACAGGTAAGAGAAAATTCTCTACTAATCCTAGACTGAAAATGGCATACAGAAATCACTTTTAGATAATTTAAATTTTACTGACTATACACCCATGAAGGCAGAGATTTCCTGGACTTGTCGACCATTTGCTCCCTGAGATTGAGAATCAGGCCTGAACAGAGTAGACACTCAATTAAGATATTTTCTGAATGAATGATTTTTTAATAAAACTGAGGGGAAACATCTCTTCTTGCATTCCAATGAATCCATTGTTCTAAAGAGTAGATTGATACATAGGATGATAACTACTTTTAATCACTGTTCAAGTAGGAGAAATAAAATAATTAATTTGGTGTGTGGTGGGGGGTTAGTGAGTATGAAAAGTAGGACCCCCATCATCAGGTTGCTTCAGAGAAGCAAAGACAAACTTTTTGTTTGTTAGAATCTCTCTTCTTAATTATACACATTACAAACAAATTGTTCCAACAAGGAACTGAATTTTTAAAAAAGATAAAGCATCCTGTCCCTGGAACAGGGTAGTGTTAGGAAGACAGCTTTGAATGAAGGGCTTATCACTATATTTATGCTGTCCCTGCTCACATCCCATACCCACTTTCTCTCTGAGTAGCCCACATGTAAAACAGAAATCACAGTGTGTAGCTGAGTGTGGTGCAGGAGGTGTTTAGAATTTGGGTATAGGGAATAACAGGATTTAGTAAGCAGCAATTACCCCACCCCATGAGTAGAAGACAAATGTCAAAATATCATTATAGACGTGAGGTAGCATGACTCAAAACAACATTGATAGGATTAACCATCTGTGGAAGTCGTCCCGAAAATAACAAATCTCATCAGGGAGCCACCAATCTAAAATGTAATTACTCTAAGATGAGCTATAACCAAATTAATTGTAACCTTGTCTGTCATAAGGTAATACTGTAATGCATGATTCTTTTGCTGACAGACTGTTTGAAAAAAAGAGAGCTGCACAGTAGAATATTCGTCTATATTTATCCAAAATTGTATGAGAAATACTCCTATAGTTTGACTGCATAGTTTAGGGTGAAGCTGGATTCAGTTTCCAATTCTTAAAAAAGCCTAGAGGTTTTCTTTAAAAATAATAATAATAATAGGAACACATGTGAGGAGATGGAAAAGTTAATTGGCTTGATGTATAAATCAAAATATCAAATTGTACACCTTAAAAAAATATATATATATATATAGTTTTTATTTGTTGGTTATACCTGGGGGGGGGTTGGAAATAAATAAATAAATAAAATCACCATTATTTATAAAAGAGCTTGGAGATGATTTACTGAACAACTGTCTGATTCTGTGCTTTCCAAACAACATGAAATATTTTAAATACTTTCTTCATTAAAGATTTGAAGAGCACTGCTTCCTGCTGCATCCTAGGAAGTGTTGTTGGGTTTTTCCTCTACCCTGGATATGTGCTTTTCCATGGTATTCTAGAAATTCACTTTTTAATTAGCTGAGAAATAGCATCTCCATAGTGAAACTCTTGCTTCATACCAACAAGCCTGGGGAAAACACAAGGAAAAAATTAAAATCAAAAGAGACTCAAAAACCTAGGAAATAAGAAAAATGGAATCCAATGTTATTGTTAGAAGCAAAAGAATATTTTGTTCCTTTTTTCCCCTAATTTACTATTTGAAAAGATGTAAAGAAAAAAAATCACTGTTTAATATTCCAAATCATACGTATCTATTCACTCCAATTACAAATTTATAGGATGGATTAGGGAAGCATTATGATGACTGTTTTATTAAAATGTAAAATTGAGGCTTCTGCAGACAATGGGAATAAAAATAACTAGTATTTTCTGTCTGCCTGGCACTCCCAGTCATTTTACTCCTCAATCATCACTGCTCCTAAAGAGAACCAATATTGTCATCTCCATTTTCCTGGTAAAACGAAGGTTTTTACATGATCAAAATTGCATAGCTAGAAAGTACTAGAACTTGCAGTTTAGAGTTCTATCAGTAGTTCCTAGGGTCTGTCTTCAACATTGCACTCTCTTGTCCTTAAACATATAGTCAGCAGAGAAGTTCTAGCTTTCCGGCCTCTAACTCTGCTAGCTGTTACTTCTGCCTGACTCTTTCCTCTCTTGCCACCACTTTCTCCTGCTTCTTCAGCTCCAACCATTTCTTATATAGGAGGGAGGTACGGCATGGAAGGTGTAGACATTGGATGAGTTTCTTTCCCTTTTTTTTAATTGCTCTTTTGACCAGAGAAGTATTTCCAGCTATATAGAACTTGACTTTTATGTTTCCAATCGTGGTTTTCTCTGTTAGATACTTGCAAATTTAATTGTTTTGTTTACTTATACTATCCCTGTTTTCTGAGGTAGAATACACATTAGGAAAGCATTCTTCACTCTTGTGTTTTTAGACCCTGTTACTTTGAGATGTTCAATATATATCTGTTGCACAAATGGATGGGTGGATGGTTATATGAATGAATGAATGGCTTTCAGCATTCAAATATATATTTCTTCATAATATTTTCATGTTAAGAGTAGAATAGTAGCTTCAAACAACTACTCAGTTTATATATCCTAACACATAATATATGTTTATTGGGGGAATTCCTGGGAATTTGGGTTTTTATGCAAAGATTTAGTCTCATTAGTCTGAATGATACACCAAGCTCAGTTTAAATACTGACCTTTGGATTTGCCTCTAGGTTGTATCATTGGATTCCATTTTTCTTAAAAGTCATATTTTACTACTATTTTTATAATGCTTTGTTTCTGTGTAAAATCTTCATCTTACATTTTGTAGTCTACAGTAATGCCATGACCCAATATTTCTTTTCAGTTTTGGAAATTATTATTTTAGTTAGAAGGCTTGAATTATCCTAAGTTGATTGCTTTTCTCAAATACCAATGATTCAATGTTTGCTTTGAAATTAATATTAATAGTTAATTGAAATAAATTTGTTTGAATTAAGTATCATTTCTATTAACATTTCTCCCTCAATCCTATGCTTAAATTTATTCTTTCTTGAATTAAGATTTCACCTATTTTGTTTCACGTATGTATGTGTAAGTTGCTTTGGCAAGAATGGTCGGTACATGGGAATACTGTGTTTTTCATAGGCAGTATACATTTATTTAATCTAGGACACTGTTTTGGAATTCTTGGTTGTGACGCATCAATAACTTGTAATCTACTTAATAATTTATAGTAATCATAATTTTAAAAGAATTGAATAAAAAAGTCACAATGCATTACACCTAATGAAGAATGAGAAGTCTTGTTACATTTGAACATTTCTTACTATGGGCATGCTCTTAAAACGTTTAGAAGTCGTCACTTCGTGGAGAAATGGTAAAATGTTGAAATCATAAATATGAATTCAATATTTTATGAGATTACCAAAATTGTATCTCTTTCTCATTTTTTTGATTAAGATACAATAAAGCCATAGTTCACAAATACAGATAGATGATGAAATAAGAACAGTTTGTTAAATTTTAAAGGCGTTTTAGACCAAAGGATTTTCTCCCTTCAGGTGGAGTATAATGACATATGAACTCAAATTGCCACCAAAGGCTTCTCTACTTCCGGGACCTCCAGAAGCACCTGAAGAATTTTATGTAAGACTTTACCTTTTACCTATTTATCATCTAAAATGGGGGTTGACATCTTGGGGAAAAAAGAGAAAACCTACTCTAATGGTAGCTGTAGCATGCTTACTTCATTTTATGTTAATTTGAGGGACTATTGCCTCCTTGACTACTTCTAGTTCTCTCCCCAGATTAAAGAATCCTAAAGATCCAGTTTAGACTCCTTCCATGACTACCCCCACAGGGAGTGTGGCCTTACCCGAGTCACTTGCCCCTGTGGGCCTTCTTAACATTATCTGTGACATGAGGCTGCAGCGTTGTGAGGATTCAGTGATGTGCACCAGGAATATAAGGTCCTTTCTCAGCTCTCAGTAGTTCTCCCTGGTTATTCTACCTCCTGCTTCCTTTTTACCAGCAAAGCTCAAGGGGCCAGCTTCCAGCTTGCTTCCACTCATCTTCTGCCTTGTTCATGAGCACCCCTTTGATTATCGGGTATTAGCCCAGCTCCCTTAAACAATCTCCAAACAGACCAGTACTTGTAGCCAGAATATTGTATAATGATCCTAAGCTTTGCCTTTTCTTTGAAGGGAGCAAAAGACAGGGTTAAGCCTGTTGATCTAGAGAAAACCAAGGAATTAAGATAGGTCACTTCATTCCAGAAAGACCGCAACTGCTCTGAAGTTTTTAGACAACATTTTAAAAGATTCAGCATTCTGATTAAATCTCCAAGCAGTAGAGATTTAAAACAGAACCTGACTTTCAGAGGATTATTCTCTGACTCATTAAGACCATTTGATCTATGAGAGCTTATTTTTCCCTCTAGGAAAATTTATCTGTTTATTTTACAAATGGAACCTTTGTTTTGTCATTAAGAAAATTATGATCTTGTCAAAATTAGGGCAAGGGATGATAAATGGAAAATAGGGCTATTCCTTAGAGAAGCTAATTGTATTTTTTAAATATTTTCTGATATAAAAGTAGAAAACATTATATCTAAAAATTTTTTAAATAGAAAATTATATGAAAAAGAATCTAAAAGTCACTCATAGTCCTACCACATTTCCAGGAACATTTATAGTTATATTATTCCATCTGCTATAACCATCAAACACATTTTTTATGGAAACCATTCTTTTCTCAATAGTATTTTTGTAAATGTTATTAATTTTCTTTCCAAAAAAATGAAAAGGGAAATTCTTAAATATGAGGTGTTAAGTACATAAAGGAAATCTCTTCCTTTTTTTTTTTTTTTTGGTACAGGTGGGCTTGAATGAAACTTCATCTTTTTAAAGTTTTTTTGCAGTACTAGGGTTTGAACCAAGGATACTCTATCCCTGAGCTACATCCTCAGCCCTTGTGGTTTGTTTTTTTTTTTTTTTTTTTTAAGCCCTTGTGATTTTTTATTTTGAGACAGGACCTCATTAAATTGCCCAGACTGACCTCTAGCTTGCAATCTTCCTGCTTTGGCCTCCCAAGTCACTCTCTAGCCCTGTGCCACCAAGCTCAGCTAATTTTTTTTTTAACTGATTTTCTTAACAAACAGATAGCATCCTTTAATATTACAGATTAAGTGGACATTCTGTCTGGCTTGGACCATGGCCTGAACACCCTCCAGCTAACATCAAGAAAACACTTTATCATCTGTGATTTTATTTTTTACCTTGAAAACTATAATAGAAGTAAGCTAACTACTTTGTTTTTGAATTCCTGAGCAATTCATTGACTATGGGTATTAGGCTGGTTACTCAGCTTACCTTTTTCTCAAGTTCCTTGACTGTAAAACAGAATAGTTAAAGGGCTAAAAGTATACAAAGTACTTAACATTAATGCCTGCTACACACACACAAACACACACACACACACAGTGTTAACTGTTAATGCTAAGTGATTAATGAGTGACACATATAATTTTATTCTTGGACATGAAGCTTATTTTACTCTGAAAGGGTTGGCATTGTTTTCTTTGAATATCACTAATGGATAACAACTTGAATTTTTTTAAGATGTAAATTGCAAATGTCATTTGTCAAATGATAATAAATTAATCAACTGATATTAATTCATTAGCCAATGGCATTAATGGTCATTTAAAATATTTTCCACCCATTAGGGAAGAGAAAACTAATCTCTAAAAAGCGCTTCCTTATTGTAGTTTTAAAAGAGGTACTTCTGTTTTTCTGATCTCTAAAAATGCAGTTTCTGGCATTTAAATCAGGAGATTGGTAAAGTGGATTTGTGGGTCGGTCAATACAATATGGGTGTAAATTTAAAGTTCCTGCCCTTCCTCCTTTTCATTGATATAAAATAACTTTTCTCTATTTGGTCTGCTTTTGAAGTAGGTTAAGATAGAAATTTAAAAGAGTAACCGGTGCACTTGACTGTAAATTAGAATTGACATTGCTTTGGGAAGAGGCTAGTCAGGAAGTTTTTTTTTGGGGGGGGCATTAACTTAATCTTCAGTTAAGTCTGAATAAACTGATGCTGGTTGGGGAAAAGCAATGAAAAGATCTGAGTATGGCAGCATCAGGCCTGCTTGAATAGAACCTGTCGTTTATACTGAAAAAATTTGAGCTATGGAATATATTAAAACAAACATTTAAAGGGAGGCTGTGAATGTGAGATTGTTTAAATACTATGCATATTTTATGTATCAGGAAGATGATCTCTTTCAACATGATGTCAAAGTTTGAGTCAAATAGAAAAGGGATATAGGGCATTTGGCATTTTGATTTTTTTGTGTGTATGTTGTTATTTGAGAGAAAGCTTTGTTTACATGATTGATCACATACATGACTATACGACTGCATGATCGCATTTTAAAAAAACTTTTTGTTGAATCATAACATGCATGTAGAAAAGTATGCATATCATAGATAAAGAGCTTGGTACATTTTTACAAACTAAACCAATTTATATAATCAGCACCCAGATCACAGAACAACATTCAAGTACCCCACAAATTCCCCTCACGGCTATTTCAGTCGCCATCCCACACCTCCCCTCTGTAACCACTCTCCCAGCTTCTAATAACATAGATTCATTTCATCTTTTTTGTATTTTATAAAATAGAATCATGTTGCATATTCCCTTTTGTATCTGGATCCTTTCACTCAACGTTATGTTTGTTAGATTCAGCCACATTGTGGGGTAATTGAGCATCATCCCCTCTCATTGTTCCACAGTGTCCCATTCCACAGATATGCTACAGTTTGTTATACACTCTACTATTGAGTGAATGCTGCATGAACATTCTAGTACATATCTTTTGCTAAACACACACTTGTGTTTTGGGGTTTTTTTTTTTTTTTTTTTTTTTTGTTCTTGTTGTTGTTGTTGTTGTAGAAGTTGAATCTCTGAGTCCTGTGGTATCGTGCATACATTCAGCCATTCAGCTTTTTTTTTTGGAGTACCAGGGATTGCACTCAGGAGTGCTCGACCACTGAGCCACATCCCCAGCCCTATTTTGTATTTTATTTAGAGACAGGGTCTCACTGAGTTGCTTAGTGCGTTGATTTTGCTGAGGCTGGCTTTGAACTCGTGATCTTCCTGCCTCAGCCTCCTGAGCCACTGGGTTTGTAGGCATGCACCACCGTGCCCAGTGTACATTCAGCTTTCATGGATATTACCAAATAGTTTTATGGAGTGTTGGTGTCAATGTGCACTCTCCTCAGAAGCTTATGAGAGTTCTGTAGCTCCACTGTCCTGCCAACATCTGGCAGTTTTCACTTGTTGCTGTCTTCATCTCCTTTCCAGTAGACATGTGGTGGTAGTGTGTTGTGGTCTTAGTCTGCACTTGGTGGATGGCTGATGAGGTTGAACACCTTTCCATCTGTTTATGGATCATCAGTAACTCTCCTATTTAAATTACTTTTGCCATTTGAATTAGTTTATCTGGCTTTTAAGAATTCTCATATTCCAAAAAAAAAAAAATTTTTAATTCAAGGTTTTTTTGTGGGTTTTTCTCCTACCTGCTCCCCAGTAATGGGGATTGAACCCCAGGGGTATTTTACCCCTCAGTTACATCCCCAACCCTTTTTATTTTTTATTTCAAAGCAGGGTCTCACTAAGTTTTTGAGACTGCATTGAACTTGTGACCCTCCTGCCTCAGCCTCCTAAGTCACTGGGAATATAGGCATGCCACCCCTGCTTTATAGCCTTTTATGGACTCTTCTAAAAATATACGTTAAAGAATTCCAGAATTGGGCTGGGGATGTGGCTCAAGTGGTAGCGCGCTTGCCTGGCATGCATGCGGCCCGGGTTCGATCCTTAGCACCACATACCAACAAAGATGTTGTGTCCGCCGAGAACTAAAAAATAAATATTAAAAATTCTCTCTCTCTCTCTCTCTCTCTCTCTCTCTCTCTCTCTCTCTCACTCTCCTCTCTCACTCTCTCTTTAAAAAAAAAAAAAGAATTCCAGAAAATGAAAGCCTGTCACAGAAAGGAAATTTTTATCTATTTTTCATGACTCCTTTTTCATTGTAGCAATTGCTGTTTCGCTTGTGTCATGAACAGCTCTTTTAGAAGCAGTAATGACGGAGTTGTATATATGCGAACAACAATAATATAGCATAGGGTATTTTCTTGTTTCAGATGACGATTTATGAAGACTCTGTTGCAGCTCATCTTACAAAAATCCTCAATTCCGATGAACAAACGGTGATTGTATCATCTGCCAAGTGAGTTGTGGAATTTGAGTCATGAAATAGTTACATGGTAAAAAAGGAAAGCTGCTTCTTCCTGCTTATATCATTTTTGAAAATTTTTCTTTTCAAAAAATATCTATGAAATTCACAAAATTAGTTGTACCGAATTTGATTTGATTTTTTTTAAAAAATCACTTTAGCATTTTATTTGGAGTGGAATACATTTATATATGTATTGTTGCTTAATTTGATACATTTTTGTCAAAAACTTGTAATAAGTATTTAGAGGTTAATCAATCTAATGTCTATTTAAAAGTAGATTATGATTAATTATAACATGGAAATCACATTTTGTTATAACTTCTTACTTCTAAAAACACTACTGCTTAGGAACTATTTACCTCAGTAAAAGGAACACAACGATGAGATTTTTCAAAATGACATTTCTCAGCATGTTTAAATTGCATAATTATGTTTTAATTCAAAGTTATCAGATTTTAGTTAAGTTGATTGCATACATGGAGCCAAAGCTACTTGATGTTATTATCCCAAATGCTGCCTGGCTGGAATTTAGAATTTAGTTTGGAAGCATCCTATACTGATGTCATGAGAACTGGAAGGCTGACCAGAGGAAGGGGTGAAACCACCCCAAATTTTCAACTGATAAGTGAAAGAATGCTAAAAGAGTCTAGCTTAGCAGCAGATATTACTGTTACGCAGAAAGAGAGGAGACAAAAGAATGGGTAGAAGGAGAGAAAGGAAGCGGGAAAGAGGTAAAGGAAAAATACACTAAGTTTAGTATCTCACATGCTTCATTTGCAGTGAAGAAGAAAGAGAAGAGAAATCTATAGGGAAAACTTACTTGTGACCGAAGTACAAATGTAGTCAGAATTGCTTTTGATGACATCTCATGCAGGAACAGGAAATAGCCCTGAACAATAGAAAAAGAGTTCAGTGGGTTAAGGGAGTGGAAACAAGTGGTTGTTGTAGGCAGAAAAGGACTGCAGACTGGTGGGCAGTACTGCTGGTTGATTTATGTTTATTTGTTATTTAATGAATTGTATTGCTTTATGGTGAAATATGTAAATTTCCAGTTTGTCCCAGGCCTCAGCACTCCTTAATGCCTTTCTCTTTCTGGCCACAATTCATACATCTGTTACTAGCTGGATCCCTATAGGTATTTGACTTTGCCACCTTTGTCTCATGAATAAATGCTTATTTATAGGACATTTAAGAGAATACTGCTATAAAAGATGGCAAGTTGGAAAGGAAGGTTTGAAAAGGTGTAACAAATTATAAAAGAATGATTCCTTATTTAATCCACTGTAGTTAAATATTTTATCTGACTACCTTTTAGCAAAGCCTTTGTATTGACCTTTGCGTTTTGATATGTTTGATCACTGCCTCCTGTACATTTTATGTATTTTTAATTAAATGGAGTTCAGGTCATGAAATTTGTACAGATACAAACAAGATCATTATGGCAGCCACTGCTTTCTCGTTCTTTTTTTTTTTAATACCAGGAATTGAACCCAGAGGCGCTTAACCACTGAACCACATTCCCAGCCCATTTTATTTTTTATTTTGAGATAAGGTCTCACTCCATGGTGTAGGGCCTTGCTAAGTTGCTGAGGTTGGCTTTGAATTTGTGATCCCCCTGCCTCAACCTCAGCAGCTGGGATTATAGGCGTGTGCCACCACACCTGGCTCTTTCTTATCATTCTTAATCTTAATACCTGTGAAGTACAGTACTCTTATCAGTGAAAACCTTTTTTTCAAATAAAATCTTACATAGCATTCCAGTATTAAAAAATTAAAATTGTTTTGTTGATGTTAATTGGATGTGCTTAAATTATTAAAGACATTTTTGAAAGAGTAAGCAATAAGGTGATAGATGAGTTATAATCTCATATTTGATGCAGTTTTCAATTATTTCTGTACCTAATTTGATCATACAGTTATAAGGACATTGTCTTTGATAAAATAAAAATGGCAGAAAATTCTTTAGTCCAAGAGTAGCACAAAAACTAGTCGATTCCAAAGTAAATGTTAACATTTATTTGTCTGTCATGTTTCTAATAATCATTTGGCCTTAAAAATATTATGTGCTATATTTCTAAATGAAATTTGAAACACTCATTTATGGAATTCTGAAAGCATTTAGAGAACAGTTTGAAAATCATGGGTCAAGTAAATTTGTGTCCTAGTTGACACTTACTCACTAGCTTTGGGATCTGTGTCTGGTTTTTACCAGCGTAAGAAGGGAAAGGAATGCCTATTATTTTCCCTTCATGGAACTCTTAGGAGAATTAAGTTGAGTAATAAATATAGAGCATATAAACTACAGAGTGCTAAAAATATACTAAATTATAGTATCATAGTATACTAAATTATGGTATTATCACCTCATTTCCCTAATTACATTTCGAATGTTTTCTGACCTTGGTCTGGCTCTATGTTTACACCACACTCCTAGCCTGAGTTTTGGGTTTCTCTCCAAACAGCTCTCTTGCCTGTAAACAATTCCATTTTCACCCTGGTCTCCTTGTTACTCTTCTGTGCTCAGCGGCCTGCTACTGTCCTGATGTCATAACCCCAGATTAATATTGGGTGGATTTGCTCTACAGAGTTCAAGATAGAAAAGAGAGGACAACATGTAATACATTATGCCAATTAATACAATGTATTTTTTATTTTATTTTTTAATGGACATTTTCAAACACTACATAAAAGTATAATTTCCCACTAAGCCTATCACTCAGCTTCACTGTTTATCAGCATTTTGCCATCTACTCCCTAGTTTTGCTGTAGTATCTTTAAGCAAATATGAGAAATAACTTTATTCTATTTTTATTACATGTACATATATATAATCTTTTTTTAAAAATGCAATAAATTTAATAATTCTCTAGTACCATCAATATTACTCGATCCATCTTCCATGTCCTCCAGTTACAGTTTATATGCTCTATATTTATTACTCAGTTGTAGATGGACATAATGCCTCTATTTGTTTATTTTTATGTGGTGTTAATAATCAAACCCAGTGCCTCACATGTGCTAGGCAAGTGCTTTGCCACTGAGCTATAGCCCTAGCCCCTCAAAATGTTTTAAATAGTTAGTTTCTTCAAATTAAAATCCAAACAAGGTTCACAGATTTCATTTGGTTTATATGTTTCTTTAAGGCTTTAAAAACACATAATTGGGGCTGGAGATATAGCTGAGTGGTAGAGTGCTTGCTTAGCAGGGATGAGGCCCTGGGTTTAATCCCCAGCTATAAAAAATAAAATAAAATAAATCTGCAGTAGTTCCTTCTGCTTATAAAAAACAAAAACAAAAAAATCCTATTGACTCTTCATATATAAAGAGTACACAAACCACAAAGATACAACTCAATGATTACAAAGAAATTCCTCACATACCTGCACCTATGTAACCACCACCTAGACAAAAATAAAGAATTTTCTTTTTATGTTAATGCCATGTATGTGTGAATAAATGAAAAAGTGAATAAATATTAAGGAAAATAACTTCCTTATGTGATTATAGTTATTTCATAAAATAGCTATTTTTACTATTTAAAATATTTAAATGTTAATGGAGAAGCTACATTTCAATAATATAGCTAAGGTGTAGGTTAACTAATATAGGTGAACCTCAAACGTTATTTCTTTGATTTTGCCTGGGATTTTATCAATTCAGTAGAGTATAAGGAGTTATCCAGAAGCTCTAGTTAACAATTGATACCATTTATTAATTAAAAATAGAAAAGTTATTAAATAACAATCTTTACCTGAAACATAAATGTGTTTTGTTTTATTCGCAGTAGTTTTTAAACTTTACTAATGTTAACAGTAGGTAGGCATTACTTAGGGTTTTTTGTTGACTAACTCTACTAACCCTAATTATTAAAATGAATGGCATTTGGTCTATATATGAAATTTTCAGAAAATGAGGTAACTGACAGGAAAAAAACAATAGAATTGGAGCTATTGTCATAGAATGGTAGAATTTAGATTTGAAATCTACTTTAAGGATAATTGAGGTAAACCTCCATGTATGAATAGATGGGGTGCAGAGTTATTAAACATCTTTCTTCAAGCACATAGATTGCAAGGAGTCTTTAGATATTATTCATTAATGTTCCTAAATATCCTTTAATATCTGATAGTAGCATTTTATATTAGATGACAAACAAATTTTTTAGGTCCCTTTCTATGATCTGTGATTCTATATGGGCATTGTGGGCGTATTTATCTTAATATAGTATTTGAATATTTTATTATCCATTGCCCCTATTTTAAAAAGTAAATTGAAAACTGATAATGAAGACACAGATACTCATTAGGACAATACATCTCGTAAAACAGAATTGAGGTAATGGTGGAAAACATTAAGCATAATCATTGTAGACTGTTGTTAGCCTCACATGACTATTTGGAGCATAGTTAACTGTGAAGGATGACAAAAAAATTAAAGAAACAAAATGTTGGAAATATCTAAAGTTCTGACATTAAAGATAAAAGCAGGGATTAAAATTTTGTTGTTATTTGAGAAAATCAATGTTCCATTTTCATTGATTTAATTTTTGCACTTTTTCTAGAGAACTTTAGGTATTAAAATAGAAAACTGTGGATATAGAGTGTCTTTTGCATTACTATAGTAAACACATCTTAAAACTCTTTTTCCTCAATTTGCAAATATCTACTTGATAGGACCTTGAAATCACACTATTTTTAATTGTACATTTTATTTTAAAAACTCTATGATTCAAAATGTAAACATTCTGTTTCTTCTGGAATATGGAACTTATGGACCATAAGACCGAGTTTTTCTTCTGATTCTTCCCACAATTTATGTGGCAAGCAGCCTCTGACCTTCACTCATATTCCCCTTCCTTACCTCTCTTGGCACAGGTTCACAGGCTCATACTGTGATGATTACAGGATCATCTTTTGGTTACTGTCTGCCTTGGGAATGTGGTGCAGTTGAGGAAGGAGAACTCTGCTGCCCCTTTCACTCCTAGATTAGTGGACTGATGGCTCTTGTCCCTAGGGGTTAGTAAATAACAACAAAAGTAGCAATGATAATGTTCTGGCATATGCAGTTTCCTAAATCCATAAGAAATTATATATCAAGACAGTGTTAGAATAATGGCAAAACAAACCTCCATTTTGGAGTTATACAAAAGAGATGAGAATGCCAATATCTCCTCTCCCAAGAAGGGACACAACTTAGAGACATTGCCAGTAAAGCCCCCAAAAGAAAATCATGATAGTCTGACTTAATATTTTAAGAAATGTCATAAAAGTATAAAACATCAAGAAGAAAAATTTGATGTGAAGAACATGAAACCATCTCTGGTAAATGTTAAGCTAGATTCTTTGTAGAATTTGAGCTCAAAAAGTCAAACAAGGGAGCTGGGGTGTAGCTCAGTAATAGAGTGCTAGTCTAATATGCACAAGGCCCTGGAATTGATCCCCAGCACTGGGAGGAAAAAGCCAACCGAACAGATTAAAGGGGTTAGGAGATAATTATTTTCTAGCAAAGTCAATATAGGAATGGTTGCCCCAAAACTACAAATGAAAGAAAAATTATTAGGCATACTGCATTTATTTCCTAGATGACAAATGTGAAGATTTGGTGTGTTCATGTGGGTGTATATATGTGTGTCCTGTATCCATTGAATGGGTCAATTTCATAATATCTATAATGCCACTCACCTAACAGAGAAATTGTGAATTTAGTAGAAAAAGTAACTTCTGGGTTTTTTTTTTTCATTTTCTCCAAATTCCTCAATGTATAGCAATGATAGAAAGCAGACTATGCTTTAAAATAATGTTCCCAACAGCATAAATTCTTATTAAACAAAACAAAACAAAAAACCCTAATCACGCACCATTCTGTTGGTGGTTGTTTTTAATCCAATGCCATATCCAAAGGCTTCTGAAAGACAGATTTTGTTTGTGTTTCAAGTTATTTTTCCTTATAGTTTATTTCTATTGCAAAGAAACCAAATGTAATTAAAATAAGCAAGTAAACCATATATCGCCAACACTAATGAGACCTGAATTAAATTAGTCTTGTATGTTATTGCATTGGTTATCTTAAGGGGGAAAAATGAATAGATTTACAGAGAATATAACTCAATTCGAGTGACAGATTGGTTTGCAACGTAATACACAACATCTTTTCTCTGCAGGAAAAGTGTGGTATCAAGATACCCATGTGATGAATTGTAGATGGACAGGGACAACACAAGTGACAAACCATGCTATTTGTTTGACACCACAGTTTTCATTATGAAAACATGAGCTGTGGGTGATAATGCATTGTTTAAAAAAGATCTAAAAGTACTTTCTTTTTTTTGGGGGGGGGGGCAGGGAGGGAAAAGCAGTGCTAGGGATTAAACCCCAGGCCTCACACATGCTAAACAAGCACTCTACCACTGAGCCATATCCCTCACCCTAAAAGTACTCTTCTTTAAGTATTTGGGAAAGGTGTGCTCTAACCTTAACAGTACTCTAAATTATGGAGAACAGGGTTTGTTAATATATCCATTTCCCACGTAGGAGGCTTTAGAGTTATTTAAGATACTACACAGTAGGTAGAAGTAAGGATTTATATACAAACTATCTGGATATTTTGACAATTCGCTTAATTGTGCTTATTTTTAAATGTGTTTATAAATCAGAGTAAACTTACTGAATTGTACAGTTTCTATTACAAATCCTACTAAGTTTTCTGATCGTATTGTATAATTTCTCTTCCTCAAAGGATATTATGTGAAACCGTAAAGGACTTCGTTGCCAAAGTAGAGAAGGCGTATGACAGATCATTGGAAAATGCAGTTGTAGCGGACGCCGTGGCCAGTAAAGTAAGAGGGACACATCAGGGCATGCAAGTTATTTACTGACAATGTTAACATTGAATTGTATTTTAAAGCTAAATGGATTCCATGGTTTCTTTGCCAAAACATCTAAAGAAAAATTACTTTTATTAAGCCATGAGGATTTTGAAAATACTCTAATTTATGGTTACCTTGTAATACTGCATCCTGGAAACAAACCATCGTCAAACCAAATTTTATAGTTCCCTCTCCCAGTGTTTGACATCTTGCCAGGTGATGTACAGCAATCAGGCCACAGGGGAGAATTCTGCACAGTCGGTGTTCCAGTGGGTAGAGGACCAGTTTTCTATTTCCAAGCAAACTTTGGCTGGTCCATTTCTCTCCTAGCACAGGTCTTTGGATTCACTGGACCTTGTTCTCTTTATGGATTCCACCCTGCTTCATTAGCTTTCTGATGCTAAAATAACAATTGTTTAATTATCTTAAAAGCCACTGTTTTTACTTTTGTAAGTTCATCAGAGAACCTTCTTACAAAAGGCTATTTTCCATCTCCACATCTCCACTTGGGCTTGCAGAGGACTTCACTCTCCCAGATTCATGCTTTAGATGGTAGTTTAATTGGGTAGAAGGAAAAGAAAAGGGAACTAAACATGCATTTGAAACATTCAGCCACTTTCTCTACTCTATGGGGTTTCAGAAAATGGGAACCCTTTCTTAGCCATATTTTTGTCTCTAAACTCTTTCTACCAGAGCTCTGTCTCAGAATGTCACCAAAGACTAACAATGGAGAGGAAAAGGACTGGAAATTGTATGGCGAGAAAAGCATTCATGGCTACAGTCCTAACTGTTAGGTCTATTTTCCATCTCCACTAAAATTTAAATTAGGGGCTTCTTGAATCAAAACATCTACAAAATAAAAGATGATAGCCAATTGAATTTTAGAGTTTTTCTCTCTAGTGATTAAACATTCAAAACATCTTACATAAAAAATTCTTCCATCTTGTCTGCTGATGTGACTTCCATTTGAATTTCTCCCTCCTTTCCCTATTTTTGTTTTCTCAGTGTTCAGTCCTAAATGAGAAGCTTGAACAACTGCTGCAAGTTTTGCACACAGAGCCCCAGCCTGATGCAGTCCTCTCCGCTGTCAGCCCTGTCGTCCTAGAAGAAGATGCTGTGGAATCTTCAAGTGAAGAATCCCTGGGCGAATGCAAGGACCAGCTCTCAGATGACATTACAAAGCCTTCCTCACAAGGAGCCATCAAACCCAGGGAAATAATGTTGCGGGCAAACAGTTTAAAGAAAGCAGTGAGACAAGTCATTGAAGAAGCCGGAAAAGGTACATGGTGACAAAATTAGCTTTAGAAGAAGTTGGCAGCATGGCTATTGCATGTGTGAGGGAGTTTTCACAATGGTCAGATGGGACACACTTGAAAAAAGAATTGTATTTTTTTTTTGAAAAAAATGCTTTTAAGACACCACAGAAGATAAATCTACTAAAAGGAAATTGTACTGGTCCTGTTTATAGTTTTGGTAATAAAGATCAGCACACTAATGATGTATAACATAAAATCTCAGAAATAAATTAAGCTGAAACATTACTATATTAAATAGAAAAATCATTGAATTAATATTTCCAAAATTTTAAATATTTTTTCACTTAGTTGGAATATACCAAATTCTTATAGAAAATCAAATCTGTAAACTACTTGAATATGTAGAAAATGTCTTCTTAACATTAATTTCCTTAAGTGTTTGAATGTTTGTTGGTTTCTAAAGCATATATAAAAACTCTGCCTATACGCCAATTTTTTATATTCATATATATGATTCTTTTAGAATTTTAGTAGTAGACTAAAAATTTATTAAAATTAATTTGAATATGATTAATGTTCAAAAATCCATTTATATATTTACATGTTGCAACTTGTAATTGGACTTGTATTTTCCTAAAATTCTTACATATTTTTAATTCTGGTAAATATGTAATTTTAGCAACTTTATTTAGTTTCATAATCTCTGGTACTTATAGGCATCACTCCCAAGCTTATTTCTAAATGTTGTTTAGTTGTAAGTACAAAGTATCTTTTGGTATATGTTTCAGTTTTACTTTCCTATGCATATCTTTAATGTGGGATGGATTTTATTTTCATTATCCAAACATGTTTGTCTTCTTACTACTTAAAGTTATGGATGAGCAGATGGTTCATTCCTGTGAACCAGTTAATCAATTATCTGACTGCAACAATACAGAAATAAGTGAATCTACTGATGATGATACCAAAGAGTTGTTAACTGGTAAGAAAACAATAACATCATTTGGAATTAAAATAATATGTGAATTTTCTTTTAACGATTTGCATTTTTATTTCTGAAAGGCTTTTTGGCAGTTAAGCTTAGATATACATGAATGCTAAAATAATAAAGGTAATAGATTACTTAAATTGTTGCCAAATTCCTCTCTTATCATGTATTCTAGAGATAAGCAAAGGATTAAGAACCAGAGATGATTAAATATCTTGGTTTTCCTGAAGAAAAGGGAAGAAACACCTAAATCATTCAGCTTTAAGCTGTTTTAGTTCTTAGATTCCTTTGAGAATTGTAAGAAAGCCACAGGCCTCACAAGCACAAAATTTAGCCTTTAAATTATTCAGCAGTCTCCTAATATCATTGATCAACTGTCTAGACTGATAATCCTTATTACTAAATTAAGCTTTAAAATCATAGCACATCTAGTTACAACCCTTTTTTTACCAAAATTCATTTTGCCAGGAAATTAAGAATATTACAATTTCTCTGCCTTTTAGCATTTAATTGAGGATGAATTTATACTTTTACATTGCCAAAGCAAAAAAAATTCTAATTTATTGAGATAATACAAAAGATAAATTGTAATAATAATAAAGATATTAAGATGATGCACATATTAATGTACTCATGAAAGGTCAACATAATTATGTGAGAACTATTTACATTCAAAAATTTATTAACTTTTTGCTTTTAGTTTCTTTATATATAAATTTGGTCATATTAACCTCTCTGTGGCTTTTTCATCTGTAAGATGAAGATAATAACGTGCCAGTTTCATTGGGTTGTTGTGAAGATTAAATAAGTTACTGAATATAAAGTGCCCAGCATTGTGTACACAGTATGGATGTTTGCTGTCATCATTATTATTTATTTTTTATTGATGCTTCTGCTAACTACTTTAACTTTGAAAGAGTATTCTTTAATTGTACTTAAACTACTTAGACTTTGAAATTTGACTTTCTGAATCACTGATGTTGAATATACAACTCAATCCATACTCTAGAACTCTGTTGACAGAGGATCACTCTATCTTAAATAGAAAAATCATTTAATCATGTTAATTATTTAATTATGATTATGATTGGCTGTAATTTTATTCTTTACTTGAAGCTTTCTGTTTTTTCTCTTAAATTTCAACCCATGATTATAGATGTTCTTAGGTTTTATGTATGATGATGTTGACCATGACAACCACTGGCATTTGTCTAATGCTTTGTGATTATTTTAAAAAGCAGTATATCACTGTATTGGAGATGAATCTGCCTTCTAGAGCCATGTCTTATTCTTCTTTCATGTGGCAGCCCTTAAATGATACTGAAAATAGCTTTTATGGCACCATGTCCCCTTGTCACATCTTATGTTTCCTCTTGCAAATGACCTGTGCTAAGTTTTTCTTCCAGATTTTAACTTAATAATTTCAATCCTCTTGTTTTTTTTTTTTTTTTGGCTATATCCATTAATATCGATGCATGTTAGATAATTTCTGTTAAGTAATAGCACATTGATACTCAAACACTACTAATTATACACTTTGGGTGTTTGCAAAGATTATAGTAGTTTATTTTTTTTTCCCTTTTTTTTTTTATTGATTATTTAAAGCATTACATAGCTAGACTGTGGAACCAACCTAGATGCCCTTCAATAGATGAATGGATATAGTAGTTTATACTCATTCCTATTTGGATCTATAATTTCATCCTGTCAAAATGTTTTGAAGGTTGATTCTATCGTCTCAGTTTTTTCTCATCTGTGAATGTGATAAGAAGGCCGTAGATATTATCATCTATTAAAAAGTGTCAACTAAAGCCAGGTTGGCAGTGGCATATTGACAGTCAGACTTAATAATTTTCCCCAAGATTACATCTGTCTTGGAGGATTGGTTTGTTAACAGTCATGAATGGTCTTCCAGCTAGCCATCATCCCCCCTTTTCATATTATCATAAACTCAACACTTTCATTGTACTTAAAGAAAACTAAAATATACAACTATAGTGCTATAGATATTGAGATAAACATAAATTTAGAAAAGTCTTTAATGTTGCAGCATTTGATCTTAATTTTGGCTAGTGACCCAACTTACTGGAAACTGGCCCTGGAGGAGAAGTGTTTCTGTATTCGGTAATCATTTTCTTTGTTGAAGCACTCTCATTTTATCATTATTAAATTATATAATAATTCATATGTCTGAGATGTAAGAAATATATTAATATAATAAATGACATGCTTTATTTAAGAAGAACTATGAATCACTAATTTAATTACCTGCAGTGGAACATCAGTCTTAGTCATTAGTACACTGTCTGCTCTCTATCAGAAATGAACATCAAAAAGTTCTTTTATTAAAAATTAGCCTCAGGAGTTCTATCTGTTTAAAAACAAAAAAGAGTGACTATTCTGTTACTTTTAGTACAGCTGGACTGTTTTGAATAGAATAGAGTGTAAGATTAATATAGTTAATTTGTAATTAGTCTGAGAGAGAGTGAAGATAATTAAGTTTTAGAGTACTTTTAAATTGAATTTGCAGAGTACTGTTTTTCCCCCCCCTTAGGAAAAAATACCAACCAAAAGCCCCTAAATTAGTTAAAGGTACCATTTGCTCTTTGTTAAATTGCCTCAGTTTAGATAGAATTAAATCTTCCCTTTTGTTGTTTTCTTTGAGAGTAATTGTGTTTTGGAATAATTTTTGGAATGTTTTGTGCTTTTACGAGAATATAATAGAGCCATTTGAGACAAATCCATCATTTTGAATAAATAATTGAGGCAGGAAAAGTATATTGATTTCATTTGAAACTACTATTTTTTCTTCCATTTTTAGAAGACAATGTTAACTTGTGTTTCACATGTTAGTTCTGAAAATTAATTAAATGTGATCAGATACTCAATGTTTATGAGAAAAGTTCATGTTAGTAGCTTATTTAATAACACATATGTTCCATTTTCAAAATCATCAGTCTTCAAATTCTCTACTTTCAGTGTAGGTTACTGAATTTTAATTATAGTAAATATCTATTTTCTATTGATCTCCATGTATTTAAGATCAGAGATCAAGACATCTACCTTGACAGATATCCTCTTTGTTTCAAGAAAATTAAAATAGTAAAAGAATAGTTAAATACAATTAATATTCTCTGCTCCACTGATTGATTTAAAGAGAGATTCAATTATTTCATGTCTTGCTAAATTTTATGCCTTCGTCATTTTCTCTTTTTAATCTGGACTTCTTTCTTGCCAACAGTTAAAACTTCACCTCAGTCTCCAGATGCCAGGGCATGTCGTGGCAATTCTCAACCTGATTCTGTCCCTGGTCCAGCTGCCACAGCCACCAAAGAAAACCTCCCTGTGCTCAATACCAGAATAATCTGCCCAGGTATTACAGATTCCGAAAGGGGTGCATTTTTAAGCTTCTCTGTGAAGCTGTGTAAATACTGATTTCCATGAACTATAGAAATGTGTTCTCAAAGGTAAATGTTCTTTTAGGAGAGTGTTTATAGTATATATAGATATATCAGTTAGTATATATTCTAGTGATAATTGCTTTGTTTTTGTATATATACAAATTATCTATATATACTAATTTGTATATATATATATATATTGTATATATACAAATTAGTCTCTCAGACTAATTACAAATTAACTATATTAATCTTACACTCCATTCTATTCAAAAACAAAGCAATTATCACTAGAATATATACTATAAACTGCTATATCTATATATACTATAAACACATCTGAAACATCTATTTCATCCCTGATGAAATAAAGTTGCTTGGATTAGGCTAGTAGTAGAGAAACCAAATGATTATAGGTAAGAGATGGAGGAAAATATATGTGTTTCCGAGGCCTCCTTAAATGCCAGTTGTTTGACTTGATAAACATCCTTCAGCTTCATTCAGAGTAGGTTGGAATCTAAGTTAGACCCTGAAAACCAGAGTCTCAAACGTGTTCTTTTGAAAGATGAATCATAATTCAATAATAAAGTTGAAGACTTTGGCACCTCACTTCCAATAGTGGGTAGAACTAGATAGAAGATCAACAAGGAAATAGAATACTTGACACATAAAACAGCCAGACCTGACAGATGTCTAAGAACACTCTACCTAACCACAGCAGAATACACATTCTTCTTAAGTGTTTGTAGAACATTCTCAAGGATAGACCACATACTAGGCTATAAAATATTTCTCAATAAAACTAAAAGGGTTAAATTACACAAAATATTTTTTCCTGCCACAATGAAATGAAAGTGGAAATCGATGAGAAGATGAAATTTAGGAAATGTACCAATATGTGGAAATATGTAGGTCAAAGGAAAAAAATTACAAAGGAAATTTAGGCCAAATTTTTTTAGATGAATGAAAACAAGAATATATACCATACCAAAACTTGTTTGATACAGCTTAAACATACTTAGAGGTGAAAATTATAACTGTATATGCCTAGATTGAAAAAGTAGAACTATCTCAAATCAGTAACTTTAATAACTTGGAAAAAGAAGAGGAAACTAAATCCAAAGCAAACAGGAGACAGCAAGTAATAAAGACTATAGTGGAAATAAACTAGAAAATAGAAAAATCAGTATAGATAATAAGCAAAACTAAAAGTTGGTTCTGTGACAAGTTCAACAAATAGACATATCTTTAGCCAAGTGAAAGAGAAAATGAGACAAGATTGAAATTACTAAAAATCAGGAATGAAAGAGGAAACATCATAGTAGACATTGTAGAAATAGAAAGGATTATAAATTAGACAGCCTGGGTAAAATAGATAAATGCATAGAAATACACAAATGCCTACCAAAACTGATTTAAGATGAAATAGAAAATCTGACTAAACTCATAACAAGATAATGAATTACTCAGTACTAATTTGGAAAAAAAATCCTACAAAGAAAAGCCAAGCTCAAATTGCATCACTGGTGAAGCCTACCAAATATTTTCAAAAGAATAAACACCAGCCTTTTGCAAACTCTTCCAAAAAATAGAAGAGAAAGGAATACCTCCCAACTCATTTTATGAGACCCATGTTACCTTGATACCAAAAACAAAGACATCACAAGAAAATGCAGAACAATATCCCTTGTGAATATTGAAACAAAAATCTGAAAAAAATACTAGCTAACTAAATCCAACAACATATCAAAAGATTTATACACCATAACCAAGTATGATTCCTTTGATGTGAGATCGAATCAATATATGAAAATATGAAATGTAATAAACCATATTAATGGAATAAAGGACAAAAACCACATAGTCATATCAATAGACTTGGAAAAAAATTTTTTTAAATCCAACATCCTCTCAAAGTAAAAATGCTTGAAAAACCAGGAAAAGGAGGAAACTTCTTTATGTATGGTAAAGGGCATCTGTTATGCTTGTGTTGATGCAGGAAAGTTCAGGTGTAAAATGATTAGATTGTGAGAACTGTAACCTAATTGGTGCATCCTAGTTTAGGTGGATGACTGGGTGGTGACTCTAGGCAAGTAGGAAGTGCCTGGAGAAGGTGGATCACTGGGGGGTATACCCTGGAAGGGTTTGTCTTCGCTGCAGCTACTTCCTCCCTTTTTATCTCTGCTTCTACACACACACACACACACACACACACAGAGACACACACACACACACACCCTGCCATGATCCAGAGAAGCTTTCCACAGCTGAGCCCTTTTGCCATGATGTCCTGCCTTATTTTAGGCCAAGAGCAATGGAGCTGGCAGTTTGTGGACTGAGACCTCTGAAACCATAAGCCCGGAAAAAAACTTTTCCTCCTTTAAGTTGTTTTTGTCAGGTATTTTGGTCACAGCACGAAATCTTACTAAAATAGCATCTATGAAAAACCCACAATGAACATCTTACTTAATGGGGAAAAGCTGAAAGCCTTCCCAAAGATCAGGAATAAGATAAGAATGTGCACTCTTGCCTCTGCCATCAGTATTGTACCAGGGATTCCAGCCTTGGCAGTTAGACAAAATAAAAAGAATTCAAGCCATCCAGATTAAAAGGAAGAAGGAAAACTGTAAGTCTTCATTAATTGCTCTTTCATATAGAAAATCCTAGGGGATACACAACACACACACAAAAAAAAAAAATGGTGAAAGCTAATAAATAAATATAACAATAAAAGGATAAAAAGGTCAGTATGCAAAAGTTGTATTTCTATAATTATATTTTTATATACTATAAGTGAGCAACCTGAATATGAAATTAAGAAAAATTCATTTATAGTTGCATCAAAAATAAGAAAATGCTTAGGAATAAATTTAACCAAAAAAGTAAAAGACTCAAACACTGAAAGCTAGAAAGCATGGCCAAAAGAATTTAAAGAAGACCTAACTAAATGGACTCACATCTAAGTTCATGTGTTAGAAGACTAAATATTATTGAGATAGCAGTATTTCTCAAATTGAACTACAGGTTGAACACAATTGCTGTCAAAATCCCCACTGTTAATTTGAAGAAATTGACAAACCAATTTTTAAATTCATATGGAAATGTAAAAGACCCAGAATAGGCAAAATAATCTTAAAGAACAAAGTTGAAGGGATACATTTCCCAATTAAAAAACAAAGTTACATCATACTAGAATAAGTACAGTTATATAAATCAGTGAAGTAGATCTGAAAGTCCAAGAATAAATTCGTATATTTATGTTTAATTTCAACAAGTGTAGAAAGGCAATTCAATGGAGAAAGAATAGCCTTTTCCACCATTGGTATTGAGAATAACTAGATTTTACATGTAAAGATGAAGTTGGACCCAAGGGCTAAAAAGCTACCATAAAGACAGCAAAGGCATAAATGTTCATAACTTTGGATCAGGCAATGGTCTCTAAGATATGACAAGAAGCACAAGTAGCAAAAGGAAAAGCTAGCCAGGTGCAGAGGTAATCTTTAAGTTGTTTTTGTCAGGTATTTTGGTCACCCACCTGTAATCCCAGTGACTCAGGAAGCTAAGGCATGAGGGTCACACGTTCAAGGCCAGTCTGGGCAACTTAGTGAGACTCTATCTTAAAATAAAAAGGGCTGAGGATGAAGTTAAGTGGTAGAGTGGTCCTGGGTTCACTCTGCAGACCTGGGACAGAGCTGGGGGAGGAGAAAGGAAAAAAAAATGTGATTCAAAGGACACTACCAAGAGAGTAAAATGAGAACTCAGGCATTTACAGATGATAAATCAAAAGGGACTATTATCCACAATATATATAAATCTAAAAATTCAACAATGAAAGACAAATGTCCCAATTTTAAAATGAGACAGGTATCTGAATAGATAGTCTCCCAAAGAAGATATACAAATAACGAATAACCAATAAGCACATGAGAGGATGTTCAGTGTGATTAATCATCAGGGGATTGTAAGTAAATGCCACAATGAGGTATCCCTGTAGCCCCTTCAGGTGGCTGTGATCAAAAGAGACTGAAGGGCAGAGAGTGTAGTGGAACTCAGTAGTGGAGCACTTGCCTGGCTTGGCCCCGGGTTCAGTCCCCCACTCCTGAAAATATCCTAAAAACAGAAAACAAACAAACAAAAACCAGACAATAAAGAATATCGGCAAAGATATAAAGAAACTGAAATGTTTGTACATTGCTGATAGATGCATAAGATAGTGCAGTCATTTCGAAAAACAGTTTGATAGTTCCTCCTAAAACTAAACATTGAGTTAATATATAACCCAGATAACCCAACAATTCCACTACTGTACATATACCTAAGAAAATTGAAATGCATGTCTACACAAAAACTTGAACATGACTACTTCTGGCCACATTCACAATATCCCCAAATTGGAAACAACATATATATGCATCAGTAATTGGATAAGCAAAAAGTAGTAAAGTCATACACTGGATTTGGGCTTTAAAATAAAAATGAACATGGCCAAATATTACATGATTCTATTTACATGAAATGTGCAGAATAGTCAAACTCATAAGTATACAAAGTAGAGTAGTGGTGTCTAGGGACTGGAAAGTGATGGCTAAGGTACAGGGTTTCTTTTGCATATAGTGAAAAAAGTTACAGAACTAGATGGCAGTGTTGGTTGTACGTGTGCTACAAACAGCTAAATTATTTAAAAACTTCAAAGAGTGTATTTTATGGTGCATGAATTGTATCACTGTAATATATTGAAAGAAAGAAAGATAATTCCAGAACTTGCCTGGCTTTGGCATAGAAGTCATATTTTCATTCTCTCCAGGAACATAGGGATGGCCCTGCTGGGCTGGAGCTCTAATGTTATCTTGAGACGTTTTAGAGAATATTACACCTGCCTGTGGGATGTGAGAACTTCTCTAGATTGTTCTTTACTCTCGCCAGATTTGTTGTTTTTTTATCTCCATGTTTAGACATAAAAGGAAAATGATATAGTAAAGCATCACATAGAATATTCAAGACTATGAAAATTAAAACTCATCCTGATAATTTGATACTCTGGAAAAAATTACTAATTAAAATAATGAATAATAATATCCTCTAAGAAGAGCTCACTGTTGAGGGAAGGAAGGCTTGCCAAAGAAAGGATTTGTTTTTCTAATTTCCTAGCATTTCTTGTTTTTGTTCACCCTTCTGTCCTTTCTTGTTTGTTCTCTTGGCCCGTATTACTTTGTCTTCTCTGCAGACTTTGTTGTTTCCAACCTTATATTAGGTTGAGTAGAGCATAAAATTCATTAGCTTTGAATGCCATGAATTAGTGAAAAGAATGTTGAAATCAATTGGGGCTTTTGCATATTCAGAGGTAAGATAGGTGCTTTTATTTTTTATGTTCAATACTATATTCTTCTTAAATTCATAAATACCTGCATTTAGTATTTTTCTACTTATTCTTGACAGTAACACTATTTACTTTAATACACCTCCTAACATTTTAAGTTATTATTATCTACACTTTTGAGAGCATAAAGGTGGTAACTCCAAGATATATTGGGCAATTCAGGCTTTATTGTAAATTCCTCATAGACTTATTACATTATTTGCTATAATAAAGAGGTAATATGTATTTATTTGTTGAAGTTATAGAATTGCTAGGATGGTAAGAGAAAATGTCATGAAGAGACTTTTGTTAATATCCTCATCTCCTCAATTTATGACTATAAAGTTTTTGGAAGCACCAAAAACTTTATAGTCATAAATTTCATAGTTCTTAGTTTGGGTTAATAAGATGAATAGGCACTGAAAATCATACTCTAGGAGCAAGATGTTTGTAATTAGGCATGAATTGACTGGTTGTTTCTCTTTTTCCTTAACATGTGATGCTTTATGTATTTTCTGTTCAGGTTTAAGAGCAGGACTAGCTGCTTCAATTGCTGGGAGTTCCATTATCAACAAAATGTTACTAGCAAATATCGATCCTTTTGGTGCAACGCCATTTATTGACCCAGATCTAGATTCAGTGTAAGAAAATGTTTTTGCAATTATTTTTCTTTTGGCTTTTCTTATTTCTTCATAATGTGAATTATAGCACATATGTATCGTGATGTATGGCTCCATATACAAAAAGAGTGATCAGAAAATTTGGAAAGTTGATAATAATAAGCACATTAAGCCTTTGGAAATTCAGTGGTGTCTCTGGTCTGTCCAGAGGCAGTCACTTTCCCACCTGTTCTCTTCGAGAGCACATTCTGGGAGAGGAAGCACAGGTCTGCTCACTTCTCTCTGGAGGCTTTCACTTACAGGTGCCTTTACACACCTGTATTTCTGCTGTTCCCTTCCTCTTCTTCTCAGTTTTCGCCAAATCTGCCATCTTTTCATACCCAGCTTCTAGATTTTCTAATTTTGGGAGCTTTTATCACGTATTGACCTCTTCCCTTCTCAAAATTTCTATATTTTTAGCAACTCAAGTTATAATATTTGGGGGTTGGGGTTGTGGCTCAGTGGTAGCACACTCGTCTGGCATGTGTGAGGCACTG
Organism: Spermophilus citellus; assembly: GCF_964194105.1. Classification (NCBI taxonomy): domain Eukaryota; kingdom Metazoa; phylum Chordata; class Mammalia; order Rodentia; family Sciuridae; genus Spermophilus; species Spermophilus citellus. Next base: position 46,105,899 of record NC_138182.1, on the reverse strand, counting down.
GGGCACATGTTTGATCCTCAGCACTACATATAAATAAATAAACAAACAAACAAATAAATAAATGCATTGTGTCCATATACAACTAAAAAATATTTTTTTACAAAAGATATATTTTTTCTTTCCATTTGGCCTTTGTTATATCACACTCCATAATGACATTCCTCAAAGTACCATATTTTGAACTTCCAACAGTACTTAGAAGAATGGATTGACTCTAGTAGCTTTTTATGCAAATGTTTTCCCATTGTTAAGAGTCAAAGGGGGAGAAGACTTTCTAATGGTTGAAAAGAGGAGTAAGGCCACCTAACTACCAGGCCCTTCCCATAACCATCTTCATCTATCTGGTAGCAAGAGACTTATAGAGAAAATAGAAGGACTGAGACTTTGTTAAATTTAATAGAAAACAATCCATTACTCTGTCTCTGCTTTGCCTTGCCCTTTATATCACATGTACCAAAAATTGTACTATGGCTATGCACATGGCGTGTGTATATATGAAGTAATTCCTACCGAGCTTTACAATCTTCTGTAAGGAGTAGAAGCTTAACTGATTTTAAGTGCTGTTTCGTGAACAAATTTAATTGTTATAATGAACCTGAAATTAACCTTTATGTACTTTTCCTTATTCTTGCAGAGATGGATATTCAGAAAAATGTGTCATGAACAATTACTTTGGGATTGGATTGGATGCAAAAATTTCATTAGAATTTAATAACAAGAGAGAGGAGCACCCTGAAAAATACAGGTAATTTTGAAAATAATGTTATCAACTGAAGGTGGTTTTTACTTTAATTTTATTCATTTCTTTTGCTTGTTCTGCCTTCATGGAGTAAAATTTCCTGAGATGTCCACGGATATTTATTTTTAGGAGCCGAACTAAAAACTTGATGTGGTATGGAGTCCTTGGGACCCGGGAATTATTACAGAGATCATACAAGAATTTAGAACAAAGAGTTCAACTTGAGGTAAGTTCATGTTGAAGTAAAGACATTTCACATTATCTTATTTAGAAAACTGTTTTCATCTGTAGGGCTAATATGACCTAAATTCCCCTTGATTAGTGATTAAATGTTCAGGAGGAAAAAAAGATCAAGGGAGTGACTTTTTGCTAATGTAGGTATAAACACTGGACATGAACCCACACTTCACCATTGTTGTCAGTAGCTCCTGAAAGTGGAGTCGCAGTGCCCAGGAAAATGTGGAGTCATGGGAGTACATTTATAGGATAGGGTTTTTAGTGGACTTTCTCATTTCAGTTTCCTAGTTCTGACTCAGTTCTGTAATACCCAGAGTTTCACAAATCCCTTAAAATAACTTTTATACTAAGTACAGTCTTTTAATTTAAAATATGTATTTATTTTTGTTCCAATTATTTCTAATAGCAAGTCAGTAAAAGAAAAAGATTTTGAGCATTTAGGGTTTTTTTTCATTATTTTTTACTGATTTAAATAGGAAATTAAAGATTTTAAGTCTTCTTTGATCACAGAAAAAAAATCAAAAAGGTTGGGGACATGGCTCAGCAAAGTCAATTAAACTGTGAATTTCATTTTCTTCTACCCTTGGTTCAGGCTCACTGTTTCTGATGACAGGTGTGTCTTTTGTGTCTTGTATCCTTTTATAACCAAATATTTTTAAAATATATCATTTAGTTGATAGCAATTGAGCCAGTCACCTCTTTAGTTCACATTCTTGTTATGATGACACTTAAAATAACAATGCTTGGTTTGATTTACTGATCAGAATATTTCAGACCTAAGATTTATATACTTTCCTGTATGTATGATACACTTTTAAAAGCATTGGGTTTTGCGGGGGAGGAGAGGTTTTTGTTGTTGTTGTTGTTGTTGGGATATGGACTAAAGAGGTGCCTGGCTCAGTTGTTATCAATTGAATGTTATAGTGAAAATAAAGACTTCCACTCTAAAAGTGTAACTATGCAATTAGCTGGTTCCATTATCAGTGCTTGTTAAATTAAGGTAGAGATTACCAAATGAAAAGGCACACTCATACATTGCTGGTAGGACTGCAAATTGGTGCAGCCAATATGGAAATCAGTATGGAGATTCCTTGGAAAACTGGGTATGGAATCACCATTTGACCCAATTATCCCACTCCTTGGTTTATACTCAAAGGACATAAAAACAGCATACTACAGGGACACAGCCATATCAATGTTTATAGCAGCACAATTCACAATAGCTAACCTGTGGAACCAACCTAGATGCCCTTCAGTAGATTAATGGATAAAAATAATGTGGTATATATACATAATGGAATATTATTCAGCATTAAAATAATAAAATCATGGCATTTGCAGGTAAATGAATGAAGCTAGAGAATATAATGCTAAGTGAAATTAGCCAACCCCCCAAAACCAAATGCTGAATAATTTCTCTGATTTAAGGATGCTAATTCATAATATGCTGTGAGTGTGTGTGGGGGGTGAGGATTAAATGAACTCTACATAGAGCAAAAGGGAAAGGGGGAGGGAGGTGATGGGGGGAAATAGGAGTAGGAAAGATGGAAGAATGTGATGGTCATCATTACCCTAAGTACATGTAAGAAGACAGAAAGGATGTGATTCTACTGTGTACAACCAGAGATATGAAAAATTGTGCTCTCTATGTATAATATGAATTGTTATATATTTGGCTGTCATGTATAACAAATCAAAATTTTTTAAAAAGATGCAAAAATCAGGAAAGATCACATTTTGTAAATGCTATTTTTCACAGCCTCATAACCAGATCAACTTAGGTGTCCTCCTGTGTCTTGTGTATTATAATCCTTCCTTTTCTAATTATGTCTCGTCTCTAGTTGTTCACACTCCATAAGAACAGGTAGGGAGTTGTGTTTATCTTTGTTTTCTCCAGCACTTAGCACAGCACCTAGCCCTCTCTTGAGGTGTAAATGAACAGGTAAATGATGATTTAGTGTAATTTGGTAAGATGGGGTTATTAAACTCATTATAAATTGAAACTGTAATTCAAAAATGATACAATACCCCTAACCTGCCAAGCATCATAGCTTAAGTTTGCCTACCTCAAATGTTACATTAACCTACAGTTGGACAAAATCACATAGCACAAAGCCTGCTTTATATAAAGTGTTGATTATCTGATGTAATGTATTCAATACTATACTGAAGGGAAAAAACAGAATGATTTGGTATACTTTTACAAGCTGTTCTGTGATCAAGCCCTATGACTGACCATCTTTAAAGTTTAAGGAATTATCTGGAATCAGAATGTCTGGTGGGTCTATTTTCTGCAAGAAACTTGGCTCTACAAACATAGATTTGCCACTTCAACTTGATGCCCATGTTATTAACAGGATATCTTACTCTTATACAGCTGCTTTTGAACTCCATTTAAAAAGGTTCTGAAGCAGTAGACCCTTTGACATTCTGGTAAAACTCTGGACCCCTTGTACAAATGTTTTTGAAATGCATTGTATAAAATACATAGAAACCAATAATATTAAAATAAATTAACAAAAAAAAATTTGGAGGGAGGAGTACTGGGGATTGAACTCAGGGGCGCTCCACCACTGAGTCACATCCCAGCCCTATTTTGTATTTTATTTAGAGATAGAGTCTCACTGAGTTGCTTAGCACCTCGCCATTTGTGAGGCTGGCTTTGAACTCTTGATCCTCCTGTCTCAGCCTCCTGAGCCACTGGGATTACAGGCATGCACCACCATGCCAGGCCAAAATATTTTTAAATTGTTTAAAATTAATGTATGTTTCATTGCCACATCAAGTGAAAATCTAGTGGCATGTCTAATAAATACCATAATTTTAAAGAAATGATGAACATAAATGATATCTGAAACATTTGTAATATACAAAAAAAACTATTTCTATTGACAGTGAAATTACAGGTATTGCTAATGCCTGTTTGTTGTCTACATTTATAACTGAGGACAATGCTAAATTCCAGAGGTTAGTGAACATAAAAGTTTTATTTTTATCATCAAGTTTAACAGTCTCCCTGAAACTATTCATGGACCCTGGGTTTCTGTACCTCAAGTTAAGATCCTTGATATAGAATTGTATGTTAAATGATACATGAAGAAACAAATTAGTAAAACAAGACATATAAAAACAGAAAAATTAAAAGTAGAGAATTCACTGGGCCCAGTGGTACATGCCTGTAATCCCAACAGCTCAGGAGGCTGAGACAGGAGGATCACAAGTTCAAAACCAGCCTACAAATGGTGAGGCACTGAGCAACTCAGTCCCTGTCTCTAAATAAAATACAAAATAGGGCTGGGGATGTAGCTCAGTGATCAAATGCCTCTGAGTTCAATCCTCAGTACCCCCCCCCCAAAAAAGTAGAGAATTCTTTGCCATTTAAAGTAAATGAAGGAACACCTTCTGTGCCCAAAAATAACAGACCATGGAAGGCCTGTTGTCTACAAATTAATTTCCCTGATATGATGGTTCACTTGAGATAAAGGTGAAGAGATAGCCCCATCTTTGGAAGCTCTTTCCAGATAAATCTCTGCATCAGTGTCAGTCCAGAATATTGTGGTATGAAAGAAGACTGATTTCGGGGCTGGGATTGTGGCTCAACAGCAGAGCGCTTGCCGAGCACACACTCGGGACCTGGGTTCGATCCTCAGCACCACGTAAAAATAAAGCATTGTGTTGTGTCCATCTACACCAAAAAATAAATATTTTTAAAAAATAAAAAAGAAAGAAGACTGATTTCAAGTCTCAACTTTGAATTTGTATGGAAGAAAGACTTTGGTTTCTCTGTCTACACAACAAATGAAATAATGCTTCTGTGCAAATTATAATTCAGTGAGCTAAGGTACAAGAAATAACATTGTGAATTCTAGATGTATAAATTTTGTTTCCCAAGCCATCAGTTTTGGTTCTGATATATACCCAACTTTCAGAATCATTGACTGAGATTTATAATCTGTTGGGAATGCCAAAAATATAAGATAAAATCACAGTAACACATCTTGCTACTCTTATGATAGAGAAGTCCTTGATACTCCTATCTCAGCCTCCCAAGCTATTGGGATTACAGCTATAAATAGGAAAATCTCATTAAATTTTTAAACATTTTGATTAAGAATGGTTGACTTTTTGCCTATAATATACCTAACTTACATGTGTCAAGGAGCTTTTCCTATTTATTAACTGAAATAATGATTGCATACTGTTTTGAATCCTTTAAATACTAAGATAAAATGAAGAAAAACAAGTCATTTTTGAAAAACAAGATCCATCTGTAAGCTATAATGAAATAGGTATTGGAGAACAAATATTTGTTTAATGCATATTTTTGGTTACTTAAACTATTTCTATAATCTGTTTATACTTTGTAAAACCTAAATAAATTTTGGTTTATTAGATAGAAATAGTGATTTCTATCTTTGTTTAGTTTACTTCAATAATAATTAGTCATAACTACTGGTTAAATTATTTTATACTAGTTGAATTTTACTGAATTCTGTCTATACCATCACATTTAATTGTTAGAACTTTATGAGTTAGGGCCAAGCCTGCAATCCCTGTGACTTGGGAGGCTGAGGCAGGAGGATAGAAGTTCAAAGCCAGCCCCAGCAACTTAGCAAGGCCCTGTCTCAAAATAAAAAACAATTTTAAAAAGGACTGGGGATGTGGCTCAATGTTTAAGTGCCCATGGTTCAATCCTGGTACTTTACATAGTAGGTATTGTTATTCAGTTCAGAGGAGGAACTTGCCTAAGATCAAACAGCAGATAACTGAAGGAGCCATCACTTCAAATTCACTGCTTTGTTATCATAAAACAATATGTAATCATGACTAAAGAAGGAAATTCACTGATTTCTGACTATGTGTTCTAGGTGCTTTCCTATACCTCATTTCATTGGCCACACTAAGTGTTAGCAGTTATTAACCCATTTAACAGTTGAGCAAAATGAAGCTTTGAAAGTTTAAGGGACTTACTCAAAATACTCAGTGAGAGAATTCAAACCAAGCCCACCATCTTTCCACTATCCCACATTGCTTGGTCAGAGTAACAGAACAGGACAGATATATTTATAGACAAACACACACATATATACACATCTGTCCTATTCTATACATATACACATACACATATATATATAAATAATATAAATACACACACATATGTATCTTTCCTATTCTATACATATACACATACATAAATAAATATATATACACACATGCATACACACGCATGCAGATACACACACACGTATATGGAAACAGGTATGTATGTGCATGTGCATATCTGGAGTCTCAGGCATTTTGCAACATCATGAACCACAAATGGAATGTGGGATGAATGGGACAATTATAAAAGGATATAATACTCCCGAAGTTCTTCCTGAATATAAGAAAGTTTTCGGTCATGTGATCCTAATTTGTCAAATATGTGCTGCTTGTGTTTTTTCTATGAGACTCCATGACACAGACATTAAGTACTTCACTGGTGTTTTGCTTAATATATAATGTATTACATTTGGCAGTATACATGGCACTTCCTTCTGAAAATGTTCATCTTATTCCATTCATGCTTGCAAATAAAGTGCATCCATTAAACAGTTTTAAAATTACTTCTTTTATATTTACAGAGACCGCATTTTTTCCATTTCCTTTAACTTAGTCATATGAATGAAAACAGCTCTTTCTAAAGCACACAGATACCAGTTTAATGTATTGAATTTAGAAAAAGTTGATTATTCTACTAAGTAATTAATATTCATTTAACAAGTATATATTCAGTACTAGCTATATGCCAGGCATGGCCCTGAGTGCTGGGTTACAATGTAGACCTGTAAATATTGAATACTCAGCCTGTCTACTGGTTAACACTGTATCTTCGGGAAAGGAAAAGAAATTGTAAAAATCTCATGTAGAGGTAAATAAAACATATGAGGTCTCAATTATACCAGTGGTTGAAAATGGATTCAAACTAGATTCTCATTTATTCTAAATGTTAAAGACAATTTTGATTGGGCATTAAAATGCCATTTTTAATATGAGACTTATTTAATGGAGGTATAGAATCTATTTTAAATATGACATTTTTAAGCTCTTCTCTTTTTAAATAAAGCTTAAGCTGGCATTGTGGCACAGGCCTATAATCTTAGCAACTCAGGAGACTGAAGCAGGAAGGTGGCAAGTTTGAAGACAATCTGGGAAAATAACTGAGACTCTGTCTCAAAATAAAATGGACTATGGATGTACCTTGGTGGTAGAATGCCCCTGGGTTCAACTGCCAGAACTGAGCACGCGCAGACACACACACACACACACACACACACACACACACACACACTCTGTCTCTCTCCCTCCTTCCCTCCCTCCCTCCTTCCCTCCTTCCCTCCCTCCCTCTTCCTCCCTCTTTCTCCCTCCCTCCCTCCCTCCCTCTTCCTCCCTCTCCCTCCCTCCCTCTCTCTCCCTCCCTCCCTCTCTCTCCCTCTCAATTTGTCTCACACACAAACCCCCCCACACACATACACACCATTTTTTTTTTTAAGAGAGATTGGACACAACATCTTTATTTTACTTTTATGTGGTGCTAAGGATCGAACCCAGTGCCCCGTGCATGCCAGGCGAACATGCTACCGCTTGAGCCACATCTCCAGCCCAACCATTTTGAAGTCTTAAAAGATTAAAAAAAGGTTTAAATCTTTCCATTAAATTAAATGTTCACTTAGTTTCATTAGGTGGCTCTGTTTAAATACTATTAATTTTTTTTAGTTGTAAATGGACACAATACTTTTATTTATTTATTTTTGGTACCGAGCATCAAACCCAGTGCCTCACATGTGCTATCCATAGGTGCTCTACCACTGAGCTATAACCCAGCCCAAATACTGATTAAATTATTGTGATCATAAAATTTATGTAACATAATTATACTCATTTTCTTGAGTAATTTAAAATATTTTTACTTTATATATAAAAATTATACATGTAATGGGGTACCATGTTATAGTTTGGTACATGTACATATTGCATAATGTTCAAATCAGGGTAAGCACATGGATCTCCTCAATCATGTATCATTTCTTTGTGGCGAAAACATTCAGTCCCTTTACTGATTATCTACTTCTTAATAGCTGGGCTCTAAGACTTAATAGAGTAAAGCAAACAACATTAATTTAATAAATAGCATTTGTGAAAAGGTAACAATTCTATTTCTACTCAGTAAAACTTATTCACATATATAATTACTTCACCAACGTTATTACTTTTGTCATTGTTGTTTTCATTTAAGTGGTACTTTTCATTTGAGTGAGTAATGAGAAGGCAAGGAGTGCCAGGTACTTTCCAACAAGCATGTTTTTTGTTTGGCTTTGATTCTGACTCCTTGAAAAACTCAGCTTTAGAGTTTAGCCAGTAACCAGTTCCTTTTAGAGAGGTGTTACCAATGTGGGCTGGACCAGAACCTGCCCTTAAAGAGCTGCTTTCAAAAGGATGCCTAAACTCATAAAGCAAGTGAGAATCTCTCAAGTGGCCGAAAAGGATTCAAGAAAGTTACTGCCTGATTTGAGGGGAAAGAAGAGGGAAAGCATTTCTTTCTAAATGCAGTTTTCTGTAGCAGCTTTTATTTATGCTTTCAATTTTTTTCAATTAAGAAGAAATAAGATAAATGCCTTTGTAATGTGTAGGAATGTACTTACAAGAGAACAAACATAACCAATACATTTTGCTCCCTCACTCTTTGACTTTGGTGTTTTACTATCCTCCAAACTAGTGGTGTTGCTCTTGAAGTCTAACCTCTAGGCTTTGTACTTTGCAGTGCGATGGGCAGTATATTCCTCTCCCCAGTTTGCAAGGCATAGCAGTGTTAAACATCCCTAGCTATGCAGGAGGCACTAACTTCTGGGGTGGAACCAAAGAGGATGATGTAAGTAGCAAAATAGAAATAGAGTCTGTTACCTCAACAATGATTCAATTCATGTAATATCTTTTAAAGATGTACTTTTAATATTAATTTAATGTCAGAATGTTTTATACGGGGAAGGTATGGGGGTAGAATAGATTTGTTCAAGGTTTTATTTAGATAATTTTTCATGGATTTACTCTGAAATTCCTTATTCTGGGTTGTAGGTTACAATTTGGGGGGTAAATGCAAAGTCATCTACTTGAGGAAAGTAAATTTAGGATATAAAAAAGGGAAGATCTTGCTTCTTAATTTTATACCGGTATTAGTTTTCTACTGCTGCTATAACAAATTAACACCAATTTAGTAAAAACACAGGTTTACCATCTTACATTTCTATATGGTATAAGTCTGACAAAGTCTCCCTGGGCTAATAAAATCAAGATGTCAGAGGGCTGTGTGACTTTGGAAGCAGTAAGAGAGAATCTGTTTCCTGTCCTTTCAGCTTTTAGAGGCTGCTCTTGTTCCTCCCACAGGTTGGATTTTCATTGCTTCACTCTAGTCACCTTTTCTGCCTTCCTCTTCCACTTTTTAGTGAGCCTTGTGATTACTTTGGGTCTACCCAGAGCATCAGGATAATTTTCCCATTTCAAGGTCCACAATTTAATTACATCACCAAAATTACTTTTGCCAAGTAATTAATCATCAGTTAGAAAGTTTGTTTCCTGATATTTTCAATGAAAGTTTTCAATTTGGATATTACTTTATGTTGGTTTTTTTAGAATAATAATTATTTATGACAAAGAAAAAGAGGGGGCAAAAGAGGGAACGTCATACAGTCTAAATTTAAATTTTTAAGTAATTAATTTTGTGAAAAAGGCATCTAACATAAAGAAAAAGAAAGTTTACGTGAATTTTACCACCTGAGGTTTCTGTTTCCATAGTTCAATGCCCTAAAAAGTTGTTGTATTAAGATATAAGGCACACGCGCATGCTGCTTATAATACCTTGAAAGATCTCCCTTAGAATAACCAAGTGAACTGTATCATAATTTGCATGTTCATTAGCTTTAACCTGATGAAACTGTTTCACCTTTTGGGTTTCTTAGATTTCTAAAACTTATAGACATTAGCTTAGCAAAACATCTGAATTATATATGGCAGATGTTTGCTGCATTTATACCAAGATGAATCATTTAAAAATGCATTAGTCCAAACAGTGCTTTATGTAAATGAGTCTTCTATCCCTATGCAAAATCCTTTTTAAAAATTACATTTATTTTAAGCCATCTTCAGTGATTTTTTTTCTCTTGGATTATCATTTTCTAATGTTTATTTGCTTTTTTGCTCACTATTTTTATGTTTCTAAATATAGACAGATAGCAGGGTTTACATTATTTGATGTACCACTTTACCAAAATGTTCAGTGAAAATGAAACATAGTTTTTCCTTTCAGATATTTACTGCACCATCATTTGATGACAAGATCTTGGAAGTTGTTGCAATATTTGATAGCATGCAAATGGCAGTTTCAAGGGTCATTAAGCTGCAGCATCATCGAATAGCCCAGGTTTGTTTCTCTGACTATGCTTCTTGGGCCATGGAGGGCTGGGGGCTGCTATTCCAAATGACAGCTGTCCTGAATATGCTTCTATATGATATTGACTTTGCTGTCAGGTCAGTTCTTACTGTGTCATCATAAGTGGTTTAGCATAGAATTCCATTCCCACAGAATGGCCTAAATATCAAGCCTGAACACATGCAGAGATTGATGGTCAATTTCTCAGGATGACTTATACTCTAAAAACAATGTGTTTTGTTTCAGTGCCGCACAGTAAAAATCACCATATTTGGTGATGAGGGAGTCCCAGTGCAGGTGGATGGTGAAGCATGGGTCCAGCCTCCAGGAATTATCAAAATTGTGCACAAAAACAGAGCTCAGATGCTAACAAGGGACAGAGTATGTAACAAAAAAAAATTATTCTGGAATTTTATCAAATTGTTTTTTTTAAATTCTAAATTGTCATGAAAAATAGGAAATGGGAAAGATTTAAATTCTCTTAAATCTGACATTTAAATCATTGTGATTTTAAATATGAACAAGTATTCAGTTTTGTTTTAAATTAAATATGTTTTTTAAAAGCTTTAGGCTTATATTGAGCAAAAGTACACAGAGGACTCTAATTGTATTCATTATTCACATACATCCTTCCTCCCATTACACACATATTCCCCTATTATTAATATTTTGCATTAGCATGGTACTTTTGTTGCAACTGATAAGCCAATATTAATACGTTATTAACTAAAATCCTAGTTCACATTACTCTGTGTTGTGTACCGAGGAGTTTTGACTTGTATCCACCATTATAGTGTCATGCAGATAGTTTTACGGCCTAAAACCCCTTAGGGTTCACCTATGCATCTGTCCTCCCTTATTCCTGGAAACCACTGATCTTTTTTACTGTCTCCATTAGTTTTGTCTTCCCTATAGTATATATTTTTAATTAAGGTCAAACCTTAGCATGAATATTGTCAGTTTTATTTGTTATCTAGTAAAATAGTTAAAAGATAAAATATCAAAGTAAAATAAAATGGTAAAGATTGAAGCATAAATTGAAGAAATAAACATTGGAATTTAAAGTCTTTTTATTTTCCGTGATATATTTTTCCTTATCGATCACATTACTCTTTTTTTGTCTTGTTTTATGTTTGTGGTTTATTGAGTGAGTTGTTACAGAAAAAGAAAGCATAGTTTCAAAGATTTTCATATAATGTCTAAATACACATTTATCTGAGTCTCATGGCTGTTACACAAAACATTCACTGCAATACTACTCTTAAACAGGCCTTTGAAAGCACTCTAAAATCTTGGGAAGATAAACAGAAGTGCGACACTGGTAAGACAGTTCTTCGAACCCATTTGTTCATCCAACATGCCGTTGACCTGGCAACAGAAGAGGTGTCGCAGATGCAGCTGTGCTCCCAGGCTGCAGAAGAGCTTATTACTAGGTAGGAGGTTCTGCCGGCTTTCCAGACCATGAGAATCTCTAGTCTTAGCAAGTTTTGTTTTTTTAATTTGTACTTTTAGTTGCTTGTAGAATCAAAAAGGGGTGCATTTACTGCCTCACGTTTGCCTCTATAACTGCGGTTCTCCTTTATCAAGTCCTCAGACCAGATCTTATACTTCTGGAAACATGATTAATTTACCCTGCCACATGATACTCTCTCCGTTATCATTTCCTCTTTTACATATGGTCTTCACACTCTATTATTCACTTGCCTATTGCCTTATAATTATTAACTAAATGTTCATGGAATGTAGAAAGAAGCCCAAACATTAACCCTATTCCCAAAGAGAGTCAGATTATTAAAAAAAAAAAAAGAGTCCTAGAACCAGTTTCTAACAAGTGTGCAACAGAATTTAGCAACCACACATAAATTAATTTTGGTAGACAGAAAGGAAGAGATAAGAAATAGATTCTGAGTATAAAATACATGAAAATCACTAGAACCAGAAGTGAGCTTCAGAGAAGAAAGACTTCTTGACTTCTCTTCACCTAAATCTTCTCTACCACATGGATATAAATGGAGCTACTTTACTGTGAAGATTATATAATACCTGAAAGGTAAAGCACATCATGTCCAGCTCTACTTTTTGGGTATCATATGATATCTATAATATGATATAATTAGAGGATGTGACAGGTTCCAAGTTGGACTAAAGATTTTAAATTACATTACAAATATTGAGGAGGTGATTTCATTTGCCTAGTAAAAACGGTCATCTGAACATTAATTCTTTCCCATTCTTTGAAAATGAGGAAAACATTTACCCATCTCTGTTCTTTTGATAAATTATCTATTCTCCATGGTTGCTCAACATTATTGATGCTATAATGCTCAGGTTCATTTATAGGTTCCTTTATAATTTGTATACCAATTGCATGATCCTTAAGAATTAAATTCTTCTCTTACTCCTGATTCAAGTGTGTAGGACTTCTGGTATTTTTCTTTTCTTTCTAGATTAAAGATCTTTCTCCTTGAAGATGTCAGAAGCAAAAAGTATTTGTCTACTCTTGCCTTCTTGCTTATCTGCAAACTTTGCATTATTTTCTGATAAACTTTTTCTCCTTCCTTTTCTTTGCCTTGGGGCCTTCTTGGATTTTTGCTTTCCAGAAACCATTCTTAGAGGTTTGACTACTCGAGGAGTGTGGCACAACAGGTTTTGGAGTTGAATGGAAATAGATCCTGGCTCTATCACTTATTAGCTCTATACATACACTCAGTCTCTCTGAGCCTCAACATCTTCATCCATTAAGTGGAGAAAACTAATCATAGCTACCCCTTAAAGTTGTGAACATTAAATTAGATAATGCTTGTAAAGCACTTAGTATACAGATGATATATATGTTCCCCTAATTTGTATACAGATGATATATATGTTGAATTTGAAGTTTCAATAAGTAAAAGTTTCTATTCTATATTTGTGATTCCTCTCTTTCCAATGATACTGCCAAATGAAGTATCACTCCATTTTGTTAGTAGCACTTCAAAATGCTTATTTCTGATTATGAACCTAACATTTTACATAAAGAGTTTTTAATTTTTTGTTGCAATGAGGTCTACATTTTATAAATATATCCTGTGCCCTCCATAATTAAGCAGCCATTTAAAACTTTTTTTTCCTTGCTGATCTTTATAGGTTATTTTTTTCCCAACTACTTGTATACTCCAGGGGAAAAAAATCAGCAATGCCCCCAAAGTTTTTTGCTCACTTGTTTTGTTTTCATTTTTAGGATTTGTGATGCAGCCACAATTCACTGTCTTCTGGAACAAGAACTGGCCCATGCAGTGAATGCATGCTCACATGCACTGAATAAAGCCAACCCAAGGTGCCCGGAGGTGAGGATCTCATGGTAAATTCTCATTCCATGGATTCTTTTGGTATTACACATATGATCTTAATGCTGTAAAATATGCCACATCCTGTGAAGGAAAATGATGTAGTCCGTATGAGTTTCTACCAGAAGCTTTTGGGAAATTTGTCACCAAATTTTTTTATTTTCCTTTTTCTCCCATGTTTTTCACTCCTGTCCTTCAGTTCTCCCCATTTTTTTCTATTTCACTTTCAGTCATTTGCCACCTTCCTTCAAGTCTTTCTCCTTTTAACTGCTATCATCTTTCCTTAGTCCTTTCATACCCTCTCTCCTGCACCTTAATCAAGGCCAGACTTAAAAATCAGTGTACATTCTGTTAGAGATGTTTGCTCACTTTTGAAATTGTGCACTGAAATTACTCCTACTTCATTTGTTTTGCTGAATTTTAAGTTGATACTTATGTAAAATTTTTAATGCAGAAGTTAAATAATAGAAGAGATAGAACATAACTCTCTTAAATTGTAAAACATAGTACAATGGTATAGTATAGAGAAAACTGATAGTGTTATTCTTGTAAGTAAATTGAAGTTACTTAAATTAGCATTTAAGTAAATGCTAGTTCTCAATATTACAATCTAAAAAGTAATTTGATTGAAAGTGAAAGTCAGTAAATAGACCTAACTAGAGTTGACCCTGAACAACAAAAGGGTTAAGGGTACCAACTCCCATACACAGTCAAAATTCTAATTTTTGACTCCCTAAAAGCTTACCTCTTAATACCCTGCTGTTGACTTACATCAAAAGCCAATTCACCCATATTTTGTATGTTATATGTATTGTGTACAGTTAGAAATATGCAAACCATGAGAGATCACATGAGTGATGATTTGCTGGAGAGACATCTGCTCAGGTGGAGGTCATTAGTGTCACATGACATTTTAAGTGGATATTATCAACACTTGAGCCTCCTGCAATTGCAATAGGAAGTGGCTATGAAATTATTATAGTAGGACAGTATTACTAAGGTTAATTTTATGCTGTTTACATTTCTCCCAACAGTGAATGGCATCATGTAAGGTTTGTTTCCATATATGTTGATGGATTTTAACTTTTTATTGGAGATTTGTGCCTATAACAGAATTTTGATAGATTTTTCTAAAAACTGTGATGTGAATTTAAATCATGAATGAATGTAATTTAAAGTATTTACTTACAGTGGAATCCTAGTTTAATACAGAATTATGTGTCTTTGATATTCTTCTTTTCTAGAATCTTACAAGAGATACTGCCACTGAAATAGCCATCAATGTGAAGGCGTTGTATAATGAAACAGAATCTTTGCTGGTTGGGAGGGTTCCTTTGGTAAGAAAAAGAAGTGATTGATAATATCACAATGATGAAATAATTATTTGGGCCTTACCTTCACTAGGGAATGTGCATTCAGTAGATCCTAAGGCAAGAGCAGCCCTCGGGCCTTCATTCTCAGACCTTCCTTTATGCCGGCTTTTGCCTTCCAGAAAATATAGGGCTAAATTTGGAAGTTATGATTCAGGCTAACAGAAGTAGACATTCCCCTCATAGATGTCATTATGTGTGTATATAGCATCCCACTCTCCCAGTCAGCTTTGAAATACTCAGGCTTAATAAAATGTAGTAGTCATTCCTCAGCACTCATTTATGCATAAAAGTAGAGGGAATCATAGGTTTAATGCCCCAAATTAACATTTGAAAAATTATTGACATGGTTCTTCAGATTTATTTAAAGAGGTCACTGTGTAGATGCAGCATTTCAAGAACTAAATTTCAGGAAATATCCCTAGTTTAACTCAGTTTGATCCTGTAAGTCAAGTTTAGGTAAGTCTAAATCTGACACAGTCCACTGACCTAAAGCATAAATGCTAATCCAAAGTCGGTCTTTGTTTAAAAATACCTCACCATTGTCAAATGATCTAGGATGTTGGATCTTGTCGCCACCTAGAGTTCACTTGAGGCATTTTCACGTATGCTGTGGTCCCTGTGTGGCATGCCTAGAGCATTAGCTGTCTTTTCCTTCCTCATAACTATTCTAATTGATAAGTGGTGATCTCAGAACATTTTGTTTGATAGTAATTTCATCTCTGCTTGGGTAAATATACACATAAATAAAGTCATAGAAATCATTAAAGTCATAATATTTGTGCTAGGTGGTGTATGAATGGGAAGTCCTTCCCATAGCCAGCCTAAGTAATCATGCTTGAAATTTCTGTTTAATTGTAGGCCAAAAAAAAGTGCCACTCTTGGAGCATCCTTTGCTCTGAGAGCTTAAAGGCAGGATGAAGGCCAATGCCCTTTCTATATCCTCCTTGGGATACAGAAATACAGCTTCTATGGGACAAAAGGTAGCTGTCTCTACTATGGCCTTCCAGAAAAACTTAGGGAGAAACTTCAGTTATCTCTTGATAAAATCAATGGAAATATCTACTTGGCTGTTTTGGGCACTCCTACTGTTAAACAGAATCTTCTCCTTTTCTAAAATAAGTCCTATAGGAAATCCCATGAGTTGTGACTTGCGTTCCAATTTTTATTTTGAGGATATGTGTTTTTTCTGTTACTTGAATTACATTTAAGATAATTTCTGACAAGAACTAGAAGCATGACTTTGTCCTCAACACCAAAAGTACCCTCTTTGTGCTACTTTGTAATTATCTATCAATTGTATTATATGAAAATGGAACCCCCCCACACGCACACACACACATTTCATTTTCTGTCATTGTCAAATATAAATGTTTGATTTAAAATGTATTGTAGTTAATTTTGCCAACACTCTTAACAATAGTGAAATCATAATAAACATTCGATCATATTTTAAATAACTAAGGTTTATCCTTTATTTTACTTTTAGAAAGAATATTACTAGCCATTTAATCAATTTTATAAAACATATCCTTAAACTAAAATGAAAGTGCTACATTAGGGTAGAGAATCTCCATATTTTTATGAATGACTAGAAAAGGTAGATATCTTTAAAAACCTAGGGGGAAAACAGCAAAAAAAGAATGTTCACAATAAATAATAGCAACATTCTCTCTGAACTTTCAATTCTAAAAGTATATGAGCATGTATATAGGTTCTCTAAGTTTTAAAGTAATTTATGAAAGTACTGGTTAGCTAGAAGAGACCTCAGAAATAATGTCCCTTTGTTCTATTTCTGAAAGAGAAAACTAAGGCTCCTGAAAGCAATTACCCCTCCCTTGTTTGCACAGTTCATTAGTCACAAGGCCAGGACTAGAACCCAATCAGCTGCCCTCCTGTTCTGTGCATAACAGTGTTTACTTCATCTTTAGTCATTTACATACATGCATTTCACTAAATGCTATGAATGAGTTAAAGGTGAATAACAGGTGACCAGTTAAAGTCTCTAAATGTATCCAAACCCTATTCTAGACTATTAACCACTTAGCTTTTTGGTTTTGCCCTGATTTTTACAACAGCTTTTCATCACACATTTTTCTTAGATTTATTTTCTTCTCTTAAACTCATTCTTTTAGTTTTGAGCAGATTTTTTATACCATTTCTTTTTATGGTAAGTTTATGACCAGTTAAAAATATTATTTATTCATAGGACGATCTATGTTAATCAGAAAGATTTGTGGCACAAATCAGTAGAATAATGAGACAGATCACTAGTATAAGCATTAAGAATGGGTAAATAGATGCTTGGAATGGAGGAAGGAGGAAGGAAGGAGGAACAGAGGGAGGGAAATGTTTACTTAGAAACACTAAAAGCAGTACTTTCTCTGTGATATTATTAAAGTCAGGTTAGCTACATATATCATCTCTGGGAATTAAGAATTAGCATAAATCTATCCAGATATTTTTAAATGAAAATATAAAGAATTGTTCTTTTTAAAAAATTCTCTCATTTAAAAATTAGCTTAATAAATGAGGATGTTCACTTTCAAAATAAATTAGTTGTTCTTTTTAAGTTGGTTTCTGAGTATTGTTTTGTTTTGCTTTTTAATCTGCTGGTAAATAGCAGTTGGAATCTCCACATGAAGAACGGGTGGCTAGTGCCTTACATTCTGTAGAGGTGGAGTTACAGAAATTAACAGAGATCCCCTGGCTTTATTACATCTTACACCCCAATGAAGAGGAGGTATGTAAAATTCAGTCTGTTTCTTTATGATTATAGACCATATGACAATAGAATCTGAGCTTATCTTTGAAAAAGATATATAGGGGAAAATAGATTTCCAACACTATTCTCAAATGTACTGTTCTTAAGTAAAGAAGAAAAGGTATTTTTGTGAACACAAGTATTATATGGGAATTGGTAGATTTTCATAAATACATTATGCCATGAGCTTTTTTGAAGAAATCACTACTATTCTACAATATGTAGTATTGATAACCTATTCCTATATTCTCTCTGTTAAAAGTGGACTTTTCTTCTCTTAATATCCTACAGCAATTCCTTTTTGCTCTATTTGAACAGGAGCCTCCAATGGATTGCACCAAAAGGAACAACAGAAGCACAGTATTTCGTATAGTGCCAAAGTTTAAAAAGGAAAAAGTTCAAAAGCAGAAGACAAGTACTCAGCCTGGTAGGTGGTCCACATGATGGGAAAAAAATAACACATTAATGTCATTGAAGTGTTGAAAATGTTGAGAGCCAGATAGTGATGAGCATTGTCGTCATGAATGTACTAAACATCATTGAAATGTATACTTTAAAATTGTTGATATAGTGAATTTTACCATAAAAATCACATCATGTAGATATGTCTAAGTAGTTATGAAGCTTAGAAGGAAATGAATGGCTGCTAGCTTGCTTCTCTGTTTGGTGGATATCATTGTGTCTGTCCAGATGGGACTTTATCTTTCTCAACAGCAACTCAAGTTATCAGTGTGTAACTTGTTTTTCTTCTTCAGAGTCCAAAACTGAGATCACTGTGATAAATGAAACACAGAAACTTTCATTGACTCCTAAATAAAGTTGCTAAATGTATTTTTCCACCTAAAGTTATATCTTCTTTTCTCCTGTTTTAAGGACATCATGTTAACCTGTTGATAATGACCATCAGCTTGTGCTATCTGCATTCTCAAGCAAAATTAAACCTCTCTCTGCTGCTGTTTTTCTAGCTTCTTCTCCATCTTCTCTAAAGATGAAACTTACTATTTTAGTCTGAAGCAACTTCAAGTTCTGTACACATGAGAGCAAATCTTTTTCATAAGTCCTTAGCTTATAAGAATTTTATAAATTTTTCTGAGTTAGCTATCTCATTTTTAAATAATGATATAAAATCTTACTTATGATATTCATAGAGCAGCTACGGAAGGGCATTTAAAAACAAAATACAGCAAATAAGTAGGCTTTTATTAAGCTAATCCATGTTGAATAAAATGTACAAGAATGATTATACATACTGAAAAATAACATGATCAACTAATTTTAGAGAATAGTACTGACAGTTTTTAAACGACATGAAGTTGATTTAACAGCACATTTATTGCCATAATTATCAATAGCAGTAGAATCAATAAAGGCTACACTTAAAGTCAGCAAGACCTTAAACATGAAAGTGAAAAATTGAGTACCCCATAACAGATTTTAAATTCTAATTAGCATTTGTAGCTCATTTCTAACTAAAACCGTTTTCATCCACTGTCTTAAGGAAATTATCAGGGTTTATTCAGACTTGCACCACTAATCCTAACGATTCGAAATAAAATTTTCTGTATGTTTTGTGGCGTGGTTAGTTTTAATGAGGAAATTGAACAAAAGCTGAAGGCATGGTGCTGCACGATAGCCAGTGTCTGTATAGTCAGACCCTTGTGCTGATTGATAGTCCGTAACCTGCATGGGAAAAAAATGGAACTATAGTTCTGTTGAACAACACCTTTGACCTTTTCTTTGCTAGCACTGCTGCTGCACTCTGTTTTGCATCTCCTTTGGCCAACCTTTGCTTTGTAATGCATTGAGCATGTAGAAATTAAGGGGGTTTTGCTCTTAACTTTGGTAGTTCAGAAATGGGGCACTGAGGAAGTTGCTGCTTGGCTGGATCTGCTCAATTTGGGAGAGTACAAAGAAATCTTCATCCGTCATGACATCAGAGGGGCTGAACTTTTGCATCTGGAAAGGCGAGATCTTAAGGTATTTCCTTTGTGCTATTCTTCTGCTCTTGAAATTTTTTCTTGCAAAACAGAATTCTTTCTCCTGTGCTTCTTCTGTTATGTGCTTTCAGCTTGGCTTGTGTTATGCAAATGTGCAGTAATCTAATATTCCCTGTCCTGTGGTCTGAGGTCCTTGTGTGCTTTCTAAACAAGAACGTGTCAGCAATATTTTCTTGTCAAAATCATTCTGTATTATAGCTAACACACTGCATGAGCTTAGTAATTTTTCTCTGCATCCACTTTTGTGACTTTCTGTGCTAATATCTCCAAATGGGTCATGTTTCCATCAGCTCATTGGACTGGATCAGCATGGAAGGGGATAATTGTTGCTGGGAAAAAAACAAAAAAATCTAATATAAACTAAACAACTAAAGACAAAGCCTTTCTATTATGTGGGATATTATGAGAGACTTATAGCAATTGCTACTTAGAGTTCTGTGATTTTGTTTGATTCTAAATTGGCCTTTCATAGGTTGCATCATCAACTAGACCAATTAATTCAAACTCCCTTGAAGCAAAAATTACATATAGCTATGCTAGAAAGCAGTTCAGAGTGTATTTGTTATTTGGGACAGGGAAGGAAAATCATTTATCAACTGTCTGCAGCAATTCCCTTTTCTTCTTTGGGTTGAAACTCAACAGTAGAAACCGCCCAAGTAGCCTGTTTTGTCTGCTAAGAGTGAAATTTTTATCATGTTAAATTTTCTTGCCCCATGCTGCCATTTAAAAACTATAATAAGTAACATTGTTGGAACAATCGACCAAATTTTACAATGTCTAGAATTATGGCAGTAAATTCCTAACATATCCACAAGCTATTGTGCTTTGTCTGTTCAAGTCAGCAGAAATCTTTGAAGAGATAATGGTGGTATAAAATATAGGTCTTTATTGAGTAGTCAGACGGTTTAGCACATCAAAAGGTGAATACCATTTATACCCAAAAATCTTTAGCTGGAATAATAATAAAATAACAGGCAATTAACTTGATTGAGAGATCTAATTCTGGAACAGAACAAAGTATACAGTGGTAGAGTTGAAGCCAAGATTGACTTCAAAACTTGAAATGAGTGCACAAAAATAATAAATGTAGGGGATCTTTTCAGTAAATTCATATAGCTTCTGCTACCCTGGGCAGGCTACAGTACTTATAATGTAGCTATTCAATGTATTACTGTATTGTGCAGTTTCTCTAAATGATATCTGTCCTCTAGAGGCCTGCATCTCATTGACCATAAGTAAGCATACATTCAAAGAAAACCCTCTGTGTATATATAAAAAATACATATTTAAATAGGTCTATGTGCGTGTGCTGTGTGCTATATAAATGCATATATGTTATACAAATACAGGCACAAAAACACAGAGAAACATACATGAACACACTGAATGAAGCACATATTTACAGAATGACAAAACAAATCTCATATGTACACTGAGGAAAACTTGGGTGATAGGACCTGTTTAAGGAAAAAAATAAAATAAGACTAGAAAAGAGATGGTTTAAGAATTATTTTAGTAAACTTTCTCTTTAGCTTTTCATGTTGTTTGTTTTTCATTTTTAATGCAAATTATATTTTCTCCCTCAAAACTTTTTAGAAATTTGTATTGACACTGGCCTTTTTAACTCTGGGTTGTGAAACAGAGTGTAGGGGGGTGGTAAAAGGACATTTTTTTTTTTTTTACAGAAAGAGCCTTCTGTAGCACAAAACCATGAAGCTAGAGAAGTCTCCCCTGACATTCTGTGGTTGTGGCTGTCAGAGCACAGAACAGCCTCTCAATGTTGGTGAAGGATTACCTGCCCCTTGGGTCATCTCATCCATCCCTGTTCCTTCAAATGCTACTTGTGATTTTATCAATGGTACACAAGTTATATCTGTCCCTGCCTGATGTCATTTATGAACTTCAAGATTATGTCACCAACTGTCCACTTGATACTTGAGTATCACACAGGGACATAATTTTGACACATCCAAACCAGGCTCTTGATCTCCTATCCCACTCCTATTGAGCCCCTTTGTCAGTGTTGAGCATTTTAGTAAATCAAGCCTCTGGCTCTCCAAGTGCTAAAGGCCAAGAAATCCAGAGTCTCAAGTTAACACCTTTCTCTTCCTTATCCACGTCCCACAACCTATCAAGCCTCTCACCATATCATACTGATCCTAGTCTGCATTTGTTACTCTAATCTCTCTATAATCCTGCTCCAAACTACTGTCACATCTTGTTTGTGAAAACTCATTAGCTTCCCAACTTGCTTTTTTACTGCTACTTTGTCTCCCCAGTCCATTATCCACATTGCAACCAGAGTGATATTTTAATATCATCAATCTAGTATATCTAGTTTTCTGTTTAAAACCTTTCAGTGACTTTCCATTGCTATGAGAATAAAGACTTGCATGGTTATGGAGGCCTTTGAGATTCTTCCAACTTACATGACCTCTTATAGAGTCTCTAACCCCTCACTGCCTTAAAAATGCAACATGCCCTCTTACTTAGGGATACCCTCTTTTGCTGTGCTTCTCCCCTTTGCTCCACTTGGCTAACTCCTACTGAGAGGCTGGCTTAAATGTTACTTCTTTATCAACAAAAACAACTAGAGATGGCAGAGTGACCATCTAAAGTTGGGCAAAGTGGGCAGGGATGTAGCTCAGTGGAGCTGCTTGTCTAGCATGCACAAGGCCCTAGGTTCTCTCCTTAGCACTGCAAAAAAATAAAAATAAATAAAAATAAAGAATAAATAAATAATTAAAAGAAAGCTAGGAAAGAGAATACATGTCTAAAATGCTTTAACAGATGAAGAAGCAAACTGACCGTAATATTTCCCCTGCTGGAACACAGTAGGAGAAACTGGGGGATGTCAGAGAAAATGGTAAAGTAATGGTAGAGGGAATTTTGTTTATTTTTTTGCTTGGTAAATTGTGTATATGTAGGATAACTGAAAACATATGCTTTCCAAAACTAGGACTATTAATCCAAAGAATGAAAAAGCCAATAGTAAAGAGTATGATAAAAATAAGTATAAAAAAATAAGGGCTGGGGTTGTGGCTCAGTGGTAGAGCATTCTCCTAGCTTGTATGATGCTCTGGGTTTGATCCTCAGCACCACATAAAAATGAATGAATAAAACAAAGATATTGTGTCCAACTACAACTAAAAAAATATTTTTTAAAAAAGTATACAATAATATGTGACAAACAATATATGATATATGATATAAAAAATACAAGAAGTGTTACAGCATAACTTTATCACAGTTTAGCTTCTAGGAGACATGAAAGTACTGAATTCCAACTGAAATAAAATATAGCTAAGAAGGTTATGCCATTCTATGTTACATTATGGAAAACATTGATCTCATTATACCAAAAGATTAACTCTGAGAGCGGTCTACCTCATTACAAAGAAGTTTTTATTCTGGAGAATACAGTGTGTATATGGCCTAAAATAAAATATTTAATTAATATTTAAATATATTTTGTAAGTAGATACCTGCATTATCACAAGTATAAAATATACTTAAATATTCTAATTCAAATAAAAAAACCTAAATAAGACTGTAAATGCATTTACATTCTAAATCTAGATAACATACACTGGTATCTTCCTCTAGGATATGGCCATGCTTTTAAGTCTGATCTTTATCATATACTCAGAACATGTATAGTCACCTTATCTAATTTTTGGATGTCCTAATATCATATGAGAAATTTTTCTGGGTCAATTAAATATGATAAAAATGTCACCTTTTAATTATCTCAAGCTCAAAAATAGCACTACCTTTAGAAAGAATGTTTTCCAGAAGGATCAGAATCACCAGTAGCTTTGCTGCAGTGGAGCTCAAAAAGCTCATCAAGTGTAGGGAGAAAGCATGTGTACATGTGTAGACTTAAACATGTTTGATCTACTTCATTTAAACGTTTTAAAATAATGCTCTTAAGTTACAGAATCACCTTTTCTGACAAGCAATGTGTGGTACCTTGTAATCCCGTTTTTTAGTTGCTATTTACTCATCTTTTTACTAATTTTCAGACATCTCACACTATTTTGTGAAGAGGTTGTTTGACCTCACACATTAACAAACTGATTATTTGTTACACTTACAGAAACTGTAGGGTTTAGAGGCCTTAACTCTTGTAGTTTTGTGGATCCTAGATATTATTTTAGTTGGATGTTTCTCCTGCAATAAGCATTTGCCATGTGCCTACTACACACCCATCAGTCATCTTCATTCTTGAAAGATGAATATTCAATTCTTGGCACTTATAGAAAGGCAGTCCTTTAAGAAAGGAGAATAATAATTCCAAGATACAAAACTATTAGTATTTTGAGGGAAAGCATCAACCAGCAGATACTTGTATTTAAGTAATTTTTACACATATATACATTACAAAAAATAAAGAATATTTAAATTAGATATTCTATGCAAATCAAAGACTCTCGATGCAACTGCAAATGCATTCCAAATAAGTAGCAGGTACTATTGTCTTCCTCTAGGATTAGGCCTCACTGGAAAGAGCTGGGTATGGTGGTGCACATCTGTAGTACTTGGGAGACTGAGGTGGGAGGGTGGCTTGAACTTGGGAGTTTAAGATCAGCCTGGTCAACATAGCAAGACCCCAGCTCAAAAAAAAAAAAAAAAAAAAAGTTGCACAAGAAATGTGTAGTTGTCTTAGAACTAATTGTGGATGCCCTGGTGTCCTACGTCATTCGCCCCAGAGATCCCAAAGGGCCTGTCTTAAAAACAGAGGTTTGGGAGGCAGGGGAGAAAGAAAAACTATGTTCATTTTGACACTTAAAGAACTGCCCCCTTATATATAATTTGTATGCAAATCAGAGGAGTTTATATGGGATGTGATTTTTTTTTTTTACTGATTGATCATTTTTCATTGTTATTTTTGTTTCATTAACTTATTTTTCTAACTATCACTTCCTATATCATTGAATATAAACTGACATAGATGAACTGAATGCTAATTATGTTACTTGCTGGTTAAAAATTTTATCCACAGTTTTATCAATAAACTCTGTCTTCTTTTCTTTCTTCCTTTCTTGGTTCTTTCTTTCTACCTTTTTCCTTTCTTTTCTTTTTTTCTTTTTTAGGACCTGGGGATACCGAAAGTGGGCCATGTGAAGCGAATTCTGCAGGGAATTAAAGAGCTTGGAAGGAGCACTTCCCAGTCTGAGGTGTAATATTGGTGCTATTCCTTGGAAGAGAAGTAATTGCTACTCAATACAAAGTTCTTGGAAGCAATTGGCTGTTCTTGTAGTTTTCTGCATAGATAAGTAAGCACCACTGAAGCACCTCTATGGCTTGATATTTTATTATGGGTGAAATTTTTGATTTGAGGTTTTAGAAAATATTTTTGTGCCAAAAATACATTCCATAAAGCCATTTTCTTATTGTGCAAACCTGATATGTTCAAATATGCTCATAGTTGGAAAAAAGTAGGAGGCATCCGAGATAACTGCATTGTCTAAAAGTGGAATTGCTACTCACTTACTTTCCTTAGATCTGGTCTGATAGAGGGTTCTTTCTGTGCAATCACATAAAGGTGTGTGACTAAAACTTCTTGGGTTTCATTGTTGGAGGAATTGGCTTCTTTCTACAAATCATTGGTTAGGAGACAAAGATATACATTAAGTTGTGTTTTGAATGTTAGATTGGTATTACCATAGGTTCAAAGCATTCACTGGTCAAAGAATATAGTTAAACCAATCTATCAAATACTACAAATAATGCAGATCTTAATGCACGGAGTTCCTGCCTGGATTGTCTTTATTTTTCTTGCATGTCATATTGTAACACTTTGGTAGCCTTAATCTCAGTTTTAGTGGAATTTGATTTATGACTACCCAAGTACCTTTTTGTTGGTTAAGGGACTGAACTTTTCTGTTCTATAATGTGGAATTTTATATAAATATTCTATACCTAAGATTTTGTGAACATGTGTCTGTGCCATAATCAACAAATGATATACATCTTATGCAAGCCAATTTTATTTTAACTTATCATACATAAACCATAGGTATGCACATTCAGAAAATTGTCTGGATATTTTTATAAACTTACATGCTGTTATCTAACAGAACTTATTACAACTTTCCAAAGCAAAATTTCCACATTTTGTTCCTATTTTTTCATTTCATTTTAATAATCATCTAATATTTTGTTTGAATTTATAACAGACTGTTGACATCTAGGAATTCTGCAAGGTCTCAACTGAAATTTTTATACTGATTGGTCACCCAGACTCACCCACTAGTTACAGTGACTTCTGACATGAACTTCCCAACAGAAGAAATTTAAATTCTTAAGGGCTTTCTTCTTATTATTAATAATAATAATTATTATTATTTCACATAATTCTTGTAACCTATCAGGTTGATTTTCTTTCCCTTTTTCTAAACCACTATACATTAGAGTTGCTCATTAGAGGTCAACATTACAGTTATCAAATATTTGAAAGCCAAAGGCATACATATCAAGAAGCCACAAAAATATTCTTAAATAAACTTTCTTTAGCCATTATAATGCCAAGAAATTAATTATACTATTTTTAATGTTCTATGTAAGAAAAATAAACAGGGTACTGACCCAGTGTGACAGTTTTCATAAAGTAACCTGGGAGGTGCTCAATAGCTATATATGCACACTAGTGTACATATACACATATTTGTGTATATACACCTACACACATATACATATTATCTTGAGACATAGTATCATTGATATTTTCTAGACAATATTCCCCAGTGTTTTAAGAGAAATAGTGATCGAGGAGTATTTAAAGTAAACTATTGACAGACATAATTTACCTCAAAGGAACTTAATTATGTGATAGTTTGTTCTTATTTATAACTTGGGTATTTAACTGGTAGTAAAGTCACAAAATTTGGATATCTTAGAAATAAAATAAATGGGAGGGCTGGGAACATAACTCAGTGGTAGAGCATTTACTTGCCTAGCATGTGTCAGGCTGCAGTCTCAATCCCCATCACTGCAAATAAATAAATAAACCCAATGGGTTCCATGTCTGACTTTTTACTTAAGTTGTGGACAAATGGAAATTTTCCAAAGGGAATTTGTGTCAAGTAGTTTAAAGGGGTGGCTAAATTTTAATTTTATCCACTCCTGTGAAGCCGGGGGCCTCCTTTTCCAGTCTTCTTTGTAGTCCCCACCCTATATGTTGTCCCTGCTCCATGTGCTTCCTCCCTTTGAAACTAAAATACCAGGTGCCAGATCCCAGAACTCTCTTGAGACCCTGATCCTGGTCCAGGTCTCAAGAAAGGAGGGGTGAGAGGAACTCTAGTATTAAGACAGTGCTAATATAAAATATAAAAATCTTTATTGATCCCCTCTCAAAAAAAAAATGAATACCTCTTTGCTAATAGAAAAGATTTATAAGCTATTACATGTTATGAATTTGAGTATGATGTAAAGGATTGAAATTTTTCTTGTTGTTTGACCATTTTGCTTAGGTAACATCTTTTAATTTCTTTAAAATCTCAGTTACTAGAATCTTTAACTAGAATTTTCCTGCAAATGGCTCTTGGATGAGGGAAATCCTTTAGAATGACAATATGGATTATTTATTTATTTTTTTGTTGTTAAATGATAGCTATTTTCCCTGTAAGGTCGGTCTGCTTGTCTGCATATGTCTGTGCAGGACTCAGATGACTTCACTGACACCTGTCACCAGCATGGCACCATCAGAGCCTCCTGTCAGCATCACAGAGAAACCATCTTCTTATCCTAGTTGGGGTTTAAAAACCATCAAGTGGGAATTGCTTCTCCCTGGCCTGGGATCACAGCCTGAGGAGTGCAGATAGCTTCTCTGCTTAGATCCATGCACACTCTTACGTTGAGAAGCTCACCCGTGCACTGATTGCAGCTGTAGCTGTCACTGCTCCTCCTCATAGGTTCTCCCACGCCTGGATAATTAGGGCGTAGGTGGGAGAATCACAGCCCAAATCTACTTTCCCTGACTTTTACTTTCCCTGAGGAAAATTGCTTTTCAAAAAGGAAAGGGACAGGGTCAGTCCTAAATAAAATTCCAGACTTCTCAGTATTCCCCATTCATTGTCTCTCCACCTCCCTTTCTCAGTTTCTTTCCTACTTTCTGGCTTTGCATTTTCCCATGCCTAACATAGTAATGGCTGCTCAAAGTCTCACTGCCTTCCCACCATCCTTTGCCAGTCAGTTGCCCTGTGTAAAATGTTCTCTTTTCTCTCATCACCATAGCAGAGTTTTCTTCTCAATCCTTATTCTTAACCCTGTTCTAGATGGGGTCTTCCTACCTAATGGGTTTATCTGGGTAACTGAGGTGGAGCATAGGAGATTGGCTAAGCAGCACAGCTGAACTTTCTCCAGTCCCTCACTGTACTGTAAGCCAGTAGCAATCCATCTGCTTAGTTTCTTGCCCCTGTGGCGTGTTTGTTTATTCATGACAAGTCACAAGGGACATTTCAGAAGACTATGTACTGAGATAAGTAAAGATTACTGATCACTGTCCTTCAACTTGTACATTTTCATTTTCTCTTATCATTAGATTACCCTGTTGCCATAGTACATGCTTGAAGACACATAGCACACACATTAAATGAATCATTAGGTATGCAAAAAAAAAAGATCAAAATGATTACAAGTAAAACAAATGTGTCATTTATTCCCTCAAAGTAGGCGTGTCTTGCTAGATTTGGATCTGTGTTTCTTACACTAATTTATCTTGATTTTCACATGGCTAATAATTTCTTAAAATGGTGCCTGAAAATAATACATTCTTGGCCCCTAAATGCAAATTATTTAATTCTAAAATAAAATATTTCCCAATGACTTATTGTCAGGAATCCTTCACTTAATAATTCACATAAAATTTAACAAAACATAACTGCCTAGAGATTCTTTTTGTGTGTGTGTCTTCGGTCATTACTTTTTTATTTTTTATTTGTTTTTTTTTTTAGATATACATGACAGAATGTATAATAATATGTCAAAATACATCTACTGCCTAAAGATTCTTAACTAATTTTTTATAAATAATGATGGCACTATTTTAGACTCTATGGGTTATTTTTGACAGGAATACAAGTTATGACTTAGCAATTATAGGAGCTCCCTCCATACAATACTTCTAAAGTAAATAGACTACTATATTCAGCTGGGCTAAAAACGTAGTGAACTTTCACGTTGTTAGGATTTGAGTCTTTTAATTAAACCATGAGAACGATACATCTTTCACCTTGATGCCATGGATCCTTCCCACCATCCCCACCTCAATGAACTAATTTTACATTTTTTCAGATGGAAGTTGGATAGACAATGAATTTAGAGTTGGATAATACAAGTGGCAGTTTTAAAACATCAAGTTCTCCCCCAGGACAGAAAGAGGAAATTGAGAAGTAGAAATTCCTCCAGTAGGAACCATTAGCTACTGGATTCACCCTCCCTGGTGGCTCCTACAACTTGGCTGCCACACTTCTCTCACTGCTCCACTCCAAGTGCCATGAGGCCTAGGTCTTGACTGTTGCCAAGGAGACATCCCATGACTGACTTTGTATAACAGTCTCCATGTCATATCAGTAATAGGGTGCCTCCCTAAGGAAGCAACCAAATCTTTAAAAAGGTGATGATTATTGGCTTCTACAATAAGCAAAGCCTAAATTTTATTATCTTTATTACTGTTTTCTCATTTTTCCAAGTTTTGTTTAGAGATATTTATATCAGAAGAAAAGAAGTACAGAGGTTTATCATTATAGAGAAGAGAGATTAAAGACAGCTGGACTGTACCTATTTGTATAATTCTGTCAATTTCAGGAAAAGAAGCTTAACAATAACTGGGACTACATTAACTCAGTAACAATGTTTAAGATAAACTCCATATTACAGTATGTAAGTTAACAATTCCCTTTATGTAACTAAGTATTCTATTTACATTATTTATATACTCTCCTAATTTCTTATGCACTTCCAAGTTTTAGTTGGAAAAATAAAAACAAAACCACTACTTAAGACTTTTTAAAACTACACATAAAATATTTCATTTTAACAACAAGTTATTCACTGTTTAGGAATTTATAGTCTGGGTATTTCATAGTAACTGCATTTCAAGAGTAAATTAACCAAATCTAACAGAACAGAGTTACTTTTAAAATTCATTAAAATAAAGGGGTTTCATACTCAGTTGATAATGCTATTAAAGTAGGATAATGCAGTTAGATATACAAGTTAACAGGGAAAAAGACTATATCTTGGGGCCCTTAATGTTTGATTGCACTATTGTTTTACACAACTTAGCCATATCTATTTCTATACTCTAAGTATTAAACTAATATGTAGCTAAAGATTGCTTGCAGTTCTGGTAACTGGTAACTAGTGCTGTGAAAGATTTTGGTATTGTAACATTCCCAGTTTTGTGAGTTATATATTGTATATTGAAGATGACTAGTTAATTGGAGTAATATATTTATCTAGAGCTGGGAAAATATGGTAATTATTTTCAAATCTTTAATAAGTTGTATTAAACTTTTTCTTTCTCTTATGCAAGGTTAAAGTCTTACTTTTTGTTAACACGTCTATTTATACAACAGGTTCCTCCTTTTACTGGTGTTATTAATTTTCATACTAAAATGTTTCTTACCCTTTTATATCAAAATAATTATCTCTCTGGTTATTCAAATTGCCAGGGTGTATTTTAGTTTGCAGGACTTTTGGCAAACAAGATATTTAATAACAAACAAAAGCTCTGTATATTTTGTGGCTTTAAGGGCAAAAATTTTACCTTTGAATTGTTGTATGTGAGACAATGCTGACAACAGCAACGTCAATCATAGGCAGTATTACTTATAACCATTGGAAGGTTTTCACAAGTTGTATAAATCAGTTCATTTATTTATTATGTTGTGAAATGTAATCTTTATACAAAATGCATATTCTAGCTCTTTTCCTTTTTACTGCTGTTGCCTAGAGTGAAATAGCTCTGTTAATGATTTACTTATATACTTGAAGTACTCATTTCTGTCAAACAGATGCCCAATTTTTTTTCTTGTAAAAACTGATATTCTTCATCATAATAGATAATTGAACAGTAGGGACTTTTAAAAAATGATTTTCATGTCTAAAATAAGTATCAAAGGGCATAAAGCCAAAGGAAATGACCAATGTTAAGAATTTAATAGAGCCAAGGGATTCATTATGCTACAGTTTACCAATATATAACACGTCTTCACAACTTTTTTCCTGTGATGAATTTTCAGTATTTGTTATAAGAGATTATACTGCCAATACAACATTTAAATGAACATTGAGAATTTGAATTCCCCAAAGTATCGAATACCTCTAGCAGTCAGGTCTTGGTATATATTTTTTAACATTTTTGCATTGGACTATGAGCTATTTTACAAATAGTAACCATGGATAATGGTTATTTGTTTCTGTCAAATATATAAATGAAATTTTAATTGAGTTTTGAATCATTTCTATTTAAACGTGTTCTCAATTACATTGTTTAAAAATCCAACTTTTAAAACACAATAGCACAACTTAACCCCACAGAATAAAATCACCTGTTTTCAAGGAAGTAAAAACAAGGGGAAAAGGAAAAAAAAACTCGGTGTGAAGCCGTGTGGTATGCCAAAGAAATCACTTGAATAACCCCTAAATTCCACTGTTTCATTCTATTTTACAGTGGGCAAGGTAGATGAATTATCATATATTTAAGAATTTATATTAGAAGATTAAGGAATTAGTTTATTATCATTTTTAAAGACAGGGTTTTATATTAATTTTACAGTTGCACAAGCAATTATCAAAAGTGGGAAAGTGAAAATATGTGAGAAACATTATATAGACATTTTAAGAGATGGGAAACTGCTGATAGTTTGACAAAGATTTGGGAATAGTTTGAATATAGTTATTTTTCAGCTTATAGAAATACAAAGCACATGCGAGATATATGGTATGGTGGGCATAATACCACAAAACAAAAAAAAAATGGCACATTGACGATATCAGAGACTATATCTAGATTTTATCAAAATAGCTAGTGAATTCAGGGATCCCATTTTACTGGTGAAATTTAGAACTTTGAAGGAAGTAGTTAGGATGACTAATTGTTCAAGACATTTGATATAGTCCACACAAGTGTTTATTCCATGGGACAGATGTCTGTGCTTTTTCAACTTAGTGAGAGTCTCAGAGAAACTAGTCCAAAGGGCTTAGCTGTTTCCTAATAAAAGAACACTGGGTAAATGTGAATCAGACCTACACCATGCAGACCAAAGAGATTTTCATGCAGTTGTTAAGCCCTAAAATTTGTTAGCAATGAGTTTTCATTTAAAAGAGCAAAAAATCATTAAAAGTTGTAATCTTTGTAAAGATCTACATTCTATAATTCTAGAGATGGGAATATTGTCAGTTTACCTGATTCCACAACTGACTTCAGCAGTGGCTCATCATGACCTTTTCTATAAGCTATATGTTTTGGTGCCTCTGTTTTCCCAATTAGAAATGCCACATGATATTGCCAATTATAAGTACGTGGTTAATTTTTCTGCTATCAAAGGAACTATGTTAAGTGTGAATCATAATTAAACTTGTCATTTCTTTTCTACTATCATTTATATCTAAAGAGAGACATATAGCATGAAAATTAAAAGTCAAATTTATACCATTTGGTGTGTCTTTTAAACGTGAAAGCAAAGGGCTGGCTCATAGCTCAGTAGTAGAGCACTTACCTGGCATACTTGAGTCCTGGATTCTGTCCCCAGTACTGCAAAAAATTTAAGGGAAAATGAAGTTAAATTAGTACCATCTGTGGGTTGTAGGCATTTTCATCTGTATGCTACAGGGTCATATTCGTTTTAGGATAAGCTAACAACTTACTTCTAAAATCTTTAAAAATTTTTGAGTAATTTCATTTTTTCTATACTTTCCCCAAACAACTATTTTATAGAGGTAAATATATATATATATTTTTTAATTAAGGTCTTCCTATCTTTAATTCTCTAAGGAGAAAATTATCTTTAAACTAGTTTTTCCCTGTGATGTTACTTCCTCAAGGGTAAGCCCATTCTGAAGGGTGCCTTTGATCTATAGCACAGGTCACTAAGTGCATTTTCAGACTGTGGAATAGTATTCTCTCATGCAGCACACCTCCTAAACTTCCCATAGAGAAACTAAGCCAGAGGTTGTCTTAATTGTTGCCATAATAGAAATCTGGGCACAATTAAGGTAAATAAATGAAAAATTCAAATAACTTGGTTAAAGTAATTATATAAGGATAAGTGAATGCTGACTTTATTTTTGCATGACATTTGAATTCAGTCACTATCTGATTCTTAACGTGAAGCTTTCTTTGCTAAATCTTGTATATTATTATATTTATTATAGCACAATGTTTATTATAGCACAGTGTTTATTATAGCACAATATGGTAACTTGAAGCTCCTGTAGCAATCCCCTCCCCTAGAAATGTGGAATTATAAGAGGCTATAAGCTGTATGACATAAAAGAAAAGACCTAATTGGAATTTGTCGACATGATATTTTGATCTGTCTTAATGATACAACTTAATTTTCATGAAAACAGATCTCTAAATGATTATTCCAGAATGATTTGTAGACTGGAAAAAATTATTTCCCTGGAATTTGCTTTACTTCAATGACCTGATATACAGATGACCTTAGTATAATTGAAATTAATTCTAATTCATTTTAATTAGAACCTGCCCTGTTTGCAGATTTCAGTTGTGTAGCAGTGTTTTAATAGAAATAATGATGAGAATGGAAGCTATGAACTTAAATAGTTCTTTTGTTTCCTTTCTTCCTTTTACTTGAAAAGCATTTGAAAGATGACACAGTTTTTATGGCAACATTTTGTAGATATGTTCTTCTACCAAGAAACTCATAAACTAAAATATGGAACAAAACAAATGCATAATTTAATCTTGGTTTTGGATTGTGCAAATAAAAGCATTTTATATATCATATTTTTTCATTATTTTGGCAATTGAATATTTCATTTTGACCATCTCAAAAGCTGAATTGGCATTCTATTCTGTTGCTAATTAGTTGCAGTAAAGTGATAATTCTGTTGCCTTGTTTTAGGGCCTCATCAATACAAGCCTCATCATTTTTCTTTCCTGTGCTTTATAACAACCAGTTTTCCTATTTTACTCTCTCCCACCAGAGTAGAAGACTTGAATTTGCTTTTTCATTTCTTTGCTAAAAATTCTTAAGTACCCTTTTCTTTATAGGATATCAGCCCAACTCTTTAGCAGGACAGGTAAGATACTCTGTGACTGTTCTTCTCCCCACACTTTTAGCATCCTCCACTACCATCCCTCTATTGACTTTGTAGTCCAGACATTTGGAAATATTCACAATTTAGTGCTTTGGAATAATCCCATGCCATAGATCAATTTATTCAAGACTCAGTTCATATCTTCTGTGAAGCCCTACCTGATGTCTCCAGGCATGTATTTATTTCATCCATGGCCAATAGTATTTTGAAAGTTTTTATGTTAAAAAACATTTATATTTCAATTAGAAATACACAACACACACACACACACACACACACACACACACACACACACACACACACGCCTGCCTCTCCCCCTGAATTTTTCTCTTTGTAGTTACAATGTCTGCTAGCACATAATTGAACTCTGAGAAATGTTTTTAGATGAAGGAGATATAAAATCCAAATATCTCTATATGTTTGTACTTTTATAAATAAAACATTAGAACTCCCCGAAAAGCCACAAGGTGAATACATTTATGAGTGTGCATGCATTCTGGACAAACCAAAAGGAGATAAACAGGCAAAAGGGGTTGTTTTATGAAGGGTAGCTACTTGAGGACTGTACATCAGGAAGATCTACCAAATCTGAATATTCATTTCTAAAGTAAGGCTATGGTTTATCACACAATTGCCAAATTCTTGTTTGTGATTCATAAATATGTCCTAAAGATTATCTCATACAGACATTAGGCATACATGATCTTCATAAACACATACATTGATTACCTACACACAAAAGAGACTTGAGAAGGAATTTAAAAAAAAGCAATGAAGGTGAAATGTTTTAATATATTTAACCAGGAAGATTTGTGTGATTTCAGATAGTTAATGATGACTGTAATATCAATGTAAAGTAGGTTTGTGTCTGTCATCACCCTTGGTAGAATCTAAAGACTAAAACCATTAAATATGGGCCTGTTTTTCTTTTGTGACTTTTATAAAGCTTTTCTATCATGTCCCCAAATAATGATGAGTTAATCTAAAATCAAATACTAGTCAAAATTTATTTAATTAAATGTAATTTTCCTTCACTCACTTGATAGACGTTTTTCTGCCTGCTGTATTCTTGGCACTCATTTAGATGTTAAGGATACAACTAAAATGAGACATGGCTTCTGTCCAATAGATTAGTTCAAGTTTGTTTTCACAATTATTTTTCTTGAGTCTGTTTAAGATATTCAGAGGACATTCTTTTTTAAACCAAACGTTTCCCAGTTTATTTCAGAGATGTATTCTTCAACTGACCAAATTGTTTGTCATAAAGAAGTAATCTCATTTTTATGCCCGTAATTAACAAAAATTTAGACGTTGATGGACCTTTATTTTATTCATTTATTCATGTGCAGCGTTGAGAATCAAACCCAGTGCCTCACACATGCTAGGCAAGTGCTCTACCACTGAAACAAAACCCCAGCCCTATGCCCATGATTTTTGTATTTTCATGTCAGCCACAAGTAATTTTGACCATCTGAATCAATTATGTGTTTCATCAGTTCTGTAGAATGGCAGGTGCTAAATGTGATCCAAGTGACTAAAATATTTGTAGAACATGAGTTGAACTTTAGTTCATTTTTGGAAGGCATGTGTTAGTGACACACACACACCAACATGTCTAAGAGGCATACATTGTAAAACCCCAGGAGAAAAATAGTAAATGCTTTTCCATAGACATTAAAGGACTCATTTGAAGTTGTGATTTAATGTTTTCACCTCAGTTGTTTTTAGTGGGGAGTAGAGAATAATAATATTTAACAGGTTAATGTACTTATCTAAGCATATAGTAAATGTGCTACTAGTATGTGTGTGCCACAAAGCTCTGATAGAAATGAAACAAAACAAAAATATTTGAGTTATAAAACAATATCTTTGCATATTTATTGAAGGTTAAGCTATCAGGTTCCTTTAGAAAAGAAAGAAACTGTATTTTTACTGTCAGGAAGTATGGAAAAAACCTTACTTGTATGTATATTCACATTTTGATAGGTATATTTTAAGTCACTGTTTCTAATCAATATAAAATATCAGCTATTTTTTATGTCCCCTAGCAAAAGAAAATCCTTAATTCAATAAATTTACTCTTTGGTTTTCTAAAACATTTATAAAAGAAAGAGGCTCAGGAGGCTGGACACTTTGCCCTTCTGTTCAGCACATTCATTTTACCTTTCAATAAATAGAATGAAATTATTTGCCTCCAATTTATCATCAGGTCGAAAACCTAACAGTATAGTTCCTTCTATTCCTTATATTGCAAAAGTTAGTTTTAATTTAGCCTTACCATATTATTTCTTGGTAAACATTTACTACATTTTTGTAGTCTGTTTTAAAACTAAGTACTTATATCTGAAAGATTCAGGTAATGTCTATTTATTACACAGTGGGCTCTGTTTGCTGCAGAAAAGAGTGAAACTTTTAACTGCTTAGCACACTTACCAGTGAAATATACCTGACAGAGCAGAGGTTATAACTTTGGCTCTTATTACTTTTCATAATGATAAGAAAACGTGAGTTTTGTTTGTTTACATGCTGTTTATAATGGCATAATTTTTAAAATATATTCAACAATTGAGATATTTATTGCATACTATTTTAAAGATGTTTTATGTGTTTTCACCTTTGGAATATATTGTTACATTTCCTTGTACAGATAATTTGGGTGGCTTTGTTAATGTAGCTAGTAATTTTTATGACTACTAAGTGACCAGTTTTTGGTGCCTTTTATTGTGGGATGCATGATTATGTATTTATTGTATGGAAGTCACTGATGTGTTTATTTTTGTACTTTGCTGAGAGTAATGGTTGATCCTGATGTACATGATGATGAGAAATGTCTTTCCCAAAGGGCACTACCTTGAGATTGTTCTTCTCAATAAAAGAATGCATTTGAAGAAGGTGTGAGTTTTATTTTACTCATAGAGGGAAATATTTTTAAATTTTTTATTTTGTTTAGATTCATATGCAGTTGTAAGAAATAATATACAGTGATTCTTTGTACCATTTGCCCATTTTCCCCCAGTGGTGACATCTTGGAAAAGATCAGTACAGTGTACAATACCAAACCCAGAATGGTATTGACATTGATAAGGTCAAGATGCTGAACAGTTGTATCACCATAAGGACTCACAACCCATGTTGCTTCTTTTTTTTTTTTTTTAACCCAGCAGGTACCTTACCACTGACCTATATTCTCAGCCCTTTTTATATTTTTATTTGAGAAGGGTCTTGCTGAGTTGCCAACGCTGTCTCCAACCTGGGATCCTCTTGTCTGCCCCTCCTGGCCTGCTTGGATTACAGGCATGTGCCTCCATGCCCAGCTTCATTTTGCTGTTTTGTGAGCACAGTTACCACCCTCCTGTCCTAATCTACTTCTTAACGTTAGGCCACCACTTACTATCTCTATTTTTATTATTATATTATTTCAAATAGGTTATGTTAATGGAATTATATAGCATAATTTTTCACTCAGCATAATTCCATGGAGATTTGTCTAAATCTTTGTATATATCAGTAGTTTTTTGTTTGGTTGATTGGTTAGGGTCTTTTCATTGCTGAATAGTATTCCATCTCTTGGAATTCTTAATGGCAAAGTTATAATCTAGCTTTCCTTTGTAGTAATGCTTCCTTGAAGTTCACCAAAATATAGTTAAGAGCCTGACATATGCAAGTGTCTGCAGTGGTAATGATCTGTGAATAGCACACAAACTGTTATGTGTGGAACACAGAACAAGGAGGTTTAAGAGTGTCTTCCTGGATAGGTGACATTAAGTTGTTGTTGAGAGCCACAGCTGAAGGGGCCCCAGCAAACTTCCAGCTGCCAGTTGATGATTGGCTCATAGCGGCCCCAGCAAACTTCTAGCTGACAACTGATTGGCTCCTCTGTGGTGATGCTCATTGGGCTGTTTCCCCGCCCTTTCAGACCACGGAGCTGCTCACTGGGGGACTTTTTTTTGGCTCTGCCCACGCGACCCAGCCAATCAGCCTCAAGAGCAGGAGGAGTTGGGGAGGTTGAGAGGCTTGTGGGAAGCCAGTGGTGGCAGTTGGGCTCTGAAGGTTTTTCCCGAGGAGCTGTTTTGTTTGGTGTGTGTGGTTCTAAAAATAAAGTTTGTTTCTTTTGACAAGTGGCTCCTGAATTGTGCCCAGCCAGACTGCGGCAAGTTGTGTCTTGGACAAAGTGCATGTGTGGGAAAGGCAGAAAGGACATGGCAAGAAAAAGAAGCAAGGCAGTAGAGAGGGTGTGACTAACAGCAAGAGAGCAGGGAGAGACAGAAGATGGACCTGGAGTAGGTGAGGGCAAGAACTATGCTACAGATTTGAGTCTAGGCAAGAACAGTGAGGAACTTTTGAAGGGCATTTTAGTGGAAATGGAAAGAAAGGAACAAATCTGACATATAGTTAGGTGTAAATGGCTTGAACTTGGAGATTGTGGATGAAGCCCAGGTTTCTACTAACTGAAAAGGAAATCAAGGTCAGATTCATATCACAGGTTTAAGGTAAGTATAGGATGTCTATTGTATGCATAATATTGAAGAGAGGTATGGGAAGGAAATATAGAGTCACAGGTCATCCTTTATATGGGTTGAAGCCACTAGAGAAGATGAAGTTGTTCTGAAAGACCCTCAGGAACAAAGAAGAGTCGTCCCACAGATCTGGAACTCAGGCCTCAGAGAAAAGGGTGTTCTCCTGATGGTGCTTGGGGGAGTGCCAAAGGAAGGAGGTGGAGAACAGAACCAGCTGCCTCAGCCACAGTGAGAACTTATGCCACCAGGACACTGGTAACTACAGCAAAACATGAAGAGCCGGGCCTTCCTCTCACTGCCATCCAGTCTCCCTCTAACATCTCTGTTGGGCAGGAAACCAGCTGCCAAAGCCAGTGCCACTTACAGAGTCCCAACCCCCGGCATTACAAAGCAGAGTATAGAAAGGTTATTTGGAAATAAGAGAAAAGTTTAATAAGTGGCCACTAAGTGTCATAGAATAGCAAGTCTTCATTAGTTTATTAGTTATATCAGACACAACCTGTATCACATTCAGAGGGCGAGAAGCTGTCCCAGAAGTTTTAGTTGAGGGAATGGCAGCGTCTTAGCTTGGAAAAGAACACTCAGGGTTGGGGAGTGAAGGTAGACCAGAGGAAATGAGATTAGATATATGTAAGGACTGTCTTCAAATATTTAAGGGGCTGTTGTGACAAAGGGGGTTTGTATTAGTTCTAAATGAGATATGAAAGTGAAATCGACAGGAGAGACTGCAATGTCTAAAGATGTGATGGCTCATGAGTTCCCTTGAGAGAGAAGTTTGAACAGAAGCTGGCAATCACCTGGTTCCCACAAGAATATTAATTCCATGAGGAAAGAGAATGTTTTCACCATTGTATCCCAATGCATGGAATAGCGCTTGGCTATTGGATGTATATGGTATGTATGTATATGCTGAACATATATATATGGTATGTATATTTGTTGAATAAACCAGAAGTAATCAAGCATCAGATCAGAAAACCAGATAACCATAAGTGGCTCTCAGTCCAGCAACTGATCATACATAAAGGCCAACTATGCAGTCCTAACTGCATTAGAAAATAAGTGAACCAAAATTTAAGCTCTAGTTCCCTTTAAAAGTGCTATTAACCAATGTTTTTATATACTTACATCATGACTCAGTACTGCTTGATTCTGACAGACTTTCTGAATCATATTAAATTACTTTTAATTTTAAATGCAAATTATATTTTATTGTATACTAATTCTTCTTAAAGTAGCAATCTGTTTACCTAGCCATAGTCTTGATAAAGCCCAGTCCCTTAATCTTGACAGCAAATGGTTTATCACACAAGCAAATTGGAATTTTCACCAGGAAACCTAAATACATGAGAGCTTTCAGGTGGGAAAATGAGACTCCTTCAAATAGTATGAGGAACTTTCCTTTCCTATCTCTGCTCCTGCTGTTTATTACTCCTTGTCCCACCACTGGTGCATTCACAAAATATGACACTTGGTGCTGTAGTGAGTAACATTCATCTCAAAGCAAAACTGAGATGGTTGTACTAGCCACAAGAATGAGGCACTACAGTAAAAATAGCATCCAAACAGTATACAGTATTTCTTAGTTTAAGGCACCATATTCTGCAGTGAGCCTTCATGACGCTATGAGTTCAGTATTAGACCCATTTGGAACATCCTCATACCCTTTGCATTGGTTCCATTTCAAGCAATGACATTTTTGATAAATGTGGGCATTGGAGCACTACTCTTCCTTTGAAGAGCCATACTGACTCACCAAGTAGCAAGCAGCCCTAAGAACCACAGCAGGTAGAAAATGTTCTCTGTGTATCTCTTCTTCCATACAGGCCTCCCTCTCACCCAAATTGCAGCCAGGTAGTTCCCAGCAACTGAGAAGTCACAAGTGAAAGAGGTCTTACATCAAATTTTTCAGGCTTTTTTGACTGCTACCTATAGT
Source organism: Spermophilus citellus (assembly GCF_964194105.1). Taxonomy (NCBI): domain Eukaryota; kingdom Metazoa; phylum Chordata; class Mammalia; order Rodentia; family Sciuridae; genus Spermophilus; species Spermophilus citellus. The sequence continues at coordinate 46,065,255 of NC_138182.1, read as the reverse complement.
GAAAAATACATTTTTCCCTAGTGTACATAAAAATGGTTGTGTGTGTCTATGTGTCTATACAGACACATGTATATACATATATACAGCATATATTTATTCATGATTACATATTCATGTATAATAACAGCACTTATTTACATGCAATATGCCTTAGTATTTTCTGTTTTTTAAAAATATCAATTGCAATCTTTTAAAATGATTTTATAACCCACTAATGAAAGGATCAGCAAATGTTTCCTGTAAAGGGCCAGATTGTAAATACTTTTGGCTCTGTGGGCCATGTGCTTTCTGTTAGGATCACTCAGTGTCTGTCCTATGGCAGGAAAGCAGCCATAGACAATGTGTAAACCAAAGGGCACTATTTTTAAAGCAAGATGTTGACACAACCTCTGCACTAATAGATTAGAGCCCATAGTAATAACTTAGTGTGTGAGTGTGGGGTTGGGATAGTAGGGGTGCTGGGTTTCATACCTAGGGCCTCAAACATGATAAGCATACATTATCACAAGGGTAAGTCCCACAGTACTATTTAAAATCACAGTTCAATAGTTTTCCAATACTCAGCTGACCATTTGAGAATCATTTTGAAAGGACATTAAAATTTTTTCAAGACTTACTATAAACCTATGGAATTAGAATCTCTGGGGAGGGGGTCTGGGATGCCAATATGTGTATCACCCTCTCCCCACACTCCACACACACACCCTGGTGATTCTCACATGTGACTACATTTGGAAATAACTTATCTAATCTCCTCACTAACCCTGACCCGCATTTTATAGATAAACAGAGACCCTGAAAGGCTGCATTCTAGGTTATAAACAATTGTCCCAAAAGTTTAAGAGCCTAGGTCATACAAACTGGAGACTTTGACACAGTGCAGTTATACTAGAAATTAATAACAAGAAACAACATAAAACTCACCTCCTACCATTCATTCAATGTGAATCCCTGTAGCAGTTCAGCAGAAAGTGATTAACCAATTAAAGAACAGATGCCAATCCCCTCTACACTGATAATAAGAATATTTAGCATCCTGCAGCTACTGTAAAAGGTTATTCAGCCAAAAAGTTAGAATGTTTGAAAGTTCATTACTCCAAGATGACAATTTCCAACTAACAAAAAAACACTAATATGTAACATTCCTATTAGCTTAATTATGATTCAATGAACTATGTAATTGCAACTAGAAATCAAATTATTAAAGCATACCAGCTGATTGGAAAGTGATTAATCCTAACAAATTGTTTCATGTTTTTTGGCATAAAGCACTCTTAAAAGTATAATCCCATCTCTGTTTTCATCAGAATAGAACTTATCTTTATACAAACTTTATATATAGATTTCAAAATGTGAACACAAAATGCATACAAATTGACACAAAAATTAAAAGTTAAAAACTGAGGTTAGTGAACATTCTTTGTAAATGTCTATGAATTTGTATATTTATATACACTTTATACCTGCATTCCTTTTTCTTTGAAGGTGAAATTTATTGTGGTATTTTCATATATGTACCTAAGATAATTTGATCGGTTTCATTCCACTGTTCCTCCCTTTTCACATCCCTCCTCTCTCCCTCAATTTCCTTCCTCAGCTCCACTTATTTCTTTTTTGTTTTGATGGAGAAAAAAATCCACACTTTGCATTCCTTTTATACCTATGCATTTATTCTGCAGTCTCTGATAATACTTCGTATTTTAAGTATTAACTGCAGTCAGTTCTTCCTTCTGTGCATTGAGTCAAAAGAAAAGCAAACCTTCCAAATCCTCCTCTGAATAGCTGGGGTTTTCCTCGTCCTTGTCGGCTTCTCCTTCTTCACTGTGTTCACTACACATAGATGTGCACATTTGAACATCCCTAGTCTACTCTCCCCCTCCATCCACTACCACCTACTCATCCATAGAGTCTCCCTTTAAGGGGTCCTCCAGCAGAACCTTTTAAAACTCACCAAGAGCATTGAAAAGTTAGATATTCTCATCTCTATTACCATTACACTTTGTTCCCATTATACACCTCCACTAGAGCAATTATATTGCATCATAATTATTAGCATAGCTATCTTCCCACTGAATTTCATTTACTTGAGAGTAGAGAGCATATATTATTCATCCTGTCCCCATTATATTGTAGAACTTGGCTCCCAGCTGATCTTCAATAAATGCCTTTTGGACGGGTAAAGAGAATATTTTACTTGGAATATTTTGTTTGAAGCTCTATGTTTGTGAGTGACATTACACTGCCTTTGCCTAGTTTGGAAGTTAGGTACATTAGTTCATAAATTAAGTTGAGAGAATAGTTACTCATTTTCTAATCTGTGAAAAAAAGTTGTGTAAGAATAGAATTATCTGTTTTTTTTTTTCTTTCTACCTTCTTGGGTTGGATGCTTAATATAAATTTTATCTTTACTGATGTAAAATAGGGAAAATGATCAGTTTTCCTCCAAGAACTGCTTTTGCGTTATCCCACAAGGCTTTTTCTCTTTGTTTTTTTTTTTTTTTGGTTTTGTTTTTGTTTTTTAGGAACTATGTATGACTTCAAGACAGTCATCTTCTTGTGTAGGAATCCAAAAGCCAAGTTCAGTAACTAAAGTGAAGGTCATGTACTGAGACTCTGCACACCTCTAATCCCAGCAAGAGAACTGGTCAGGTATCCTAGACTAGCATGGTAGAATCAGGACAAAGCTAGTGTTCAGGGATTTCTTGGGTGTTCAGGCTTGAAAGCACCCCCTGCCCTTCTAGATCTGCAAGTACACACCGATTACATGTGCTAACCTCCTAGATAGAGAGCCTTGTGGAGGGTGAGCCTCTCAGAAAAGTTCTCGTGTATCCCACAACTTTTAATATGTAGTCTCATTATTATATCATTTTAAACATTTAGTAATTTCCTTTATTATGTGTATTTAAAAATTTTTTATTTGTCCTAATTAGTTATACATGACAGTAGAATGCATTTATGCACTTTGATATCTCATACATAGATGGGATATAATTTCTCATTTTTCTGAGTGTACATGTTGCAGAATCATATTGGTCATGTAGTCACATATATACATACAGTAATAACGTCTGTTTCATTCTACTATCTTTTCTATCCCCATATCCCCCTCCTTTTCCCTCCCATCACTTCCCTCTACCTAATCTAAGGTAATATTCTTCTTCCCTAGTGCCCCCCACCTTATTGTGAATTACCACCCGCATATTAGAGAAAACATTTGGCCTTTGGTTTTGTGGGATTGGCATATATTCTCTTAGCATGATATTCCCAACACCAACCATTTACTGGCAAATACCATAATTTCTCTCTTCTTTAAAGCTGAGCAATATTCCATTGAGTATATATACCACATTTTCCTTATCCATTCCTCTATAGAGGGATACATAGGTTGATTCCATAGTCTAGCTGTTGTGAATTGAGCTGCTATAAACATTGATGTGGCTGCATCACTATAGTATGCTGATTTTAAGTCCTTTGGGTATAAACCAAGGAGTGGGATAGCTGAGTCAAATGGTAGGATTCATCCCAGGAATGCAGGGTTGGTTCAACATATGGAAATCAATAAATATAACTCATATTAATAGACTTAAAAACAAGTATCATATGATCATCTCAATAGATTTAGAAAAAGCATTTGACAAAATATAGCACAACTTCATGTTCAAAACGTTAGAAAAACTAGGGATAGTAGGAATATACCTCAACATTATAAAAGCTTTATGTGCTAAACTCAAGGCTAACATCATTCTAAATGGAGAAAAGTTGAAAGCATTTGTGCTAAAAACTGGAACAAGACAAGGATGTCTTCTTTCATCACTTCTATTCAACATCATCCTTGAAACTCTAGCCAGAGCAATTAGACAAAAGAAAAAAATTAAAGGGATACAAATAGGTAAAGAAGAACTCAAACTAACACTATTTGCTGATGACATAATTCTATATCTAGAAGACCCAAAGAATTTCACCAGAAAACTTCTAGAACTAATAAATGAACTCAGCAAAGTAGCAGGATATAAAATCAACACCCATAAATCAAACACATTCCTATACATCAGCAATGAATCCACTGAAAGAGAAATTAGGAAAACTACTCCATTCACAATAGTCTCAAAAAAAAAAAAATACTTGGGAATCAATATAGCAAAAGAGGTGAAAGACCTCTACAATGAAAACTACAGAACACTAAAGAAAGAAACTGAAGAAAACCTCAGAAGATGGAAAGATCTCCCATGCTCCTGGACAGAATATTGTCAAAATGGCCATACTACCAAAAGCATTATGCAGATTTAATGCAATTCCTATTAAAATCCCAATGACGTTATCCGTAGAAATAGAAAAAGCAATCATGAAATTTATTTGGAAAAATAAGAGACTCAGAATAGCTAAAGCAATCCTTAGCAAAAAAAAAAAAAAAAAAAAAAAAAAAAAAAAGATGTGTATTTTTGATTTACAAAATTTTAAAAAATATATTAAAGGCAGCTTCCTTCCCTGGAGGTGAAGGTGTGTGATGGGCTAATTTCTGGTTCATCTTTACACTGTGTGTTATACTCTAAATGATTTTGTAACACCAAATTCATTTATTGAAACATAATACCCAAAATGATGTTATTTGGCAGTGGGGACTTTGGAATATGATTAGTGCATGAGAGTGAAGTCCTCATGAATAGGATTAGTACTTTTAAAAAGAGGTTTCAGAGAGCTTCCTTTACCCTGCCACCATATTAGACACAGCAAGAAGAGACCTTTTATGAATCAGGAAGCAGACCCTCACTGGACAACAAATCTTCCAGGATCTTGATCTTGGACTTTGCAACCTCTAGAATTGTGGGAAATGTTTCTGTTTATTAGCTATGCAGTCTATGGCATCCAATATTTTGCTACAATAGCCTATGGAGTAAGACACTTAGGGAGCTGCCCTTTTGTGTGTTTTATTGGGAGAGAGGAGTGGTGGTAGATTCCTGTAATGTTCCCCACCTAGAGTGGATCTTGGCTTGACTCTCTTCCTCCTAAGAGCCTAGGTAGGAGTCATTAAAACACAACTCAACTGAGCCTTTTTTGGGGGGGAAGTGTCCTTTAGATAAAATCTGATTTAGTGATAAACTTAACTCCTTAGGTTCTTGCCTTCATGTAGATTTATCTGACATTTTTAGTTATTTACAAAGGAAGGTTGGTCCAAATCTATACTATTTAATGTGGTAGCCATTAACTACATATGGCTACTGAACATTTGAAAAGTAACTAGTTTGAGTTTTCTAAATATACACATTCAATTTTGCAACTCAGTATGAAAAAAGAATGTAAAAAGTCTCAGTTTTTAAACTGACATATTGCTAAAATTAAAACAGTTTATATGTATTGGGTGAAATAAAATATATTATATTTGGAGCCTGGTGTAGTGGTACATGCCTGTAATCCCATCAGCTTGGGAGGGTGAGGCAAAGAGGATCATGAGTTCAAAGCCAGCCTCAGCAACTTGGTGAGGACTTAAGCAACTCAGGTCCTGTCTCTAAATAAAATACAAAAAGGGCTGGGGATGTGGCTCAGTGGTTAAGTGCCCCTGGGTTCAATCCCTAGTAGCAAAAAACATTATTTTTACATGTTTCTCTTTTTTAATATAATCATTAGAAAATTTAAAAGCATACACATGGGGGCTGTAGCTCAATGGCAGAGCACTTGCTTAGCATTGTGAGGTACTAGATTCTCCATCATTAGCACCACACAAAATAAACAAAAAATAAAGGCATTCTGTCCATACACAACTACAAATTTTTTGAAAATCATGATATTAGTCTTTCGTACATTATGGATACTCAACATATATCACAGAATACTTACTAAATTGTTTATATTTTATGAGTATGAATGGAGGTTTTATTTTTCAAGTGAATAAGAACTTTTAAAAACTAACTTGCAGGGGGATTTAAATTCTAGTTGCTGTTTAGAATTTTTATTTTAAAAGAGAGCATATAATAAACAACTGATTTGCTATAAATGTTATTCCCCAGAAGGTAGCAGAAACAATGAATTAGAACATTGCACTTAATCCGATCAAGTGTTCTGTGATGTAAAGTAACAAGATTTTTGACTTGTAAAATGTCATTATGTTAGTTTAGAGAACCAAATATGAAGGTAAAAAAATTTGGGTAGTGTCATGTCAGGAATGTTCCTTATACTTTAAGAAAACTGATGCTTAAAAATTAAGGAAGGAAAAAAGTTGTAAACAACCAGAGATATGAAAAATTGTGCTCTATATGTTTAATAAGAATTGTAATGCATTCTGCTGTCATATATAAATTTTAAAAAAGAAAAAAGCTGGAATAATTAGATAGTCAGAGAAAGAAAAAAAGTAAGTCCCTCCTCATAAAATACACCAAATGAATTCCTGATAAATAAAAAAAAACATGTAAAAAGCAAAACTTCAAACCTTTCAGAAGACAACACAAAAGAATATGTTTGGGGCTGCTAGGGATTAAGCTCAGCCTTGACCTTATTTAGCATATACTCTATTACTAAGCTATACCTCCCAAACCAATAGAATATTTTCATGTCATTGGACTAGGAAAGGATTATTTTAAGTAAGACACAGGAAAGCACACTCAATTTTAAGAGAAAACTGGTAAATTTGATTAAATAAAAATGTAAATTTTCTCTTTAATAATAAACAACATATGAAAGTTTACAGGCCACAAACTAGAAAAAAATGTCAAATGTACAAGCTACCATGATTTGTATTCAATAAATACACATATCTCATACAAACCACTCACTTTATTTTTTTTTAAAGGATAGAGAGAGAGAAAGAGAGAGAATCTTTTTTGTAGATGGATACAACACAATGCCTTTTTATTTTTTTCTTTATTTTTAAAGTCAGGTTTATTGAGGTACAATTTATAAACCAAAAACTAATTCTTTTTAGTACATAAATTAATCCTGATGGATGCATTCAGTTGTACAAACACCACTACAATTAATATATAAAATATTTATTTCATTTAAAAATAATTTTGTGGGGCCTCATTATAATCAATTCCTCTCCTTGCCTCAGGCCCTGGCAATCACCAATCTATTGACTATCGGCATATTTTTGTCTTTTCTAAAATGTCATGGAATTATGTGTATGTAGCTTTTTGAGTCTGGCTTCTTTAGCTTAGCATAAAAAAATTGATATAATCCATATCATTGCTTATATCTGTAGTTTTCCCTCTTTTTTGTTGCATAGTATTCAATTATATAGATCTACTAGTTTTCTTATTCACTCATCAGTTGAAGGACATTGAGATGTTCCCAATTTGGGGTGATTGTGAAAAACTTCACAATAAAAATTTGTGTGCAGGTTTTTTTGTTTGTTTGTTCTATGTTTGTTTTAGCAGTCCTGAGAACTGAGCCTAAAGTCTTGCACATGCTAGGCAAGCATTCTACCATGAGCTATATCTCCAGCCCTTTTAGTTTTTATTGGGACAGGGTCTCACTAAATTGACCAGGCTGACCTTGAACTTAGGACCTCCTGGCTCAGCCTCCTGAGTAGCAGCACTGTAGCCAGCTGTGTGTAGGTTTTGTATGACCATTTATTTTCCTTTCTCAAAAGTAAACACCATGGGATTGCTAGATTATATGGTAGGTATGTACTGTACAGTTTCTTATAAACTGTCAAACTATTTTCCAAAGTGACTGTGCAATTTGCATTACCACTAGTGATGTATGAGTATTTGTTTCCATTCCTCCCATCCTTGCCAACAACACTTGGTACTGTCTGTTTTTTTCTTTTTTTAAGGCTGTTCTAATACGAGATTAATGATATCTTCCTCAGGTTTTACTTTGTTCTTCCTTAATGACTAATGATATTGAATATAATTTTTTGTGCTTCTTTACCATCTTTATATATTATTACAAATAAATATTTAAAAACAAACAACCCATTAGAAAGCTGGACAAATTATATGAATAAACAATTCCTGTAAAATGAATGGTCTTAGTCCATTTTGTGCTGCTATAACAGGATATATGAGACTGGGTCATTTATAGTGAATAGAAATCTATTTTCATGCCGTTCTAGAGGATGGGAAATTGAAGGTCAAGGTGTCATCCAGAGAGGGTCTTCCTGCTGCGTCATCACATGGTGGAAAGCAGAAGGGTACAAAGGAAAAAGGGAAAAACTTATCCTTATTTAATATCATTAGTCCCACCAATGAGAACAAACTCCACATGGCCTAATCACCTCTCAAAGATCCTGCCTCTTAACATTGTTAAAATGGCAATTAAATTTCAACATGAGTTTTGGAAGGCACAAACATAAACCATAGTGGCATTCTGAATAGTCAATAAATGTCTAAAATATGCTTAATAGTACTCATAGCAAGGGAAATAAAGGAAAATGATGTTTTTGTTCCTCACACTGTCAAAACTACAAAGATTTTGTCAGGGATGAGAGGAAATGGGAATTCATATATGCTGAGGTGAGATTGTAAATCAGTACAACTATCTGGAGACATATTTTGTAATACCTCATAAGTTTAAGACACATCTAGTCAATGACCCAATAATTCCACTTGTATGTGGTATACATGTATGTGGGTGCAAAAAGATAATATGCAAGGATACTTAAGATTGTGTTAATGAAATTGAAATATTTAATAGAAGGAGAATATATAAACTTATTTATTAATTCCATTGGATGAATTAAATCAATATAACAAATCAGTATAGCTAAATCTCAAGAACAATATTAAATAAAATATAAGCTGGTTCTACAAATAAGTACCACATGATACTGTTTATGTAAAACATTTGAACACTCAATAGCATATATTGTTCATGGATTCATACACATAGAGTAAAATGAATTTCAAGATAGTGCTTTCTCATAGAAAGAAAGGAAGGGCAAAGGGATTGGAGAATGGGGCTTTAACAGTACCTGGAACATCTTGCTTCTTTTTTAAAAAAAACATTTTTTAGTTTATTTTATATATTTTATAACTTAAAATGATACCCTACCTAGTTTTCACTTTCTGCCTCCATCTCTCCCTGCAAAACAACTCTGAGACAGGCTCTAGGACCTACCTTTACTCATTAGGGTACACAAAATATTCTAGTGTCTCTAATTTTATTCCTCTAATTTGATAATACATTTCCCTGATTCTAAGACTTCATATAGCTCTTTTCATTGAACTTGAGTTTCTTGGAACTAAGGAGTTGATAAAGTACTGCAGGCCTCCCTTGCTTTGGTCATAACTTTTCCCAGTTGTGCCTTCCTGTATTCATGTGGATAGAGACTATTTTATTTTATTTTGGGGGATTGAACCCAGGTGTGCTTAACCATTGAGCTACATCCCAGCCATTTTTTATTTTTTTGAGATAGAATCTCGATAGGTTGCTTAGGGCCTTGATAAATTGCTAAGGATGGCTTTGAAATTGTGACCCTCCTACCTCATACTCCTGAGTTGTAGGGATTACAGATTTGTGCCATCACACCAGAATCAAGGCCATTTTGTTTGTTGATATATTTTGTAAGTGCCTGCTGATTGTCAGCCTGAATTTCTGAGTATCTCTTTAGTCTAGATTCTCTGGTGCTATAGTTGATATATATATGTGTGTGTGTGTGTGTGTGTGTGTGTGTGTGTGTGTGTGTGTGTATATATTTCTTTTAGTTGTACAGAATGCCTTTATTTTTATTTATTTATTTTTATGTGGTGCTGAGGATCGAACCCAGGGCCTCGCATGCATCAGGCAAGCGCTCTACTACTGAGCCACACCCCCAGCCCTGTTTTTTTAAAAAAATTATTTAAAAATATTTATTAGTGCATTATAGTTATACATAATAGTGGGATTCATTCTGACATTCACAGATGCATATAACATAGTTTGCTCCAGTTCAATCTTCAGTACTTCCTCTTTCCCTCCCATCCTTCCTCCCCCTGACCCTCTTCTTCTACTCTTTTGTTCTTCCATTTATTTATTTATTTTGTAAATTGGTGCATTATAGTTATACATACAATTAGGATGAATTGTGATATATTCATGCTTGCATGAATAATTTAATAAACTACTTTTTAACCACTTCCCATACTAGATGTTGAATCCTTTGACACTTGCTACATTTATGAACTATCTTTGGGATATGGAACTTTGAGCTCCAGACTGGGTTTCTACCTAGCTGTGTTGACTAAGATTTGTTCTAATCCAGTATGTGAGTGAAATTGAGAGCTTCAGTTAAGAGTGATTAAAATTTATAGCTCTCAGCACTTGGCTTAGTTTTCTGACTTCCTTCCTAACCTGTGTCAGACTGATCAAATGAATCACTCTTGAGAGCCAGTTCCTTAAAATAGAAAATTTATTAGGACACAGCTGTCTTTCACTACCTTCCCTTACTCTTCAGACTTAAAATACTTCTTGGAACTATAACCCTTTGTCTTGAAATGAAAGGGGCATGTATGTCCTTTAAGGGTTCCCCCAGCAAGGCACGCCCCCAATTTTGCCTCATGAAATGCAGCATCTTTTAGCATCACTTTTGCCTTCACCTAAAGAGCTCTTATTTGAACAACTTGGCTGTTTTGTTATCTGAAGATATCTCTCTGGTTCTATACTAGGCTAGTTTCCTGCTTCTCTCCAAAATGCCTCTGTTTATTGCCTTATAAGAGATAGTTCACACCCACATGACTTAACCTTTTTAGCAACTAGACCGCATCCAACCTGTAGTCCTCCTTATCTTCAAGGCTCCTCACTCTGAATCTCATATGGCCACCCCAATTTGTCAACATTTTTCAGGCCAAGTCTCAAGCAAACATGAAAAGAGAGAGTTACAAGATATTGTAAAGAGATATGCTTGTTGCCCAATTCCCAATTTTGTGATGGACCATTGGGAATCTGCTAATTAAGGCACAATCCCTGCCTGCCTTTAACTGGCATAGAAATTGAATTGGTAGCATAGAAGCAAAGCTAATGGGTAAAGCAGGAGGCAGACCAGAGTCACAGGCTCAGAAAATTTATCTCATGTAGGCTTCCTGGCAAATATCTTTTCAGGCATTCTCAAGGAGAATTAGATCCTTGAGGATAGGAGGTGATGCTATTCTTCAAGTAGACTAAAGAGCTCTCTAGGGACCAGATGCAGTAGAAATCCCAACACTATGGGTCTCTGCATCTTCCCTGGAGGGCAGTGGCCAAGGACCTAAATAGCAAGCAGAGGTGAGGAGGCAGGTCCCCAGCATTATTCTTTGTATTTTATACCATTTGTTGAAGTACTGAATTTGTTTCCAGTGGAGCCAATAATCTGGAATGACAGTAACTGCATACTTCTAAATATCCTTTGTTAGTATGAAAAGTTGGAGTTGAATTGTCTGGAATAAAGGAGCCACTGATGAAGTACACTGTAGAATTTGAAAGTATTAGGAGCTATAGAAATATATCACCAATATGAAGGTCATAATGAGAAGATGAGAACCCTACCAGGTAGCCTTGTGAAGGGCTGAAGGGAGAGAAGAATCAGGATGTTATGGAGAATAGTAACATGCCTTTAGGGTTAGCTTTGGGTACCATGACATTTGAAGGTCTTAAATGCCTTTCAGTTATCCTTTGTGGCTTAGAATCCCTCACAGTATTCTATAGCTAAAAGCAGAAGAATTAGCCCATGAAATTTCTTGGTTAGAAAATATATTTCATAGGTATTTGGTGATTGGAGATAAGGTTGGGTGATTTTTAAATAAGTGAGTTAGATGGTAGGAAGGAGAAATAATCAATTAGTTATCTTGGTGGTAGGAAGGGTGCCCCTGAAGATACAGCTTTAGGGTTTGGCTGGTTACTCTGTCTGATTAGCAGACTGGGGGTGGTATCCAAGGACATTTTGACAGACAGGCAAAGAGGTTCTGCCTAAGGCAGAGTATAAATAGGGTATCTGCAAACATCTTTTTCCATACTGAGATACTTTTGAGAAAGAAAGGGATGCTCACAATAGGAAAATATTCTGATCATATCAGACAAAACAAGATGTAAAGTCACCAAAAATATAAATATAGAGGGGTCCTCAAACCAGAGTAATCATGTTGATCTCTGTGGAGTTAAAAAGAGGACCAAGTGATTATACAAATGATTCCTGTGGGGGTTCTCTGGCATAAGTGAGAGTGAGCCACTTGCTATCGGAACAGCTGTGAAGATGATGTTGTGTCACTGGAAAGGGAGCTTAGTGAGGACTCTTATGAAGGTAGCCTAGTGAAACTTGATGCTTGGCAGGGAGCACAGAAAGCTGGGGCTTTTCCCAGCAGGTGTTTGTTCTTGTGTATATCTTGTACATCATCACACTCCATTACTTTCACTTTTCTACCTGGAGTTATCAAAGGAAAGTAGGAAAGTAGACTTTAGATTGGTCAAAGTGAGCAAATGAACAGAGAATAGGATTCATGACAATCTTTTATGATATGTAGATTATTTGAAAAAGACTTCTCTCCAAGGACAAGCAGAGGCTTAGCTTTGTCTCTTAATATATTATTGCCATACCTGAGTGAGGGACAAGAGGTCCAATATAGGCTGAATCATAGTATAAACGTTATGGTGTCACAAAACCTTGTGCCCAATGGAGGTGGTGAATCACATCACTGAAATCAGGAGAGAAAGCATTTGCATGTCCTGGCAGAAGGACCTGGCATATAGATTAAGTATGGGATCTCAGAATCAAGTATCATTTCTGCAGGAAGGACTCCCTGTCTGTAAGATGGAATCATTTAGTCATGTCTTAATGAGTGGATGCTGTAGCAGAAAGGAGCACTAACCGTCTAGCTATAGACAGGCAGAAATGTAGGCATTTCAGTGTATGACATATGGAAAGGTAACAACGGTATGACTAATGTGATTGAGGAGTTTGTTTTCCCACTGGAATATAGTTGACAATTCTTAGAATCACATCAAGAGTAAAGTAAGCAAGAAATGTTTGTGAGAATTTTTTTAATTATAAAAAATATAGACTAGCATTAAAGTTTGAAGGGCATGGAATCTTGTAAATGAGAAATCTTGGGATTTCTCTTTCCTATAAAAGAATGCCATTTTCTCCAACCATACATAAAAATTAGTGTGATACTTTATCAGGCCTTATTTTTCTGCAGATCTCACTTTCATCAGGTGTTTATATGGCAATTTCAGAATATATATTGACCCATCTAAAAAGGAGAAAGAAAATTACAGGCTATTTTACCATTAAAAAAGAGCTCTGCAGGAATCATGTTATACCAGTTATACGCTGCTACAGGCTTAATGTTTGGAGATAAGAGGAACTTTGTAAGAATCTTATACTAACTGATAAGGATAGCAACCTGTACAAAAGTAAGATAAGAGCAGGCTTAAAAAGAAAAAAAAATCAATTTAGAGATATGAGCAGAATAAGAAATTAGGATCTTATAAATTTGGACTCCATAAGGCCAATCAATAAAGTGTATTTTTAAAATAAACTGTATATGGTATTTGTCTGCAATCTCAGCAACTGGATGATGGAGCTGTGGCAGGAGGATCCCAAATTCAAGGATAGCCGGAGCAATTTAGCAACACTCTATCTCAAAACTAAGTAAATTAATTTAAAAGGCTGGGGAGGTACCTCAGTGGTAGAGTACCCATGGGTTTAGTCTCCAGTATTGCAACAAAACTATTACATTTTAAGAATCCTAATTATTAATTCCCCCCCTTATATTTAAACCAAAATGTATCTCTTTCCTCTGAAATATAAAGAGAGAGTCCTAAAATATTTCAAATATGAAAGCCTTTGAATTTCAGTTTGGTGTTACTCTGAGTCTTCCATTCTTTAGATTAAATACCAATGGTTTGGGGCTGGGGTTGTGGCTCAGTGGCGCAGCACTTGTCTAGCATGTATGAGGCACTGCGTCTGATTCTTAGCAATGCATATAAGTAAATGAATAAAATAAAGGCCAATCAACATCTAAACAATTTTTAAAAAATAACAATGGGTTTAATTTCACATATAATATATTCCCAAGTCACCTCATCTCTGGTCAAAGCTCACTTGGTTAATGCAGGTATGGATTGACTAGCTCAGAGGAGTAGGTCCATTACCTCTTTTATTGTGAGTATCACACTAACATTCATATTGCCTAAAGTTGCATTCGCTTTTTTTTTGGTTTTTGGCCAAAACCTTCAGATTGAAGAGATTAGACTAACCATGAAGTGATACAAGACAGTGAACCAACAAATCAGAGATGTCGGGTTACTTTGGTGTTCATGAAGATTGGCTATGAAGAATCCTACTCTGTCCTTCAGAAAATTGGCTGATTTCATAATTCCATTGTGGGGAAGGGACCAAGGTTGTTCAACATGTCCCTAAGGAATCCCAAAGAAGGATCAAAAACTAGTGTGGGGCTAGACTATGCATTTCTAGAACAATTTAATGGCAAATAGAAGAGAGATTTTTCTAAAGTCTAGGTCAGGAAGTATTCAAGGTATTTTAAAAGATCTCCTTTTCAGGCTAGATTTTTACCACAGTATTTAATGAGCCAGAACCAGAGGCAGACATGCAATACTCATGTTTCATCTGTATGATGTTATCTAAGGATCACATAACATTTCTGTTAGATTTTGTGTGAGCTAACTAATGAATAAAGATGCTCTTATTGGCATGTTAAAATTTGAAAAGCAAGTAACCAACCACCAGGAATGATACACCTAGGAAAGGATCTGTTTTATATTGTCATAAAGCTATGTTAATATTCAAAAGACTAACTTTGCCCTTTAAGTACATAATCCAGGAAAAATTATGTAATATCTTTCTAAAGTAGCGAACATGCTTGCTATTGGCCCACAGGAAGAGGATGTCTATCCTGACTTACGCAAAAGACATTTTTGAGAAGGTGAGTATAAGATTTTGTTTTGAAAATGAAATTATTTTTACATTTACTTATAGTAAGTGCTTTTAAAATGTTTGATAACATTCATTGAGTTAGTAATGTTTGTATAACTTTTATAAGACCTTGTGCTTCTATTTTATAATTAACTACAATACATGCCAACTATTTAAAGTTAGCAGGGTGGTGATGATATTTAAAGTAACTCTCTTATTAAATAATTATATTTAGGCATGATTTTGAATTTTGGACAACTCGACATTTTCTTAAAAGAGGGTACATATATATTTTGCATATTGGAAGTAATTAGCTATGACTATGATGATCTATATGGGAAGAATCATTGTATTTGCATATGATAACAGCACTCAGATTTATTTTGTTATTCAAGAATTCTGTAGTTTAGAATGTCACCTTTGAAATATTACCTGCATTATTTCCTAATTAGTAGAGTTATAATCTTAGAATTCATTGAACATTTAATGAGCACCTTATATAAATTAAAACATTACTAGGTATCCTGTTATAACACTGGCTGAGATGTGTTTCCATTGTTCAAGAGACTCACTACAAAAGAATTAAGTAAGCATGAGGTTATAAACTTTATGTAATAGACTATGAGGTAATATATATGCTTTTAAAGCAAAGGCATGAAGACTTACGATAAAGCTCAGTGGTAGAATGTTTGCCTACTATGTGCAAGGTCCTGGGTTGGATCACCAGGACGAAAAAACAAAGCACAATATATGAAGGACAGACTTCAGCTCTTAAATTAAAAAAAAAATATTTTTACATATTTAGAAGGCTGATATAATTTCCAGTTTTCTACTTTTAGAATTTTTACTTTGGTTTATTATTAAATATAAAAATGCATGTAAGGTAAGCATCAAACATAAAACAACAACAACAACAACAAAAAACTCCGGTGCGCTGCCTTATCTTTCCCTGTACTTTCCAATGTTCTACATAATGAATGTGTATTCATTTATAATCATAAAATACCAAAATCCCAAACTAAGGAATGTGGACACGATGAACATGGTGTCTGTCTTGTAAAAGTAAATAGCCAGCTGGGGCTATCATTCATGCAGGAAACATCACTCAGGGAGGAATTTGCCATGTGGGCCAAAGTGAGACTCAAGTTTTCAGACAGGAAGCAACATGGAATCTGATTTGGCTGTCAGAGGTTGCTAGTGTAAAGCTCCAAAGCGCCTGGGGAAAGATGATTCCTGCCTTTGTAGTCAGAAGGTCATCAGAGGGATTAAGAGCCTGGCTTTGTGTAGTATGCTTGATTTCACTAAAAAGTTGGACCAGACTGAACCAGCTAATTTTAGTCTGAACTATCGCATTTAGTGGCTGATGTGATCTAGAACAAATTATTCAACCTTGATGGGTTGTAATTCTTTCCTGTGCCTGTAACCCAAATGTCTTGGCTTTATTAGAATATGTCTACAAATGAAGGTAATATTTCCATTTTGTAATTACAAAAATTACAGTGGAGAAGACACCACCGATTTGATTGCTAGCCTACTAAAATGTCCCCAGGAGACATACGTGTTTTCCAGGTACTCTTTTAGGTGTCTTTAGATACAGCTTGTATTCTCTGACTTAGCCCATTGTTGACTTGGTTCCTTTGTATACCATTAGTCTCCCCTCTTCCCACCTCTTTCTAGTAGGGAGCAGGAGTCACTTGTGTCTTCCTCCGCTATAATAAATATCCCAAGCAAAGGACAGGATTTGCCATTATTTTTCCTTAGCATAGCATAGATTTGGTTTGTAACATTTATCAAGACTTTGCTAAAGAATCCTAGGACGATAAGGGAAATAGAACAAAGAGTAGTTGGGGAAGAACCACCTCCCCTCCAGCTTCTTCTCTCCCCTCTCTCTTTCCCTCCTTCCTATGAATAATTATTGAGTACCTATAGTGTGCCAAGCAGGGGTAACCAAAAACAGATGTGGTCCCTGCTCGTGGGATGTCTAATAGAAGAGACAGATAATAAAGACAGGTACTAAAAATGATGGCACAAATAAAAATCATTATAAGTTGAGAAAATAAAGAGGCACATACTGATCCTCAGAAGGTAGGACAAGGTTACTGAAGAAATGACAGAAGAACTCAAAGCTGGAGGATTGTGGACATTCAGATGTTAAGGGGGCTGGGTAGAGCAAAATATACAGAACTAAGGAAATAGTTTATGGAAGGCTCTGAGGCAGAGTCTTGTCCTATTTTGAAGAAATAAAAGTGGGGAGAATGATATGAGAGCAGAAGAGAAAGTTAGGCAGTCCATGGGAGAACCATAATAAGCCACTGAAAGGTTTTAAGCAAGTGACATGGTTGGATACAAATTGCCTACATAGAATTATCTCTGTGGATAGAGTGTACATGCTTTTTTAAAAATATTTTTTTTAGTTGATGGACCTTTATTTATGTTTATGTGGTGCTGAGGATCAAACCCAGTGCCTCACACATGCTAGGCAAGTATTCTACCACTGAGCTACAATCCTAGCCCAGAGTGTACATTCTTTAAACAGTAGGCAAAAAGACAAAGCCTAGAAGCAAAGTGACTATGCTCAGAAAAGAAATGTAGACTTTGTAAACTGGATAAACTTTATGTCTCATACTTTTTTTTTTTTTTTTTTTTTTTGGTACCAAAGGTTGAACCTGAGGCACTTAACCACTGAGCCATATCTCTAGACCTCAGGGTCCTTCTGAGTTGCTTAGGGCCTCACTAGGTTGCTGAGACTGGCTTTGGACTTGCAATCCTCCTGCCTCAGCCTCTCAAGCTGCTGGAATTACAGGCAAGCACCACTGCACTCCAGCATCTCATACTTTTAAAAGTATTAATAGGAATAAACAACATCCATACAAAATGTGAACATGAATGTTCAAAGCAGCACTTTTCATAATAACCTAAAAGTGAAAACAACCAAAATGTCTATCAGCAGAAAAACTGATCAATAATATATGCTACATATGTAGAATGAGATCATTATTTGGCAATAAAAAGAAATGCTGATAAATGTTACAACATGGATGACCTTTGAAAACACTATGCTAAGTGAATGAAGTGAGACACAAAAGATACATATTGTTTGACTCCATTTACATGAAATTTCCAGAATAGGCACATTTACAAGGACAAAGGAGACTAGTAATTGCTTAGAATTGGAAATGGGGTAGATGATTGACTGCTAAAAGTATATGGATTTTTTTTTAAGGGGACAAAGCTGTTGTAAAAATTAGTTGGGTGATGGTTGTACAACTCTGTGAGTACACCAAAAAAAACATTAAATAGCAGGGGATGTGACTTACATTTCAATGAAACTGTTAAAAAAGAATAGTTGTTTTTTTTTTTTTTTTTTTAAGAATTCAAAAACTAGGGACACGGTACAACCGAATCTTTTTTTTTTTTTTTTTATACCTTTGTTTTATTTATTTTTTTAATGCGGTGCTTAGGATCAAACCCAGTGCCTTCACATGTTCTAGGCAAATGCTCTACCACTGTGCTACAACTGCAGCCCCACACCTGGATCTTAATATTAAATTTCTTCTCACTTTATATTATTCATGTACTTCAAATAATTAGAGCTAACTTGAGACCACAATGACTTTATCACTAGGGTGAGTTGAGAGGCTTTGACGGTTCTATTAATATACATTAGAATGGTAGAGGAGACCTCCTTTCATCTAAATCTGCAGTGCTAAGCAGCTGCCTTCAGTTAATCATTCTAAGAGCTGTAAACCTTAGAAAAAGTATGCAATTAACATTTTAACAAATAGTCCTACTTTGTCACTTTTTCCTTTAAAAAAGTAACCCTATAGCATTTCTTGAAATATTGCTTTCATTAAAATTAAGGTGTTAGCTTACTATATAAACTCAAACCTAAAAAACTTATTTTCCATCTAGTTCTTAAACTTAGATTAGGAACATGTGAATCATTATTTATTAAATACTACATAGGTTCAAAATAGCTTCAGAGAAAGGGAATATAAGGTTAAGCAGGTGGCAATGCTTCCGTTTTCACACTCTGAGAAAGCCAGTGGTTCTTGGGAAAGCATTCCTGGTATCTGTATGAATCAGTTTCATAGTTCCTCAGCTGGTATGTGTGTCCAGTTTCATCTGGCTTGTGCTACTGACTGTTAGGTTTTCATAAAAGTTCATTTCCCTTTCCAGCTTCCATCCTACTGGTGTGTGCATGCCAAAGTGTAATTCAGGCTTACACTTTGCATGTAGGCTAGTTAAATTGCTTTTTTTTTTTTTTTTTTTTTTATGTTTGAGGAAGTGATGATAAGGAAACTTGATTTGGTTGCTAGTTAACAAGAGGGTTTCAAGTTGGTAGTTAAGTCTCCCGATTTGTTTTAATGGAACTTTCCGTTTTCCAGCTTTCAATCTCTATTTTTTTTCAAATTTTACACTTAAGAAATAACTATCTACAAGGAACATCATTTTATGTTTCCTTTTTCTTGGAACTGACTTTTAGACAGGAGAGGTGGTTATCTGTAGTGTAGATGATGGGAATAAAATCAAAGGTGAGCTTTTCATTTGGGGACCATTCATTTTCTCAAGAAACCAAAAAAATCCCCGTTAATTTCTCCTATTAAATAGGAGAAACCCAATTACTTTTAATGAAAGGCAATAGACAACGCTAGGGTTCTGACCTTATGGATTTCAGAAGAATGTCAAGGTCATTGGTATTAATTCATTTCACAATTCTCTCACCTGGACTACAAGTGACTATAATTTCTTGCTTCTACTTTGGCCTCCTTAAAATCCATACTCTGCAAGGAAAAGTATTTAAAACCAAGCTTCTTATTGTTATTTATTTGTATATAGCATAACACAATCATGCACTCCCTCCCATTTGTTTCCATCATTGCTCAACAGCCCACAGTAGTGCCTAAAACATGTAGAAGCTCAACCAAAATTCACTTAAGAAGTGAACATGTGAATAATCTTCCCCAACTCTTTTCCAACAAAAGGGTGCAACTTAATTCCTAATGAGGATACATTTAAAATACCGTTCTTATCTATCAGAAATTTTCTATTTGAGGAACACTGTAACCTGACTGTGGGACTAACCCTTCCGATTTTAACTGGACGTAACATATTAGCGTTTCACCTTGGGCCTGGATTTTTGGTGACCAGTGCTTTATTTTCTGATTTCGAAACCACTTAAAGACTTCAGGGTGTGCACTAGGGCCCAGAGATTGTCTTGGGTTGATTCTTGAGGTTCGGTAGCACAGACCGCCTGGTGCTCTGTGAAGGGTCCTCCCGCAGAAGCTCCGAGAAGGGGCGGGGCCATGCGAAAGGATGGGTCTGACGTGGGCTGCCAGATCTAGTGGGGCTGCTGCTTCAGCTGGGCAGGGTCAGGGGCTGCGGAAGAAAACAAAGCTAGCCTTGTGGCGATGGAGTCTTGCTGGCCCCAGGCGATAAGCCAAGGGGGTAGAAGGAAACGAGACTGGGCCTGAAACCAAGCTTGCCGAGCTAGCCAAGGCCCGGGTATTTTGCCAGAGGAAAGGGTTAAACCATTTCCAAGGCAACAGACCAGGAAACGCGCAAGACGTTCGCCGCAGGTTCGTAGGTCAGACTCGAGTTTAAAGCTCCCACGGCTGAACGCGTTCTGACAAATGGCGAGGCCGCTCGGGCGTCAGGTGACCGGCGGACCAGTTCTGCTTGCCGCTCCGGAGAAGCACGTGGGAAGGTTTTTCTCGCGTTCCTTTTTTCCTTTTTTAAAAACCCACCCACTTTTGCGCGGGCTTGGCCACGGGGTGGTTCTCGCGAGAGTGCTCGCTCTCGTGAGACTGAGTGGGAGGCGTGGGGAGTAGGCTGTGGTGCCGGCAGGAGCTGCGGCGGCGGAAGCCGAGGGGGTGGGCAGGTGGGGGCGGGCCGCGGGGCTGGGAGGGGGGAGGGCCGGGGGTTGGTGCGGGTGGGGGCGCCTGCTGCTCGCCCGGCTCGCGCCACTGGTCGTTGCCGGCTGGTGACATGCTTGTGAGCTGCAGACGCTGCTGCCTCCAAGGTGAGCCAGGCACCGACTCGCCAGCGGCGTGAGCAGAGCTCGGGGTGGCGGTGGAACTGGGGGCCGGGATGGATGGAGAGGCCTGATTTGGCCTCTTTAGCTTCTCCGCCTGCCGGTGGTCTTCCCTTTGCTTCGGGGCCGCCTGAAGGCAGCGCTTTCGCTTGGCTGTGGGAGGCGGGAGGGAATAGTGGGGAAGGGAGGAAGCCAAAGGCCCTGGGCCCAGAGGGAAGGTGGTTCCTGAGTTGTGAAGCAGGAGCTGCCGCCCCACCGTGTGTCAGGCTCAGCTTCCAACCTCGGGGTGGTCTTCAGAGCCGGGCCCCAGGTACGTGGTGAGCGTACTTAGTTTGTGTTGGTGGTGTGCGCCTGAGAGCCTGTATAGGAAGAGTACGACGTTGCACATTGTCCCCAAATAGCATTCTTCACTGCCAGAATCCCTGAGCTCTGGACTCGAATTTGATATCAGAAACCGAAGCGTCAAGCGGCTCCTCTGAGAATTTATATTTGCGTTAGCTGTCGGGTTTTCTCCTAGGCCATTAGTGGCTTAAGTGATGGCCATTCAATATTCCGAATGATAGGGATGACTTATTTTATTCCATGCATCTAAGCTGCTGTATTTTAAAAAAGGTGTAGATGTAATAAAAGCATTAAAAAACCCCCAAACTTTTGGCAAAATGTCAATGACAAAATCAACCATCACGGTGGTAGGACTTGGTAATGGTTCTTTTTCTCTACTGGTGAGAAATACTCCTGAAGCACGTAGTTAATGGCCTTCCTCTATACTGAAGTTAATAATTCCAAACCTCTTTTTGGCTTTGTAATTATTCATTTGCTTTTAAAAAGCTTAAATTTTCCTCAGCATCCTCCCACCTTGTTAGGAATTTGTTATATTGGTTAATAAATGATTTTGTTATATGTGAAAATACTCAGAATATTCAGAAAAGATGGGAATACGTAGTTATGAAAAGTGATTTTGTTTTAACGTCTTGTTTATGACGTTAGAGTAAATGGTAGCCCAGTGCCCATATGATTGGTTAAATTCCACTATTTTATTTTGCCAATCTTTTAAAATGCATTAACATCTTTCAAGTATTATTCTGGTTATTTATACTTTTTAATGTTCCTTGAGGCATAACTGACCCAAGAATTGACAGTGAATTTCACTGTTAGTTGTGGTGATGAGTAATTTATGAGAGATCAAAGATTGTAAGGGAATCAGGCAAGAAATTGGTTCCCAAGCTGAGCTAGTGATTAGTACCCACAAAACTGCGCTATTGCAAAGACTGGTACTTTGCAGTATACTCCTGGACCGGTTATTATTTCTCTGTTGGTGAAGATGTAGGAGTTGCCTAGGATCCAGAACCAACAGTGAGAAATTTTCTAGCCTTCTCTAGCTCTGAACTCCAAGGGTAACTCTAGAAGGTGAAGAAATTCTCCTTTGCCTTTGAGGATGGAAAAATAAACATCAAGACAAAACAACAACACCTTTTTTTTTTAAAATTCTAGGAATTTACTGTCTGGAAAAGGAACTGAGACCAATTCAGAAAAAAATGTTAAAAGTCATTTAAAGGGAAATTTCCACCTATAAATAGGTATGGAACTTCTGTCCATATATGAAGAAAATGTGAAAAAACTTAGAAAATGTCTTTTTGTCAAGGGTAAAGGAGACCAATCTAGATGAGGAAAGTTCCTTCCCATTCCATCTTGACAAACTGATTTTCAGAGATAGAAAAACAATTTGTTGCTATACTTATACTCTTTTGGCAAGGGTTTCAAAGTTTGGGGGCATTTGTTGCTTTGTCTTGCCTTTGTAAAGTAGTTGAAGTAACTTTGGATAAAGCAATTACTAGTTAGGCAAACTGGTATTTTTTTCTTTTTGTCAAAGCAACCACTTGGAGGGAATGAGAGGTGGGGACAGGTCAGGAAAAGAACTTACCCTTGGTTGTGAGTAAAGGGTGTATAAACTGGTAATATGGTGAAAGGAAAGGAAAATGCTTTATTAGATCCCAATATCTTCATTTTTTTCCACTTATTCTTTTTTTAAAAAATTGTTTTTGTAGTTATAGATGGACAGCATGCCATTATTTTGTTTATTTTTATGTGGGGCTGAAGATCGAACCCAGTGCCTCACACGTGCAAGGCAAACGCTCTGCCACTGAGCTACAGCCCCAGCCCTTCCACTTATTCTTTTATAAAAAATATTCTGTTAGCTGTAAATTGACACAATATTTTTATTTATTTTTATGTGGTGCTGAGGATC
Organism: Spermophilus citellus; assembly: GCF_964194105.1. Classification (NCBI taxonomy): domain Eukaryota; kingdom Metazoa; phylum Chordata; class Mammalia; order Rodentia; family Sciuridae; genus Spermophilus; species Spermophilus citellus. Next base: position 46,042,155 of record NC_138182.1, on the reverse strand, counting down.
AAACCCAGTGCCTCATGCATGCGGCAAGCGCTCTACCACTGAGCTACAACCCATCTCTCTTTCCATTTATTCTTATACATAAAAGTTCATTAAAAGTATTTCCTGTTATAAAGGCATTTGAAATGTGTAGATAAGAACTTGGACATGATAAAAACAGAAAAATTAATACTTTTTTTCTTTTTCTTTTTTTTTAAATTAGTTTGGTAATGTTTCATGGGGGAAAGTCGTTGTGTGATAGCCTGGAACAGAAAGATGTTACTTTAGTGAAAATGAGTTATGGTGTTAAGGGTTTGGGTTTTGAAGTCACTTATACCTGCTAATTAAATATCTGAGTTTCATTTCCCTCATCCTTGAGAGTTAAAATATCTACCTTAGAAAGTTACTTTGAGGCACATAGTCACTGCTTACTCAGTGTTTTTTCTTTGACCTCCCTTGTTGGCTTAATAATTATTTGGCTGCAAGAAGCAAAAAGCCATTTGAATTAGCTTACTTAAAAAAGGCATTTGTCATACAGTTGGAGCACTGCCTCTGAAGTTCATTTTGTGATTCCAGGTTGGGGTCCTGGGAACCATAAAGTCTTCAGGCAGTTAGTTGCTCTTCCAGTTTTTCCCTCTGAACATAGTGTCTCAGATACTCAGGTACTCACTGCATGCCCATTCCAGTGTTTTTCATATTGGCCTTCCCTTCAAGGCTCTTGTTTTCTGCTTCCCCATTACTTTGGTGTGCTAGAGCATCTACATGAGACTCATTTTTGACTTTGAATCATGGTTCTTAACAAATATCTCCAAAACTCAATTCTAAATTTATATTGAGAGAACCTGATTGGTTAGATTTCTACTTCTTGTCATGTTGGTTGCGGTGGGGGAAGATGGGAATGAGAAATTAGTGGGGAGGAAACTTAGTTGTGTTTCACAGATTGTAGGGCTATATTTTTCAGACTACTACAGCAAGTTCTTTAAGAAAAGTGTGGATGGGGAGGAAATGATAAGTACTTTGGGGTACTTTTTTTCTAATAGCAGTGAGTTGAACTTGCTGTCAGCTTGGTAATGATCTAACCAGATCAATGATCCCTTTTTAGGACAAATTCTGGGTGTGAGAACTGGACAAGTTACTTAAATGCCTTAGTTTCCCTGTGTGTAAAATGAGTGTAATAACAGCACCTTCTCCTGTGAGAATTACGAATTCACATGTGTAAAGCATTCAAGGTTTAGCTGGCACATGGCAGCCACAAGGTATATGTAGGGTGTTAGTATTTATCGGGTGCATACTGTATGTGTGGTACTGATATCTGGGCATCAGGAATGTTCAGAGCTGAATATCATTTCTGCCCTCAAAAGAGTTTAGAAGTCTAGTGGTGACCACTCATTTAAAACTATTTCTTGACTTCAGTGACTCTAAATTCTTCACACTGCCATTTATCTATCTATCTATCTATCTATTTATTTATTTATTTTTAACCTGCCTTAGAACCCTTAGATTCTCTTAATTTATTGTTTGTCCTAGTCTTTGGGCTCAGCTTTCAAGCTTTGTGTTGTGTGCATGGACGATTCTTAGAGTACCATTTGTGGCTTTGTTTTAGTTGCCTTTGGGTATTATGTTGACATAAAACACCATCTTCCAGTTATTCTAAAAAATGGCAAAAGCTCTACCTTCTGTTTTCTTAGGCTTGAAATTTTAAAGTTGTCTTTCAAGCTTTTCTTGTCAGTTAATAGATTCTGTGTGGGCTTACAGGGTACCTCCTATGTGCCAAGCACTGGACCATCTGCAAAGGAGATCCATTAACATGTTCCTGCTACTGGGCAGCTATTACTGCTACTGGCAGATTTGACTGATAATGAGAAATGTGTTACTGGGTTAAAATCTCTTTATGTCAGAAATAATCTTGTTATGGGTTAAGAAAATTATTTCAATTTATAGATAGCATATTTACGTTGAAAGCATATGTGAAGCTTTAGTATTTTGAGAGAGAGAGAGAGAGAGAGAGAGAGAGAGAATGAATATGTGTGTATGTGTGTGTGCGTGCACACATTTTTGGCTGTATAGGGAGATTTGAAGTCCTTAGCAGTTCCCACTTAGGATTTGTCAACTAGGCCCATGCTGATAATTTAAAACTAGTGACAGACTGGTCTCAAACATGCTTAGAAGTGAGTTCTAACCTAGGAATGCAGTTGAGAGACCAATAACTTTTTTTCCTATTGATGTTTCAGACAACTCATGGAAGAACACATATCCCAGGATTAATTTTTCAAAAAGCCATTGAGTAGGTATTTTCTATCTACTGATGCCAGTTTTGCCATTAAATGTTCCTTGGAATTTCATGTTCTTGATGAAAAATTTCTGTGCTTTATAGCTTATTCAGTTCAATCAATAATAGTTGTTTATTGTGGGTAAGGAATGGCCTTAGAATGTAAGCTCTTTAGAGCAGGGCTTTTCACAGTTGAATTCTAATCACTAAACTGCTACTAACTTCAAAATTCCCTGGTGAGTATATGTGTTGAGTGTTGTCAGTGTTTGCAGATCAATGCAGGGCATAAACTACTGTACATATAAGGCACTAGAATGTCAAAATGCTAAAATAAGGCATTTTTCTCCCCAAGGAATATTTGGCAATACTTGGAGAATTTTGGTTCTTACAACTAGGTGGGACCTGCTGGCATCTAGTAGGTAGAGACTAAGGATGCTGTACAGTGTCCTACTTAAAATGCACAGACAGCCCTCTACAACTAAGAATTAGCTAACCTAAAATGTCAATAATGCTGAGGTTCGAATACAGTGTATGTTTTACATTTAGGAATGAGGTGATTCAGGAGTAAAAAGAGGGCAGAAACTATGAAGAAGCAAGTATTTTAATACTTAATCTGCAAAGGAGATCCATTAACATGTTCCTGCTACTGGGCAGCTACTATCAAGAATTAATATCAAGAATACTCAGGTCTTTTTAATACAATTGAAGACAAAATAGTAGTAACTGATAGCTGTTGTAGTTTTAGATTTTATAACTCAACACCAGGTGTGTGCTCAAGGGAAGAGCTGAAATTCCTGCCTTATAAGGCATTGTTTTTACATGCTATTGCATTGTGTCCTTCCTTACAGCAGCCCTGTGAAGGTGAACCTTAACTTTCTTCTCTCTGTAGAGTAGGATAGCTTCACCTTTATTCTGCTGTTCATTATTTGATATTATTCTGTTTTATTTTTCTAGTGGCTGCTCTAGGGCTTATAAGACAACTTTAAACTTATCAGTCTTCCTTGAAATGATATCATTTCATGGATGGTGTTGAAGTCTTATGCTTATTTTTTTACCTTTCTCCCATCACATCCTTTGTGTGCTATTTTGTCATAAATTTTACTTCTGTGTCTGTTGTAAATCTTATAATACATTGTTATTTAAATAGTTATTTTTTAAGAGACTTATAAATGAGAAAATAACTTTTATATTACCATTATATTTACCATGTCAGGTACTCCTTACTCGACCATATAGATCCAGATTTCCATCTGGTACTGTTTTTCTTTGCCTCAAGAATTTCTTTTCATGGTTATTCTAGTGGTGATCAACTGGTGATGAATTTTCATCTCTTATGAATAAGTTCATTTTGCCTTAATTTTTGAAAGACATTTTCATTAGGTATTGAGATCTGGGTTAGCACTTTTATTTCCCTTTCTGCTTTAAAGATAGTGTTCCATCATCTTTGTTTTCTGACTTGGGTAGGTAGGAAGTCTGTTGTGCTTTGTTCTCTGCTTTGTGTACTCCTCCCGCCCATTACTTTTAAGATTTTCTCTTTATCACTGGTTATAATATGCCTTGGGGTGATTTTCTTTATGTTTATTCTTCTTGGTGTTTATTGAGCTTTCTTGGATCGGTCACTTTTTATGGTTTTCTTGTGTCCTCTCCCTCACTTTTTGGGACTGCCTTCCCCACCCTCACACCTCACTTTTTGAGACTCTGTGTACCAACCATTTTTACAGTGCTTACTGTCACTGATGCTCAGGGTTTGTTTTTATGCCTTTCCCTCAGTTTTATTTTGGATAGATGTTTTTCTTTTTCTTTTTTTTCTTTTTTTCTACAAGTAAACACTGTCTACAAGTTCACTTAACTTTTCTTTTTCAGTGTTTAATCTGCTATTGGTTGCATCCACTGTATGTTTCATGTTGGCAATATTTTATTTTCTAAGTTCAGTTTTGGTCTCTTATATTTTCAGATTCTTTCTTTAATCTTGAATCATGTTTTTCTCTCCCTTTTTGAGTGTATGGTACATACTTATACTATACTATGACAGTTTTTTTTCTCTTCATGTCCGGATCTCTTGTCATTTTTGGGCCTCCATTTATTGCCTTTTTCCCCCTAGTTATATGTCATATTTTTCTCCTTCTTTGCATATCTCATACTTTTGATTATATGCCACTATTGAGTTTTATGCTGTTGCCTGCTTAACTTATAATTCCCAAGAGTATTAATTTTGTTGGGGTGAACATTTAGATTATTTGTAATCTGTTGAATTGTTTCAAGTCCTGCTTTTTAAACTAATTTGTGGATGTCTAGAAGAGCCTGTAGTAGTGATGTCTCTCCCCCCCCCCCCCCCCAAAGACCTCTTCCTTCTGAAGAGTCTATCCATTGGTCGAATATCCTACAAGGTTTTTCAGCTCTGGTTAGTGAAAGTGTAAACTATTCTGAGCTCTGTCTGGCTCCAGATATTGTTTGACTTACTACTCTCTGATTGTTATTTCCCCAGCTTCAGGTACTTAGCACAGCGTAGTTTTTAGACAACAATTCTAATATAACTCTTTTGTATATCTTTTAGAGCTATTGTTCTCATTCTCATTCTGGTACTGTGTCCTACTGTGTATAGCCTCCCTAGTTTCTCCAAAATGTTCTCTTTGTCCAAAACTTACTGAGTCTGCTAGACTACTTGGTTTTCCTGTCCATGTGTTGTGCTCTGGAAAGGCCACAGGTGTTTCCCTTCCCTTAGGGATGTCACAGTCCTGTATTACTTCTTGTTTAATGTTTGCAAACCAAAGTTGCATATATATATATATATATATATATATATATATATATATATTTGTACCTTTTTTATATTCATATTCAATAGAACATTGATTTTTAACACCTGACCATTTTGCATTTAGTCAAAATGTGTATTTGGAGCATATTTAAAAATGTAATCACAAATATTATAAAACAAATTGTTACAAACTTTTAAATGTGTTCTTACAAATAATTCCATTAAGTATAGACCTCATTCAAACATTTAAAAGTGTATTTTGCTTTTTAAAATAATATTTTTATTCAGCAAGTGTTTGAATGCCTATTATAAAGTAGAAATACATAAAGCACTTTTATTCTTAGGGAACTCACAACAGGAGAAAGGTATGCAAACACTGACACCAAACCACTTTGGGAATATAAAGGAGGTAGTACTATTGGACAAGGAGGGAGAAATGATAAGCCAAACCTTCCTTAAGTGGGGAGGTCCTTGAACTAATGTGTGAAGAGTTAGTTTCACTTCAGCTTATGGAAGTGAGAGGGTAGATTTGAGACAAGTTTAGGAGCATGACAGGTTAGGGCTGGGGATTTACAAGGAACAGTGCTCTGTAGGATTGGGGAGAAAGTTAGTTTCTTGGCTTATTGTCTGAGGTTGGTTTCTGGCTCTTACTGTGTTGCTATACCAAAATACCTGAGGTTGGGTACTTTATACAGAAAAGAGATTTATTTAACTATGATAGTTTTAGAGGCACAAAGTCCAAGGTTGGGTAGCTCCATCTGTTCAGCCTCTTGTGATGATCTTCAGAGTATGACATCATGGTGGGATTGTGTAGAAAAGAGATCACATAGTGAGACAGGAAGCCAGAGAGCAGAAGGGGCCAAGGTCTCTTTCTAAGATTCCCTTCATTGAGTACTAATATAGTCCCGTGAGAGCTAGTATCCCCACAGGGTAACATTAATCCATTTATGAGGTTGGTGCTCTCAGGTCCTAATTACCTTCCATTATGCCCCATCTCTTGAAATGTTCCACCACCTCCCAACACTGGTGAACAAATCTCCCAACACATGGACTGCTGGGGTACAATCGTAACCAAACTGTAACAAGGATGTTTAGTTAGAAGTGTCTCATAGAAAATTGGATATAAGGAACTAAAACTGGAACACAGAACTGAACTGAAGATATAAATTAAGGGAGTTAATTCTCACTGTTAAAACCAGAGGTAGAGGTAAAATATCTTTGGAAAACTAAATAAAATGAAAACCAAAGAGGATAACAGTGGAAGGTAAGGGATTATTAGTATTGGAGTAACAAGTTTTGAAAGAATGTAGGGAAGGAAACCCATGTCTGGGTAGAAAGATGTATTTCTCAGTAGAAATTATATAAAATATTCATTAAAAATATGGATTTCTGGGTTCCAGGTAGACCCAACTCTGTATTTCTGAGTATGTGCTTGTGTGTGTGTGTTAGTGTTAGAACTAAGCTGATTTGTATGTGTTCTGAAGTTTGCGTATTGGTGCATTAGGAGGCAAGTCTAGATAGAACAGTTTTGCCATGCATGGTGGCGCATGCCTATAATCCCAAATGGCTTAGGGGGCTGAGGTAGGAGGATCTCAATTTCAAAGCCAGCCTCAGCAACTTAGCTAGGACCTAAACAACTTCGGGAGACCCTGTCTCTAAATAAAATATAAAAGGGGCTGGAGATGTGACTCAGTGGTTAAGTGCCTGTGGGTTCAATCCTGGGTATGGGGGAATAAAAAACAATATTGTTGACTAGAAAGGTATTTTATACTCTTGGCATGGTTAATTTTCCTGATATAAAAAGGTCAAGTTACAGGTGATGTTGACTTGAACACTTCTTAGGCCAGAGGACAGAGAGAAAATTTGGGGAATATTTTTTATTGTAAAAGAATTTATGTGTATCCAGAAAAATACAGGATATACACACAGACCAAAAAGCAAACAAACAATAGACCACACCCATAATTGCATTTCCCCAGATAAAATCAGTCTTTACTCATCTAGTGTGTGCCCTCTTTTGTATTACATATGTAAATACACACTGGTAGTGACATAGATTTTACACAAAAGAGAAAAATGGAAGCATGCTAGAATAGGCATATTTTACTTAATCTCTTTCATCTTCCCATAATATAGGTAGATGACATTTTATAACATTAAAAAAAGAAAAAGTCCTTTCTCGTGTTGAACCTGTCATTATTTTAGTTTACCCAGTTTGGTAAATATTTTTTGACATATCTTGGTGAACTTTTTGCATGTATACATGTAGGGTAAGTTTTAGAAGTGAAGTTGTGGGATAAAAGAACTACGCTTATTCATAGTGCCCTATGTCTCTGTTCTCTATTGTTTATAATTGTTTCTCTAATTGCTTTGTTTCCTTTTACATTCAGCAATTTTTCTATTATATCTACTAAATATTTTCTATATTAAATGTATTGAGTTTTTTTTTTCTGAATATTTTTTTATTGCTTCTAGGGGGATTTCAGCTGCTTAATGATAATGTTTTTATTTTCTAGATCTTTCCTGAGTTCTGTCAGCTCACATTTCAGCTGTTTTGTACTTTCTTGACTCTGATCTGCTTTTTTTTTTCCCAATCTAGATTGGTTATTATTTTTTATTTTGTTATAGCTAACACAGTTATTTCCCATGTATAATTCTTATTTATTCACCCAGAATAGGGTATAAAATAAGCATTAAGCAAAAAGTTTATTGTAGTACAAGGATATTTCAGGGGAAAATACTGTGTTTTTGTTCCTCTTGTACAATGTTTAAAACTAGATTCTTAATTTATAAGATGTTGATGAAATCTTGCTCTGGCTGTTTTTCTCTTCTCCATTTATCTATGTATCATTTCCAAAGATTTTTTTTTCTTTGCTTTACTAGAAGTATGTTATGTCATTTCATATTGGATTCGATTTTATGTTGTGCAGATGCTTTCTAGTGGATTGTTCTTTGTGAGACAACATTTTACTTTAGGTTGAAGTAATGGAGTAGGGTAAATAGTGGAGTAAATTGTGTTTCTTCCATGAGTGAAGCATAGTATAAATGTGGAATTAAACTTAGCTTCATTTTTATTAATTTTAAACAGTGATACATCTTTTGAGGTATTATTGGATAATATGAATTTGGGGGGTGGCATGATTATATTTTTCTGGATTTTTATTAATGTGTTCATTTGTTTTTAAATGTTTTTTCATAGGTCCCATTATTGGATCATGTTTGTTTTATTTCTTGACCTTGAATAAGAGTATTCTATCTGGGCCTGCCATTCAGGAATATTATGGGTAAAGTGGACTGGGATTGCTAGCCTTGTCCAATCCAGGATGTTGTTTCAGCACCTAAGACACCCCAACTGAGGACATTTACAAGTGTGTCTTCTGCCTCAGGGGCATGACACAACTTAGGGTGGGCATTTCATCTAGATAGCAAGTCATTTTTATGGTAAAGTTTCCTGTGAGGTAGTGTTTATCTTTGTTCAGTTGACTTTAGTCTGTTTTCCATCTCTTTTCTGGACTCCTCTTTCAGGCAAGGTTAGGACTCAACTCAGAAAGTAAAGATGTTACCTGTGCTTTACCTCTATCCTTCAGTATTGTTTATTTATTTATTTTTTATTATTATTACTTTTTTAGTGTTGTTTTTAATGGCTGCCATTACCTCACTGTGGGAATAAACCTAAGGTTATTTAACACCTCTTCTGTTTCTGGTGTCTAGATTGCTTCTTATTTCTGTTATAAAGTTTGATGAATAGCTTCTCAAACCTTTATGCACTATAGAGGATGGCTAAGAGCTGGATTTTGAAAATTTGAATTTGAATTTGAATGTTAGCTCTGCCATTTTTTGTATGGGCCTGGGTGGATTGTTCAATTTCCTCTTGTCTTACTTAGTTTTTCTCCTTGTAAAACAGGAGTGTACAATGAGATGTTAACATAAACCTCTCAGCAAGCATTTAATTTGTTATGAACTCTAATTTAGAGCCTTACATGCTCCAGGATTATTATTTGCCTTGACAAATTCCCAGAACAATTGCTGGACCAAAGGGTAGGAATTTTTTCAGTTTTGACATCATTATAAAATCGCCTTCTAGAAAGTTGGTGACACTTTCTTCAGGAGCAGGCTTTGAGTGTTTCTTCTTTTCTGGAATTTTTGTGTTGGCCTCTATAGTTTAGTGGGGGGTACCGGGGATTGAACTCAGGTGTACTCAACCACTGAGCCACATCCCCAGCCCTATTCTGTATTCTAATTAGAGACAGGGTCTCACTGAGTTGGTTAGCCCCTCACTGTTGCTGAGACTGGCTTTGAACTTGAGATCTTCCTGCCTCAGCCTTCCTAGCTGCTGGGATTATAGGCGAGCAGCACCGCACCAGGCTTGTAGTTTATTTTTTATATGAAATTCTGTGGCATTTCCATTGCCACTACAGGTTTCTGGTAGTTGAAGAGAACACTGTGGGAAGAAAGAATAATGAGTTGACCTGAGACAAATGAAAAGATTATCTCCTTGTTGTGTTCAGATAAACCTTTAAATTCAGTTTTGATAATTTTGGTCTTGATCATTCTGGTTCATAGATAAATATTTTAATTTATCTTTTGCCTGCATTTTATAATTTGCAAGTGCTTCCCTTAAATTATTTTCCATTTGATTCTCATAGTAAACTTATCCAATAAGTATATAAGTATATATCTCTTCATAATATAAATCTGTATTAACCAAATGTCTTGAAAACCTCAGTTGGGCAATCCTTGATAAGACCAGTTTGGTACTTGAAACTAAGATTTTAAGGTTTATTAAATCTTTATTGATTCAGATTTTCTGGTTATTCAGAATTTGCATGCCTACTCTTTTTTTTTTAATTTTTTTTAGTTGTAGGTGGACCCAACTTATTTAATCTATTTATTTTTATGTGGTGCTGAGGATTGAACCCAGTGCCTCACACATGCGAGGTAGGCACTCTATCACTGAGCTCTAGCTCCAGCTCCCTACTCCTACTCTTTATTATAATAAAACTTTTTCTCTGGAAGGCTTTGAACTCTCTCATCTCCATTATATCTTTTGTGTGTAACATGAGTAGATCTTAATGGATGGACAAGGTCCTACAGTCAAATGTAGATACTGAATGATTAATGGCCACAGTTGATTTAAATTTTCAAAGGTTTTTAATAAAGCATCTTAAAAGTTAAGAGTTAGGCTGGGTGTGCTGGTGCATGCCTATAATCCCAGCGGTTTGGATGGCTGAGACAGGAGGATTGAAAGTTCAAAGCCAGCCTCAGCAAAAGCAAGGCACTAAGCAACTCAGTGAGACCCTGTCTCTAAATAAATACAAAGAAAATAGGTCTGAAAATGTGGCTCAGTGGTCAAGTGCCCCTGAGTTCAATCCCAGGTACCCTCCTCCCCTCAAAACTTAAGATAGTTTCTCATAGAGGTGTGTGTGTGTGTGTGTGTGAAGTACTATTACTCATTTAACTTCGATGGTTCCTGCACTCTAGTCATTGGTATGGTCTTAAATTGTTTTTATCTTTTTGATTTTATATGAACAAATTTCATGTTCTTATTTTGCCTGAGATAAGAATGTCTGCAACATCACTGTTGCTGTAGAGATGAGGTTGACTTTTAGGAGGCAGGAAAGCTGGGATTCTTCTTATGATGCTATTTAAGATATGAAAGGTTTTAAAAATAATTCTTATTGTGACTTTTCAGTTAAAAAGGACAGTGATAATGGATCAGAAAAGGAAGGGTAAACTATACTATAATTTTACAGTTGAAAAATAGGAGTTTTTTTGTAATAATTGCATATATCACTTATTTGTCAAATATATATGTTGGATTGCTGAATACATTTTTAGGGCTCAATATTTTTGTTTTTATTTTTCTTTAAATGACTGAATTTAAAGAAATTATTTTAGCACAAAATGTTTGCCTGCATTACTAAGATCAATAAATAAGTTTTCTTTTGATGTTTTGTTTAGGTGTTCAATAGATTTACTCTTCAGTAATTACGTATAATAGTCATATAGGTATGGCGACTTTCCAGTCTTTCAGAAACAGTCATATGAAGACAAGAGCATCTGTCAGAAAGGTAAGTTCATTATATTAGGTTCCTTTTCATGAAAGTTTTAATGAAAGTATTTTTTTTAATATTTATTTTTTAGTTTTAGGAGGACACAATTATCTTTATTTTTATGTACTGCTGAGAATCGAACCCAGTGCCTCACGCATGCTAGGCGAGTGCGCTACTACTTGAGCCATATCTCCAGCCCTCAATGAAAAGTATTGATCATTTTAAAGCTATGATTTGGTTTTTAGTTGAATCTTATTTAAATTAGTAACATTAAAATAATATAAAAATTGTCATGTATGGAATTAATGCTATAAAATCATGATCATGATTATTTTCTTAAATCACAAACCTCCTCTCCATTTCTTCTCAACAGATGTTTTCCAACTTTGGTATACTCTTCTGTATAGAGTATCAGATATAAACTTTCTTATGTACTTCTGACTTTTCTCTGATGATGATACAAAATATTACCATTCATTCCTTCCTTCATTCATTCAGCAAATAAGAATTTGAGAACTTATTATATGTCAGCCCCTTTGCTAGATGTAGGGTAATTAGTAGGGACCAAATGAAATGTGATCCTTGATCCTTTCTTTTTTGTAGTCTGAGGAAAAACTTCTTTACTTCCTTTTGTAACTCTTTGGTTAATCTTCTATGTCTTTATATTTTATCTTTGCTAAAACGCTGGGGCATTAATTAAAGGAAGAAGAGAGAAATGGAGACTGGAGGATGGCACATGCTTGTTTGTTAGAACTGTTATGACATTGGTGACCAGTCCTTACCTGTTAGACCTGACATACTATTTTCTCCACCCTTCTGTATTATATGACACTGTTGACCAGTCCATACCTGTGAGACAGTCTTTGACTTTCACTAGAATGTTTTTCTTGCTTTCCTTCTCTCTTTATGGCAACTCTGTTCTCTCTTTTGATAACACTCATAAGGGAGAAGATAGTTTATCTAAGGTGGGTATGGGAAGGGTAAATGTCCTTTAGTTCCTACTAATAATGTTTAGATTAATGACTTGATGTAATTATCACCTCCAGTGGTGGCAAGTGAATTTATTTCCCCTCACTCATTCATTTGTCTATTTATATTGCTTTGGAATTTTTGCTTTGGATTTTTTCTTATTTATTTGTATTGCTCTGGATGTATAAATTTTTATAATTCTGTATTTTACAATCTTTTGTTTCATTTATTTATTTGAAGTGCTCAAACTGTCCCCAGATTGGTACCTGGGAGCTAACCAAACCTGGTGCCTGTGTTCTTTTTTCTCAGGTTCTTAATTTTTTGACAGCTTCCTTACTTTCTGGTTGTATCTTTTTGGTTGTGTGACACAGTCTCACCTTTCCTCAGACCTCAAATTGACATATTTTTCAAAGAACCCTGAAAAGTCTTTAGAAACCAAGATCTGGATACTAGGATTGCCCTTTGTTTTGCAGTCACACACATTTATATTGATAGTTCAAGGTCAGATTACTTATTACATATTTTTTCCTTTCTTGATTTTGTGATTGTAAATTAGTATGAAAACCTCCATTCTTTAATGAAAACAAAATTGTTTAAATATTGAATATTTTCAGGTTAGGGGAAAACACCTCAGTACAGTAAACACTTCATATATTCCTTATTTAGATTCCTCTATTAATATTTTGCAGTACCCAGTCTCTCTCTCAGTATACACACCTGTGCAGACACATGCCTGTACACAACCTTTCTTTTGCAATTGTATGAGAGTATCTCTACAGACGTTATTTTCATGTCAACATCATCACCACTCTTAAGAAAATTATTAATTTAGTAACGTCATCTAATGAATAGTCCCTACATAGATTTCTCCAGTTATCTCAGATGTTCTTCTGACTTTTTGCTTGTCTTTCATCTGGGGTCCAGTTAAAATTCAAACACTGTATTTAATTTTTTTTTGTATTTGATCTCCCCCATTCTAGACCATTTCAGTGGTTTGGATTTTTTTTACTCATGATAGAAAATCTTGAGTAAATTTGGATTCATTTGTTTTTCCCTGTACCTTAAAACTTATGTTGCATTCATTCTATCAGATCAAGTTTGATAGAGTTTGTTTGATATTATTTGATGCTAGACCTGATTCCATAGTCAAGATTATGTAGACACCAGATATCTCCAGTATGAATGCACATAGTATCTTTGTATTTATGGGATTAATAAATAACTTGTAGGGTGATAGTTTGAGTTAGTGTGAGTATCTTGTTTCCCAATATTTTTTTTTAGTACTGGGGCTTGATCCCAGGAGTGCTTTGCCACTGAGCTAAGTCTCTAGCCCCCCCTTTTTTTTTATATATATAAAGCTTATTACACATATAGAGCACAATTTTTCATATCTCACACCAATTTGTGTCTTCATACCTGTACTTTGGATAACAGTGATCATCACATTCCACCATCATTAAGAACCCCATGCCCCCTCCTTTCTTGGAGTTAGAGAAGATAATGCTAAGTGAAGTTAGCCAATCCTAAAAAACCAAATGCTGAATGTTTTCTTTGATAAGGAGGCTGATTCACAGTTGGATAGGAAGTGGGAACATGGGAGGAATAGAGGAACTCTAGCCCTTTTTAAAATTTTTTATTTTGAGACAGTGTCTTGCTAAGTTGCTTAGGGACTCACACAGTTGCTGGGGTTGGCCTTGAACTGGAAATCCTCCTGCCTCAGCCTCTGGAGTTCTGGGATTACTGGCATGTGCTACCATGCCCGGCTCCCAATAGCTTTTAGCCAATAGATTTAGAGTACTTTGATGATTCTTTTCCTAAAACAATAATTACATAGGATTACAAATGGAATTTTCTTTTCTTTTCCTTTCTTTCTTTTTTTGTGGTGCTGGGTGTTCTACCTGGTGCCTTGTGCGTGCGAGGCCAGCACTCTACCAACTGAGCTATGTCCCCAGGCTTGGAATTTTCTTTAAAAATTTTTTTTTGGTACTGGAGATTGAACCCAGGGGCACTTAACCACTGAGTCACATCTCCAACCCTTTTAAAGATATTTTATTTAGAAACAGGATCTCGGTGAGTAGTTTAGGGCCTCGCTAAGTTTCTGAGACTGGCTTTGAACTCGTGATCCTTCTACCCCAGCCTCCCAAGCTGCTTGGATTACAGGTGTGTGCCACAGTGCCTAGTATGGGATTTTCTAATTTAGTCATTCTGTCCATGTATGTCAGTTGGTTTTCATAGGTGAAGAAGTTATTATTAGCAGTTATAATCCATTACCTTTTTGTTTTTTAGGGGTGTCCTGGGAATTGAACCCAGAGTTGCTCTATATATCCCAAGCCTTTTTAAAATTTTTTATTTTGAGGCAGGGCCAAGTTGCTTAGAGCCTTGCTAACTTGATGAGGTTGGCCTCAAATTTGCCTCAATCTCCCAAGTTGCTGGGATTATAGGCTTGCACCACCATGCCCAGCCATTTTAATTTTTTATGACTCTGCCCAAATTTGGATAGTAAGAATTCCTTCAAGCTGGTTTCTGTGTTTTTTTTTGAAAGATCCAATTAAGTCTTGGAGTACTTCCATGCATTTTCTGGCATAGTTAGATGTTCCAGGCTCACATTGTGCTTTCTTTACCTCTGATCTAGAACCGGCCATTTTTCTGAGGAACTCTGGTCTTTTTGTTGGTGATTAAGAAGCCAAAATCTGGGTACTGGGTATGCTCATTGCCACTGAGAGTCAGTGCTTCTAAGACTCTTTAGTGGAAAAAGGTGGTACATATATTTAAGGAGTTGTAGGTTCATATTGATATGTAAGGTAAGTATTTCCTCCCTTTGTACTTATGACAGTCCCCTCCCCTAAATCTGGAATCTGCTCCCTCATTTTCATCATACAGTTGTATGCTGATGCCTGAAAGGCCTTATTTGGAATAACTCTTTTTTCTTTGTCTCTATGTTAAGGGAATAGTCATGTTGTTAGTGTTCTTTATTATAACTCCACATTGTCTCGCTCTTTATAGAAATTGTTGTATCTGTTCTGTCAGTGACTTGGAAATCAGATATGCAATCTGTTAGTTTTAGCATAAGGTAATAAAAACTGGGGTGTGAGGGCCTTTGTAGTCTGCCAGTGATCTGAATGCAGAGGTTCTGGTGTGCTGAATGTGTTTTGGACACATGGAAAACTTATTAAGCCTTATCACCTGAATGGAACTTTTCTTCTAAGCTGAATTAAGTTTTGCAGACAATAAAGGTGCCAAGTGAATGTTAATTGGATCATGAAGTCTCTCCATTTAAAATTAAAATATCTGCAGAATGTCTTGCCTTGTTGTAGAACTAAATAAGCATGTCTTTTTCTCTCCTTAGAGCTTCAGTGATGATGTGTTCCAGTCTGTAAAATCTTTATTACAGAGTGAGAAGGAACTATGCAGTATTTCAGGAGAGGACTGTTTAAAGCAGAATGAACATGCCAATTTAACTGAGGTTTGACCTACTACTTTCTAAACCTTTTCTTAATAAACTTCAGTGTATTTCCATCATCTTTGTAGAACTGCATGACCTATTTTTAAAATCTTTACATATTATTTCATGTATTAAAAGTTTCTATTTTAAATACTGGCTAACGTAATTGTCTTAATGTATCATAGTGAGCACATGTAATTAAATTTATAGATATTATTAACCACTCATTGGACATACAATAGTGTGTTCAGTGATTCCTGCTATCTTTAATCATTGGTGTTGCCTTCCAGTATTATTTTTCATGCATATATTTTTAAAAATTAGTTTGAAATTGTGTACCAAATATATTTTTTTCTGTAACATAATGTGGCATTTCCTCATGCCATTAGATATTTCTTAGAAATTTAATTTATTTAAACTTCTGCAGAATAATCTCTGTATAAGGGCATTAAAAGAAATAATAAAGGATGGTATCTCGCATAGTACTAGAGGAAGCAATCTTGGGGGTCTACCCAGGGAAAGCCTCTCTGAGAAGATCACATTTAATTGAAACTTGAAGAATGAGAAGGAGCTAGGCATGTAAATATCCAAGAGAGGGAGAGAGATCCAGATCAAGCGTACACAATTTTGAAAACTTTAGGGAAGGATGTACTGGGTAGTTCCCGACCCAGATAAGGGGACCATGTGTTTGAATAAAAATGAGGGAAAGCTAAAGTTATAAACTAACCCTGGTTAGGATTTTCCCCTTGAAAGCATGGAGGAGTTTTGACAGGATATGTTGTATGACAGTGGGAATCAGATGGGAGAGGAATATAATAGTGCAGGTGAAGAGTGGCAGGAGGATTGGAAGAAGTGAATGTATTTGAAATATGTTTGAGGGAAGTGTTTTATGAAGTTTACGAACTTCAGTATGAAGCCAAATCTTTAGGGGAAAACCTTTTGGATCATCCTTGAAAAATTACTCTGTTCAAGGAAGTCAGCATTTTAATGCCTTACTGTGCTTTTTTTTTTCCTGTCTTTATTTCTGTCTACAATCTGAGACAAGACTTAAAAACTCAAATTAATGGATTTTTTTCCACTTTATTCCTTATTCTTTTATAAAGGTCACATTTCTGGGATTTAATGAAGAAACAGATGCTGCGCATATACAGGTATGGTCAACTTAAAGAATTGGAAAGGACTGTGAGAGATTGTTTGGAATAAATTTTGAGACCACAAAACATTGACCATAATGCCCAATATATACATTAAGTTCTGATATCATTCCTTTTTAAAGTTAAAAGGTGATATTTCGAGGTCAGTTTTTTAGTGTGCTTTGGGCATTTTTACTTTTAACATTTTTACTGAGAATTCTTGGTCTAGAAATCAACGTTAGGTTTGACTACTGAAGGCATTTATCTTCAAAGAATGCAAACTATAGGATGACCTTTTCTTCATTCTTTGTGTTATATAGCATGTGACACTTCTTTCTTTGCTTTTCATAATTTGACTTCAACAGTAAAGTTCTTGTATATTTAGTTGAATTAGTTAAATGTAAAATATAAAACTTATAAAAAGTCACAGTTAACCAATGCAAAAATTTGAGCTTGTTTGATTTAGGCAAATATAAAAGGACTGGTAGGGGATATTAAAATCAACAAAAAAAGGCTTCATAGCTACATAAAACGTGGTTGAAGCTACTGCAGATACACTATTTTTTTCCTGCAGTTTGAAAATTTGTGCTTGCTTGTCATGGTAAAGTATCTCCTACTAGAGAAAGAAATAACATTATTCAATTCTTTTAGAATACTACATATCAGGTGATTATGAATAAAAACTCTGTTGTATGTCTTGTTGCCTTAGCTGGAAGAAAATTGCTTGGACAGAAGCAACAGAGAGGACATATTTCTGACAACATATGCCTGGAAAGAGAAAAGTTCCAAAGTATTTTTCTAATGCTTGTCTTTGAGAGTTACTGATAAAGCTATGTTTGCAAAGCAAAGTGCTCTTTAAAGGTCAAAGACTTTAATAATTCTTAGCTAGGTAAAATATTTATGTAAAAAAAGTGAAGGAAAAAACAAAGCTAATATAATACCTTCAAGAGGAGAGACAGAAAAATGAACTTGTGTTTTATAAAGTTAAAACTTAAGTTCTGAAGAGAAGTACAGTTGATAGCTAAGAATGCTGTATGAAAAATGCTAGATTTAAATCTGAGGACAATAGATTAAAATTTGCTAAAAACAATTAAATGCCTAATTGTCATTGATGTGTGAGGTACCATGTTAAAATTTATTTTATAGCTCGATAGCTATATGTTTGGAAGGCTGCAGGAATAGTCATTATTAAATAATTTCATATTTTATTTTTTAGTTTAAAAAATTATCTGTGGATATAAATTGTGTATGTAAATCTTATAACCAATAGACCTTACGATTTTGGGATGGAGATCACTGTAAAAGTGTTATTCTTTCAGTTAATATATTGTTATTATTTTAAATTAGGATTTAGCTGCAGTTTCTTTGGAACTTCCAGATCTTCTGAATTCACTTCACTTCTGCAGTCTAAATGAAAATGAAATTATTTGTATGAAGGATATAAATAAATTATCAGATATAAGCAGTGGTCTTTTAAATCAGGTAACTTTTATAGATCATTCTAATTATTTTTTTCAGGGCAAATTTTACTACATTTGATCAAGAGTATAAAACTTTTATTGGATGATTTTGTTGTTGTTGTTTTGTTTTTGCTATCTCAAGGAAATAGAATTTGTAAGAAATTGAACTCATGAAACATTAATGTCCCTGAAACAGTAATTTTGGTTGTAGCTTATAAATTAGATTTTATATCTGTGAAGTTTCATAGTCGTATGCAAGTACAAATTTTTTAATGGAAATTCATTCCTTATGGATTTCTATAGTTTCTTCCTTTATATAAACCATAGCATGATTTTTTTTATGGCCAATTCCAAATTTATATAAACATCGTGCTATATGTTATAGTGAATGTACTTCAGCTCACTTTTTAGTTCACCATTATCCTTGTAAAGTGTACACATGATCCTATATATTTTTTTATTATAAACAAAAAATTATACCACTAAGCCAGGTGGTTAATTTCATAATACTTAACCTTAATGCATTGCTAAATAATGGTTTTGTTGATAGTGCATTAAAGAAAAATGATTTGCATTTTAGGAGGTAAACATTTAAAATTGAACCAGTAGGTTTAAAATTTGGATTGCGTATTCTAGGTATAAAATACTGCTGTGTTCTTTATGAGATCTACTGATAAAGGATAGAACTGTTTGCCTCATTTCCTTAATTATATTCTTTATTTGCTAGAATATAAGGATGATTAGCTATTCTATTTGGTTTCTACTTTTTATAATAAATCATTTGTCAGTATTTGCATTTTTAAAGATAATATATGAAGGAAAGTTTGAGACTTTTAATCTTGACTGTAAACATTGTCTTAAGTTTTAATACTAGAGAAATTTAAGTAAAAGGAGGGTGCAGTTTTTTAACTGTGATAGGAAAAGTAGCATTATTCTGCCATCTATGAGAAAATGGGATAAAAAGTAAAATAGAAACTGGCTTCTGTCCTCAAGCAGTTTACAGTATAAACTGGTGAGACAGGTGAGTGGACAGATGGTAGGTCTTATATAACATTTATGGAAATAGACTGGGTAGAATTTGAATACATAGATAGAGGAAGATAGTAGAAAAAGAGATTAGTAAATGAGAATATAAAGAAGAGACAAAAGAATTAAACATTGCCAAATCAGGGAGTCAGTCATACATTTCTTGGGTTTTTGTTGTTGTTTGTTTTCTGAGATTGTATTATTTCTAGGGTATACTTCCAGGTAATGTTTTGTGTTTAAAATTAAATTTTTAAAAAATCATCTTTGATCTTTCCCAAGAGTCATCATTCTGGAATGCTTTGTGTCATGAGAGTGTCACCTACTTTACCAAGACTCAGAATCGATTTTATCTTTAGTCTCCTAAGTAAATATGCTACTGGTATACGATACACCCTGGACACGCACTTGCATCAGAAGCACCAACTTGAGACCACTAATGAAGATGATGATGATACTAACCAGTCCGTGTCTTCCATAGAGGATGACTTTGTCACTGCTTTTGAGCAATTAGAAGAAGAAGAGACTTCAAAGCTATATAATGATGGTTTGTTTTTTTACTGAACATTTTTTTCTAGAAGTAGATTGGAATCAAAAGTTCAGTTTTGGAAGTTTTAAGGCAGACTTGTTTGGTTGAAATTTATGTTGAAATTTGATCCAGTTTAAGTATACTAACTTCTTTTTGGTTGCAGAAGAATTAATTTCCCTGAGATTTTTAGGTTCCTTGTTACCTGGTTTTTACTTTTACGATTTCTGTTCTTTTTAAGGTAATATTGTTCACACCCTATTTACCTCAATACCCAGTGTCTGGAACATGGCAATATTCAGATGGTAGAAGAGTTAGCTGGCAGAGTCACTGTAGTAATGTTTCTAACATGCATGATAGTATGCTAAGAATAGGTATCCCCTTAGGGTAAAATGAAATTATTTTAGTAAAAGGCATATTTGCTTTCACGTGTTACTTGGGATGAATCGTTCTGTTTAACAACGTAGTATACGGAACATTTATATTGCAAATAAGCATTTCATGTTTAATGCCAATTTATTCCATTGATTTAAATGTTTAAAGAGTTCTGTTCTAGAATAACGTAATCATTTTATTCTTTACCTGTAGGAATGAACATTACTACACTGAGGAGCCAGTGTGATGCTGCTTCTCAGACTATTTCTGGTCACCACTTAGAAACCCATGATTTAAAGATTATGGTTAGCTCTGGACAGCAGAAATCATTGGCTAAACCCTCATCTTCTTTAGTAAATGTTCTGGGACAGAAAGAACCACCTTCTGTGAAAACTTCAGTCACAACATCAATTTCAGAGCCTTGGATCCAAAGAAGTTTCTATAGGTCATCTAATGCTTCAGACAAAGGTAGTGATACCCAGAAAACGTTTTTTTCTTCTTCTTCTCCTGCCTATTCATCTGAATCGGAATGCTCAAGTCCAAGTCCTGTTATTTTCTTGGATGAAGAGGGATATCAAAAAAGTTTAAAAGCAAAACTTGAGCTGCCTAAAATTCCTGTGATGAAAGATGATGTGGAGGATTCAGACTCAGAAGTAAGTGAATTTTTTGATAGTTTTGATCAGTTTGATGAACTAGAACAAACTTCAGAGACTTCTTGTATATTTATAAAAGATCCTGTCATAGGGAAGTCATCTCAGAAGAAAGGACATAAACATGAAAAGTCTTGTATGAATCCTCAGAAATTCAAGTTTGATTGTCCAGCTCTTCCAGCTAACGTTAGAAAACCAACTCCTCGTAAACCAGAATCTCCATATGGTAACCTGTGTGATACTCCAGATTCTCCTCGCCCTGTCAAGGCATCAGGGGAAGATAGTGGTTTGTTTAGCCCTATTCGATCCTCTGCTTTTAGTCCTCTTGGAAGCTGTACTCCTGCTGAATGTTTTTGTCAAACAGATATTGGTGGAGATAGGATTCATGAAAATCATGATTCTATTTATTACACCTATGAAGATTATGCAGATAACATTTCATGTGAAGTACTAGGCTCAGTTCTTTATGCCCAACATTCTGATTCAATGTCAAACGTTAATAGTACTGAAAGGGGAAAAAGTAAAACTGTGCCTTTTAAGCATGGAAGCCTTGATCATGAAGGTAAACCTAAAAATAAATCTTCAATGATTAAAGATAGCATTCAGAAATTTGCATCAGATCTTGTGGAAAAAAGTTTTGGCGGTGCATTTAAAGACTTACAGAAAGGAGTCTCTTCATGTACCAATGTCTTGTGCCATTTAGCCATCAAATTGACATCATCTGTTTTTCAGATGGCATTTAATGAACTAAGAAGGCAGCGTGCATTTTTGCTGAAAGAACATGCCATTAGTGGCCTGGCCAGTTTTTTGGTGAATGAAGCCTTATCAAATGCCTTAAAAGATTTACAGTATGTAAAGAAGCAGATATTTACAAACACAGTTGCTAGGTTTGCTGCTGATCTTGCTGAAGAGCTTGTTTTTGAAGGCATCATGGAAGTGTGTCAGTTTTCATATTCTCCGACACCTAAATCTCCACAGTGTCAGTCATTTGACTTTGAAAACAAAATAGTGAAGTCATATGCAAAAGACTTGTCTGAGTCTGTAATACAGGAAGCATTCATTGAGCTATCACAAGTTGATGTGCCTTTCACAACAAAGGCAGCAGTTAGTTTATCTACAGATAACATCAAGTATGTGAGTGCAGAAAGTGTAGTACCATCAACACAGACCTTCACATTTTCCCCATCTTTTAACAATCAAGCAATTATGGTGACAAGACCAGTACAGGAATATAAAAAGGAGTATACAGTGCAGCAGGCCTTGTTTTGTACTTCAGGAATTGTCACTTCCATACCAGTGCCCTTGGCAGGAAGTGCCCTTCTCCCATATCATATTTCCTCTACTTTATATCAGGCAAAGTCTCAACTGTCATCTGGTGATTTAAATGGTGATTCTATGCAAGCACATTTTGCTACAAAAAACAAAGAAGAAGTAGCTTGCCTCAGAAATATTTGTTTACCTTCAGAACACAATCTGGGTGACCAGAATGATTGTAAACCAATTCACGATGATGCTGAAATGCAAAGTTCCTCAAAATTAACAACTGATCCTGTGATTATTAGCAACTTCTCTGCAGCAATGGTGCATACAATAGTAAATGAAACTTTAGAGTCAGTGACATCATTTGATGTTTCAAAAGCAATTGATGAACACACGGATTATTTAACTGAAACAATGAAGGGAAAAATCTCTCCTCTTTCCCACTGTGATCAAGCAACCCAACAGAGTGAAGTTCACCATAAGGATGTGTTTGCCGAACAGTTGTCTAAATCTATTATTAAACATTCCATAGATAAAAGCAAATCAATGATCCCAAATGTAGATAAAAATGTAGTACATAAGGAAGGCTTGATTGTTCCAGAAGAAGAATCAAAGTTAACCTTAGAAAAGTTCTCCAAATGTCTTGAGGCTCAAGATCACTTATCTCACTGTTCAGTTTCAGTTGGAAAGGATTGTGTTCCAGAATATAAAGATTCTGTGGCTCATGGATTTTCTTCAGTAGCTCTAACACCTTGTACAATAATGGCAAGTCAGAAACCTGATATGAAGGAACCTGCCAGGGATAAACCAGTAAAAAAGCATAATTCGAATAATACAGCACTTGAAGCCTTTTCTTTTGGACAGGAAAGCCCTTTTCACAACTCACAAAGTTTCTCTTCTACAGTCCTTACCTGTGCAGATGGTTTGCATGTTGAAGATAAACAGAAAATCAGAGACAGAAATGTAACACCTGATACTCCTCCATCAACTCCTCTGGTACCATCTCAGGCTAGTTCTGAGTGGGATATCAAGAAGTTAACCAAAAAGCTCAAGGGGGAATTAGCCAAAGAATTTGCACCGGCTACACCACCTTCTACACCTCACAACTCATCTGTTTGTAGTTTGTCTGAAAGTGAACAAAATACTATAGAAAAAGAAGAGTTCATGTTGAAACTCATGCGATCTCTTTCAGAAGAAGTTGAAAGTAGTGAAGGTGAAGAGCATCCAGAAATGGATGTGAAGTCAGAGCACTCAGGGAAGAAAGTCCAGTTTGCAGAAGCATTAGCTACCCACATCATTTCTCTTGCAACTGAAATGGCAGCCTCTCATTTGGATCATAAAATAACTCAAGAACCTGAGGGTCAAAGTCCTTGCTTAAATTTACAGAGTCAACAAATTATATCACCTACTCTTTTAAGTCATTCAGATGCAGATTTACAGACCTGCAATTTTGCAGGTGATATGGCAGCAGAGGTCATTGCAGAAGCTGAGAAAATAGCAAAAGTTAGAAGTTGTGTATTTTTCAGGCAGAAGAAGAATAGTTGTCATATTGATGGAGACCAAGATTATAAATTGGAAGAGAAGTTGGAAACTGAGGTTTTAGCACACCCAAGAGAAGCAGATTCATTTATTCTTTCATTACCACCAACTTCTTGTATGCCAGGTCTGACATATAAGTATCCCAGCTGTGAAAGTGTGACAGATGAATATGCAGGTCATGTTATCCAAATACTGAAACAGGAAGGTGGGAATGGCGAGTTAATAATGGATCAGTATGCCAACAGGCTTGCTTATCGATCTGTTAAGTCAGGATTACATGAAGCAGCCGAGACAGCTAAAATGAAGTACAACTCAAAAATGTTCCCTTTGCAAAGCTCACAGTGGAAAACCAGCAACGAACTGTTAATATTCTCCAATAAGGAGTACCATGAAGAAGTAGATAAAAAACTACAAAGAAAAAAAAATGGAGGTCACCTTTGTAAAAATCAAAGTTGTGAAAGGACCCAGGATACATGTAGAAATGAGCACTCTGAACTCTGTAGTTTTTCGGCCTCTCTTGCTCACAGCATAACAAGAGATGTTAAAAAAGAGCTGATAGCACCTACAATTGACATGCCAAAGTCCTTAACAGATTCGTGTCTTTTTGAAAAATCTGGATGTATTGAAGATACTGAATATCTTACTGAACCAGAGTTTCCTAAGTCTCTTCAGCCTTCCTCACAAAATCATGGATTTTACCATAGTACAGATAGCTTAAGTGGACATGGATGTGGAGAGAATATTGTTCAAGCTATAGAAGAGTATGCTAAAAAGGTAGTAGATGATACTTTAGAGCTAAGTCTAGGATCCACAGTTTTCCAAGTGTCTGAGACCGCAAGGTCAGCAGATAGGATCACTTATGCAGAAAAGTTGTCACCCCTTATAAATCAAGCTTGCAGATATTGTGACCTTAAAGAACTCCATGATTGTACTGGAAATTCATCTCAGCAGTTTTCCAAACAGGGTTCATATGCTACAAATAAGCCAGTTTCAAATACAAAATTTAGCAACATTTATCGAAAATCTAGAATTTTTCATCTTGATGTCCCTCAAATTCATGTTAATCTTGATAAAAAGACAGTGCTTGCTGAGAAGATAGTTGCTGAAGCTATTGAAAAAGCAGAGAGAGAGCTGAGCAATACCAGTTTGGCAGCTGATAGTGGCATTGGACAAGATGGCATTAGCTTTGCTGAAAGTCTTACCACAGAAATAATGACGTCAGCCATGACAAATGTTGGACATGCCGTCAGCAGGTAAGTCCTTTCTTAAGATGAAATGAAAAATTAAATTTGATCATGTATGCTTTGATCCTGTTCATGAAAGTATGATTATTTTAATCCTAAAATAGCAAAAATTTTTCCCATTGCATTTGTGTGTGGTTTTGTATCCTACATACTCCTACATACTACTTTCATGTATTTTGTTTCTTGATCCCTTTTGAGGAAAGGTATCGTCCATTTACAGGGCTGGAAGATGAGGGTTAGAGAAGATAATCACCTTGTCCAAGTTCATGGATCTATGAAGTAGGTAAAGTTGAGTCAAAGAA
Source organism: Spermophilus citellus (assembly GCF_964194105.1). Classification (NCBI taxonomy): domain Eukaryota; kingdom Metazoa; phylum Chordata; class Mammalia; order Rodentia; family Sciuridae; genus Spermophilus; species Spermophilus citellus. The sequence goes on along the minus strand of NC_138182.1, from coordinate 46,017,176 downwards.
ATAGCTGGAGAATTTTATAGAGTAAATATAGACTATTGTCATATTAATTTACTACTTTTAGATTTTTGTGTAGTATTTTCTTTTTCTTGTTTACAATGGTAAATTTTCTTATGAAGAACGTGGTTTAATCAAACTGTTTTGAGGAATAAAACAATATCCTCTAAATACTTCCACCAGAGATACTGTCCCTCTTGATCAGTTCACAGATCCTACTGTGTCCTTTCCTTTAGTAGCTGTCTCTCTTGCTCTGTGATTCTAACAGATTGAACATTTTCACTTTTAGCCTTCTTCCTTAGAAAATGTAAGGACTAACCTTTGGTATTAGTTTGCAGGATTATTATTTGCAAGCCCCAATGCAAAGAGAAAATGAATTGAGGTGGAACTTAGTTGAGTCACATGGTATACCAGATTTTTTGAATAATTTTTGTCAAACTCATGACCAAGACTGCCTGTTTCTTTGGCTGTCCTTAAATAGAGATGCTGTTTGGCTAGGACTCTTAAATCTAGTTGTCCCGTGGCATCCTCTTGGGAGGAAAGATGCTATAAGTTTCTGGGGAATAAGGCTAGGTCTCTGTTTGCCTTAATTAGGCAGACTCCTAGATCAGAGGTTGGTAGACTATAATCTATGGCTGTCTTATGGCCTACTGCTAAGTTTTATTTGGACCACAAGCTAAGAATAGTTTTTACATTTTAAAAAATGGTTTGACAAAAATCAAAAGAATATTTTGTGACACGAAATTTGAATTTCAATCTTCATCAATAGAGTTTATTGGAATATCTCCATACTCATTAATTTATATATTTTTGGTGACTACCTTTTTGCTAAAATGGAAGTTGAGTAGTTGCACCAGAGACCATATAGGCAACAACACCTAAGTATTTACCATTTGACCCTTCAAAGCAAAAGTTTGTGAACCTCTATCATAGACCCACATTTTCTTTGTTTATGACAACCTGTTAGTTAGATGATAAATACATAATATGAGGTTAATTAATATTAAAAATAAGTGGTAGTGAGCTAGGCTTTTTTTTTTTTTTTCAACAATTGATTCAGCTTTCCTCTTTCCCCAAACAAGTAGCCTCAGATCATTTTTTTTTTTTTTTTTTTTAGAGAGAGAATTTTTTTTTTTAATATTTATTTTTTTAGTTTTCAGCGGACACAACATCTTTGTTTGTATGTGGTGCTGAGGATCGAACCCGGGCCACACACATGCCAGGCGAGCGCGCTACCGCTTGAGCCACATCCCCAGCCCCAGCCTCAGATCATTTTAAAATCCTCTATCCCTCTTCCTAACCCTTCCCACCTACCATCCCAGTCTCATGGGAAGAATTCTGTAGATCAGTGTTTCTAAGACATTATTCTCAGGACCTAGCCAATACCTCCAGTGTATGTGTGTATATATATATTTAAAAATAATTTTTTTTTGGTTGTAGTTGGACACAGTACCTTTATTTTATTTATTTATTTTTATGTGGTGTTGAGGATTGAACCCAGTGCCTCGCACATGCTAGGTGAGCTCTCTACCACTGAGCCACAATGCCAGCCCAGGTACCTCTAGTATATTTACTTTACCTTCTTAGGACTTCAATAGACAGGCCCCTGAAGTTCTTATTATAAGTCAACTTTTTATCCAGGATGGTATTTACAAAGAATATTATTTTGTGGTTCTTTTCTGTTTCTTTTAATAACTGTGCAGGAGTTCTGTAAGTGCTTACTATTAAAAATTGACTCTGGTGTATTCAGTTTGCATTTCACATCTACTTCTGAAGTTGCCTTTCAAGCTTGAAGTGGGATTTTTTCAGATGTCTTTAAGATATTATTTGGTTTATTTCACTAATGTTCCTTTAAATATATATATATATATATATATATATATATATATATGTGTGTGTGTGTGTGTGTGTGTGTGTGGTAGTATATCACAAAGCTTTAATGTTCACATGGGTAACATGTAAATGTCAAATGGGAAACTAAATGATAGTACATTTTTGTAAGAACAAAACATCTAGATTATATTCTGAGCTATTATTTCTGGGCCAAAATCTCCTAACAATCATTAAAAACTCCTTTTTGGACCTCAGCCTGGGGGTCATTTCCATAAAAATGTAGCATATATCAGGAAAAATATCAGAAAGAACAAAATACAGCTCTATTATTATTCAGAAGTTTAATGTACTTGAATTTGGAATGCCCAATATAAATCAAGTAGGTATATCTTAAATGCAAAAGAAGAATTTTTCCTATAAAAGGAAAGCACTTCAGGGTCTATTATATGCACTGGGGATATAGAAGAGAGTAAAACACACAAAATTAGTTTCTCTTAAAGTTTACTATAGTGGAATGAAGTAGACCCTAGATAAGTAAAATGTTGTATGTCCCATACTGACCAGTGCTTCAGAGGAAAAATAAAGCAAGGTGAAGAGTTAGAAGAGTTTCAGTGGTGGCAGTGGGCAGTGACAGTTGCAGTTGGCTTGAATAAATAGGTAGCAGGCCAAGAAATAACTGGCAAAGTAACACTTAAGCTAAGAGCCAAAGGTGAGGACAGCCTAAGTCATATGGGAATCAGAAGTGTGTTCCTGTCAAAGGGGTGGGATTGTGCATGTTCAGAAACAACAGGCTTATGCTGAAGTAGAGTAAACCAGGGATATGATATGGAAGGTGATAAGGTGGACATGAGAAAAGACTAGCTAGTATTCTATAAAGGACTTTTGCTTTCAGTCTGGTGAGAAGCCATTGAATATTTTTTGATGAGAAGACTGACATTTTTTTCTTTATGTTTAGACAGCACTTTAAACTACCATAATGCAAATAATACATAGAAGGGGCAATTACAATAGTTGAGCAATGAATGAACTTTTTTTTTGTGATGATGTAATAAAAATACAAATGTCTGCTTATTGGGGGGGGGGGAACACAAACATGAAAAGAGTTAATGATCCATGCTCAAAATTTCAAGGCTAGTTTGAATGTGGGCTTGATTGACACTACTAGAATTCCTTGAGTTACTTATTTTGTTTTTAAAGTCAGAAAGAGGCTACTTTAGTACAGCTTAAATACTGTTTTTCAAAGTAGATGATCAATTTAGGAACTTATACTCCTTGTGGTATCCCAGTTGAAAAATAGAAATTGCTTTAAACAGAATTTATATAAATGATGGACTAGGAATGGATTCATACTGAATTATTGGGTATCAGTTATGTTTGAAGTTAATATGCTATCCTACAAAGTCTCATTATTAGCATACTGGTCTGACTCTAAATCATCTCTTGTTTTTGTCATCTCAATTATCAGTTTAATAATCTAAGAGTTGAGATCTGTGATGCTTTTAGTGTGATATTATTATTATTGTTGTTTTCTTTTCTTAGTTCAAAAGAAATAGAGGACTTTCAATCAATTGAGTCATTTGGTAGCCAGCAGATGAATCTCAGTATTGGTGATGACAGCACTGGTAGCTGGTCCAATTTAAGTTTTGAGGATGAACACCAGGATGAAAGCAGCAGTTTTCATCATCTGAGTGAAAGGTAACTAAAATTTTGTGTACATTGTGTAAAATTTTGTGTTATAAAAACTGTAAATTTACACTAAGTATTATTTAAAAACTCTAAATTTGGAAATACACTATTACTTTCAAAATGTGTTTTATTATTTACAACATGTTTATAAAGGTTTCTGATACTTATTAAATACAGTACTTAGCTGAGCTATTGTTCTTTGGATGTGTCAATAATTTCAATAGTTAATTTGAATATAGATATTTGATTTTCTTGCCTTTTAAACTTTTCCTAAACTTTTCAGTAATATATTTTCTTTTTCACTTTAAAAAGGATAGGGTTTTTGTTTCCCCCCCATTAGAGGTTAGGAAAAGGGACAGTTATCTGTAAAAGGCATCAATATGGCTGTAATTTTGTTTATATTAGTTAATATATTTTTGCAGGGAATGGTAAGCTGTTATTGCTATTAGGAATAAAGTCACAAAGCATATGCATACTTGAAAGACTGAAAATACATAAACCCATTATAAAAATGTTTTTTATATCTTGACATTTGCTTCATATATAACTTTTCTTAGTTGACATTGTTCTTAATAGTCTTTGAAAGATTTTATTAATTATGGTAATTGTTTCTTATATTCTTACCTCTATCTAAAAATATCCTGACCTATAAATTCCCATAAAATTTCTATCCACATTAGCTGATAATTAGCAATAATAAATATTGTGCAATGCTGAATCTGGGAAGTGGGAGGAGTTCTCAACATTCTTACACTATGTGGGAAGGACCCTGAAAGGCTTCTTTGGAATTGACTTACTAGGAAGGTGGAAGGAAGAACCAGAGAAGGATCAGAGAAGGGATCAGGTAGCATAAGAAGAGTCAATGGCCTTTCACCTGTTAAGACACTGCATCTCAAGAGTATTTTGTTAGCTACTTGCATTAGCCACTATTAACATTTTTTAAAAGTATATAATTTGTCATAGTTTCTTAAAAGAAATAATTATATTTCTTAAAATCCAGATCCAAAAAGATAGTCTTTAAAACTGGCAGAAGCAGATGGAGCAATGTTATAAATCATAATTTGCCCTTTTCCATAACTTTATCTAGAATAGAATATTAACATTTAATTTTTTTCTCTTATCTTTGAGAAACACAAGCTTCTAGGATTACCATGTGGGTTGACATGGTTGCTTAGGAAATTCTGGTGTTAAAATAGGAGAGCTATTATGAATTGTGCTACTGTAAACACTGATGTGGCTGTGTCACTATAGTATGCTGATTTTAAACCCTTTGAATATATACTGAGGAGTAGGATAGCTGGATCAAATGATGGTTTTATTTCTAGTATTTTGAGGAATCTTCCTGCTGCTTTCCAGAGTGTGTGTACCAATTTTCAGTCCCACCAGCAATGCATGAGTTTACACTTTTCTCCACATCCTTGCCAACATTTATTGTTACTTTTATTCTTAGTAGTTGCCATTTTGACTGGAGTGAGATGAAGTCTCAGTGTAGTTTTAATTAGCATTTTTCTTAATTGCTAGAGATGTTAAACATTTTTTCATATATTTGTTGACCATTTGTATTTCTTTTGAGAAATATCTGTTTAGTTCCTTAGCCCATTTATTGATTGGGTTATTTGTTTTTTGGTATTAAGTTTTTTGAGTCCTTTATATTCTGGATATTAATGCATTATCTGAGGAGCAAGTAGCAAAGATTTTCTCCCATTTTGTAGGCTCTCTCTTCACACACTTGATTGTTTTCCTTTGCTGTGAAGAAGCTCTTTAATTTGATGCCATCCCACTTATTGATTTTACTTCTTACACTTTAAGAGTCTTGTTAAGGAAGTCACTTCCTGAGCTGACATGTTGGAATATTGGACCTACATTTTCCTGTAGTAAGTGTGGGGTTTCATTGGAATTCCTAGGTCTTTGATCCACATAGAGTTGAGTTTTGTGCAGGGTGAGAGATAGGGGTTAAATTTCATTCTGCTACATATGGATTTCCAGTTTTCCCAGTACCATTTGCTAAAAAGGCTATCTCTTTTCTAACATACATTTTTTGCACCTTTGTCTAGTATGAGGTAACTTTATTTATGTGAGTTTGTCTCTGTATCTTCTTTTCTATTCCATTGATCTTCATGCCTGTTTTGGTGTCAGTACTGTGTTGTTTTTGTTCCTATACCTCTGTAGTATCATTTGACGTCCCATAATATAATGTCTCCTGCTTCAGTATTCTTGCTAAGGATTGCTTTGGCTATTCTGGGTCTCTTATAATTTTCCAAATGAATTTCAAGCGTTTTCTATTTCTGTGAAGAATGTTATTGGAATTTTGATGGGAATTACATTGAATCTGTGTAGTGCTTTTGGTAGTATGGCAGTTTTGACAATATTACTTTGGCCTATCCAAGAACATGGGAATTCTTTCCATCTTCTAAGGTCTTTTTCAGTTTTTTTTTTAGAGTTCTGTAGTTTTCATTGGAGAGGTTCTTCACCTATTTTGTTAGATCAATTCCCAAGGGGTTTTTCCTTTTTTTTTTTTTTTTGAGGCTATTGTGAATAGGATAGTTTTCCTAATTTTTTAAAGCAGATTCATCATTGGAGTAGGCACATGATTGATTTTTGTGTGTTAATTTTGAATCCTGCTACTTTGTTGAATTCGTTTATGAGCTCTAGAACTCTTCTGGTGGAGAAGTTTGGGTCTTCTAAATATAGGATCATATCATTGGCAGATAAAGATAATTTTAGAAGCAGAGTTAGCTAAGTTATGGAGACAACTTAGGGGCCCTTCAACAGATGAATGGATAAAGAAAATGTGTTATATATACACAATGGAGTATTACTTGGTCATAAAGAAGAATGACTTTATGGCATTTGCTGGTAAATGGATGAAACTGGAGAGTATCCTGCTAAGTGAAATAAGATAGTCTCTCAACGTCAAAGATAGATTGTTTTCTACTATATGTGGAAGTTAATCCACAAAGGTCAGGGGGATTAAAAAAAAAATCAGTGGAGTAGACAAAGGGGAATGGGGGGAAGGGAGGAAAGAGAAGAGATGGAATAAGGAGAGATAGTTAAATGTATATGACCTAACATTCTTATGTACATATATGAATAGTCCACAGTGAATCTCACTAGCATGTACATAAACAAAATACTAATTAAAAACAAAACAAAACAACTATAAGTAAATAACAGAAAGATCTGTAGAGTAAAGGTAAGGGAACAGGGGATGGGAGGAAGGGAGGGGAAGTACTAGGGACTGAATTAGAACAAATTATATTCCATGCTTTTATAATTATTTGATATTACATAATTATAATTCAAATGAGTTCTATTGTTATTGAACTACAAGAACCAATTTTAAAAACCTAAAAAAATAAAAAATAGAACTATTGGTGGAGGCTAGTAGCCTTAAGAGGATTTATACCTAGTAGAACAACTCTGTGCAAAGAAGTTAACTATGTAATTTAATGAGAAGAGAGAGTATTCTACCAGTTTTATCCTTTTTTTTTATCCTCTTTAGCATTAGTTCGTCAATCCTGTAGAATATTCATTTGTGGATGGCTCATAAACGAGGATGAAAAGATAATTCCACTAATGAAATTAAGACTGAGTCAGGCTGATGTTAAAATAATTATACTTAACAAGAGTAAATACATTTAGGTTCCAAAATTAATTATTTGAACTCATATAGGGAGTAAGTCTGGCTTTATAGTATTTTGTCAAAAAAAGGGCTATGTTTCAATTGACCACATTATTAAAACTAATAACATTATTATTAAAACTAATAATTATTAAAACTAATAATGATTTTATTTGGTATTAAGATGTGGGCAGAAAGAAAAAGATTGTGGGGCTCATCCTGGGTTGGTGGTGTGCTTGCTGGACATAATTTCCAGGGCCTCACCTTCAGAAATTGATTTATTAAGTCAGTAGAGAGCCCTGAAAATCTACTTGCTTGATAAGTCTCTTAGATGATTTCATTGGAATCTAAAGATAGATTGCTTTACATTTTGTATCTTTTGGTGGCATTTGCTCTATGTGCTGTTCCTTTATATACAGAGATCAAGATGGGAGATAAACACCTTGCACTTTAACTCTAGGTAGAAAATAAATGTCAACAAATTAAAAAAACAGTAATTTCAGGTTTGCATATGTGTTTAGGAGGATTGTATTATTATTTAGTAAGAGAACTGGTCTGTAATTTCAAATATTTCAAGTGGTTTGTGATTGTTACAAGTTATGTGTTACACTAGTTAAGAGATGGGGCTGAACTTGCAGAATTCTTGAAATATTTTGTGTGAGATGTGATAGAATTAATAGTAGTCTTCCTATGACTGAAAGCCACAATTAAGAGTTTTGTACTTGACTACCATTGGTTTGAGAGTGTAAGTATGCCGGTTCTAGAAAAAGGAAATATGAAAAGGCAGAAAAGGAAATGATGGAAGTGATAAATTATTTCAAGAATGAAATAGTTTATTATGTGAAGATTTTTTTTTTCCCAGTGTTGGGATGGAGGGTGATCATATCTTCCAGCTTACTCAGGCCAGTTCTGGTTTATTTCTCCTGTTTTGGTATAATTTTTAATGGTATCTTCTTACATTTTCAAGTACCCTAGTTAGATGAAAAATTATATTGTCATCGTAGTTAGAAGTAGTCTTTTATAAATAACTGATCTTAAGGCAGACCCATTTTGAGGAGCAAAAGGGTGGAGGAGATGAGGTGACAGATTTTGAAGTTTAAGTCTTTACATTATTTAGTTGTTACTTGTTTTCATGTTCATCTAATGCTTATGGTGGTAGATTTTTATTTTAATTAAATGGAGAAAGCATTATTGTTATTAGGCTATGAATAAGAATTTTAATTTAGTAACTTGTTTTTGTTTAATAATACTATTGATAGATGTAAGTACAATTTTTGAGGTCATTAATTTTCTCTTTCTCTGGCATACAGCTGTTTGTCCATTCTATATTTCTATATTTTCTCATTTTTAGTTTGTCTGACAACAGACTGCATGGATAAGACTCTTGGTTGTTTTAATGGTTTTATAATAGAGCTATATTTGTTTGAACGTATGTTAAAATACTGCTCAGTTTTAACTTTTGTTCTGTAATATATTATGGTTTGTGACAATTTGATGCTATTAGTGTGAATATAGATAGGTAAATTATTTGAGATTGATTGGAAACTGTTAGAACTTTAAGTAATCATCCTTTTTTGGTAACCTTGTCAATATTTACTGATGCACATGTAATGATTTAATGTTAATTTCTTTAGAAGCAAAATTTCATTTTTGTATTAATATTTATTTTTATAATTGCCTAGCCTAATATCAGGAGATATAGCCGCTTATCACTGCAAACTAATGTGCTTACTAATTATTTTAATAATTAGGAATGATTAGAATTTTTTAAAAATTGCATGCTGAAGGTTTTAATCTGAAAAGTTGAATTTAATTTTGTTTCTGAACATTATTGCTTTTTTTAAAAAAATTGCTTTGCTGCAGTTATAGAATATAGTTGCTTTCTTCTTCTTTTGGTTAGGTAGTGTAAGAATTTATCTGAATGTGGTATCAGTGACTGGTGAATCAGACAAGTGTGATTAAGCCTTGATTATTCTAGCTTTATTCTGAAGAAAATGTATGTTATTTGCCACCTACTGAATTACACATAATGTAAAAAATAAAGGTAATTGACATAATAAGAATATTTTAAAACTAGAAAACAACATCTGTTTGAGACTATGTTTTGGTTTATTCATTCTGTCTCCTCCATATTCTTCACCCAAACCTGTAGTAAGCCAGTAGTTTAACTCTATTTAAAAAATTGAAAGAATCTTAAATCTTGTTTGTTTTCTTTTTAAACTATGCAAACTGAAAAGTATTACCTTTTTACAAATTATATCCTAAGATTAGCCATAAAAATTAATTTCATCATCCATTTATTTCCTGTCTTGAAAATCATTCTATTGTCTTTGTTTGCAAAATAATTGTAAGCTTAGAATAATTTACATGATGTATGGAGGAAAAAGAAAAAAACTTTTGAGTCTCTGATCCTGTCAGGTACTCTTTAGAGTAGCAGTGATGACCTCTTGTCCGCTCAGTGGATGGATGCTACTCTATTGTGGCAGCTTCAGGACATGCACAATTATCAAGGACAGAAGCTGTTCCAAGGAAAGCCAAGGTGGTCTTAACTATTCACTACTAGTTCAGCTCTGTTCTTTTCTTCCTCTGGCAGTAATGGTAACAGCAGTAGCTGGAGCAGTCTTGGTTTAGAAGGAGATTTGTATGAGGACAATTTATCCTTTCCAACATCAGACAGGTTGGTCCAGTCTAGAAACTTAAAAACTGATGAGTCTTTCACCACTAATGCATGATGTCATATTCTTAAAGAGAATGTGGGTTACAGTACCAGTATTTATCAACCTGCTTTTCTCCTGTATTTTGACATGATTCTGCTTGATAAATTTACATCTAATGAAACAATTCAACTATGCTAAGACATGACTGACATCTAATTGCAAAATGTGTGACTGTATGCATGTGTTTCTCTGCTTGCAATTTTTCATTCTACCAATTATTATTTCATTAAAAAGAGCTTGCTTCCTACAGGATTTCTGTTGGCTTTTCTTTTTTCTTTTTTTTTTTTTTTTTGTATGTAGTTTTATTTTATACATAATGAAAGCATAGAAAAATGTTTTTATTGTGTTAAAAATATATGTAAGTGGCACCAGTAGAAGTGCTAATTTTTTATTATTTATGAATTCCATAATATTCAAATGCCATATTATCTAAAATCAAATTAGAATAGTTTAGCTTTAAATTATTTTAAATTCGATTTTATTAAGAAATTACTTGGCTCTAAACATAATGGTAAGTTAGGACTTCTTGGTTATTGATAACTTTTGGCATCATTTGCAGTTCAAATTTTAACATGAAATGATGTGAGAAGCAATGCTTCCTTTTTTTGTCATTTCTCCCCTTTCCAAATTGTCATATGTCCTATTGTAACATTCATTTCTTACATTTCCAAGAAGTAGTTTATTAATTATTAATTAAGCCCCCCCCTTTTTTTTAAATGCTGCTATTTTCTTCAAAAAGTGATGGAGAAGATGAGAAAGATGAAGATCATGAGGACAATGTAGAAGGTAACTGACAGTTTGTTTTTTCAAAGAGTTTGCTTGTTTTTTGTATAAGATTTCCTGGAGGAGTTTTTTACAGTTTGTATTTGTGCATCTTCATCAGATACTTTGTCTGGATCTATTTATTTATTTATTTGTTTGTTTATTTATTTATTTATTTTTTTGTGGTGCTGGGGATTGAACCTGTGAGGCAAGCACTCTACCTACTGAGTTATGTCCCCAGCCCCTGGTATAGGTCCTTTTGAGCAGTTTGTATTGTTTGTTGCTACTAGTAAAGTACTCATTGGTGTAAAGACTGGACTATTTTTAAAGAATTTTTCAATTATTTGAGAAGAAATATATGATAATCTCTCCACATTGTTGTCATTTTCAAAATATAAAGATCTAAAATCCTTACTCATGTTATAATTTGGTATAATTATGGCATATTACTCTCATAGTATTTTCCTTCCAAACTGGTAATTTTTAGAACTAATGTTTCATGCCAGACTGGCATGAATAAGTAAAAGTGAAAAGATACTTCTAAGTGCCTCTGTAATTATTTATTCCTTAATTCCAGTTCTATACTCATGTATATGTATATGAGAGGAAAATATTAAAGCCTTCCTTAATGAATATAGTTCCACATATCTCAATACTAGATGTCATTGGCTTGTAATCCTTAATTCATATATTAGAATGCCTTCTGAATCTAGAAAATTTTCACATTGAATTGGAGTTTATGTTGTATTCAGATAATTGTTTAATTTTCCCCCTCTTATTTTTCCTGAAAAATGAAAATACTAATAACATCTTCTATAGAGTATCACATATAAATAAAATATATTTATGCTGTTTTGAACCAGTGGATTTTTGTTCTTTCTTTAGAAGTAGGCAAACTGAGAAAATGCTGAAAAGAATTTCTTGAAATGTACTTTATAAAACTGTTGAGTTTCCAATCAGTTTTATATTCAAGTGTCTTTGTTTGGGAAAGTTACATCCCATTTTTTAACCTAAAATCATCATATTTAAGATTATTATTAATTTTATTGTCTTTTGTGTATTAGACATTCTTCCTATAGGAAGTCTAGAAAGTTTTTCTCATCAAATATAAAGTCAGCATAGAACAGTATTTTTAGAATTAGCAATAGGCTAGGTAATGCTTGCTTTATTTTTATTTACTAAAAATGTATTGGGTTTGTCTATAAAAGTTGTGTACTTTTTCCCAAGTAACACCTGTGAGCAGAATTATTCCAAAGGCTATATATACATGGTATAAATGCATGTGGTAAGTATTTCTCCATGAACTAGTATTGCATAACTAACTTTACTGAAGAATTATTAGGCAGAAAGAGATAGAAGTTTATATAAATATGAATTTCATTTTAAAAATTTTCTTTTGACACCACCCAGGCTGTTCTGGATTTCTTTTGTGAGTAGGTAGAAATAAGGTTAATTATATACAAGTTAGTCATTACTCAGCTTTTAAGATTATCATAGGTATTTCTCATTACATAGAAAGTTATAGCTAACTTTTTCAAATTTGTTAAAGGACATATTTCTCTGGATTTACAGAAAGATTAAAAATTTTGGAAATCCTAAGGCAACAAACCTTTTTTATATAGTTGCATGGTATCATCGGCTCCTTTCCTTTTCACTAGTGGTAAGTGACCGCTCTAAAGAAAGAGCCATTGAGGTTTCCTGTCAGGTCAGGCAACCCTGAACTGGGAAACACTAATAGTACAGAGAATTTGGTGATCTAGCTTCCAACTCCTGACCTTTGCAGGATTTACAAATTGACTCACAGACCATGTCTTGTACTATGTACAACTACTTTTGAATGAGAATTATTAAAGAGAAGGGAGGGAAGAGATAATAAATTTATTTCTAGAGAATAATATGAACCAAAGTTTTAAAATTAAAAATTAGAGGCCAGCATCAATCCTAAAAATGATTTAGTAGTGATCTACAATGGCTTGCAGACTGTAACAGAAAACCAGGAATATCCACCAACAGCCTTTCCATTATTGGTAACATATTAACACAAAATCTACCAGTGTGCCCCAGGAGCTCACCTCTTGTGGAGTCAGGAGTCTAGGTCTCAGCAGTCCTTATTTAATCATCCTTAAGCAGGAGTGATAAATACATGATCTTGGTGCACAAGTCATTATTTTTGTAGTCAGTAAGGAAACATCCTTCTTTGTGTTAAAAGCCTAATTGTCATTAAACAAGAAAATAAACTTGAGAGCAGCACCTTTTTTTATATTAGGCTGTACCAGAAATTTAATGGTCTGGCTTTTGGGATTTAAGTGGTTACATATGACATCTCCCACCCACTTCACAAACACTATTTTGCCTAAAGAATGAAGTGATTGAGTGTGGAACCACATTGCCAGTGTTCATATCCTGGCTTAGTCATTTTACATTGTAAGAGTCTGGGTCTCTTTTGGCCTGAAAACTTACTTTTACCTGTAAAATAAAGGTGATGATACTTCATAGGGTGTTTGTGAGGATTAAAGGAGTTTATATATAAAAAAATTTAGAATAGTACTTAGGATATATATGTTATACCATGGTTTGCTGCTTTTCTTTCAGATTGTTTCTGTTTCATGTTTATTTTGATTGCAATGATAGCTTTATTTTCTCTCCTTTTACCTGTGAGTCATAATTTGACATAAATTATGACATATATAGTATTTGAATTCAGTACCTTACAATAGTATTTCACATTTGTGCTGTCACTAAAAGATCAAAGTTATTCCTTTGTTTTAGCATCATTTTTCCCTTTCAGAGAAATATTTTGTTGATAGTATGGTACGGTTAAGAAAATCATTCATTGAAATATATTTGTATATACTTGGAAACCAAAGTATTATGAGTTGAATTGATGAATTTCACTTCATATTGTTTAAATGTATTAGGTTTGGAGCAAGATGGAAAGATTCTGCTAATTACAAACATTGACATGGAACCGTGCACAGTGGACCCCCAGTTGAGAATTATTCTTCAGTGGCTTGTTGCTTCTGAGGCTGAAGTTGCGGAGCTTTATTATCATGATTCTTCAAAGAAGGAGTTTGTATTAGTAAGTACTTACCTTATGAAGTGGTTGTGAGGATACATTTGACAGTATATAATGTTCTTGTCATCTTGTTAGTGTAGTAAGATGCCTGTTGGCAAAGTGATTATATGCTTAGGCTGTGGAGTAGGCAGTTTGGGTTCAGGTGTCAGTTCTGCTACTTTCCAGCAATATAACCGTTTACTTAGTTGCACTATGGAAATTTAAGTATGGAATCTACCTTACAGGGTTTGCAAAATTTTAATATAATAACTGTAAAAATCAAAACGCTTAGCTTCATGCTGGTCATGCTCTAAGTTCTCCAACTAACATGCCATTAATAGGCATTTTATGGGTTCCTATGAAAGATTGAGTTATTCTTTATATTTATTTGATTCATAATTATTTTTAATAATTAATAAGATTCTTTCTCTGATAATCTAGTTTCCAGAGTATTCATTTTCAAAAGCCAATAAAAGTTTAAACAAGATATTTTTATTGAGTGTTTAGTATGTGCTAAGCACTTGTTCATTAAGATTTTCAGTTTACAGTCTTAAGGACTTTTTTCCCTCCATAATTGTCTTTATTGAAAACTTTGGTTTAATTGTATAGGGTGTTAAATTGTCTAGTGAATAACCAAGTTAGGTGGATCAATAATAACAAAACCGGAATACTCCAGTTACTCTTATTTTCTGATTCAGAATTTAGGAAGATATTGTTGAGAAAGAAGTATTTGAGAAGACATTATATACGTACTTTTTTATGTGTGTGTTTTGTCATTATTTTTACTTACATTAGACTTTTTCAGTGTAGGTTTCTGTTTGGAGTAGAAAGAGAAAATAGGATAGAAAGGAGTGCTCAGGAGATGAATTATCAAGGGAAAAGTATGGGTAGGAGAATTGTTAGAACTGAGCAGGTAGGCATACATTTTTTAAGAAGCTGAAGCAGTTAAGAGGCAAGTACAGAATATCTTTGATGATAATGAGGATAATAGAAATACTTTATTTTGTGTCTTTATGCATGATATACTAGTAATTCTGATATTTACACTGTTAAGTAGAACAAACAAACATTATTACCATAAGCATAAATAGAAAATGAGAGATAATCATATAGAAATAAAAAATATAAAAGTCTACTTACATAAGTGAAAAAAATAAAATAGATCAATATTAAAAACTTTTTTGTGCTTAAAAGGACACTTATCAACAAAGTGAAAGACAACTCAGAATGGAAAAAAATTTGCAAATTGTATGTCTGATAACAGTCTTTACCTACATATATACAGAATTCTTATAACTTATTAAAAAAGGCAGATAATCCAATTAAAAAAATGGGTATAGAGAATCTGAATTATAGTGGCCAAGTATGTGAAAAGATGGTCAGCTTCATTAGCTGTTAGGTAAATAAACACAGATCAAAACCACTGTAAGCTTCCCACCCTGTAGGAGGAATATAATCAGAAAGGTAATAACAAGAATTGGCAAGGATGCAGAGAAATTAGATCCTTCATATATTGATGTGAGAATCTAAAATGATGCAATTGCTTTGGAAAACATCCTGACAGTTCCTCAGAAAATTGAATACAGTTATTATCATGTTACCCAGCAATTTCTACTACTAGGTGTATGTGCAAGAAAAATGAAAGCATATATCCACACAAAAACTTGTGCACAAATGTCCTTAGCAACATAGGTAAAAGGTAGGCATGTCCTAAGTATCCATCAACTGTTGAATTGATAAGTGTGGTATATTCACGCATTGGAGCATTATTTGTCAATAAAAAGTAATGAAATAGTGAAACATGCTGCACAGTGGTAGAACCTTAAAATAATTATGCTAAGTGAAAGAAGGTGGTCACAAAAGACCACACATAATTTATGATTCTGTTTATATGAAATACCCAAAGTAGATTAAATCTGCAGAGGCCAAAAATAGATTAGTGGTTGCCTTGGATAGAGGGGGTTGGGAAGAAATGGGGAGTAAATTCTGATAGGTAGGACTTTCCATTTGATATGATGAGGAAAAACGTTCTCATATTGATTGTGTTGATAGTTGCATTCCTCTTGGTGACTATACTAAACATGTATGTGAATTCTGTCTCAATAAAGCTGTTTTTTAAAAAAGAATAAATATGGGACTGGGTTTGTGGTTCAGTGTCAGAACATTTGCCTAGCATGTGTTAGGCACTAGGTTTGAGTCTCAGTATCACATATAGATAAATAAATTTAAAAAAGGTCCACCAACAACTTAAAAATAAAAAAGGATAAGCATATTTACTTACAGAAAATTAAAGTAGCTTTTCAAAATTTAAATTACTGATCTTTCAAAACTTAAGAACTTATAGAGTAAATAGACAAAAAAGTAAATGAAGTCATGTTCTGATTAGCCTCAGTAGAGTTTATTTAAAACTGTATTTATTTATTTTTGTGTTGAGACATTAACATTTCTTAACTTAGAAAACCTTGTTTCCGTTGAGGCTGGAGTGTGTCTTCCAGAATAAAACCACACTATATGTTGTGGAAGGAAAATCCACATCCTTTTATTAAGTTTGACATTGTCTTTATTATTTTATGTTCCTAATTAAGGTTGTGGCAGATGTATTTAGTTAGGTGAAGAATTTCCTGTAGAGAGTAAGCCTCTGCACTCCCACACAGACTGTCCCTGGGGTGAGGTTTGTGGAGTTGTGTCTCCAAGCAGTCCTAAAGTCTCATTCTGTGGAAGAGATGTATTTATAAAGGGCAGGAAGGGGTAATGTTTAATTTGGGTAAAGGGGTGGTGCTTTAGAGGATAAGATCTTAGTATAACTGGGAAATAATATTTAGTTGGAAGCAGTAGAATTCTGTTTTATCTAATGATAAAATAAAAACTTTGTTATAAAATTATTTTCTCCTAACTTTTGACATATCTGTCTTTCTTAGCTTTCAAAACGATTACAAGAAAAAGGATGGAAAGTGGGAGACGTCCTGCAGGCTGTGTTTAAATACTACGAAGTGGTGGAAAAGGCTTCCACTGAGGAGAGATGCAAGTCTCTGTTTGATTGGCTCTTGGAAAATGCATAGAACAAATCCCCAAACAGTATATTTTATTATTTGTTTTGGGAGGGGAAGAAACAGATAAACATACTTAGGATAAAATTTGAGTAGTTAATATTAACATTTTAAGTAAATTGGGAGGAAAGTAAATATAGCTTTTAAGTGCTTTCTGTCCTCACAGTGTATATAGTTCATACTTTTGTAATCTCTGTCAAAATATTATCTTCACCTATTCTGTATGGTTGTGTAGTGTGTTAGGACCCTAAGAATGCTATGTGGAGGAAGGTCAACTGGGAGGTTTTCCGGGCATTGTCTAACATAGTGCTGCTTGAAACTACACTGAGGTGGCTGATGGGAGTTTCCATGATAAAGAGTTTTGCTCTTTTGCATACAAATGGTATCTGACTAATGACTATCTGACATCAAAAGTAAAATTGAGCCTTTTTTGATTTCAGTAGATTCATAGACTTTGGTCCTGCTTTTTTAAAAATCAGTTTTATTAACATAGATTAGCTATTAGAAGTTTCTTGATTTCCCCAAATTTTAATTTCTTAGTAAAAAACTTCAGTGTTTTAGGTTTTTGTAAACATCAAAAACTATGGTTTTCCCAGCCTTCCATCAAAGGACATTATCTGCCAGTGCTGCTGATTGTCCTGGCATGAAAGTGAGTATCTGTGTGTGTGTTTAAAGGAGAACTTGAATCTTCCCAGTGGTTTTTTTCTTCTTCTTCTTCTTCTTTTTTATTTTTTATTTTTTTTCTTAGTTAGAAACCCATTATTTAACATTAAAAAGGTGCTTCAAAATAAAATGCTTATGAAGATTGTGCAGTAAAAATTTTTGTCTTTCATTCTATAATTGAGGTTAAGGTTGCAAAACATTCAAATTTTTAAAATTAATGTTAAATATGGAAATACATTCAGAGGAGCCTAATAATGGTTTTCATTGTTGAATTTTTAAAAAAACTCCCTCCTTTTTCAGGAATTATTTTTTTTTCCTAGAAAAATGGGGATTTTCCATCTTCCAATGAAATATGTCTACTGTTTTGTAAAGTTTTGACATGATTTTTCTGGGCTCTCCATTTCCTAATACTTTGTCTTCAAAAACTGCAAGTTGACATGAATAAGAGGACTGAGATTATGTCTTGGTTTTGTATGTGTGTGTTAGTATGTGTAAGTTTTGGGTTCTTCTACTAGTGGATTTTGTAATTGAGGGTGAGTCACTTTCTGTGGGGGCTTTAATTTTGTTCCATTGCATTTTCTTTTGTCCTGAGCACTGACAGTTCTGGAAGCTGTAGAAAACATAGCATCTGCCAGGGAGTAGGAAATCAGGGCACTTACATTAATTCAAATTAAAAATTATGTTAGAGAAATGTGTTTTATAATGAAAGACTCAAATTTGCTTTTTAAGAAAAATGCCAAAAGCTATTTAAATATTTTGAGGTTGTATTGTAAGCTTTGGTTTTTCTCAGTTTAAAATAACAGACACAGGGGAGGCTTTAAACATAATTTTCCTAAAGGTTTTTCAAGTATTTTTAAAGGTGAAAAAGCAGGAAATGTATAACCAGAATTGTTTCTGTCTGAGGCAGCACTGGATTGGGTTTTAAATGTTAGGACCAGGAATGTTTGCTTTTGTTAACTATAAGGTAGATTAGTTAATTATCAAGTTTAGATTGCAGTTTTACAAGTAACTTTCAAATTGATTTAGTAATTTGGATGTATGTATGGGTTTGATTAACAGCAAAACTGAGTTCTGAATTTCTTTTAAAATAACATGATAATATAGTGTAGTTTTATAAAACTCTGTTTGAAAATGCTTATTTCTGTTAATAGAATAATCACTTTGAAGTAAGGTTTCCTCGTATTCTTTTTTTTTTTTTTTTTTTTTTTTGCTGGAGCTGTGCTGGGTTCAGAGTTCCCCTGTTTAACCATTACCTGATGACAGGCCAATCATTAGGTATTAGCATGTGTGGTAATAATAGTGGAACTCCATACTTAAAATCAATTCAGTGCAGGGGGATAGAGAAAATATTAACTATTGAAAGGTGTGAAAAGAGGTGTGGGTTCAGCATACTTATATAGAGAGAAAATGTTTGAGAATAGAGCAGTATCTCTTAATTAAGTACAGTCTAAACTTTCTTTAAAAGCACTTTGTGACTTTCCAGAGACACTCTAGATCTGTTTGGTTGCTCAGTCTTCAGAACAGCTGTGTGAGGATAGCTCTGTCTTATTTTATTACAAATTGGTTTTGACATATTTATATGGTAACATTGTAATATTGCCATTCTGTTCATTTTGGTCCTAATGAAATGTGTCTTTAGAACTGTTAAAATTGTGTTGTGCAATGGGTTGAATTCTTTTGCTTATCCATTTTAAAATTGTCCTGCCAACTGTGGAAAGAAAGTGAATGACACCTTTGACAAGGAGTTTTCAGAATATTATTTCAGATCTTTATTATTTCAGAATATTATTTTGCTTGGCAAAATATGCTTTAGGATGCACTAAAATTTTGTTAGCAATAGCTTAAAAAAAAAAAAAGAATATAAGTCTTTCATGTAGTTCTTTCCCTAAGCCAAGTTTAAATTACATTTACATTTTTGGTATTAGTAATGTTGATACTGAAAATATTTCCTGATTTATTCAAAGGATGATTCATTTATAAATTACATATGAAGATAACTATCTATTGGATGGTTTGATATGATTTAATGGTGTTATAAAACATTTGAGAGTGTTCACTCAGTGATGATATGTGATATCTTTATACTTTGAAACATGTTCTACTTACCTTTCTAGATATTTGATGTAAATTAAACTCAATTCATAATACATTTATTCTGCTTACATATGGGTTTTATGTTGCTGTTAGGAGAATTTAATTCCCTATTAAGTGCACCATGTATAAAGTGAAAGATAGTTTACCCATTTGACATTAGGTGACTTTGATGTTAGGGCATATTTCTTAAATGCCAAGTTTAATCTTCATTCATCATCAGAGTCCAGATTCAAATGTCTGCTTAATTATTTAGATAATATTATTATTCCACTTAATATCATCAGTTTCCCAGCAGTATATCACTTTACATTTTATGTTTTTCAAAAAAACTTTACACAGAATTTTTTTAAATGTGATGCATCCATACTCAGGGTAGGGAAAATACTTTCCTTTAAAAACCCTGTCCACCTGTCATCAGCACAAGAGAATTAGAGCAACAGGAGAAATAGAAAAATTGTACTGCAGAGTGAAATCTATTTTTTCTCATTTTCAGCAAAATCCCTGTGAGCATTTACTCATTTACTGTATTCCTGCTGTGAAGATGCAGATGCAGTGTTAGTCACTCTTGTCACTTTATTTATTTATTTGTTTACCATCCATGTACATTCCTTTCATATGAATAGAGTTGTGATTCTAGAAGTTCTCATTTTGTTTCTGTTGTAATGTTGAATACTATTTAATGCCCAGTTTTAATATTGCTGAATTTGCTAACTTTGGTTAACTGTGCAGTGTTAAAATAATCCACATTCTTGTTTAATTACTAGATATATAGCAAAAGCAGCCTTGAATAATTATAGCTGTTTATTTGGCTGTGCTCAGTTACTACATTATAATCTTGTACTGTTTAATTGTAACTTTTTTCCCTCTTCAGTAATTTAATGTTTGCTTATCAAAATATGAGCTTTAAGATGCACTAAAATTTTGTTAGCAGTAGCTAAAAAAATGTTTCAGAAATTACTTTTGTAATAATTTGCAATTATTTGTTCTTTTATCTTACAGTTGTTTAAGCCTGTGATTTTTTTTTCCTCTCCCAACTAAGAATTCAATAAATTTAAGAAATGTCTAAACTTGGTTTTCATCCTGTAATATCTTGTTAATATTCTCTACTGGCAAGAGCAAAGGCATATAAGACTGCCAAGATAGAAGACATAAAAGGATCTAAATGTTCATATCATGTTTTTTGAGAACAAGAGAAATTAGGAATATTTTTGATTGGACACTGAATTCTACCTACTAATATTTGCCTCTAAGTGTTGATGTATGTAACTCCAAAGCCTGGCTGCCTTGTTTTGGATTTAACACAAAGTAGAGTGTTATGATTGCCTTAGACATGAGCATAGTTATGAAATTCTTCTGGCCTGGTTTGAGCACTCCTTCTTAGTGTGTAGAGATACCCTGTTGCATAAGTCACACGAGAAACTCAAAAGTTAGTTCCTGTTTTTTTACCATTGGGATTTAACTTGGTTTAAGTTTTTTTTGTTTTCCTTTTCTTTTTCTTCCTTTTAAATGGACTGTTTTTTTCAGAGCAATTTTATATCCACAGAAAAATTGAGCAAAAAATAGTTTTCCTTTGCCTTCATCTCATACCTCTAGCCTCCTTCACTACCAACACCCCACAATAGTTTGGGACATTTATTACAATCTGTGAGCTTGTGTTAACACACCATTATCATCCAGAGCCTGTGGTTTAGTATGAATTCAGTCTTAATATTGCACATTCTGTGGTTATAGATAAGTGTATAATGGCCATTGTAGGAACATACAAGTATGGCTTGTCACTGTATTTTACTGTCCTAAGTATTTTAAACCCAGGGAATAGTTGTTACATTTTCATAACTATTTCAGAATTCTAGGAAATAATGCCAAACAATGAGAAGGCATTGTGTAAGTATGTCGCTTTCTCAAAGAAAACAATGAACAAATACAAAAAAATAAGAAAGAGATTCCATTTATTATAATTCCAAAAAGGAAAAATGGCTCAAAAGAATGGGAAATGTGCCTAAAGTTTATTTAACAAAGTGATCATTTATGATTTGTTTCGTTTGTATGAGTGTGTGTGGTACTGGGGATTAACCCAGGGGCTTGTTATCTGTGAGCTACATTGCCAGCCTTTTTTATTTTGCTTTTGAGACAGGTCTCACTAAATAGCCTAGACTGGCCTGGAACTTGGCATCATCCTGCCTCAGCCTCTGGAATTACTGAGGAATTATAGGTCTGTGCCATCATGCCTGGCTTCATTTGTTATTTGTGTCTTAGCTAAGATAGAGAGAAGAGGCAGTGTCAGGGCTGGAAATTTTTTTTAGATTTTTAAGTGAAGCTGTCTTGTATCTAGAGATGAATACTGCATACTATTTTATGTTGTGTGGATATTGTATACTCAGAAAAGAGTAAGAGGAAAAATCTTGTGTTTTTTGCAACGTTATTTATATAGCAGGAACAATAAAGAGTATCTTACATTTTTTTCTGTCTTGTAATTTTTTTTATTTTTTATTTTTAATTGTAGTTGGACACAATACCTTTATTTTATTTATTTTTATTTGGTGTTGAGGGTCGAATCCAGGGCCTTGAACGTTTTAGGTGAGCGCTCTATGGCTAAGCTACAACCCCAGCCCCATCTGTCTTGTAATTTTGTAATCACTCTGGTCTTATTTTTGTTCTCTGAATCAAGGAAGATAATATTTAGACTGGAATGAATAAAAATAAATATTGCAAGAGGGGATTGGAACCCCCCCTTCTGACTTAACTCTTGTCTTTGCACTACCTCCCCATTAACTAACTCCTGAATGGATTATTAACCTTAGAACAAGGAATTATAACTGGACTCAGAGAATTCTTCTCATTGATATGTTTTGGCCCAGTGTGATATTTTCTAAAAGTAATTACTGACACTTAAAAACAAGGAGATTTCCCATTGAAATATGTTTCATATTTTTATTTTCTTGAAAAATTGAAAAGCTCTATAACACTGATTGGAGTTCAACATGGTAACAACTTGGCTGGAGCCAAATGATCACTGCCCCTTCAGTCCTGGTATAAGTTCTCTTCTTCTTAAATAACTTGCCATATTCCCTTATTTCTGTTGTCTGCTGGGGCCCATGAATATTTGACATGCAGCCTCTGACTTAAAACAGATGAGTTAATGTGCTTAGAAAATCTGAACGACATTCTAGTAACTCCTTAGGAATGCTCAGGGGAGGGACTTCTAGAAATTACGGACTTCTGAGTTTATTGCTTCTGAGCAGAAAATAAATTAGAGAATGTGTGTGTGTGTGTGTGTGTGTGTGTGTGTGTGTGTGTATACATGAATGTATGTATATATGTGTGTGTGTGTGTGTGTGTGTGTGTATATATATATATATATATATATATGTATATATATATGGAATATGTGAGAAGAGGAGAAGCCAGTATAGGTTTACCAAGAACAGATTCTGTCAGATTTACATTTCATTTTTTTCAGTAGAATTATTCTCTTGGCATATTAGAACACCAGATAGTGTTCAGATTTTAATGAGGCATTTTATATGAAGAGAAAAACGTAATTATGATTTCATAACATTTAGAAAATGTGCTCCCAAAGAATTTGTCGTTAATACAGTAGATCATTGTCTACCTGAAAGTCATAGGTCATTTCATGTATTGTCTTTATATACAGCCTTGTGGGTATAACTTTGTTGTATATGCTGATTGGGAGCATTGGAGGATAATAGCCAAACATTAGAAACAAGAGGAGCAGTAAAGAAGTTTTGACTTCCTTCTGTCCTTTTACTAAACCACATATTTGACATTTTTCTCCAAAAGTACACACACCTGCTTTTTTACAACTATGGGTTTAAATATTTTCCTACCAATATTATATTTTCATGGCCTTCTTGATATAAAATTAGTTCTTCCCCTGTTCATTACACACATTCTATGAACCCAGGACTTCTAAATATATAAACTGTTACTAAGAGCTTAAAAAACTGTAGGGTTATCTTTTCAGAAGAAGGAAAAGCTACCTGAATAACTCCAATTAGCCTCTTACCTCTATTCTTTTTATAATGGATGTGAATGTTTGTGGGACAGGTGAGCATGGACTAAGAGATGACTGAAATGTTATGATTGTTTTCCTACCTGTGAGTTCCTTTCTTTGAGTCAACCTTAGATAGTTTGTGGCAAATGCTGGGAGGTCAGTTAAGCTACTTAAGCTAGTGCAGCCAAGTGGACTTCTTCACTGCCCTCGAACCCTAAAAAACCATGGCTACTGGAAGGAGGGGCTTTTGGTTTCATGACGAACTCTGCAATCGATATAGAGCTGGTGAGAAAAGAGGGTGTTGAATTGACAGTCAGATCCAGTGAGGCCTAAATAGGTTCAAGTGGCCAAGTGCTCTGAGAAGGTAGGGGAAAATGCTAGTTCTTATCTAAGTGTGGAGTGGTGGGAATGAGAAACACTGAGAGCGGCGCTCAGGGTCCTAACAAGAAAAAGGCCAGGTCAGGTGCGGTGACACATGCCTGTAATCTCAGTGGCTCAGGAGGCTGAGTCAGGAGGATCACAAGTTCAAAGCCAGCCTCAGCAAAAGCAAGGCACTAAGCAGCTCAGTGAGACTCTATCTCTAAATACAATATAGAACTGGGGATGTGGCTCAGTGGTTGAGTGCCCCCAAGTTCAATCCTGGTAGCCCCCGGCCCCTGCCAAAAAAAAAGAAAAAGGCCAGTGCCAGTCACCTTTACAGTCCCACTCATAATTGTTAATATGCATGGATGGGCCAGACGTACAATTGACTACAATACAGAGCCCTGGTGAAGGGGCAGAATGAGAGTGGGATCAGAGATGAAGAATTTGGTTTTGGATATGTTTAGGTTAATACCTTTGTGTGATATCCGAGTGCCAAGCAGTCCGTGACACTTCTAAAATTAAGATGTGGTACATGCAATACAAGTACTTGTATCTGTTTTTTTTTAATTTGAAGTTTTTGTTTTTTTTTTTATTGTAATGATAGCGTTATAGTTTTATTTTCTCTCTTTTTACCTAGGATCACTTGCAACTGTGAGTGGAAATATGTTTGAATGACAAAGGCTACAGTATTAATTTATTAATACTTTTAGTCCCTACCTTTATGGAGTTTAGTGAGGCAGAGAGTCGTTAAATGAATAATTATTTAAATACTAATGACTATTGTCTTGGGGGCTTGGGTGCTAGAAACAGTAATCAAACCAGGGCTGAGGCTTCCACTAGGTTTGAGCTCAATAAAAACCACTGAAAAATGCACTGGGCAGGGGAAGGAGTTTTTTTCCCCCAGTAAAGCAAAAGGCACACACAAACAACCTGAGGAGAGAAGTTTTGGGGCTTTTCCATTCCATCTGGAGCATGATGCGATGTGGCACATCTTAAAAAACACTTAAAAATCTTAGATGGCTCTCACTCAGACAAACCCAGGAAGTGTAGTTTGTTATGCTACAGTTGATTTGACGTGTAGGGCATGGCAGGTGAGTCAGATCATGCCTGCATTCAGTCTCCACTACCATTTTATAAAGCACAGAGATGAACTGAACCATCTATGTCCACAACTTTTCAGTGTGTTGAAGGAGCTCAAATTCTGTCAACTTGTTTTCACTGAAAGACAAAAAGGCCGTTTTGTCTGAAGAAAAATGTGGGGTGACCTTGAAAGTGCTTTAAATGTCTGGAGAGCTTGTAGTAGAGACAGATTGAAACTTGTGATCTTATGGGAGTGAACTTACGGGAGAAGGATCAGTGAGTGGAATTTAGTGGTGGATTTCAGCTTATGATCTCAGCTGTGTGCAAATAGGTGAGTCCCCCTGAAGGAAAGGAAGTATGCTCATCCTTGGAACAGTTTCTGTGGTGCTGGCTAATCACTACTGCAAGTTTGATAAGAAATCCAAACAGCTCATGACCTTTGTGTTCCAATACATACTTTCCCACACACTATTTTTCCCCCCATAGTAGTTATTAAAATCATGGGGTCAAGGGAAAAAAAAAAAGATTCAAAGAATTCCATATCCCTGAATGATGGAGTATCTTCTCTAGAGAGGTTTTCCTTTTGCTTCTCACAGGTGCCTGAGGGCAACTTCGAGCATCTTAATTTAAATTCCAAGCATTGAGGCTTTCTAGATCACCAAGGTGACTTGACATTGTATTGCAAGTCTAGGCCAGGGCCTATGTAGGAAGGGTTTGGCCCTTTGGAGTTACAGCTACCCTTTGTTGGGGAGAGTAGACAGAATTGACTTTTGCTTTCCTAGTTCTAGAGGTTGCCACAACACTATCAATTTTTTTTTTTTGTTTTTGTTTTTTAGGATTGAGAAATATTCTTAGGATGAAAAGTGACTTCATGTACTTGGATTACGTATTGGGGTTCTTCAGTATCTTACTAGCTGTTTCATGCTTTCATGTTTTAATATTTTACTCAACTTTGCCTCCCAGATAAC
Source organism: Spermophilus citellus (assembly GCF_964194105.1). NCBI lineage: Eukaryota > Metazoa > Chordata > Mammalia > Rodentia > Sciuridae > Spermophilus > Spermophilus citellus. Next base: position 45,991,277 of record NC_138182.1, on the reverse strand, counting down.
CAATTTTAATATTTCTCCCCCACCTCAGTACTAAGGATTTAACTTAGGTTCACTCTACCACTGAATTATCTCTCCAGCCCTTTTTTGGTTTCATTTTGAAACCAGCTCTTGCTAAATTGTCCAGACTGTCCTGAAATCTCTGATCCTGCTGCCTCAGCTTCCTGAGTCACTGGGATTGTGGGTGTGTACCACCATGCTCTAGCCACTTTAAATAGTTAAACTTATATGTAGAACTGATCTTTCTCCCTCCCTTTCTTCCTTTGTCTCCATGTGATTTACCATTGTTATCCTTTTTATTTTATATTACATTTGTTACTTCCCTTTATGAAAGAGCTATATACACTTAAGATTAAATTCTAAAAGGTATAAGAATGTCCAGTGACAAGTGGTCATCTCATCCCTCTCTAGCCACAAAGTGTTCCCCCAGAAAGACCACCATTACCAGTTTCTGGTATTATAGCATTGTTTTGTATAGGACACATTTATAAGCTTGGATTATCTGTTGTAACTTATAATCAAATGTGAATTTGAAAGTGACCCTCCCCACAAAACAACAACAACAACAAAAAAAAAAAAAAAAAAAAAAACAAACCCAGGAAATGATTGATGAGCATAGTCTTTGAGTCAGGTTAGTGATTCCTTCTAGGAAGAGGGATGCTACAGGGGACACTGGTGGTGCCAACAATATTCTTTTTAAAAAATATTAAATTATTTATTCTAATTTGAATGCAAATCATTTTATATTACACATATAGAGCACAATTTTTCAAGTCACTGATTATACACAAGTATTTTCACACCATTCATGTCTTCATGTATGTACTTAGGGTAATGATGTCTAACTCATTTCACCATCATTCCACCCCCTGCCTTCTCCCATCCCCTCCCTCCCCTTTGCCCTATCTAAAGTTCCTCCATTTCTCCCATTCTCTGCCCCCATCACCATTATGAGTCAGCATCCTCACATCAAAGAAAACATTAGGCCTTTGGCTTTTTGGTATTGGCTAACTTTACTTAGCATTATATTCTCCAACTCCATCCATTTACCTGCAAATACCAAGATTTTATTCTCTTTTAATGCTGAGTCTAATGTTCCATTGTGTATATATACCAAAGTTTCCCTATCAGTTCATCTACTGAAGGGCATCTGGGTTGGTTCCACAATTTAGCTATTGTGAATGGTGCTGCTATAAACATTGATATGGCTGGGTCCTGTTTTAAGTCCTTTGGGTATAAACCGGAGTAGGATAGCTGGGTCAAATGGTGGTTCCATTCCAAGTTTTCCAAGGAATCTCCATACTGTTTAGATTCTAGACTGGCTGCACCAATTTGCAGTCCCACCAGCAATGTATTAGTGTGCCTTTCCCCCCCACATCCTCACCAACATTTATTGTTGTTTGTATTTTTGATAGCTGCCATTCTGACTGGGGTGAGATGGTATTTTTGAGTAGTTTTGATTTGCATTTCTCTTAATTGCTATAGATGTTGAACATTTTTTATATGTTTTTTGATTGATTGTATATCCTCTTCTGAAAAGTTTCTGTTCAGTTCCTTGGCCCATTTATTTATTGGGTTATTTGTTTTTTGGTGTTAAGGTTTTTGAGTACTTTATATATCCTAGAGATTACTGCTCTATCTGATGTGCTTGTGGTAAAAATTTGCTCCCATTCTGTAGGCTCTCTACTCACCTCACTGATTGTTTCTTTTGCTGAGAAGAAGCTTTTTAGTTTGAATCCATTACATTTAGTGATTCATGGTTTTATTCTGTTTCTTGATTTGAATGGTGGTGTTGTGGTTTGGATGTGAGATGTCCCCAAAAAGCTCATGTGTGAGACAATGCAAGAAGGTTCAGAGAAGAAATGATTATAGGGTTACAAGAGCCTTAACCCAGTTAGTGAATTAATCATCTGATGGAATTCATTGCTAACTGAAGGCAGGTGAGGTGGCTGGAGAAGGTGGGGCATTAGGGCTTTGGGGTATATATTTTGTGTCTGGCTAGTAGAGTCTTTCTCTTCCTGCTTCCTGATCATGATGTGAGCTATTTCCCTCTGTCACACTCTTCTTTCATGATGTTCTACCTTACCTCAAGCTGACTCATCTCAAGCCATGAGGAATAAGCCAGCTGTCTATAGACTGAGACCTCTGAAACTGAGCCCTCAAATAAACTTCTCCTCCCCTGAAGTTGTTCTGGTCAGGTCCTTTAGTCACAGCAATGAAAAAACTAAACAGGTGGTTAAACTGTTCAAATAGATTTTGTGAAATTCTGTGTGTACATTTCATATAATACATGCACACACACAGTATTTAAAAAACAACTGCAAAACTTATCATCTTAAAAACCAGCAGAGAGAACAGTTGAATTACCTGTAAACCAGATTTGATTTACAGGAGTGTGCTTATTAGTTATGATAGAAGCTAAAAGAGTGGTTTCTAATATCTGCAAAGTGCTGGCTGAAAAGGTCAAATCTAGAATTTCTTATTTTTTAAGAGTACACATAAATTTAAGGTTGAAAGAGTTTATAGTGAATCATGCTGAAAAAAAATACTGAAGGATGCATTATTTTTACAAAAAGGAAATTGAGCTCATAAGGAAATAGTGAAGAAGCAGTGCTTAAAAGAATTAAAATAGAAAATGGGAAAGAATGAACACCTAAATGCAAATGTGTTCATAGAATAATTCCTGTGTACTATCTAAGGCAAGCAATTCATAACCGTTGACTCCAACATCAGCTCTGCCTCCAGTATCCCTGATTTTCACATGAGAAACTCAGGCTCAAAGAGGTTTACATTTCTTACCTGTTGGACCTAGTGGTAATTAATGTCCGGGGCTGTAGGGCTCCTAAGCCCATGTCGTGCCCATTATAATACACTGTATCACCATATTAGAAAACAAAAAGATAAAAAGATGACAGTGAAAATCACCTGCAATAACAGAACATTATTGACATAGTGGTGTGCTTCTAGTCCCCACCCCCACCATGTTTCTATCTTATACAATTGAGATTTTCCTTATAAATATTTATCAAAAACGTTTAAATTATTTATTTATTTATTGGTTTTTAGGTGGACACAATATCTTTATTTTTATGCGGTGCTGAGGATCGAACTCAGTGCCTCAGCATTGCTAGGCAAGCACTCTACCACCAAGCCCCAGCCCCAGCCCTATCAAAACACTTTTAAAAACCTCATGCTGACCTTTGGGCTCTTTAAGTTTGGTAATCAATGAATCTTGCCATTATCTTGGCTGGAAATATATTAGAGCTCTCTGTTCTGAAGGGTATATAGTTGTATTTTGTTTGCTTTGAGCTTCAAGTTGGTACAGCTAACAATCTTTATAATGTTAAGAATTTTAAATAGGTATTTGAGAAGGAAAATAATGTAAAAAAGATTTTTAGTTGGCTTCCAGAAACTGAGCAAAGTATTTATTACCTCAGCTTAACTATAGTCTTCTTCTTTCCTTGTCTCCAATCATAATTGCCTACCAGAGCTGACACCAATAGAGGCTACTTTGTGCATGGTTTCCTTGACCCTCAGAATCTAGTGTGAAGAAAAAGTCACAAAAAGAACCGATGTCCTTTCCAAGCTCTTGGTGCCTTTTGCACTTACCAGGTGGCTTTTCTTTTGCCTTCTTGTCATTGCTGATCCAGTCTTACCTTGCTCTGGCAAACATGCACCTCCTCCTCTGTACTGTGTTATACAATGTGCAGCCTTTTGCGTTTCATACCTTTGGGTAATCACTGAAATATCTTTGATGTCTTCCTCTCCCCCTGACTCCTGTCTCCAAAAATGATGAGGGAGGAGGTGATATGGAGAGGAGGGAAAGATGGCAGGTGTCAGGGGAAACAGTCTTCACCTGGGGGAATGGGTAGAGAAAGTTTGACATGTGATACAGCGTAACACCACACTCCACACACTCCTTAGTCATCAGAGACACTCAGTAAAGCTCTACCTTGTCTCATTGATTCTGAATTAGATATGTAGTTATAATCGTTAACTTTATTATTTATTTGATGAAGTATGCTGAGTCCAGAAAAAGGAAGATGGCTCAGTAATATCAGATGATGGGAGTCACCAAGAGATGTGTCACATTTCATAACTAAACAGTCTAGAAGGTAAGTAAGGGAAAGGCACAATAAATTGGTTTGATTGCTGACTTCTATTTTTACATATATGACAGACAATACATTCTAATGCACTGACCCGTCTGCTGGAAATAATTGACCATTCTGTATAAAATATCAATCATCTTCCTAAATGCATTGATGAGCTAGCATGAAGACAAGGAATATGTAGGCCAAAAACCTAATAAAGGTAGAAATGTAGAGCTGTGTGTTGCCGGTAAAACTGACTTTGGCTCTCAAGGCTTATCCTGAACCTCATTGAACTTTGGGTTTGACAGACTAATGGAGCATGGGAAAAGAAAACCAAGTGTATTAGGGTTCTCCAGGATAACAGAATCAATAGGGCTGTGTGTGTGTGTGTGTGTGTGTGTGTGTGTGTGTGTGTGTGTTTATCAATTAAAAGATCGATTGATTTTAAGGAATAAGCTCACGCAGTTATGAATGCTGACAAGATCTAATTTGCAGGGCAGTTGATGCTGCTGTTTCAGGAAGACAGTTGGGAGGAAGAATTCCCTCCATTACAGAACCTCGGTCTGTTTACTCTTGAGGCCCTGGACTGATTGGATGAGGCCCACCCACATTATAGAGAGTAATCTGCTTTAGTGAAAGTCTACTGATTTAAATATTCATCTTATTTAAAAATGTTCTCTCTCATAGTAGCATCTGTACATATTTGAGCAAATATCTGACGAAGCCAAATTGACACTTAAGATTAACCATTGGACCAAGCTTCAGGGCCTGGCCAAAGTATAGACTCCAAAAGGTCATTCAGTGGGTACTAAGTTATAGTTAGGTAGCAGAAGTTTTTGTGTGTGTTGCATATCAGGGCAACTATAGACTATGCACTGTGTATCTCAAAAAGCTGGAAGAAAGGATTTTGAATGTGTTCTCCATAATTAAAAATGGTAAATGTTTAAGGAGACAAATGTTTACTAGATTTAAATGTTACACAATGTATTCATCTATTGAAACATTTTATAGTACTCCATAAATATGCACATTTTAATATATTAGTTAAAGTAATTTAAATTAAAAAAAAAAACTATACAGTAAAGGATGAAGTTGGGAGTGGGGGAAATATCTCCCATGCTGGGGATTGGAAGAATACTTCTCTGTCCAAACTTCAGTAGTGAATCAGTGTGATGACGGGGTCTAAAACCCCAGAGTTTAATTTATTTTAACATTTTCCTGTTAATTTAATTTTCTGTTAATGCAACTATGAGAGGCAAAGAGAAATCACCATAAGGAGCCTGCCTTCAGTGTGGACTTCAATTACTCCCAAAGATAAAGTTGAAAAAATTTTTGATTAAAAATATTTAAAAACCTGGGCTGGGGTAGTGGCTCAGTGGTAGAGCACTCACCTAGCATGTGTGGGGCTCTGGGTTCTATCCTTAGCACCACATAAAAATAAATAAATAAAGGTATTGTGTTCAACTACAACTAAAAATAATATTTAAAAAAATTATAAAACCATGAGTGGAAGTGATGGAGTGGGAACCAGCCCAAAGACTTCAGATGTTGATGTTTTTAGACACAATAAAAAATAGCTATATTTGATTTTTTTTTTCAAGACTGAAAAGAGAACCTAAATATGAGCAGAGAACCATTTCACATCTACTAGGTTGGTAAAATAGAAAAGATGCATAGTATCAAGTGTTGGAAAGGATGCAAAGAAGTTGGGACCCATCTCCATTGCTGGTGTAAGTTTAAAATGATGTGGCCACTTTGAAAATTGAAAAGTTTCTCAAAACGTTACATATAGAGTTGCCATAGGACCCAATAATTCTACTCCTAGTACTATACCCCTGAGAGTTGCAAACAACTCCACAAAAACTTGTGCATGGATATTCATAGCTTTATCCATGGTAGCCCCAAAGTGTAAACAATCCAGATGTCAGTTAACTGATGAATGGATAGAATGTTTATACATGCAATGAAATTTTATTCAGCCTTTTAAAAGAGTGAAGTACAGGTAAATATTACAACATAGATGGACCTTTAAATGAAGTCTCAAACACAAAGAGATCCAATATTGTATGATTCCATTTATGTATCATGTCTAGAACAAACAAAGGACAACAGTAAACAGATTTATGGTTAACAGGGGCTGAGAGGAGAGGGAAATTGGGAGTGACTGTTGGTTGTATGCTTTCCTTGGAGTGATGGAAAGGTTCTAGAATTAGAATTGGTGATGTTTATGTAACTTTCTGAATACACTAAAAACCACTGAATTATATATTCCAAAATGAATTTTGTAGTGGGTAAATTATATCTAAAATATTATATGACAGAGAATATTTTTTTAAAACATAAGACTTTAAAATTGAAAAAATAATTGAAATGAAAGACTCAGCAGTTGGGTTTGGCAGCAGATTAGACATAGCTGAGTGCCGCAGTCTGGCTGGGCACAATTCAGGAGCCACTTGTCAAAAAAAACTAACTTTATTTTTAGAACTACAAACGCCAAACAAAACAGCTCCTCAGGAAAAAACCCTCAGAGCCCAACTGCCACCACCGGCTTCCCCAAGCCTCTCACCCCCACACAAACCTCACCACCTCCCACAATCCTCCTGCTCTTGAGGCTGATTGGCTGGGTCGCGTGGGCGGAGCCAAAGAAGTCCCCTAATGAGCAGCTCCGTGGAGGAGCCAATCAGCTAGTTGTTGCTGGGGCTGCTGTGAGCCAATTATCAGCTGGCAGTCTGAAGGGCAGGGAAACAGCCCAATGAACATCACCGCAGAGGAGCCAATCAGCTAGATGTTCCTGGGGCCGCTGTGAACCAATCATCAGCTGGAAGTCTGAAGGGCGGGGAAACAGCCCAATGAACATCACCGCAGAGGAGCCAATCAGATGTTGCTGGGGCCGCTGTGAGCCAATCATCAGCCGGCAGCTGGAAGTTTGCTGGCAGCTGGAAGTTTGCTGGGGCCCCTTTGGCTGTGGCTCTCAACATCTCCCCCTCTCTGTTTAAACAACAAGCATGTGGCTTAGGGACCGTGCCTGCCTTAGGTTGTCCAATACTACATATGGTCCTTACCCGTCTTCGGATGAGCTGACCTCAGGGCATCAGCCTCCTGTCTTAGGTTGGTACCATTGTAATTGGATCTTACCCGTCATTGACTACGGGTCCAGTATACAGCCACACCTGTGGAGAGGTCTTTGTCATGACAAGCAGAAGGGAGGAAGATACACCAAGCCAATTGACGGCTTTTGTTGGAAAAATTGTACAACCGATGACATCATCAGTACAAGTCGCTGCACCAACAGATAGTTCACAATGCATACAAGGGAATTCACAATGCATACAAGTGACACATAGTTTAGGCAAGTTCTGCAAGCAGTTCAGTGATGGCTATTGCAGAAACTGTAGATTAGTTTTATCTTTGTCTTCACCGGCACTGGGATGAAGATAGGAATTCTAGCAATAATGGCTAAAGAAAAAATTATGTAACATTCCAGAAGGCACTAAAAGAAAACAATTTTCTTAACAATTTACATTATTTTGAAGAGAAAAGAAAACAATTTTCTTAACAATTTACATTATCTTGAAGAGAATTATTAAATATAATGAAAAGGAAAGGTGAAAGTAAACAAACAGATCTGTTAACCTTTTTTGTTTACATATTAAAACAATTCTTAACAGTTATTTACCCAATTTAAATTAAACCATTTAAATCACGTGAATAAAAAAAATATTTGGATCCATTTTTTCATGAGCGCTCATCATATATGATATATGGACATACGTACATTCAAACATATAACACAAAACACAAGTGTGCACACATAATATAATACAACACATAACATAATAGTAAAGGCCTTATAACTTTTTACAGGTGAAATCTCCATTGCAATGTTTAAAAACTCTATAGTAAAAAAAAAAAAAAAATAGAACTGATCAGCAAAACATTAACCTATGTCTGTATGAGCTCAAAAAACAAAATAGAACTTCATGATATAGGAAAGGGCAATAATAAAATAGATATTGAAAAAAGCATCCTGGTTCTGTCAAAGATGTAAGGATAGCCAAATTGGAGTTTTGGATATCAGCTGTTATGGATTTGAGCCAAATCATCTTCTTTTTGGCCTGTAGAAATCGCTTTAGTTAATCTCTCTGGAATCCAAATCGGCTGCTGTTCTCCCTGTGGAAATACACAAACAGGCCCCCGACTCCAGACAATCACTGGGTCAGGACTTTAGTTAATCTCTCCGGAATCCAAATTGGCTGCTGTTCTTCCTGTGGAAACACACAAACAGACCCCCGACTCCAGACAATTACTGGGTCAGGACCTTTCCATTGTCCTGTTAGAATATCTTTCCAAAGTACCTTGGGCTTATGTACATTTTTTGGACACATATGCTTTTCTGCAGCACTAAGTCCTGATGAATCCAAATTTAAAAAATTTAGAGTAAAAAGGGTTATTTTAAGTTTATCTTTGGGGAATATATACCCCTTCCCAATTCCGTCTTTTTGCTTTAATAAGTACATTTTAATAGTTTGATGAGCTCTTTCAACTATGCCTTGTCCCTGTGGATTGTATGGGATTCCTGTTATATGAGTAATGCCAAATGATGAGCAAAATTGTTTAAAAGAGGTAGAAGTATAGCCAGGGGCATTATCTGTTTTTAACTGTTTTGGAATGCCCACAGTGGCAAAATTTTGTAAGCAATGAGCTATAACATCTTTAGTTTTTTCTCCGGAATGAAGGGAGCCCATAAAAATCCAGAAGAAGTATAAACTGTAACATGCAAATATTTTAATTTTCCAAATTCTGGCAAGTGTGTGACGTCCATTTGCCAAATATGGTTAGGTATCAATCCTCTAGGATTGACTCCAAGATTAACTTGTGGTAAAAAGGTCACACAATTTTGACATTGTTTTATTATTTGTCTAGCTTGTTCCTTAGTTATTTTAAAATGCTTTTGTAAAGTATTAGCATTGACATGGAACCTTTTATGAAAATTTATAGCTTCTTCTAGAGTAGAGAAAATATGTATGTCATGTGTAGTTTTATCTGCTAAATCATTGCCCAAACTAAGGGCTCCAGGCAATCCTGTATGTGCCCGGATATGTCCTATAAAGAATGGATCTTTTCTGTTCCAGATTAAACTTTGTATAGTGGAAAGCAAAGAGAAAACAGTAGAAGAAGGGGAAATCCTACCAGCATCTTTAAGGGATACTATAGCATTAACTATATACTGACTATCAGAAAATAAATTAAATACAGAATCTTTAAACATCACAAAAGCTTGTAATACTGCATTAAGCTCTACCTTTTGAGCTGATTGTTTGGGTACTAAAAATGTAAAAGTTTGATCAGGGGTAACTACTGCTGCTGTACCATTATTGGACCCATCAGTGAATATATTTGGAGCATTCATGATAGATGTTTTTCTTGTCATTTTTGGAAAAATTATAGGGTGCAATGACCAAAAAGACAATAAAGGATTAGATGGTAAGTGGTTATCAAATGAAACATTAGATTTGCACGACTATTGCCCAAGTATTTAACTCATTAGCTAACTCATCAATTTGATTCATAGTATATGGAGTAATAATTTTATTGGGAGAATTTCCAAACACTCCCTTTGCTGCTTTTATTCCTTTGAGTATTAATTCTCCTACAGCCTCAGGAAACCTAGTAAGAATAGTGTTAGGAGAATAAGATAAATGTATCCATAATAGTGGACCTTCTTGCCAAAATACTCCTGTAGGAATATTTTTTGTTGGTAGTACAATAAATAATAAAGGCAAACTTATATCAATTCTATCCAAATGCATATTTTCCATATATGTTTCAATGATTTTTAATGCCTTTCTTGCTTCAGGCGTTAACATGCGGAGTGAATTTGGATCTGATGGACCTTTTAGGATATCAAATAAAGGTCCCAACTCTCCTGTTGGTATACCTAGATGAGGCCTTATCCAATTTATGTCTCCTAATAATTTTTGAAAGTCGTTAAGTGATTTGAGTTGATCTACTCGTATTTGAATTTTTGGTGGACGGACCATGGTTGAGGATAATAGAACTCCTAAATAATTAATTGGAAAATTTAATTGTACTTTATCTATTGCTATCTCTAGATTATAATTTTTTAATAAGTTTGTAAGTGTGGCATAACATTCCAGCAATGTGTTTTTATCTTTATGTGCTAATAATACATCATCCATATAGTGAAATATTTGTAGTTCAGGATTTTGATTTCTAAGTGGCTGGATTACTTTGTTAACATAAATTTGACACATAGTTGGGCTGTTAGCCATCCCTTGAGGGAATACTTTCCTTTCATATCTCTGATCAGGACCTTCATGATTTAGTGCAGGGATAGTAAATGCAAAACGTGTACTATCCTCAGGAATTGGAATTGAAAAAAAACAATCTTTAATATCTATAACTAAAACATACCAAGTTTTTGGCAAAGCAGACAATTGAGGAATCCCCGATTGAGCAGGTCCCATAATGACCATTTCATTATTAATGGCTCTTAAATCTTGCAATAATCTCCATTTACCAGATTTCTTTTTGATGACAAAAATTGGAGCATTATGGGGAGATACAGAAGGTTGTATATGTCCTTCCGCTAATTGTTGTTTGACCAGATCATGGGCTACTTGTATGTTTTCTTTAGTCAAGGGCCACTGAGGAACCCATACTGGTCTTTCTGATTTCCATGTAATTTTTATTGTCTCAGTGGCCCTTTGTGAAAATCCAACCCATGTCTGTCTGTTCCTTGATCTATTTGTATTGGTGCTGCTATACCTTGTTCTTGTTTTCCTAATCTTTTTCCTTTCCTAAAACCTTGTCTAGCCATAATAGTGGGTGCATTTTCATTGATATTATTTGTTAATGTCAAACTTAATTGATCTAAGACATCTCGTCCCCATAAATTTACGGGAAGATGATCCAATACATATGGCTGTATAGTTCCTTCACATCCTTCAGGATCCTTCCAATCTAATACCATTGCGCTTCTATCGGGATTAGTCGACACTCCTAGGACTTGAAGCGTTTGAGTGGCTTGTTGTAATGGCCAATGTTTTGGCCATTCTTGACGAGAGATGATGCTAAGGTCTGCACCTGTATCCAGTAGCCCATTAAATTCATGTCCTTGAATATTTAGTTTTAGCATGGGGCGAGAATCTAAATTTAAAGAAAGCATAGCCCAATCTACACCTGTGGAGCCTAATCCCTTGGAACTTCTTTCTACAGCATGACTGGAAAATTTATCATGTAGGCTTGGTATTATTAGTAACTGTGCTATTCTATCTCCTGGTGAAATTACTGATATACCCTTTGGAGAAATGGCTATAATTTTTATTTCACCTTCATAATTGGGATCAATCACCCCAGGACTTATCAAAAGTCCTTTTAGAGTAGAAGAGCTGCGTCCCAATAATAAGCCTACTGTTCCTTTGGGAAGAGGTCCTTTTACCCCTGTGGGAATGATTTGAACTCCCATCTCTGGAGTTAGTACTGATCTGGTGGAGGCGCAGATGTCCAACCCTGCGCTCCCTCTGGATTGTCTGATGAGGGATCTGATGGACAATGTGTCCTGGTCACTACCCTGATGGGGTTTCTGGGTTCCTCCAGTGCTCCGTATATTTGTGGTTTGGGGCCCCGGAGCATTGGGGCCCCCTGTCCATTTTTTGGCAACGGAGCCCAATGCCTTTCTCCACGATATCGTGGATAAACACTTGGTCCTTGTTCGTTTTTTGATAATGGAGTACCCTCTATGATGGTTTGAGAACAGCATTCATTAGCCCAATGTAATGGAGTACCCTCTATGGTGGTTTGAGAACGGCATTCATTAGCCCAATATCTCCCTCTATGGCATTGTGGGCAAATACCCGGTATTCTACTCCTTTGATACCTAGTTTTGTTAAACCCTCCTCCTATGGGGCAATTCCTTTTAAAATGTCCTGTTTGTTGACAATTGTAGCATGTTCTTGGCCTGGCTTATAAAGCCTGTTTTACTGCAGCTGCCACAATTTGCCCTTGTTCATTATTGTCTCTGGCATCTAAAGCCTGTTTTACTGCAGCTGCCATGACTTGTTCTTGTTCATTAATGTCTCTACATAATTTAATATATGTGTTTAAATCTTCCTGTTTCCATGGTCTAATGATATCTCTGCACCAACGATTCGCTTGGTCATAAGCCAGTTGTTTTATTAATGGCATTGCTTGTTCTGTATTCCCAAAAACTCTGGTAGCTGTTTGAATAAGCCTATCTACAAATTCAGCATAAGGTTCATTAGCTCCTTGTATTATCTTAGATAATTGACCTTGTAAACCTCCATGTCCTTGTAAAGTCTTCCATGCCTTAACTGCATCTACAGCAATTTGTAAATATACACCAGGATCATATGCAATTTGTTGCTGCCGATCCTCATAAGGTCCCTTTCCTAACAACATATCTAGATTTCTCTGAGGATAACCAGCTGCTGCATTTCGCCTAGCCGTCTCCTTGCAAAATTCCTCATTGGCAACCTTCCATAACAGGTATTGTCCTGCATTTAGCACAGCTTTACAAATATTAGCCCAATCTGCTGGCATCATGTTTAAGTTGGTAATGGATTCGACCAAGCTTACAGTGAAGGGTGCTTGAGGACCATATGTTGTTACAACCTCTTTTAGCTCCTTCACTGTTTTGAAATTTAAACCCTGGTAAATTCGCTGCCCTCCTACCTCAAATACAGGGCATACTTGAGATCCTGTCTCAGGATCCCAACTATCAACTGCGGGGGTTGGGAGTCTCCTAGCATATGGAGGTGGTGCTGTTGATTGGACACTTATGCCCTCTGGTGATAGAATGCTGTTAGTAGCAGTCTCCTGTAGAGGTGGTGCTGTTGGTTGGACACTTACGCTCTCTGATAGAAAGGTGTTATTAGCAATCTCCTGTTGTAACTTTTCCCCTGATGGCTTTTTCTGCTCTAAACTTCCTTCCTCTGTCTCACTAGCTCAAAAGACCTTCTCTTTTACTTGAATCTTTTCCTCTTTCTGACTAACTTGAGAGACCTTCTCTTTTACTTGAATCAATATGTCTTCTCCTTCCTCTACCTTTGTCTGAACTGAAGGCTTTGGACTAAGCAAACCAGATACGAATGTCCACGATGTTAATGTGCCAACTGGCAGAGTCCCTGGGTTGTTGTTTTCTATTCTTTTTAAATCTTCACCATGATGGTCCCACTGTGATATATCTAACAACTCCTCCTTAAAAAGCTATGGGCTACATTTTTGTATTGTATCAACGTATGCCCTGACTGCTCTTGATTTTACTGGGAAGCCTCCTTCCTCTAATAATTTACTTAACAGTCTTCGGTTTGTTTTTTACTAATTTCTGATCCCGTATTTCTACTATAATACAACCCAACAAGATGACACCAAACAAAACCGAGACAGAATGCAATAAAAATGGAACAATAATTCATTATATCAGCCTTTCTATCCTCCTGAAATGTGTACCCGTCCTTTCTCCCTATCTGTTCCTCAGACGCAAATAGTTTTTCCTCAGATGTGAGTGGTTTTTCTTCCGTCTCACTCATCTCCAGGGACAGGCAAGTTAAAATAAAAATGAAGCAAAGCAAAAGAGGCAACTTAGAATGGCTACCCATCCTCTCGCCCTGCCCTCAGGGGCGAGCAGTTTACTTACCCTCAGTCGCTCCCCGTGCGAGCCACCAAATGCCACAATCTGGCTGGGCACAATTCAGGAGCCACTTGTCAAAAGAAACAAACTTTATTTTTAGAACTACAAACGCCAAACAAAACAGCTCCTCAGGAAAAAACCCTCAGAGCCCAACTGCCACCACCTGCTTCCCCAAGCCTCTCACCCCCACACAAACCTCACCACCTCCCACAATCCTCCTGCTCTTGAGGCTGATTGGCTGGGTCGCATGGGCGGAGCCAAAGAAGTCCCCTAATGAGCAGCTCTGTGGAGGAGCCAATCAGCTAGATGTTGCTGGGGCCGCTGTGAGCCAATCATCAGCCGGCAGCTGGAAGTTTGCTGGGGCCCCTTTGGCTGTGGCTCTCAACAGCTGAGAGAATTGGTTAACCGAAAAAGAATGATCCAGAATGCAGGACAGAAAGACACCAATCAGATGTATGAAAGAATGTTGAAATGACATTGGGGGGAAGAGGATCTAACACACATCTAGTTAGTATAGCCAAAGAAGTCCCCTAATGAGCAGCTCCGTGGAGGAGCCAATCAGCTAGATGTTGCTGGGGCCGCTGTGAGCCAATCATCAGCCGGCAGCTGGAAGTTTGCTGGGGCCCCTTTGGCTGTGGCTCTCAACAGCTGAGAGAATTGGTTAACCAAAAAAGAATGATCCAGAATGCAGGACAGAAAGACACCAATCAGATGTATGAAAGAATGTTGAAATGACACTGGGGGGAAGAGGATCTAACACACATCTAGTTAGTATAGCGGTAGAGAATGAGGCCTAATATTTGAAAAGATAATTGCTGGAAAACTTCCAGACCTAACAATTCTCGAGCAAGAAACAGAATACACATTAAATTTTCTGGGGAGAGTAATATATGTATCTGTCTACTTTTCTGGACTATTCAATAAACAAGCTAAAATTTATAGAGTAATCAGTAAAAGAAAATAAATTGTATCTATTTTAAATTAGTAGAGGAAAAAAACGAGAAGATGGAAAAAAACTGAAGAAAAAAAATAGCACCCAAATAAGATGGTAGATGTAAATCCTGCCTCCCTCATTCCCCTCAGTTGTTCCTGAGAGAATTCCTCAGTAAAATTCCTGCACAGATATATCTGAGTCTATTTTCAGGGCATCCCAATTATGAAAGAGTGGAAATTAGGACAATTGTTTGGGAAATGAATGGGCATTAGTTAAGTTGGTCTTGTGTGTGCCCTGTGATACCACAATTTGCTATGAGATATAGAATGATCCCCAAAGGCTCCTGTCTTGAAGGCATGGTCCCCAACTGGTGGCAATATTGGGAGGTGGTGGATACCTATTAGGAAAATTTAGGTTATTGGGGGTATGGCCGTGAAGGGTACATTGGGACTCTGGCTTCTTTCTCCGTGTTTCCTGGTCGTCATGAGGTAAGCATTTTTGCTCCACTCTGCCCTATCTGCCATGATGTTCTGCCTCACCACAGTACCAGAATACAAACCGCTCAACTGTGGGCTGAAACCTCTGAATCCATAAGTCAAATCTTTTTTTTCCTTTTAGATGATTGTTGGAAGGTATTTGGTCATAGCAACGGACACCTGACTTACACAGATATAAACTCCAGAGAAAATCTTGCATACATACCAGGAGATATATACAAAACTGCTTATAGTGGAATTGATCCCAATAGGAAAACATTAGAACCAACCAAAATGTCTATCAACACTAGACTGGATAAATAGTGATATACAGTTGGCCCACCATGTCTGTGGGTTCTTCATCTGAGGAATCTACCCAACATGGATCAAAAATGTTTTTAAAAATTTGCACCTGTACTTAACATATAGACTTTTTATTCTCATTATTTTCTACACAATATAAACAATTATTTACATAGCACCTACATAGTATTAGGCACTATAATGAAGAGATAGTATATAGGAGGATGTATATAGGTTATATGCAAATACTATGCTATTTTATATGAAAAGGACTTAGGTATCCTCAGATTTGGGGATCCACTATGAGATAACTGTTTACCTAATGGAATTTTATACAACAGTGAAAAAGACTACAGCTGCATGCATCAGCATAGATACATTGTAAAAATGATAGCAAAAGCAAACAAATTATAGAATGATACAAAAAAAGGAGTCCATTTAGAGCAGATGGAAAGTTCAAAAACAGATAAAACTAAACATGTTGTTAAGGAGATACACACATACATATCTATGTGTTTATTTACACATAACTCTTTAATAGTCATAGATGTATGCACACACATAGGTACATATATATGTGTATATTACTATAAAAATGTAAGTGAATGACTGATAGGAAATTCAGGATACTCAATTACCTATATAGATGGAGAAAGGGAGGAGGATGCAACACAGGCTTCTAAGGTACCAATAATATACACTGTCCTTGGATGTTTCATTTTTCTTCAAATTATGCACAACCTTTATATAATATTTTAAATATATGCTGTATTTTAAAAAAATCATTAGATGATATTTAAATGTGGTTCAAAGAGATTATGGGTGTATTAATTAGGTGTTTTCTGAAATTTTTGCAAAAAAAGAAAAACATTGAAGCAAAATAGAGTTTAAAAACAACTAAAGATAGTTTATTAAAAATATTTTTTTCTGCTTCCTGAATTGCCCATGGGAAAATTACACAACCTTGAATTTTCTCAGCAGCCTCTTAAAATTGCGGTGAGTGGGGTGAGGAGACTGCCTTCCATGGAAGCAGTGAGAGAAGAGGCTGCAGCTGCCTGTCTTACCTCTGCTTCTGCCTCGCAGCCCCTGAGGTGCTTGGGCTCTCGGTAGGTTGAGGTCCTCTTGGCAGTCTGCTCTCTGCAGTGGTTCCCAGGCACACTGGTATCAGCCAGGCTAGACTGGGCTGGCTGGCTGCTGTGGGGACCCACTGCCCTTTCCCAGGAACTCCTGCAGCCTGTCCCACATGGTTCACTACCAGGGAGTGCTTGAGACCAGCCCTGGGCCATACCCGACTTCACTACAGGGAGAGGGAGTTTGGGGAAGCTCAGACTGCAGAAGCTCAGACTCCCTGTCCAAAAGCATTCACGGTTGCTCTGCTCTTCTACAGCTGCAGTGTCACTTTTGAGCCTCAAGGTGGTACAGCTGCACAGCCTACCACTTAAGCAAGCCTGTTACACCTCCCAAAGCTTGCTTCGGCACAGAGAGTCTGAATGAACCATGTCTCAATCTCCTGCATTTCTTGTTTCAAGTAGGCTGACTCTGAATCCAGCCTGACCTCTGCAGTCTTTTCTTGCTGGTTCATCTACTTCCTTCCCCAGTCAGAATTGGAATGGCTTTCTCAGTTCTTCTGGTCACTGAAAAGGGACCTCTCTCCTGTCTAGGTTCAGTTTGCAGTTTCAGGTGAGAGCTGCCCCCTGTGTGGTGAAGCCTGTCCTCATAGGCACCACCTAAAGCTGTGGCAGGCACGCAGCAGAGGGAAGTCAAGGGGGCTCCTCAGGTCACATCATGCTCATGGGAGCAGAATGCACCACCAGCATCCGTCTTCTCAGTTCCTTCCTCATTTTACCCATTCCCTACCTCTTCCCTCACAAGTGTCCTCAGTCACCCCCTATTAGCATTTTTGGAATTTTCCATTAATTTTTACCATATCCACACCATTTGTAACTAGTTTTTATTCTAAGTATACTCTAAATTTTAATCTAAATTCAGTCTGCTCAAGTGTCACTTTTTCCATAGACCTTCCTCAACCACCATGTGAATAGCAAAAATATTACTCTTTGGATTCATCAGCATTTTGTTACTGTGCCTAAAATATCTGATATAAACAGATTAAAGGAGGAAAGATTGGTTTTGGCTTATGGTTTCAGTGGTTCAGTCCATGGTCAGCTAGTTCCATTGCTGTGGTGAAGCAGAGCATCATGGCAGAGAGGGCATGATGAAGTAGAGTCGCTCAACTCATGGTGACCAGGAAGTAGGGGAAGGGGCCAGGAACAAGGTAGAGTCCCAATGGCCCACCACAAGGTTCCACTCATTCAAGTAGATCCCATCTCCTATAGTTTAAACCACCTCCCAATAATTCCATCTCAATGAGGTCAGAGCCCTCTTGATCCCATCACTTTTCCAAAGCTCCTATTTCTGAACGATGCTGCACTGGGGACCAATCCTTCAACATCTGAGCCTTTGGGGGACATTCCAGATATAAATCATAACACTCTTTAATCCTTTTGTTGCTTTCTTAGCCCTTATTCCACCTGACCTAAATGTATATTTTTTTGTCTATTAACCCACAAAAGCTTAAGGCTCCCAAGAACCAAGGCTCTGCCAGTTTTGTTCCCTGTTGTGCTCTCAATCCTGAAGCTCTTTGGTATTTTTGGGCATTTACCAAATTTTTGTTGGAGAGGTGGGTAGATAGATGGAAGAAGGAAAGGAGGAAAGATTTTACTCCTCCCCAACAGCGAGTGGGAAAAGTAGCATACTGGGAGTTAGCCACTAGTTACCTACTAGACTTTGAGCAGGTCACTTGACCTCCCAGCACGGCCTGTTTCCTAATCTGTGAAGTAAGTGGAATGGACTTCACGGCCTGAGGTTCCTTCTTTCCCTTGATGGTTTTCGGTTTTATGATAGGTGCCTCTGAAAGGGGCCAAGGCCATCAGCCATGTAGCAGATATACACACACACACACACACACACACACACACACACACACACACATACATACCAGGGATTGAACCTAGGGGTATTTAACCACTGAGCCACATCCCCAAACCTTTTTATTTTTTATTTTGAGGCAGGATTTCAATAATTTGCTGAGACTGGCTTTGAACTTGGGATCCTCCTGCCTTACCTCCCAAATCATTGAAATTTCAGGTGTGCACCACTGTGCCTGGTGACAGTATGCATTCTTTTTTTTTTTTCACTTGTAGTTGGACACAATATTTTATTTATTTTTATGTGGTGCTAAGGATCAAACCCAGGGCCTTGCACTTGCTAGATGAGTGCTCTACCCCTGAGCCAAAACCCCAGCCCAACAGTATGTATTCTTGACAGTAAACAGTCTAGTACTGAAAGATGCATTTGTGTATGTGAACAAACACAGAAATTCCTTGGTAATCTTTAAGTCTTTAAAAATATTCTCCTTAAGAAAATCTCCAATGTATCCATCTATGCTTATATTTCCATCTTAAGCTCTGGTCTACATGCTAAATGGTTTTATTTTTTTCTGATAAAGGATTTAAAAAAAAAAGTTTCATTTGGGCTCTTCCTAGGCTGTCTCTTCTCATTAGTGACATTATGTTGGGAAAGATGCCTTGCTCCTCTTTTTCTTCCAATGTGATAAAAACATTTCAGAATAAAGTTGTGGTAAAAGGAATCATCTGGTTGTGCCATAATTTTCTTCTATTTGGTTGTAATTATTTTATAGGATTGATATATATATATATATATATATATATATATACATATATATATATATATATATATATATATATCTGGTGTCTAGAAGACATTAAAATATTTTTGATGGATGGTCAGTAGCATGAAGGGGAAAACTTTCATATCCTGGGATGTGGGTAGAACTTTATGGAAGTAATTCTGTCTTGTCCAGGGGAGGAAATCTTTGCTCCTTCTAAATGAGCTGGAGGAGAGAAGGCAGTGCCATTTTATTGTATCCTGATGGATTCTCCAAGTCCGCAATTTTAAATGTTTACTCTCTTCTCTTTATAATGAAAGCAAAACAAGATAAAACTTAACACTATTGTGG
Source organism: Spermophilus citellus (assembly GCF_964194105.1). NCBI lineage: Eukaryota > Metazoa > Chordata > Mammalia > Rodentia > Sciuridae > Spermophilus > Spermophilus citellus. The sequence goes on along the minus strand of NC_138182.1, from coordinate 45,971,761 downwards.
TAGGCAGGGTAACTCCCTACACCACAGATGTCCAGGTCCTTTTCCCTAGAATCTGTGACTATGTTACCTTACATGGCAAAAGGGTCTTTACAGATGTGATGAAGTTGGGGACCTTGAGTTGGGGATATTAATACAGATTATTTAGGTGGGCCAAATCTAATCTTTTTAAATTGGGAGAATCTTCCCCAGTCATGGCCAGAGAGTGATATGATTACAGAAGAAGGGTCAGAGAAATGTGAGATTCCTGGCTTTGAAGATGGAGAAAGGGGCCAAAAGTCAGCAAAGGCAAGCAGTCTCTAGAAATTGAGAAAGACAAAGAAATAGACTCTTCCAGAAAGGAAGGCAATCATGAGGACAATCACAGTAGCCCAATGTGACCTGTATCAGACTTCTGACCTCCAGAACTGTAAAATAATAAAAAATGTAAATGTTAGAACAATAAGTGTATGGTAATTTATTATAGCATCTTATCCAATATGGTAGCCATTGGGGCTGCTAAGCACTTGAAATGTGGCTAATCGAAATTGGGATGTACTGTAACTACAGAATGCACATAGACTTCAAAGGTTTATTGTGGAAAAGTAAAACACCTCATTAATTCAAAATTTATTCATATTACATGTTAATGACACTATTTCTAACTTGCTGGTTTAAACAAAATATATAATAAAATTTTATTTTACTTTTTAAAACTTTCTTAAAAATGTAACTGTTAGACAACCTAAATCACACACATGGCTTGCATTTGTGGCCCAGAAATGCGTAGATGCTTCAACAGCATGCAGTTCTCTTGATAAAGGTTTCAGAAGGCGTCTCATGCTTTCTTGTGTCTTCCTGTAGGTGAAGCTGCTGTATTCGTCTTTACATCCTTAGTATGTGATAGAATGAATGGCACATGCTCCAAAAAGTAGTTATTTGCAGAGCATGCATTTGATGTTGCTGACCCTAGAAAGTGTTTGACAACACAGTAGTAAATTTGTCCTGAGCACCGCTGTCCTGAGGGAACTAGAAACTGTGGTTCTAAAACAAACAAACAAACAAATAAACAAAAAAACCCCAGGATGCAACAGTTGAGTCTTTTTCCTTTTGGCCAGTATTTCTTGCCCTACCTTACCCCTCGTGAACAGGGTCATTTGCTATCATTAGGAAAGCAAATGTCAAAAGGAGTTAGAAGGGCTGAGATTGTAGCTCAGTGGTAGAGTGATTGCCTAGCAAATATAGGCACTGGATTTGATCCTTAGCACCACATAAAAACAAACAAACAAACAAATAAATCAGATAAAGGTATTGTGTCCATCTACAATTTAAAAAAATATGTACATATTTTTAAAGAGAATTAGAAACCAAAAGGCAGACTCAGGTGTCTGAGACCAAACACCAAAAGCATCCATGGAGTAGTTTCTGTTTGGCCCATTTCTTATCTTTGTGACAGTTTCTCAGCAATGCAGAGAAAAATGGCTAGAGCTCAGAATTAGGAGACTAACTTTCCATTTGAAATTTTGGTTCTCTCATTGACTCTATGATCAAGCAGGATCCCTGTAATTTCTTTTATTATACACTGATAAAATGGGCAAATGTTAATATTTATTAGTACTGAAAACTGTGAAGATTAATTAGTGACTCAGAAGTAATTTTTAAATATCATGAATTATTTGCCTCAGTAAAAAAATTATCATGCACAGAATTTGGAAATCTTATCAGTTGTTTCAAGACAGCTTGACAATGACATTTGTGGAATCTACTGTGGTTCAACAGTTATAATAGGTCCAAAAGATCACATTTGAAAGTGTCCACCATGATAATATACAACCTAATGTTGTTAGTTTTTTATCCCTCCCGTATGAGATCATTGCTTAACTCAAATGAACTTTGTGCCATTAAAAATGGGGAAATACAATTTATTTCAATGCCATTTGAGTCTGTTTTGAGGTATTGTGGACGGAAATATCCTGGTTACTTGGTTGAGATGATTCATGTAGTAGGGCAGTCTGGGGAATAAACTTTATCTTGTCCTCATCTTTATTTTTGTTTTCTATATGGAAACTAATCATTTGAGGTTGGCAACATGGATTTGGGCTACATTTCTTCAATAAATTTTTTTCTATGTTTCTTTACTCTCAAGTCCCCAAATCTCCAAATCTAGGCTGTTTTTCAAAAGCAAACCTGCTCATGAGCCCTCCAAAAGACTGCCAGCCCATTAGAAATTACAGTGAGTCCTCTCTGAGGTTGTTAAAACTTAAGAATTTTATTGCATTTTGGTCAAAACCAAAAAGTGTTAATCCCAGGAGAAAGAATGAAAACATTGTCAGTGGAAATGGTTGCCTGGCTGAGCACATTTGTCTGGTCCTCATGCTGGGGTATACCAGGGGTCATCAAGGAGAAAATGCTGATGGCCTGGTTATGGAGGATACCACGTGTTCCTGCCTTCAACAGACAGTATGGCTAGTTTGGTTAAATACCAGTGCATGTGCAGACCTATTCCTCACCAGTTATTTTTTTTCCTGATGCTTCTAGAAAGTCTGTAAAAAGACAAATGATATAGCCTGGAGATAATTGACCATCCTGTCACTATGAAAATATCAAATTCACAGAAAATGAATATCATACCTGCCAAAAAAACGGACTATAAAGTGAAAGGATCAAGGCATTCAATGCCTGCAGAGAAAATAATAGAAACACAGTCTGACTGTTCCATAAGAGTTTATTATAGCAATCTATTCTAATAATATTTGTAAGATTTATAATAGCTATATATGTTTATATTATTCAATTACACTATTTTAATAATCTCACAAGGTTCCTATTCAATATTGAAGACCATTTTATTAAGTAAAATTGTATTTTCATTGACAAAATATATTTTGATTTTTTTTTTTTTTACAGTGTCGAGGGTTGAACCCAGGACCTTGTATATGCTAGATAAGATATTCACTGTAAAGTGAATATCTTAAGGTTTTGGAGACTACTGTTATACCATGTACAATTAAGCACAGCAGGATCCAACTTTAAAGACATGCGTGTTGCCTCCCCTTCCCTTCTCCCTTCTGGTGAATGAATAGTCTTTGTCCATGTAATGTGACATTCAGTTTGAAGGCTGTTGGAAGCAATGTCATTTGTTCTCCATTTATTTTCTTCACTTTGCAAGTTTGCAGATTGAGAAGCCACAGGACAGTCTGTAACCATCATCACAGCTTATCTTTGTGAGGGTGATTCTACTTGCAGTTTGGCAAAGCATAGAGGAAATGTGGCCTTTGGTGAATAGCCACTTTCAGAGTGGTCCAGCACTGAGAATGGTACTTATGGGCAGGCAAGTGAGAGAAAATTATTTTTGCTCTTGGAGTTCCTGGCACTTGTAAGGGAGGTTGGTGGACATTTCATTGGCCAACTGTTTTGTAGTTAAATATATCTTGGATTGTAGCCTTTGAAAAGACTGAGATGCAATTTGCAGTGGAATCACCTGATTGGCTTATTCCACCTACAGGTCTGATGATTCTTACACTAGACCTACAAAATTGCAGCTCCTGGGGATGGAACACCCAGGAATCCAAATTCCCTTAGATAGTGTTAAGGTTAGAATAGTTTTAGATTTACAGAAAAGCTTCAAAAAGAATACAGAGAGTTCCCATATGCCCTATACAGTTTTCTTTTTTTTTAATATCTTACATTAGCATGGAATATTTGTCACAAATAATGAACCAATACTGATAGATTATTATTAGTAGTAATAATAATAATAATAATAATGATACAATTGTTACATATACACTTGTAATTGTAGTAACAATAACAGTAAACAAAGTTCCTACATTATTTAACTTAAGTCCTTTTCCCATGACAAGAGCGTATCCTGAATATAACATTACATTTAATGGTCATGACACAGGTTCCTCTCAACTGTGACAGTTTCTCCGACTTTTCTTGTTATTGTTGACTTATGACAGTTTTGAGGGGTGCTGGAGAGTACTTTGTAGAATGTACCTCAATTGGGGTTTGTTTGATGTTTTACTTATGGTTGGGGCTTACGGGTATTAGGGAGGTAGATCACGGAGGTAAAGTGCCCTTCCTCTTATATCCCCCAAGGGTACACATTATCAATGTGTGTCACTGTTGGAGTTAACCTCGATCACCTGGCTGTAATAGTTTTCCACGATAGAGTGGTTCTTTTCATTTTATCTTTTTATACTTTACTCTTTGGAGGGAAGTCATTGTGGGTAGCCCCCAGTTATGAAGTGGGGAGTCATACTCTGAAATCTTCAGAGGAGTGTAAGCTAAATAAATTGTGGAATTCTTCTGCATGGGAAATTTGCCTATTCCTCCAATGTATGTATGCATGTATTTATTTATTTATTCATTTATTTATATTGGTATGGACTCATAGATGTTGGGTTATAATCTAGGACTATTTTATTAATCACATCATTCCTTTTGTCTGCTGATAACTTTTACAAGTGGTCCTTGGGTATCTTGTTTTAATTTACATTTTATTTTATTTATTTGTGAGGTGTTATCTTGCTGTGTTGCTCAGGCTGGCTATCTTTGAACTCCTGGTTGACAAGTGATCCTCCTGCCTCAGTCTTCCAAGTGGCTGAGATTACAGGGGTGGGCTGCCATGCTTGGCTCTTAAATTTATTTTTTTAGCCAGGTGTGATGGCTCATGCCTGTAATCTCAGTGAGTCAGGAAGCTGAGACAGGAAGATCATGAGTTCAAAGCCAGCCTTAGCAAAAGTGAGGCACTAAGTAACTGAGTGAGACCCTATCTCTAAATAAAAAACACAAAATAGGGCTGGGAATGTGCTCAGTGGTTCAGGGCCCCAGAGTTCAATCTCTGGTCCCCCCCCCAAAAAAAAATTAACTGATATATAAACATAAACATTATGTATATTAATGGTTACCATGAGATGTTTCAATACTTGTATACACTGGGTAATGTTTAAATCAGGGTAAACATATCTGTCCCCTCAAATACCTATTGTTTCTTTATAGTGAAAACAATCAAAATTCTTTCTTCTGCTTTTTTTTTTGAGATATATAGTACATAGTTGTTATCTAGTTATCCTACTATATAATAACACATCAGAACTTGCTCCTGACTGTAACTTAGTACCCATAATCAACCTTTCCCCAACTCTCTCCCCCACTTTCTCTCCTCGCCATTCTACTTTCAATTCCTGTGAGATCAACCTTTTTAGATTTCACATATGAGTGAGATCATGTGGTGTTCATCTTTCTGTACCTGGCTTATTTCACTTAACAGAATGATATGTAGTTACATCATGTTGCCTCAAATGACAGGGTTTTATCCTTTTTTGGCTGTAAATTATTTCTTTGTGCATATACCACACACTCATCCATTTATCAGTTGATGGACACTGAGGTTGTTTCCATTTCTTGGTTATTGTAAATAGTGCTGCAATAAACAAGGGAGTGCAGGTATATTTTCAACATACTCATTTCATTTCCTTTGGCTATTTATCCAGTAGTGGAATTGCTGGACCATATGGTAGTTCTCTTTTTAGTTTTTAGAGGACTGTCCATACTGTTGTCTTCAATGGCCATACTAATTTACATTCCCACCAACAGTGTTCAAGTGTTCTTTTTTTTCTCCAAATCCTCTCCAGCACTTGTAATCTTTTGTCTTTTTAATAATAGCCATTCTTAAATGGTTTGATATCTTGTGTTTGATTAGCATTTCTCTGATAATTAGTGATACTGAACATTTTTTCCATATATCTTTTGGCCATTTCATATGTCTTTTTCAGAGAAATGTCTATGAGTGTCTATTGCCCATTTTCACATTGGGTTGTTTGTTTTTGTTTTCTTTTTGCTATTGAACTTTTTTTTTCAGTTTCTTATATATTCTGGATATTAACCCCAGCACAATTTATTAAAAAGACTATCCTTTGTCCAATCATGTTCTTAGCACCTTTGTTGAAATCAGTTGGCTGTAGATGTGTGTGTTTGTGTGTTTGGGGGGAGGTGTGGGCGTGTTACATCTAGGATCTCTATTCTGTTATTCTTGTGTCTCTCTGATGTAATCTAATTCTTGTGGTCTTGGGAAACACTTCTGGCACATTCTGCCACTACAAGATGCTCCAGGAATCCACATTTTAACAAGCTCTATCATACTCTAAAATTCAAAGTTTATCATTTCAAATTTCCAAATACTCTCCTATTGGTAGATGTGGGACTGAGTAGGAAAAAAAATCTCATAGAATTTGTATGTATCTTCAAAATCTCTCTCGGTTTATTTGATAACATCTGAAACCAACTGCTGGGAAGTTGAGGTCCCTCTGAAACTGAGAGCAACTTCCTCATACTGATAGTGGAGGCTAGGGGCTTCCTCCCACCCTGACCTGGGAGATGCCAAGGAAGCTGAGGATGGAGACTTGTTCCCATCCTTGGCCTGTCTAGCACAGACTAACTAAATCTATCTGTGTGTATTTCCTGCCTTTTGTTACACTTTGCCACCTCTTCTCTTTTAAAAAGCTTTCTTCACCCTCAGAGCCACCAAAGGTGGAAATTTGAAACAAACAAACAAACAAAAACTTTCTTTTATCTTCTTTCAAGGTGGCTTTCTTACCAGTTTGAATATTGTGGAGCAGTGAGTAGTGTAGCCTATTCTCTTCCCTGTGGCAGCAACAGTATCATTTGGTCACACATCTATAGCCAAGGCATGTACAGAGAGACAGTTATTCAAATCTATCAAGAGACTATGAATTTAAGAGATCTATTGTATGGCATGCTGACTCGTTAACAATGTGTTGTATACTTGAAAATTGCCAAGAGTTGATTTTAAGTGTTCTCACCAAAAAAGTATTTTAGGTAATACATATGTTAATTAGATAAGTTAGCCATCCCACAATGTATGTGTATATATATATATTTCAAAACATCATCTTGTACACTATAGATATGTGCAAATTTTACTTACTAATAAAAAAAATTTTAAAGAGACTAAACCAAGGAAAATCATCAATGAATTGCTTTACTTGGTGTCCCAGGCCTTCTGGGCCACAGACACATCACTGAAGAGGATGATAGTTGTTCTGAGTAAACCCAGCTCCTTTCAAAGAGGATATTAAGCTATAGCAGATGTTTCTTTCCTTAGGACTTTTTAATGACTTCTCTCTCAGTTTTGCATGGGGAAAGACTTGGGCATAGCAAAGCTGAGGGTTAGATGTCATTCAGTGAGAGGTAGGCCAGATTGTGGGTGAACCTGGGTGAAGGAATGGGACTATTTATTTAGGATATTGAGTGTGTGTCTATGTCCATGCAGGCTTGTACATGGGCAAATATTTCTTCAATTTACCTTGAAAACCACCATCTGTTTTTCTAACTGGGTTAGACTGCTAGTCGCTGCAGCAGAATGTGCATGCTATGTTGGTGCAATGAATCATGCACTCAGTACCCATGTTCATTTCCTACTGATCACTTTGCAGTGATATAGAAAATGCTCCCACAGCACCACACCACTCCAGCAAGAAGGGAACCGATGCTTACTTTTTCCTGGGCTCTTCCTTAGCTTCCATATCTGCCTTGGCTCCTCTGCCATAGCTGAACATCTGTCTACCTTCCAGAATGCATGTGGCATTGTTTCTGTTAAGTGATAACAACAAAGTATGTATACTCCTTGGCCTTAGGACATTTTAAGAGTATTGAATGTACAGTCTCTCATGGCTAAGAGTCATGTGTCAGTTCTTATGGGTATCTTCACGTTATCCATTTTGATTATTCTTCCTCCTCTATCCTGTGCTATTTCTCCAATCCTCAAATCCTCATCCTGGGTTCCACAGAGGAAAAATGTAAGGACTTTTCCCAGGTAACCTCCCCTTAGCAGGCTACACTGTCAACAGCAGCTGTCCTCCAGGTATAAGTCTTGGCACACCCTGTACCATTCTGGAAGCATTTGTGCTGTTGAGCACAGTAGCTGGTATTGATTACTTTTATTGGGGACTGGGGGTGTTGTATTTGATCTCAGAGGGCTTTTCTACATCTGTTGCTGTGCTTGAGTTTATGGCAGAGATTCATTTGAAATGGGATTTATGTCTTTTTTTTTCCATCTGAGGCAAGAGTGCAGATGGGTTGTACTTTTAATTTTCTTGCTGCCACCTGGGGAGAATTTGTCATTTCATTCCTAAAGGAAAAGGAAAAAGAACTACATCTGACATAATCTAATGCAAGTCTGCTCTAAACAAGTCCTACAACTCTAGTACAGCAATTCCAGCAATTTGTGTGATTATCTATGTCTTTCTGCACAGGATCTTTCAGTGAGAAGACAGGCATTTCCATTCAAGTTTTGGGTTTTTTTTTTTTCCTCCTTCGTATTCATAAAACTCCTAAAGGTATAAAGTGATAATTTGACTGGAAAAACTAGGTAAATACAATTCAGCAACCAAATTGTAAGAGAGCTGTATAAAATGGATGGAGATACACCTAAGGAAGAAAGATTTTCATGATTCTGGGTTTGAAGAAAGCGCTAGGCGGAGCTGGCGGTCTTGCCAGTAGGATGGTGACCCCAGGCTCTGGCCTACCATCTGCCTCCTTCCCGGTTTCTCAGGGTGCTCTTCTATAGCCTCTGGCTGCTCCGCCTGAGTTTTTCTTGCCAGTTCCTCTCCAGGCCTGGCCCCCCACTGAGGAGGTACTTTCCTGTCCCTTCCCTAAGGAGGCCCCTCTGGGCTTCCAGCCCAGCTTGGGCTCTGACCTTGCAGTCCTGGCCTTCACTTTCTTCCTCTGGTGGTCTCAGTAGGATTCTGCCCTAACCCCTCACCCATTTCTTCTCAAATTGTCAGAAGGCAACTGCCAACATGTAGAAGCTACCCAGGGCTTAAGGTGGGTTCTAGTCTTCAGGGAAGCCTGGGTTCTTTCAACATGACCAGGTTGCAGTCTGGCTCTGGAGGCCTACAGTGCAATGGTTGCAAAAGCCCAAGGTCTGGCCTAGTCCATCATTAGGGGGCCCTCTTCTCCCTCATGGCCAATCAGAACACACCCAGAGGCCCATTGTGCAGGGTTTACTTTGAATGAGGACTCCCAGAGTCCCCTTCCCTCTTTGTTCCCTTGCTCCATTTAGCAAAGACAGCTTTCTTCTTGTTTGGGTATAGACAAGCTCTGTTAACTCTGGATCCTTGATATTCTTCAGAGTCATAATCAGCAACATCATCTCCTCCCCAACAACAACAACAACAAAAAGTCAAAACACACACACACACACACAAACATGCGTGCGCGCGATCTGTCCAAAACCCTCTTGCTAATATGAAACTTGGATGATGATTATGTCAAGGCCTTCCCACCCTAAACACATAGCACACAGAGCAGGGGTGTTGGTTGAGGGTGAGGTTGAAGAAAAGCTCATCTACCATACCATCTCCAGTAGCCATGAGGATTCTACATCTATCTAATTTGGGGGGCTTCCTGCATTATACATTTCCCAGCACAGCAGGCAGATGCTCCAATCACCTCTGTTTTTTTCAAAACACTTTTCCTTTGGCAGCAAGTTGCCAGTTCTTGTGCGAAGAACACATCCATCTCACACCCTAGAGTGAGCAAAGATGACTAACATCCCCAAGCCCAGCCACCATGGCTCATCCTTACCGTATTTCCATCTGCTTTAGGTTTTCTTGATGACTCATAATACTCCCTATACAATATTCTATTTCTTGCAATCCTTCATTGAACAGTTATTGAAATACTGTGCCAGTTAGTGTGATGATGGTGGTGCAAATAACCATACATTATTTGCCTCCTAAGACCCACGTCACAGGGGACAGTTCCATAATCTTCATTCCCTTTGCATTCTTTGTGTTTGTATTTCTGTTGAATGGATTGCTAAGAAACCTCTGGAGGAGGATGAGATGAGCTTTGATGTAGATGATCAGGAGAGTTTTCTCATGGGAAGTGGAATTTGGTCATGACCTTGAAGGATGTCTAGGACTATGACTGGCAGGAATGGGCAGTTGAAAGTGCAGTTTAGGCATAACACAGTCCAGGATGGGACACATCATGGTTTGTCCTTGAGACCTTGAGAAGACCCATGGGGCTGCTGTGGCACTTGCAGAAAGGTGTGGGAAATAGCAATTGGAAGGGACATGAGACTGATGGTATTGAAGCCTGTCTCAGCAGAGAAGCATTTTTTTCCAGTTGTTGCAGTGTTAATTATATAAAAGTGTATTATATACATGAAAAATATCCAGCGCAATTCCTTATCTAGCATAACTGTCACTTACCACTATAATGTTGCTTTCAGTTTTGAGTTTTAGAGATGTGAAAAAATATGCACCAGTATCCTAGTACTCGTGTGGATCTATTTTTTCTTCCCACTCCTCAGTTTATACCCAAATAATTTGTGAAGACTATTTTAACTTTGTAAATAGCTTTATTTTTATTTTGTGTCTGTAGGTTTTAGGACTGAAGAATACAGATTCTGGGGCCAATCTGCATATGTTTAAATCTCAGCCCTGTTGCCTCCTCTCTTGGGCAAATGATGTAACCTCCTTGCTTCTAGGGCTCTTTTTTTTTTTTTTTTTTTTTTTTTTTTTTTTATCTGTACAACAATAGTAAAAGCTGTATGTACCATTCAGGGTGATTGTGAGGGTTAAATGGAATTTTATATGTATAAGCTCTTATAGCCTGGTAAACAGTAAGTATCCATTATTGCTATTATGCTTTTGAAAGCTAAGTGAAGCAAATGAATTCATAGTGATGTTGAGAGTAATCCATGCACATGGTGAAGCAATGATAATGACCACAACCCTCTAGTAGTACCGAAGGAGGAATGGTGAGTGAAAGTCCTACCCTTGGCCTCTGGATGCCTCCTCCTTCTATAGCAGTCACTGTTATTTCTTGTTTTATCCTTTATTTATCCTTCCAGAATTGAGTTTTTAAAGCATATATATGTATATGTCTTCCCATCTCTGAATCTGAAATGTATGTTTCTATCAACACATGTATACATGTATATAGTTTTGCACCATATATTTTCATGTTATAACATATTTAGTGACCATTCCATGTCTGCAACACTGATCTATATAATTCCTTTAAGTGGCTACATAGTGATTAATTTCATAAATATATAAACTAGTTCTTTATAAATGGACTGTTAAGATTGCTTCCAGTCTTTGTTATGTAAACAACATTGTAATGATCATTTTAATACTTTTTCATTTTGATGGATATTATTAAATTGTAATTTTTGAAGAGAATTCTTCCCTATCTTTCCATAAGCCTTTAATGTAATCTTCATTTTTTACTCATGCTTTTCGAGGTGGATTTACTTTGGGGTGGTGTGATATGAAGTTTTGTATTCAGTTTTATCCCACTCCTCAGTTTATGCCCAAAGGACTTAAAATCAGCATACTACAGTGATGCACCCACATCAATGTTTATAATAGCTCAATTTACAATAGCCAAACTATGGAACCTTCAACAGATGAACAGATAAAGAAAATGTGGTATATATACACAATAGAACATTATTCAATCTTAAAGAAGAATGAAACTGTGGCATTTGCAGATAAATGGATGGAACTGGAGAATATCATGCTAAGTGAAGTAAACCAATCTCCCAAAACAAAAGGCAGAATGTTTTCTCTGATACTTGGTTGCTAATTCACAATGGGGGCTAGGGAAAAATAGAGGTACTTTGGATTAGGCAGAGGGGAGTGAGGGGAGGGGAGGAGCTATGGAAGTAGAAAGGATAGTACAATAAATCGGACATTATTACTCTATGCATATATATGACTACATGACTGGTGTAATTCCAAATCATGTACAACCAGAATATAGAGAAGTTAGACTTCATTTATGTATGATGTGTCAAAATGCATTCTACTTTCATGTATAATTATTTAGAACAACAACAACAACAAAGATGGTATAGAAAAACCAGAGCTTACCATATGGGAGTTACAGGGAGATTCTTTTAGTGAAGAAAATCTCTTTGATGGAATATTATATAATGTTTGCTTAAATGTTTGCTTTGAAGAAAAAAGCTATATTGAATACCAAAAGCAGAATGCATGTTTTTTTTATTTGTTACTACTGCAGCTATTGTTTTCTCAATGTACTTTAAAACAAATTAATGAGTTAGAAAAAAGACAAAGAAGGATCTATGTATAAGTGAGTGAATATTTAACAATTTTCCATATTTTTTCAAGTGTTATGAAATAAGTATGTGTTGTGTTCATAATTGAAAATAAAAAATAATAAAATTATTAAAGTATCAAATTAAAAGAGGGAAAGGACCACTGGAGGAGAACATATGGACAGTTTCAAGAAAAGGGAAGAAAGTAGAGAGGGACACTTAAGGATTAAGAAACCAAAGCAGCTAGGTCTACAATGAAGACCCGGGGAACTGTGGTCAGCCCTGTGGATAAAGCTATGCTAGAGCTGTTACAATAGGTATTAATATTGGGGGGTCCTGAGTCATTGAAAGAAAGGCTTAGCAAGGACATAATAGATTAGCTCAAGTAAACCAGAAGGGAAGTATACATTACATATTAAAATAATCTCCATTAAGATCATTTTTGAAGTGTTATTGAAAGAGGAAATTAGCTATTGCCTGGAAAATGTTCTTGTATAGACAACCTCATTGCTTAACAAAACTGGATAAAGGAGGCCTCTGCTGTCATTAACTTTCTTAAAAGCATACTGTTATTTTTTAAAATGCTATCTTCAAACATATCTGTTTGCTTAGCACTTGGTAAACTCTCTGTAAGTATACCATCCCCTCTTTGTTCAAGTTGTTTAAGAAAATGTCACCATAAAATATTGATAGTGGCCATGGCAAGACTTGGAAAAATGACCCATAGGTCTAATTCCACTCCAAAGAATTTAAGGGACTTTCCAAATTAATTCATCTGGAGTCCACTTGGAATTTGTAGTTCAGGAAGGGGCTAATAGAGCTTATGTTTTTACTGTCTATAAAGATAGAAGTTTACAAAGCACACAGCAACTTCTGTTTTGCTTTCAGGAAATGGACTTCTTAAGTATCATCAAGTTTTGGTACAGGTGTCTGTTCCCAAACAATTGGTGTGTGGTATTTGACATTACATTACTAATTTCAAAATGTAAGTTGCAAGGACTTTACTTGATAACAATCTGTCAGTCCTCTTGAAATGAATTGTTTTATTTTGTTTTGAGTCAGGTTTTTTCCTCCTCCTAACCCTCTGTCAATCCTCAAGTAGGTCTGGGTTATTGAAATAAATATTTTGTCTTAATAGCTCATTTTGTGAATTTATCATATTGAATATTCTTAAAATTATGGGCATTGATTTTCAATCCTCTTTTATGTGGAGATTTTGTTTCAAGGGTTCCTTCTCTGGTCTATGCAGAGGGAGTAACCCTTTTCTGCTTATTCCAAACCTGTCTTTGTCCGCAAGGTTAATGAAGGTTCTGCTAGGTCTTGTCCTACTACCATTTCCCCAAAATCAGATACACAAATGACTCAAGCAGAGAAACCAGTGTCGTCTTTCATAAAGATGTGACGACATATTTCTAGCAGTCTTCCAGGGAAGGCCCATCAGTGCCTCCAGGCTCTGTTCCTTGTGATTCAAGTGTCCTTATCTGGGTCTTGATGCCCTTCAGATTGGGTAGTTGATTCTTGCCTAAATTGATGGGCCAGATGGTTGAAGCATCCTGCAGAACTCAGCTAGAAGACAATGTTTCTGACTTCCACAAGGCTGAGATCTTTAAGCTTGGGAACAATGGATTTTGTTCTGTCAACTCTTGACCTGAGGAAATTATCCCACCTCTCTGCTCTACATCTTCTAATACCTTCTTTGGTATAAGGAGGTGATCATTTTACTTTTTTGGGGGGGATGGGGCCTCATTATTTGCACAGGCTGATCTTAACTCCTGGGATCAAGTGATTCTCCTGACTCAGCCAGCTGAGTAGCTGGGATTATAAGTGTGTGGCACCACATCTGAGAGGGAAATAATTTTAAAAAATCTTTTCTGGTTTTGAAATTCTCTAATTTAAAAAAAATATTTATTTAAATTTGTTACACATGACAGCAGAATACATTTCAATCCATACATAGTATACATATAGAGCACATTTTTTTTTATGTCTCTGGTTTTTCACAAAGTAGAGTTAAAATTCTCTGATTTTAAGGAGAAAAAAAAAGGGGGTTTTCTATCTATGACTTATGTATTGTTTCACTTTCCAAAATGTTCTAGATCTCTCTTTTTCCTCCTCCAGGACTTCCTCTGGGTTTCACAGTGCCTCACCCTTAAAAGTTCCCCACTGGAGAGTTTGTTGTGTAATGGTCTGTTCAAATTAGTTTCCTCTATGGAAACATAGTCCCCTACAGGGCAAGCACCGTGTTTCACACGTTTGTCTCTCCAATTCTACATCCAGAATTCTAGGTATGACTGTTGAACAGCTATCCATCCACAGAGGTAAAAAGTAACAACTCTGAGATCCTGAGGACAGTCTTTTTCTTCATCAGATAACTGAACTTGATGTCAAAATACTCTGGTTCAGCAACTGATTGACCCTGGGATAGCTTGCTTAACCTGCAACACCTTGAAGAGTAAAGAGTGGTAGATACCAATAGTCCCTCTTTCTTGGGCCCATACAAAGCTGATCATTAGAGTCTTAGATGTTTAAGGCATGAAAAGTTGTAAGTAGATGTTCTGGGCTTCAAGGCTCATGTCTTCCCACCGTATGGAGGAGTGTACTCCCAATATACACTCATATAATACAGTGTATATTATTAGATTCATTCAATGAATACATATTGTTAAGGGTATGGTATGTCTGTGTGTGATTGGTGGAAGGAGAAAACTTCAAAAATATAATCTGTAGATGCTGCTGCATTCAATCCAATTTTTATCCTCATCCTATTACATCTCTGTCCATCATTTGACCTTGTCAATCACTTCCTCCTTGAAATATACTCTTATTTGTAACATGTCTCTCTCTTTGTGGTTACTCCTTTAGAGTCTGTTTTCTTTTTTTAAGATTCCTCCTTGTATACTCATCCATTAAGTGTTGGTCTCCTTAAAGCTTGGTCCCAGACTCTCTCTTTTTAGTTCTTTTGTCTCCCGATGCACCACCTTCTAAGGAAAGGGCTTCAGTGACTAATTGTAGACTGATGATTCCCAAATTCATATCTCTGAGCACCAAATCATTATGTCTTCCTGATATCTCTCATTGAGTATCTCTGGGCACCACACATTTAGTTGAATAACGTAACCATGTAGTGCTCCCCATATCCCAGTGTCCCCTGCTGGTTTCCTTCAAGCTTTTCTAATTGCTCCTATTATTTATGTAAGCCAGAAGCCCAGGGTCATTCTTTGGACTGTCCTCTCCTTCACTCTCCCTCCATTGGCAATTCATCACCAATGTCTATGGGTGTTACCACTAATTAGTTCCACTGCCATATCTCCGTCTGAGCCAGTCACTCTCACCAATGTGGCTACCTTAGTATCCTAACTTGTCTTTCTGTAGCCTCTCTGGTCCTCTGCCTTCACTTCCTTTTTTAAACTACAGACAGAGAGATCTTTTAAAAAATGCAAATGCACTCTTTTTCCCCTACCACATGGACTTTGCATTGCTTTTGGAGAACAGACCCATGTATTTCCAGGGCCTCATATCTAACACCCATGAATGTTAACTTTAAATGGTATCAGGGATTTTTTTGCAGATATGGATAAAGGAACTCTCTTGACAGGAGATTATCCCGGATTATCTGAATGGGCCCTAAACACAATCACAGTGTAACTTATAAGAGGAAGGCAGGGTTGATATGACACAGAAGGCAACAGAAACATGATAACGGAAGCAGAGAGAGATTTAAAGATGCTATGCTGCTGGTTTTGAAGATGGAGGAAAAGGATTGAGCTGGAAAAGGTGAAAGAACAGCTTTTTCTTTAGAACTTCTGACAGAGTGTGGTTTTGCCTATAGTGAAACTTGTTTTAGACCTTTGGTTTCCAGAACCATTCGAGAACAAGTTTCTGTTGTTTTAACCCACTAAATTTATGGTAATTTGTTGCAGCAGCAATAGGAAACTAATCCATTACCTTTCTGTTTGAGTAAATGTTCTGCACTCCCATGAGTTAAATAAGTGAGCCCAGGTCAAGGATATAGAACTACACTGTCCACCATGATAACCACAGTAGCTATCGAGCAATGGAGAGTTACACTCTGTCTAGTGCAACTGAAATAGGGCTGTGAGAAATTTTAATCATTTCCTATGGGGGTGGGGGAGAGGAATTTGTTGCATTCAGCAGGGCTGCCACTTGCAGTTAACACTCCTTTGCCCAATACAGAAATGGGCACATGACTCTGGCCTGGTCAATAGTGGTATGCCATCCCTAAGACCTGATGGTCTAGAACCCAAGTTAGACTAACCAGGGAGTCTGATATGACCACCGAATGGGCAAGCTAGCTCTCTTTCTCTGAATGGCTGGGCTGGGATTTTGCAAGACCAGAACTCATTGTGACCTTATGTTCTCCTCCATTTACCTCGGGGGAAGTGACTGATAGCAGGAAAAATAAAGCTGACACATAAGGAGAAGCAGAGCTGAGACCTGTGGGAGTGAGTAAAGTGAGAGTCCTGATTATGTTGTGTTTTGTTGTTGTTGTTGTTTCAGTCCCTAGTGTCCCCAAGGCCCACTTTATCCCAAGATCACAAGGGTGAAGGATCACAAAGACCTGGAGTTTGCCACTGTGTGGAGTAAACTTGCCAGGAACGAAGACATTGTTGAAGGAAGGCATTGTTGAAGGACTGGACAAAGAGCTAACATCCTGAAGGCACTTTTCAAAATTCTGGGATCCAATGCGACCTCTTAGATGTTCCAGTCATGTGAGCACATATGTTCTGTTTTTTCCCTCAACATTTTGACTTAGGTTTGCTTCATTGGGGCCAGTTAACTTTTATTCATGCAACTAGAAAAACTACTGTGTGTTATTTGAAATAAGATTTTTTAAAAATTTATATTTGCTCTGAGGAGGAAGGAAATTATTCTGAGATTCTTGAAAGGATATTAGGCAGTAGAAGAAATAACCTATTTTACAATAGCCTCGTAAATGACTTCAATAAATCCAGGCCTCAGCCAATTAATTGCCTCCCTGCTAAATTTCATTTCATCTGACCTCTCCACTCTCTGATACCAGGGCAGAGCTGTCATGCCAAAGGAGGCCAAGGTCTGTGATCTCAGTGTTTTTATTGCCCTTCATCTTTGTCCTGTTGGTGATAGTTTAGAAGGAATTAAAATACAAGACCTACAAGGTAGATATTTTCTTGTCTGTTTTATTCCCTGTTAATTCTCCAGAGCCTGGAAGTGCCTGGCTCATAAAGGATGCCCCCCCCCCAAAAAAACCCCACATTTTTCAAATGAATGAATGAATGAATAAATGGCAGCAACATTTTCTTTGTATTTATTGTGTGAAGTACATTAAGAGATATTAGGGAATTGAAGAAGTAAGGAATGGTTCTTGGTCCTTTCAAAGGGTACATGTCACTTTGTATTCTAATCCTTTCTTTATAATTTATTGCAAGCCTGTAGACTGAAACCACTGGGTTTATTTTTATTTTTTTTGAAATTTGTAAAATAAGGTTCAAAGAGTATCAATGTTATTAAAGATTCTCACATTATCTGGTTTGGATCTTTCCTCAGATGCTACAAATGTATAAGGATTAAATGCTGAAGAATTATAGACCCCTTGGAATGCCCCAAACTGATTCTTTGGGACACAACCAACTTTTTGTTTTGGAGCACAGAAAATGCATGATTGAAAGAATAGGATGATTCAGTTACACATCTGGGGTGAAAACATGGCAGTACATTCTGTGTTATTCATGGAGCAAATATAATCCATTCAAGCAAGCCATGGAAATTGTGAATCAAATTACCATAATGACTTTGTGTGAATATTACCAGTCAGTCCACAATGGGAGATCTGCCAGACTTCCCTCCTCTGTAGCTGTGCATCTGCACTGCACTTGAACCAGGGCAAATCTGACTGCATTGGATGTGGCAATCTGCATGGACCCTGGAACATGGGAATCTGATGCTCTATGTGCATGCACAGAACAAGGGAATCCTAAGGCCAGTGCGGGATGCAGCAAAAGCATGTTCCAGCCTCATTGCTGTGCACCAGTGAACGATCTCAGAGCTGTGGCTCTATAGACTAGTTCACTTGGGCAGTCTCCAATGTACCCTGCGGGAGGGACATGGACACAGGCTTAACACTACAGTTAGGCTGTTTACTTCTGTCTAGTGAAGGAGTCATTATTAGCCAGAAAGGAACTCTGATTTCAGTGTGGTCTCTGTGGATTTCCTGAGTCAGTGTTTATGAAGGAGACGTTCTCTGAATGGCCTAAGATATCTGGTGAGGTATCTAGTCCAGTTTGTATCATATTTCAGTTTCCATCACTATGGTGATTTTAATACATTCTCTTCTGTGAGACTGTGGAGATAAAGACTGTGGAGGGAGTGAGAAGGAAGCAGGGCTTTTCAGTGCAAAGAAGGTGGTGGCCTAAATCACCTTAGGGAATCATTATTTCAAAGTCTGTCTGGGAACTACAAAGCTGAGGTGTGCTTTGGCCTCCTTGGGGCCCGCTGCCTGGAGTCAGGGGTGTTTCTGGTCTGAGCTGTGTGCAGCTCCCTGGGAGACCTGTGCAGGGGAGCTGGGATCCTAGTGCCTTCGCTTTCTCATCTGTAAAGCAGAGATCTGAGACCTGCGTCCTGCCTATATTCAAGGGGTGGGAGAATACCTGCAGGCTATCAGGCCTTTGAAGGCAGGTGCTGTAAGAATGTGAGATAAAAGCTTCCGGAGATGAAAAGGTGGTCAGAGGCCTTTTGAGGGCTGACAACATCACTGCAACTGATTTTCTTCTCTTTCCCTTGCATAGCCCTTGGTATTTGTCATGTAAGGGCTGAGTTGAGGGGGCAAAAAGGTACTGTAATGCCTGTAATATCTCCTCCCTCAATCCCCCACTGGGGAAATGGGAAAGAAGAAAGGACAGCAAGAAGGAAGGTTGGAGGGTGAGGCAAGGGGAGGCTTTGCTGATGGGCTCTTCCTAAGAGCTCAGGAGAGAGGCAAGGAAACAGCCAGATGCACCTCGCTGCTCCCTGTTTGCAGGATTATCAGGTTTCTTCAAGCCTTTCTGCAGTGTGCTTTTCTGGCCAGGAAGTGTCCTTTCCTCCTTCCTTATGGAATGGGTGAAGCTCTCTCTGGCCCCAGGGCTGGTGGTGAGGCAGACCTCCTGGTCCTTGGTGAATATCCTGCCATAGCATGTAGTTTATTCTCTACCATCTGTCTCGTCCACTAGGCTAGACTATTCAGGGACAGGATGAGGCTGGGCTTTACCTACCTTCACACCATTTCCCCCGTTTCTGAGTCCCAAGTGACTATAAGGAAGATTGATAGTACAAGATGAGTGCCCCCATGTCAAGTCCAAGGGAGCACTATCTTCCAGAAACCGAAGACCCTTCCAGGACAGACTTGCCACCAGGGTGGAGAGAGACAAGACAATTGTGAATCTTCAGTATGGTTAGTTCTCTATTCAGCCCACATCCTGTTCTTCTCCATGTCTGTCTTTGGTACAACTTCTATATTATAAATCTCTGTATAGGTACAGATACGATCTCATTTCTATCAGCTCAGTCATGCTTTCCAGCAACCCCTTCCCCAGTACAATGCTTGGTACATAATAAGTGCTTCAAAATTGTTTGTGGAATCTTGAGTTTGCTCAGCATATGTGTTCCTAAGTGGTTGTGGTAGGCTGAATAATGGCTCCCACATGTATCCACCTTTGAATCCTCACAACTAATAAATGTCATCTTTGAAAGGCAAGAGAACTTTGCAAGTGTGACTAATTTGAGAATCATAAGATAGGGAGCTTATCCTGGAGGATCTGAGCAGGGCTGCTGTGAGCCCAACAGTCCTTCTAAGGGGCACACAGGAGGAGTAAGGGAAGATGATATGCCCATAGAAGCAGAGACTGGAGTGATGTGCTTGGAAAGGTGGAGGAAGACACCCAAGCCAAAGACACTAGTAGCCACTAGAAGGTAAAAAAAGGTAAGGAAATGGATTCTTCCCTGGAGCTTCTGGAAGGAACCAGCTTCCTTGCCAACACCTCAACTTTAGCCCAGAGAGACTAATTTTAGATTTCTGACCTCCAGAACTATGAGAGAATGTGTTTTTGTATTTTAAAACCACAAAAGTTGTGGTAATTTGCTATAGGAGCAATAGGAAACGATACAGCCATTTATCTGGTACCAGGGCTCACAGGTGACCTCAGGCCAGTGCAAAAGTCCTGCTGGGCTGAGAAGTTAAGGAGACAGATACAGATAGACTTGGTGACTTGCAGCCTTCTAGGTCTCTGGGTTGGGGAGATTATATCCTTCCAGTTTTGTGCATCCCTGTGGTTGAAATGTACACCAGTGGCTGGAGTAGTTCCTTGGTGAGGGGCAGCAAGTAAAAGCAACCAACAAGGCTCCCTCCTCACTTTGGGTCTCATCCTTCTTCTTCCTCAAAATCATCCACAGTGACATAGACAAGAATCTAGCTATGGCTCTTCCCAAAACACATTTCCAAAAAATGGAAACCAATACTACCAGGGAAATGAGTTCCCAAGTGACAATAACTACCTTAAAGACAATTAATTTTACAGCCACTTAAAGCAGCCATTGCGACACTGGTGCATGATTCTGTATTTTTAGAGAGGTAGGGGGCAACATCAGTGCTGGGAGACAAGATGGAGGAATGAGAAATGGAAACATGGAATAGAAATTCAATAGTTGAAAAACAATAGCACAGAGAATGAATAAATAAATACTTGGAAGAATATAACTGAAACCAAACTTGTGATTTAAACTATCAGATTAAGGGACTTTCTTCGAAGAATGCAGGAAAAGGTAAAGAGATAGAAAAGAAAAGCCAAAACCAAAGACACAGGTTAGAAGTAAAATTAGTACTCCTCTTATTTATTTAAAAGGAGTTTTAGAAAGAGGGGGAAAAAAAGAAAAGAAGAAATATTTGGAGAAATGGAAATTAACTTCCTAGAAATATAGATGGAAAAGCAGATTAAAAGACCCATAGTAAGATAATGAGAATCCCAATCTAGAGAGATTACAGTGGACTTTTCAAATTTAAAGACCAACAAAATAGACCATTTATTAAGTTATAAAGAACATTACTGTAAAGACTCAAGAATATCAGTATCATACAGGTTGTAGTCTTCCACTATGAAACAACATGGGCCCATTTTACTGTTGAATGTAGATATGTAATCCTCAAATAAAACACTAATTAACTGAACCCGACAATTTTAAAACACATCATGATTAAGTGAGGTATATCTACAAATTCAAGAATAACATTAAATGGATCATAGCATTAAAGACAAATCTTAAAGGTACAAAGTTGAGTAAAGTAAGAAAAAGAAATATACACAAAATACCTTTTACATAAGGTAAAAACACATGCACAAAACACCAATATACTGTTTTTCAGGGACATAACACAAATACCAATGTACCTTTTTTAGGGACAAATAGATGCATAATCAGAAAGGATAATCGTAGCAAATTGGAATGATTGTTATGATCAGGGAGAGAAAAATAAGAGTAGAAATGGGGTTAAAAAGATATATAAAAGAGTAGAATGGTAATCTCATCATGAAACATGAAAACTGAGAAATCCCTTCTATCCTTCCTAAGATGGATTTTCAAAATATACTTTGCAACTCTTTTTATTAAGGGGAAGAGTCTCTTCTTCCATCTTCTGTATTTCATACTGTGACTTTTTTTTTTTTTTAAATCTGGTTTCTTTGAGGAAGTTCTGATATAGATCTCAAGAAGACATGCAGCTTCTGTTGTGACTGCTTTGAACCCTGAAGCCACCATGTGAGCACCCCTGGGCAACGTGCTCGAGGTTGAAAACCATGTGAGAAGCTCCAATTGTCCCTACTGGCCTAACAAGGCTCTCATTAACCAGCCAACCCATCAATCCACCAACTGTCAGTAGATACATAACCAAGCCCAGGCGAAATCAACTGAACCCATTCTAGACCAGAAAGAAGAGCCAGCTCAATTCAGTCCAAATTGTAACCTGTACAACATAAACAATTGTTTTGGGTTTATTAAGTTTTGGAGCTGTTTGTTATGCAGCACAGCCTAGCAGATACTATCTTCTATTCTTAGCCATTGTCTTTGGTATAAAAGGCATATCTTCTCCCTTTCATTTTTTAATGATTTCTCTCTCTTGATCCATCCATTCAACCATCCACCTACCATCTATCCATTTATCATTAATAGTGTGTCCATTTATTGTATTATAAGCTAGAGATACAAAGAGAAAGATAAAGTCCAACTCCTAAAGATTTGGATAAGATTACAGCAGAATTTTAAGACAAACACCCAGCAGGCAAACCTAACCTACATAAAGGTCATGGTTTGGCCAAGTTCTGATGTGTGAGTTGGAGTTAGCTCTGCAGAAGTGTGTGTGGATGTGTGCAGAAAGGAAGCAACTAGTGGGATTGGTGAAGAAACTGCAAGTGGTATTGTAGGAAGCTGGAGAGGTCAATAGGGGTCTTTCTTCAGGGGATGGACATTATCCCCAGTGGGTCTCCTTGTAATTCTCAAGAGGTTCCCTGGCTTTTGTTTAAATGAACCATTTTGGTTGTGCCCCGCTAGCTGTACTAGGGCTGTACACACGTGAATCCATAGGAGTAGTCTTGGCCATCTCAGGGTAACTCTGAGAACATTTGCTTAATTTAAAAATGTATAGAAATTGCTGGCCTATACTCAAATTCTCTGAAGTTCTGTGAATTCATGGATGTATATTACTTTCTAATTATTGTAAACATTTTAAATGTGCACCCCTTCTTCCTCAGTTAGATGGAAAGCTTTTTGGAGAGGCTGAATGAGCGCTGGACTGGGAGTCTGGAAGCAGATGGTTTAATCCCAGCTCTGTTGCTCACTTGTGTTGGAGGCATGAGCGAAGGAGTCAGGCTTCAGGACAAAGTCAATAACACAGCCATGCAGCTGGTCAGGGATGTGCTGATCTCTTAATGGCTTGTGATCATTTTACAATGCTGAATATTTTACAAATCAGAGAATCCAAAATGCATGAGCTGCCATTCTCAGCAGCAGCTTCATGAGCCAGCCTGTTGTCCCTGAATCAAAAATAAAGTAAGATGAATGAGACTGCCATGTCCCCTGGGAAGATGGCCCCTTGAGCCTCCTTCACCCCCTCCTCCTGTCATGTCTCAGCTTAGACAGCCCTAGGTCAGCTGACGTAGGAAGTGCCACATGCTGTCTTGCTGTCCTTCACTCCACAGTTATTGGACACCTACAATGAGGCGGACACTCCTTAGCAATAGAGCAGTTAGCAAAAAGGGCAAGAATCCCTGACCCCAGGATAGGGAGAGACAATAAATAAGATGAGTAGTTAAAACACACACAATGTCAGGTGGTGAGTGCTTTGGAGAAAAATAAAGCACGGAAAGGGAAATGGGGAAGTTGAGGTGGGAAGAACTTGTAATTTTGAGCAGGATGGTAAAGGAACATCTCACTGAGACAGTGACATGTGAAGATAGCCCTGCAGGAGGCAGGGGAATAGTTGGAGTGCTTCTTGCAGGGGGTTGACTTTGGGAGCTGTTTAGAGGAAGAGTGTTCCTGGCAGAAGGAACAGCCAGAGCAAAGGTCCTGAGGTGGGGACATGTGTGAGGAACGCAAAGGAACAGCCAGGAGGCCAGTGTGACTGGAGTGGAGAAAATGAAGATAAGGTATTGAGATTAGTAGACTAGTGGGACATGATGTCAGAAAGGGATGGGGGTGCTATCCTGGAGGACTTATGTGTAAGGACTTGGTTTTAGCACTGAACAAGGCAGGGAGCAAATAGAGGACATTAGCAATGTGTGGTAGGAGTTGACTTATATTCTAAGAGAAGAGAAGAGGGTCTTTGAGGTCTGTAAGTGTGAGGAAGTGATGCTGGGAAACAGGGTAGATTTGCCACCTGAGTGAATATGAATTTAATTAATTTCATATTTAGCCAATGTGGAGTCATTGAAAGTTAATTGATTTTTACAGGTCTGGTCTTATTTATTTGTTACTCTTAAAACTTCTTATTTTTGACTGGACTCAGACTTAGAAGTAGAAGCTCTCAGAGAGGACAGTCTGTGTCTCTTGGCAATCAGTTCCTGGTGTTTTTCTTTGGCTTCTTTTATTCTCTTGGCTAAAAGTTTGGCATATTCTGCAGCCTCTTCCTTATTCTTCTTATTCTTCCTTGTTTCTTTAGTGCAATATGCCAGGGCTTGTGTTGCAGGACAAAGGAGTAACGTGACACTGAATCTTTGTGCTTTGGTCCTGGGTTTTTTACCTTCCTTGTTTATGGGGTTTTTTGACAGCATATTGGCAAAACAGCATATTCCTTAGAGAGACTGAAAAGTTGAAAGATTCTACTAGCTCTTTGGGTCCTAGTCGATGAGATACAGTAGTATCTTAAAGTCCAGGAATATCCTTCTCTTTTTTACAATAACCAAGTTGAGAACACTCACATTGGCATCCACAATGCAACCTTGAACAACAGATTTGTGTTTTTTCTCTTCAGTTCTCCTTAGTCTATAACAGGAATGCCCCTTACTCAGTAGCGGGTGAACAGCTATGGGACAAGGTACCCTGCTTCATGGGGCAACCTTGTTTGTCATACCAGTCACTGATTTTGACCACATAACCCTTCCATTCTTCACCCAGAGCGTCAGCACCAACTTGCATAGTAGGCATGAGTGAAGGAGATAGGCTTCAGGACAGTCAATAAAGCAGTCACGCTGTGGTCACAAGCTTCTCATAAAAAGTATAAAGTTTGCATTCATTGTCTACTTCAATGGGTTTCTAGCAGCCAACGGCCAGGAAGGAGATACTCAGCTTCATCTTGGAGCAATGGATCCAAAGGTTAAGTTTTTAAAAATTACTTTTTATTGGTTCTTTTTACTTATACATGACAGTAGAATCCATTTTGACTTAATTATAAAAGCATGGAATATATCTTGTTCTAATTCAGTCCCCAGTACCCCCCCTTTCCCTTTTTGCCCCCAACCCCCTCCTCCCTTCCCTCTACTCTACTGATCTTTCTGCCATTTATCTATAGTTGTGTGTGTGTGTGTGTGTGTGTGTGTGTGTGTGTGTGTGTGTGTTTAAATCAATTTCTTGTGGAGGTATACGATGGTGAGAGCCACTGTGGTATATTCATGTAAGTACATAGGAAAGTTTGGTCAGACTCATTCCACTGCCTTTCCTTCTCCCATTCTTCTCCCTTTCCTTCATTCTCCTTTGTCTACTCCATTGATCTTTCTTCTATTCTTTTTCTTTTTAATAAAAAAACAAGAGAGAGAGAGAGAGAGAGAGAGAGAGAGAGAGAGAGAGAGAGAACATTTGACCCATTTGACCTTTGGCCTTTTGGGACTGGCTTATTTCACTTAGCATGAAAGTCTCCAGATCCAACCATTAACCATCAAATGTCATAAAGTCATTGTTTTTATGTCTGAGTAATGTTCCATTGTGTATACATACCACATTTTCTTTATCCATTCATTTGTAGAAGAAGATTTCGTTTTTTAAATTTTGAACCGAAGGTTGTTAGCACAAAGACTTCTAAGGTGTAGAGGTGGTGTGTCCTGAACCTTCCCTACAGATAAATGAAAAGGGAGTTTTACTGGAGTTTGAAGGAAATTCGTAACCTCAGATATCTGTGTCCCCACACCACAGCATCAGATGATGTGCACTGAAAACTTGTTGTTCTTTACTTTCCTGCATGCTAGACTTGAGGGTCTGTCTGTTCACTACACTCTTCTATGTTTCTGGGAACTAAGTGTTTGGAACTCATCTTGTACAAAACAGAGGCTCCTTCAAAACCCAGCATTTTTCTCTTCTTATTCTGATGAGTGGGTACCAACCATCCATTTACTCAAGCTGAAACCTGTAGAGTCTTCTTGGACGGGTCCCTTCCCTCTCAGCTCCACCCCAGCACCAAATAGTGTCGATCCTCTTCCTCTCTTGAATATTGCTTCTTCCCTGTTCCCAGGGTGATGCCTTAGCCTGGTTCTTATTGCCTCTCCCCTGGGCTTCTGATAGTTGGATCATCTGGTCTCCAAACTCCCTCCATCAAATCTTTCTTCCAAGGAGTGGCCAAAGTTTTTCTGAAAACGCAAATCAGATCCTAATCTTTTCTTTCATAAAATCTTTTGCCAATGGATGAAGTCAACCCTATCCACACAGCTCCCTGTGTCTGCCACCATCTGACTCCCATTCAGCTCACCGCCTTTTTCTTGGCATCACACTCAGCCACACTGAGATCTCCTACTATTCTCTGCCTCTGCATCTTTGTGCAGAGTCCCTCTGTCTGTCTTCTCCTGTCCTTCTGGCAAACTCCTGTTCATTCATCAGGACTTGGCTTACATGCTATTCCTCAGGCAGCTCTTTCTGAACTCCCTTTATTGAACCATTCTGGGTATGCCTACCACTCCTTGAATCCCACATCTGTTGGAGTCTGTATATCATGATACTTTTCAATTGGACCAAGGCATCAAAATTGACTGTGGAAATGTTAACATTTAATGATGCCAAGACCCAATTGATGGAGATTTGATTCTAGGGTTTTAGCTTTCTATGGAGTATTCCTACTGCCATTAATTCTTCAATAATGTATAATTCAAGTTTTAGTTTCCTTTGACCAAAGAATTATTTATAGGTCGTTTTCATTTCCAGAAGGGTATTTTGAAAATCTTACTGTGTTGTCAGTTTCTATTTTACTGTGTTGTCAAAATTAGTTAAGTATCTCATTGGTCTATGAAAAGAAGGTATATTAATTGCCTTGCTGTATGCTTTTGTAATATCTTAACTTGTTTATGCTATTAATATTTTTACTGATGTACTTACAAGATACCTCAATTTCAAACCTTCTTGTCTTATGTTCTACATACATCTTATGAACTGCCCATATCATATATGTGAATTTTGATTATATTAATTTTTATTTACAATATTTTTTATTTTGGAATATTCTTAAATGTATAGAAAACCTTTCAGTACAGATATACCATATATACCTTACCCAGTTTGCTCTATGATTAACATCTTACATTGATACAGTACATTTGTCACAAGAAAATGTGACTCTTTGCACATAGATACCCAAAGAATGAGAAAGAAATACTATAAATAATTCTATGCCCCCCAAATTTGGTACTTAAATGTATTGAACCAATTTTTCTGAAAGACACACAGTACCAAAACTCACAAAAGGAGCAACAGATATTCTGAATAGGACTTTATCTATTACAGAAATGAGGCTAATAATTAATAAACTTCCAAAAAGAAAGCTCTGGTACCATGTATTATACATTTAATAAACTTCCAAAAAGAAAGCTCCAGGCCCAGATGGTTTTTCTGGTACCGTGTACTAAACATTTACACTAGTTCTCTATAAACTTTTTAGAAAATAGAAACAGATGGAACAACTTCCTGACTTATTTTCTGAGATCTGCATTATTGTTCTACTACCAATTAAAGACATTATGATGAAAGAAAACTATAAAACAATATTTCTCATGAAAATAGATGCAAATCTTTAACAAAATATTGCAAATTAAATTAAAAATATATAAAAATGGTATATGCTACACTCAAGTGGAATTTATTCCAGATCTGTGAGACTAGTTCAACATTTGACATTCAGCTTATGTAATCCACTGAATCAAGAGGCAAAAGAAGGACAATCACAAGATCATATAAATAAATTCAGAAACATTTAACAAAACCCAACACTTGTATATAAAAAGACTCTCAGAAAACTAGGAATAGAGAGGAATTTCCTCAGCTTCATAAAGAATATCTCTAAATAAGCTTCAGCTAGCCTAAACTAGGTGAGCAACTAGATGCTTTAGATCTATGACTGGAATCAGGGCAATGATGCCTCCTCTCATCTCTTATATTCCACATCATGCTGCAAGTCCTAGCTAATAGAATAAGACAAGAAAAGGACATAGAAGGTATACAGGTTGGGAAGTAAGAAATAAAATGTTTTTTTTTCCACAGATGACATTGCTAACTACATATTTTTTGAAGTTATTAAAAACCTCCACAACTAATAAGTGAGTATATCAAGGTATGGAGTACAAGATTAATACACAAAAGTCAATTGCTCTCCCATATACCAGTAATGAATAATTACAATTTGAAATTAAAACCATAAT
Organism: Spermophilus citellus; assembly: GCF_964194105.1. Taxonomy (NCBI): domain Eukaryota; kingdom Metazoa; phylum Chordata; class Mammalia; order Rodentia; family Sciuridae; genus Spermophilus; species Spermophilus citellus. Next base: position 45,943,552 of record NC_138182.1, on the reverse strand, counting down.
TCCTTTTACATTAGTACCAAAAAATATACCTAGCCATCAGAATTTTATAGTTTTTCTCATATTGATCTTGTACATATTTGTCTAGGTATGTTTTTGGCACTAATGTAAATGATACTATGTTTTTTAATGGTTATTGGTATTTTTATTTATTTATTTATTTATTTTTTATTATTTCTTACATACATGACAATAGTGGAGTGCATTACATTCATATTTTTTTTGCATTACAATTCTTAATATACCTTTATACCACATTTTATCAAATGTCTGTTTGTATATATGGTATATTGACACCAAATTCACATCTTCATACATGAATTTTGTATAATGATGATATTATGTTTTTAATTTCAAATTCTAATTATTCATTAGACTGATGGTACCTTCAAAATTTACCATAAAGCCACAGTAATCAAGACAACATGGAACTGGTGAAAGGAAAAACATGAAGATCAATAGCACCCAATGGAGGAGCCCCCAAAATAACCCACATAAATATAGTCAACTGATCTTTGACAAAATGGCAAAGGCAATACAGAGAAGAGAAAGAATGGTCTTTTCAACAAATGATGCTAGAACAACTGGGCAACCACATGAAAGATCTTACGACTTTCACAAAAAACTTACTCAAAATGGAATCATTGACCTAAATATGAAATGCAAAACTATAAAACTTCTAGAAGATAACATTGGAGTAAATCTTAGTGACCTTGGATTTGGTGATGAGCTTTTAGATACAGCCTCAAAAGCATGATCCATCAAAGAAAAAAACTGGTAACTTGGGTTTCATTAAAATTAAAACTTCCTCTCTACAAAAGACACTGTTAAGGTAATGGAAGACAAATTGAAGACAGGGAAAATATTTGCAAAATATATATCTGATAAAGGACTTGTGTCTAGAATACACAAAGAATTCTTAAAACTAAATAATAAGAAAACAAATTAACCAATGAAAAAGTGGGCAAAAGACCTGAACAGACACCTCACTAAAGAAGATACATGGCAAATAAGTATGAGAACATGCTCAACATATATCATTAGGGAATTGCAAACCAAAACAAATACAAACAACAATAAGATACCATGACACACCGATTCAAATGGCTAAAATACAACAAAACTGATAATATCTAATGCTGGAAGGAAATGATGCAGAGCAAAGAGAACTCACATTCATTGATTGTGGGAATGCAAACTACACAGCCAACTTGGAAGACAAGCTTGGCAGTTTCTTTCAAAGTTAAGTATGGACTTACCAAAATGAGTAGGAAATTTACACCCACATGGAAATCTCTCTCCAAACATTTATAGCAGCTGTGTTTGTTGTCACCAAAACTGGAAGAAACCAAAATGCCAGGATGTTTTTCAATAGGAAATGGGTAAACAAACTGTGGTATATCCATACAAAGGGATATTATTCAGCAATAAAAAAGAACTGAGCTATGCAGCCCTCACAAGATGTGGAGGAAGCTTAAATACTAAGTGCTTATTGCTCAGTGAATGAAACAAATTACGAAAGCCTAGGCAGTGTTTAATTCAAACACTATGACACTTTGGTAAATCCAAAATTATAGAGAGTAAAAACTGACTGCCAGGGATTTGGAGAGGGGGCGGGGAGGAAGGAAAAAGAAAACTGGGTGAAACACCAGAGATTTTTAGAGCTGTGAAACTGTTCTGTATTGTCCTGTAGGGGTGGACACAGGGCATTCTGGCCTTAGCAAAACCACGAAACTGTAAGATACAAAACTTGAATCTTCATGTAAACATGAACTTTAGTGAATATGACACATTGATTTTGTACCTAATTGTAACAAATATGCCATATTAATGCAAAAAGTTAATTATAGGAGAAACTGTGCATTGGGGGGATTTGGGGGAAACTCTGTATTATTTGCTAATTTTTTCCATATATAAAACTGTTTTAAAGAAATAAAGTCTGTCAACATTTTAAAAGGAACTCCCCTTTTTACTAAGCAAATAGATGTAATAAGGTGTGGGAAGGTACAGACAGAGCCAAATGAACACCAGGCAGGATGAATTCCTGATGAGATTTGAGCCACTTTTACAACCTCCCATATAAACTTCTTAGCATATATTTTCCTTCTGTCACATTTCTGTCTTTACAATTAGAATGCTGATGTTTTTTTTTGTTCTTAGGCAATAAAATATTAGGAGAATGTGCTTTCCTTTCTATATAAAATGTCTAAAAGTACATATTGCATTAGGTGTATTTTGCAATATAATGGAGGTTACAGTGTTAAAACTAAGTTAGAATCCCTTCCTGGTATGCTTTGCTGTAAGTCTCTGATCCACTTTCTAATATTTTATCTTATAACTTAGTCTATGGTAAGCATACAAGTGTTCTTTATAAAAAGGCTTTTGAAAGAAACCTAAATGCTAGGGCCCTGGACCTTCTGATGTTAGTAAGTGGGGTTACTGACATTGAATCCTCTTCTTCCTTTTTGATCACCACTGCAGAGCTTGCTGAGATCAGAAGGGCTCACTCATCTTGCTAGCCATCCATCAGCAGTAATTTAGAGAAAGAAGGTCAGAAAATGCTTTTACCTTTAAAGAAAAAAGAGAATTGGAAATGGGGTTGTTATTTTATTCTGGTACCTAACAACAGCTGCTATGGCCTGTTGCTAACCAGTGATTTTAATGGCACAGAAGCATCAATGTATAGTCAAATGATGTTGAAAACATTACATTATACTTGAGCTAATAGTCTCTGGTGCAGCTAATGAGGTCGAGGAAGAACCCCAAATTCTTAAATTAGAATGAGGGTGTTAACTTTCAAGGTGGTGTCTTGATGCCTTTTTGGTCGGAACTTGAAGTTAAAACTGTTTTCATAATAATTCAAAGACATGATTTACTGACTTAGCAGGTTGACATTTGCACTGATGAACAAAATTATAGTCGAGGGAGTAACACCAAACAGTACCAACAGTCCTTGCATTCTTCCCACCGGGCACTGGTGATAGAATTTGTGAGTATCAGTATGTCTCGCCCTAACTCATTTGTCATGACTTTCTCACAACTATTAAAATGTGTTTCACAGAAATTTATGGTGCAGGTGGAATACATGCAGGCTGTTGAGGAGGAACACTGTTGCAATTATTCGAGTTAGAATCAACTGGCTGCTTTCCCCCTGGAATGCCATATTTATTTGAGAGGGTGACTGACAGACAAGTCATGGCTATTCAGACTTGTGTATCTATCTGGCAGACATTTTCTCAAAAATGAGAAACCCGAGTCTGATATTTCAAGGGAAGCAAAGTATTTATGGTCAATGATAAAATTTGAGCTTTTTAATTTGAAAATCAGAATCTTGGAGAACTTGGGCCTGCCACCATGAATTTGGCAGCTTGGCAATACTTAAAAGATTTTCCTTCTCCTTTGCTCTTCTTTCCTTCTTTATTTTTTGTACCAGGGATTTAACCCAGGGTTGTTTTACCACTGACCTACATCCCTCTCCCTTTTTATTTTTTATTTCGAGGTAGGGTCTCACTGAGTTGCTTAGGACCTCACTGAGTTGCTGAGGCTGGCTTTGAACTTGGTGATCCTCCTGCCTTAGCCTCCTGAGTTGCTGGGATTACAGGTGTGTCCCACCATGTCTGACTACTCAAATATTTTTTCTTATGAAAACACCAGTGATGTGAGTAAATGTAATTTTTTGATATTGTATTAATGAAAGTGTCAGCATTGCAAAGATCTGTTGGTTTCTTTTTTCCAAAAGACCAATGATGATGTCATAAAATCCAAATTGCAGGAAAGACTAATGGATTTTAATATAATAATGTTAGACTAAGTGCTACAGCTCATCTTTAAGAAACTGTCAATTATTGACGATTGGTATAGTACACAATGATCACAAATGGCTATTAAAACTTTTCTCTTTTCAATTGTGTATCTGTGTGAGGCTGAATTTTCTTCACATGCTTCAACCAGAAGCACACGTTGTAACAAACAGAATGCACAAGTGGAGTTGAAAGTTCAATTCTCTTCTATTAAGCCAGACATTAAAGAGATTTACAAAAATGTAAAACATTGCCACTTTTTTCACTGTTTTTTTTTTTGTTTTGAAAAATATAGTTATTTTTCATAAGAGCATGTTATTTATGTTAACATGTAATGGATTTATTTTTATTATTTTAAAATAAACTACTATATATTAAAGAATTCTTATCTTTAGTGTGTATGTAAAATCATAACATATTTACTAAATATATATTTAATAATATGGTAAATATTGATCTATGCAAGTCATATAAATAGAGCCCTTGGGAATCCTCAATATTTTTTTAAGAGTCAAAAGGATTTTAAGAGTCAAAAGGATTCTAAGACTAAAAAGCTGGAAAATCACAATTAACAAGTCTGCCATTATCTTTTGGGTTAAAGTCTTGCATTGTTGGTAATTTCTTCCAAGAGTCTTCTCGCTCATATTTCTCAAGGTGCCCAAGATATTGCTGGGCTTAGTAGGAGCTTAGTAAATAGGAATAGAGCATCTACCTATTTGCCTTCAAATCACCTTCAGTTTTCGTATCAGCCAATGTGATGACTGACCTGTTCACTTTGGTTTGTTGCTTTTATAAAAGTTAACGATCAAACATCCAAACTGCAGAAGCTTGTCACTGATTAAAAAATAAAAGAAGATACAAGATGCTTCCCCTCAAGGGATTTGCAAAGTATGATGAGTTTTCTTTTGAGAAAGATTTTTCAGGAATTTTCTGGGGCTGTGGTAGGATGGGTTTAGAAAGAGACCCTACCCTCCAAAATCCCCTTGTGTGGGTGGGGAGACACTAGGGTGATGACATACACATGTTGAGGCATGAATGTTCAGAGACAGAAATTGACGTTTGCTATTGCTGGCCTCTACAGAAGGGAAACAAAATTGTTAACAGCATCTCAATAACTAAAAACTTCCATGGATAGATAGATATAACTGAATTTAAAATAAACTTGCTGTTTGTAATGTCATATATATATATTAAAGTTATAGAGAGGTAAGAATAAAATAAATGCAACTACTAACTATTATTACTACTGCTAATAGTAATAATGGCAGTATTAAAACTCAGTAAGTTTATTTTAAATTCAGTTCTATCCAAAGGAGTTATTAATAATTTATGACTATCGTTATGTCTCCCCCTAGCCAGGTGCCGTGACTTTCTAAACACAATTAAAACATATTTTACGAACAGATCATTGCATTTTTGGTGAAAGAAGAAGCCTTTTACAATAAAAATCATTTGTCAAAAAGGGTCCTTATTTGCATATATTGAATGGACGAATATCTCAATAGAGAATCTACCATTTAATCTTCCTAGATCACATCACCACAGTTTAATATGCTAACCAAATCTCTGTTCAGTTTACTAGTCCTAAATCCATGTGTTTAAAATTCAGTAAACAAAGTGAGCTACTTAGTCAATGCAGTTTTTCGCTTTAAAAACTGGTCACAAATCTGTATTAAGTGTTGTTAATCTCTGAGAGGCAGACAGGCATTGTGCCAAGAACTGAGAGGGATTAAAACATGACATGGAATTTCTTCTTGTGGCACTTGTCATACTTGTTTCCTTTAATTTTCCCCCCTTTTTGAGTATTTGAAGAGATGGCATCTTATTTTGTGTGTGTGTGTGCTGCTATAACAAATGCCTGTCGCTGGGGAATTTGTAAAGAACAGAAATTCACTTCTCTCAGTTCTAGAGTTCAGTTCAGTTCTAGTGCTCATGGCACTTGCAGGTTTAGTTGCCTGGTGAGGCTGCTCTCCGCTTCCAAGATAGCGCCTTTAAGTGCCACCCCCTCCAAGGGGATGAATGAATGCTCTATCCTCATGTGGCCAAAGGTCAAAGACCTGAAAGGGATGAACTCCCTCTGTCAGGGTCCTTTATAGGAACCCAATCCCATTCACAATAGAGGAGTCCTTCTGCCTAATCACCTGTCAAAGGCCCAGCCTCTTAACACTAGCACGTTGGCCACACCTGGAACTCAGAAGGGACACCTTCCAAGCACAGCAGTGGGGTATGTTATTTTGATCAACACTGTATTTATCTGCTTCAGACAGGTTGAGAGGATTTGAATTAAAAAAACACTTGTTGATAGCCACCCATTTCATCCTGGTATTTCTGTAGCTGGAGCCTGGCCATCATCCGTTCCTCTCAGTCACATGTTGCAGGAGATAGTAGGTGCTCCCTGTGATGGATGGGTAACGTCCCTGTGGTTCAGATTTGTTTCTGAATGCCACATGACTGCAAGAGGTGACCTGCTCAGAACCCAAGCTTTCAGAGGCAACCTGAGCGACTGCACAAGGCAGGATGAAACCCAAGTCTTGTGACAACCCTGGCTTCTCTCTGTGTTAATAAATGACTCGTTTGGTGAGGGACCATGGAAGGAGCCATGGATTTGAATCTCAGCTTTGTTGTGCTTAGCACATGGCCTGGCATAGGAAGATGCACTCGGTGGATCTTAGTTATTATCACCACAGCCACAATCACTGGAAGAACTTAGGCAAATTGTCCCCTGGGTTTAAAATGACAGTCTCACAATTTTTTTAATCTTGCAAAAATTATAGGAAAGAGTAGGTAAAAAGCAATCAACATATTGGTCACTACATGGTAGAATTAAAGAAAGTATAGCTGTTGTGGCAGTTACGGTTCCTATTGAGGCTGGAAAGATATCTACTGTTGCCAAGCCATCAGTACCACACATCATGACAATAGTTATTTCTCTTAGGCACTGACATTTTCTAAACAGATAAAACATTATATCCACTGCTGTTCTGATCACTTGGAACTGACATCATCATATATTTGCATTGTAGGCACAATCATAAAAATCCCTTAATTTATACACTGATAGCATCTTTTATTTTCCTTGATTCATTTAGAAGTTTTCTCTGCCAACAATTAGTCATGCTTTCATCAAATGCAGCAACTACCTAAAGAAATATTGACATTCTGCAGAACTTTGTCTTTCTCGCATTTTCATACTTATTATGGGGGAAATTAAGATCAGATCAGAGTCATAGCCTATAGCATGGGGGATATATGATTTAAAAACAGCACAGGATATTTGATGTTGTTGCTAGATAATTTTGAATTATAGACACTTGCCAAACATTGCAGAATGCTTTCAGCTGAAGGATTCTTGCTCCAAAGATTTCTTCATTTTATGATTGCCAGAGTCATCAAGAATAAATTTTGGATTGTGCTAAAGGGAAAAAACAGACACTATCTGGCAATGGTTTCTTGTGTTTGACAGAAAATTTCACATGTTTAATTGATTCATATCTTTGGAAAAAGGGGAAGTGAGTGATAGACAAAAATTAACAATAAAGAACTAGAGATTGTTGCATGAGACATTTGATTTGTTGACTATTTGCAAATTGCATTCTAGTACTATATTCTCATTTGTTAAAAGATATTGGGAAAGACTCCAATCCCCAAGTTTTGTAAAGATTTTCATGCTGTGGCACGTCCTAATGTAGTCATTTCCCCCTTCATTCTTTCAAAAGTAAGAGAATCTCCCAAGTTCTAGTTGGGCACATGGACTCCATTTTCTAAACTCCCTTAAGTTATGTGATTAAATTCTGAGCAGGAGGATATGAGCTGCAACCCCTTGTTATGCACTTTATTTTTATTTGTTCTAATTTGTTATGCATGACAGCCGAATGCATTTTGACTCATTGTACACAAATAGAGGAGAGATTTTCATTTCTCTGGTTGTACACAATGCAGAGTCAGCCAATTCGTGCAATCACATACATACATAGGGTAATAATGTCCATCTCATCCCACCGTCTTTCCCCCCATATCCTTTCCCCTCCCTTCACTTCCCTCTGCCAAATCCAAAGTTCTTCCCCCACATCCACTTATCAGAGAAAACATTTGGCCTTTGGATTTTTGAGATTGGCTTACTTCATTTAGCATGATATTCTCCAGCTCCATCCATTTACTGGCAAGTTCCATAATGTCTTTCTTCTTTAAGGCTGAATAGTATTCTGTTGTGTATTTATACCACAGTTTCTTTATCCATTCATCTATTGAAGGGCATCTAGGTTGGTTCCACAGTTTAGCTATTGTGAATTGAGCTGCTATAAACATTGATGTGGCTGTGTCACTGAAGTAGCTGATTTTAAGTCCTTTGAGTATAGACCAAGGAGTGGGATGGCTGGGTCAAATGGTGGTTTCATTCCAAGTTTTCTAAGGAATCTCCATACTGCTTTCCAGAGTGGATGCACCAATTTGCATTCCCAGCAGCAATGAATGCCTTTTCCACCACATCTTCACCAACACTTATTGTTGCTTGTATTCTTGATAATTGACATTCTGACTGGAGTGAGATGAAATCTTAGAGTAGTTTTGATTTGCATTTCTCTATGCACTTTAAAAAGAAGCTGTTTGTTCGAGGGAGCAGAATAAAGAGGAGGTGCTATGGATGAGAGCAACATTCTGGGGAAGAAGGAGGCAACAAATACTTGGAAAGGTGAATTTGGCTCTATATAAATTAGACCTAAAGAAAGTAAGGAAAAGACCAAGAACATTGTCATGGTCATCCTCCTCTTCCTAAGCATCCTGCATCCTGGAGGATCTCATTGAACAGAGTCAGGTTCCTGCCCTGCCCACAACCTCTGTGCCTGTTTACTAAAGGGAAATGTGCTTCAGGATAATTTGAGGCACTCTATTTTGGAGTAGTTCTATTTCAGCAAATTTGGCTATGCCCTAATTAACAGAAATGTTCTAAATTATCCATATTTGTAATTTTCCCATGGGTTGGACACACAATATGTTAAAAGGGAAGAAGAGAAAAATAACTTTTCTACTATTCTTTCCCAAAGGAGTAGATAGAGTTTAACTTCACATTTCAGGCTCTTTTAGTGTGTTATAATACATATCCTCAGCATGAGTACCTGATTTCATTTTATTTATTTATTTGTTTGTTTCTTTGTTTATTTATTTATTTAGTGTTAAATGGAATTAAAATGTCTGCTGCAGCTATTATAACCTAATACAAAAGCAGTAAAACTGTTGTGAGCATTAAGCAAAGTGGTCATTATTGACTTCTCTTTCTAGCTAAGTAGGGAGACAGGAAAATAACTCTATGGAAAAATGACATTTGTATGGTGAATTTAATATGTCACAGAAAATGGTATAGAGGACAATGTAAACTGTTATGGGAATAAGAGGTAACTTGTATTGGGTATGATGATCAATGGCAGCTAATTATGCCCTTCTTGAAAGAAATGCATCCTCTTACATTTATCAAATCCCCAAGTTGCACCATAAGCAGAAAAACCCTGTACCTCATGCTGCCTAGCTGGAGGAAATGGGGAAGCTGTGGGGATCCCTAGAAAACCCCCTCTGACATATTTAGTTTGTGGCATATGGGCATTCACTCAAACTTCAGAATGAGGCTTACCTTTATACACATGGAAGGAGTTTTGCATCTGCCACACAGGGGAGAGCTAAGGGAGAGGAAGCAGGTATGAAACACAGCCCAGACTTCCGTTGTAGTCCAAGTTCAGACCAGTTTTGGTCTCACTGCTACCCTGGGTACATCTGGGATGATAAATAATGCAGTGACTAATTCAGAAAGTAGAAGCGGTAAGTGTCCCTGTGTCTGCTACTGGGCTTTGCATCAAAACAGCACTTACTTTCTTTGTTTTTAGAGAAGCTTAGGAGCATTTTGAATTTTCTTTTCTCTCCAGGTAACTTTTCATTGTCTCATCATAGTTCTTTACATAAATGCATCGCTGGAAATTTTAGTGGCAGAGATTCCCTGTGATCTACATCCTCAGTGTCTTTACCATCCATCCATGGTCCCCCCAGAAATATCAGAGAACATGTCTTGTAACATGAGGTTTATGAGTGCAGAAATGATCCACATTCCTTTCTTTTTGGCATGGAGGCCCTTCTTATCTTGCTCTAAGCTGACTTATTTTCAGCCTATCGATTCTAAGCCAAATGATGGAGGCCCTGGAGGCATCAGAGTAGATTTCTCAGGCTAGGTTAGATGGGTCCACACAACATCACTCATCATTCCTACAGGTTCTTAGTAGGTAGAAGGATCCCATACATTCATCACCAGGCTTACTTACATCTTTACACCCAGGAGAGAGGCCGGCACTAGTTGATGGGTTCCAGAGGACAATCCTGTGATCCTGGGATGATTCTCCAAGAGAAAGGTGGTTAGGAGTAAGGGGCCATGCTGTCTGCCTACTCCCAGCCTCAGCCCCAGGGTGCCAGACAAGCTTCAGAGGGGAGACCACAGTCCTGGGGCCCCAGCCCTTATAGCCACTGCCTTCTTGACTAAGGTTGTTAACGAGCATGCTAATTAGTGGCATTTTCCTTGGTGGTTTTTGTGATGTGGGGATTTGTCCACCAAGAGATGACCCCAAACCGCAAATTCATTTAAAATAGTCAGTCCTACTGCAGATAGAAATAACTCCTTGTCTGTGTTGATCCTAGCTAGTGACCAGTGACCAGGAGGTGAAATCTTGGGAATAGAGGCCTGGGCCTCTGACTCAGCAGAAACCACTGTCTTGACATTTTTAGCCTCTTCTTTGGTCTTGCCCTACTAGGGAGACTATTCTTACTACAGGCCAAAATTTGACAAAATAGTCATAACAGATCTGAGGTGCACCAGCCCACTCCCTTCCCCATAAATTTGACCTTATTTCTTGCAACCCTTCTCAGATTCAGGATCCATGGCAAATTTCTCTAAGGAATCCTCAAATTTATTTTCAACTTGAAACACAAATGGTTGGGGAAAAAATCCTAGAAGAGGAGACAAAGATAGGACCACAATAAATCAATAGTTCTCAACCATGACTTGAGCCCTAGGGGATATTTGATGTCTGTAGACATCTTCTAATCTTCTTTGTTTACAAAGACAACAATCACATTGGACTAGGGCTCATGTAGATGACCTTCTTTTAACATAATGATTTCTTTAAACAACGTATCTTAAATACAGTCACATTTTGAGGTAATGTAGATTAGAACTCAATCTACGTATTTTGGGGGAGCATTATTCAACCCACAAAAGTACTCTTGTGTTATATAACTTGATAACCAGAGGTAGAAAGATAAGAAGTAACACAGAAAGGCATTTTAAGCCTGTTAGACTTCGAAAAATAATAGCTAAAAGAAAGTAATACATTTAAGGGATTTATCATGCAACACTGTAACTATAGTTAATAACAATGGATGGCTGAAAGAGTGGACTTAAATGTTCTCACTACAAAGTATAAGTATGTGAAGTGATGAAGGTGATGAATATGCTAATTAGCTTGACTTAATCATTCCATGTTGCAAACATATCAAAACATCCCTTTTTACCCCATAAATATATATACTGATTATTTGTTGATTAAAAATAAAATTAACCAAGTAAGGAAAATGAGCCCAACACAAATTATATTATATCTGAGTCTTAAAGTAGAAAAGGTTCTTAATCTGAGGAGGGAAAGTATTTAGGAAGTTGTCAGTGACTGAGATAGGATTACTTCCTATCCCAATTCATTTATTCCGTAGGGATTTATGGAACTCCTGTGATACAGTTGGGTTGTGCTAAACTCCTGGATAACTAAGAAAAGATTCTTTCCTTTTAGAAGCTCACAGTCACATCTGTGAGTGTTTGTGTGTGAGTGTAATGGGGAGGGTTTGGGAAGGACAGGCAGAAGATTCCCTTTCAGGAAGATAATGGACAGTGCTTCAGTATTTGCATGGACCAGGTGATGAGAAGCCTGGTAGGCAAGGGAACTAGTTCTTTTCAGGGTTGAAGTGGGGTTGAAATTCAGGTAGGATACATTGGTGGACTGGCAGGTCACAGCTGGTACACTCATCCGATTGCTAGACTGGTTGCTAAATATTATAAATACTGTCCCCAGGGAGTTGGAAAAGATGAAGAGGAGTGAAGATTGTGAGCTGGATCTTGGTGGATCAATGGGAGGTTTGGATTGGGAGGTAAAGCAAGAGAGGGGAACATGTAGAGTACTTATTTTAAGTGAACAAATCTTAGCAAAGGTATAGAGAGTCAATTAGCAAGTGTGAATATCTGGTTGTCGCGTTCTTTGTGACAAAAACACTCAGGGTCACTCCAGGGGAACTGGGCTACACAAAATAACCACACAAGAGACAGAGATTCCTTTTTCTTTGGGGTCCTGTGACAGCTCCTCTGACCTTAGGGGTCCACAGAAAGAGAGCAAGCGAGCAACCTTTTTATTGAGGAGAAGCATTCAAATGAGGCAAGGGGTCAGGTTTCAGGGGTTGAGTCTAGCTTCCTGATGTCTGCTATCAGCAGGTTGACTGACAGCTAGGAAAGCCACACCCAAAGGCAGAGCAAGAGAAGGGGACACACAATGGGTGTTTCCATGGAACATTCTATCCCAAACAGGGCAAAGGGGTAATATCACAAAGGAACAGGTGAGTGTAGCTCAATCCATGGGGCAACATGCCTACATCTGAAGACGCATCCTCAAACTTCTAGACCAGGGCAATGTCCATGTCACTATGAGATGTAGTGACGGTCAAAGCCTCTCCAGCTCAGGGAAGGAGAATGCGAATCATGCAGAGTGGCTCCCCACATCTGGTTATAGAATCTTGCTTGTCTGAGTGGAGGAAGATCATGAGGAAATTAAATGTCCCTGAGTACCAGGTCCCCAAGCAGGGGGAACTGGGAGGCTAAGGAGGAGATGAAAGGATTTGCCAAAGAAGCCAGGACCAGAGGAAAACTGGCGATTTTAGATCCTTGACTTACAGCCATTGGGCCCTTCAGGACATAAGGCTTTGATTTATGCAATTGCATTAGGCGACATTGAAGCCTGATAGAAACAGGCAGAGCCCATCTCCCAGAGAACTGGTGTGATCCATGGAGGTTTGGTTTCCAATGATTCAGGGAACAAGCCAAATTCAAAGGATGGAGAGAACCCAGGGCTGAAGTGCATAGGGGAAGCTTCCCAAAGGAGTTGGATGGGAGCAGGGCCTAGGGGATGGGGGAGATTGAATGGTAGAAGGACGTTAGTTGAATTGGTAGGGTTTAGTCAAGGGATCCCTATTCTTGGATCTTGTTTGGGTGCTGCACTCTTTCTCCTGATGAGGCCCCTGATGGAGATATATGTTCAGGGTTAGACCACAACAGGAAATTAAAAATAACAAATCATAAGATGTATCCAGTGCTTACTATGTCCCAGTGCTCTCCTAAGCACTTTATGGACACACCATTTACTTGTCTTCCACAAATAAGGAGGTGCGTGGCAGGAAGGCACTATAATCTTCCTTACTTTACAGATAAGAAACTGACGGGGAGGGATGCTAAGTAATTTTTGCCTGAAGTCATAGTAAGTCGGTGATGGAACTACTTCACAATTTACTTTCATCCTGTTCTCAATTAATTTCCTAGAATTCAACTATTGAGGAAAAGGAGAAAGAGAGAAAGAGAAAAAAATGAATTACATTAATGGAAATAGCATGGTATCTCTTGCCTTGTGGTCGAATGGGATGGGTCCTGGGCAATCAAGCCTGAAACACTTCAAGCTTGCTAGAAAAGCCAAGAAAATAATTTATATATTAAAAATGAACTTTAAAAAATTAAAGTATAATTTACATATAGAAAAGTAGACCAATCACAAGTGCTCAGCTTGATAGATTTTGACAGAGCAAGCACACCTGTGTAACCACAGCCCAGCACAAGAATTAGAAATGATCAGTACCCCAGTCCCCAGACTCCCCTCCTCCCTCTCATAAATGACTTTCATCTTTTTCCCAGTCACCCACAGAGAAAGGAAGCTCTTTGCTCAGAAGGCTTGTCACCCTGGAGGAATAAATAGATGAATTAATTAAAGATCCTGGAGAACTCTGACCAGCAAAGCACTGGGAGAGGGCCACAAGACTGTATGCAACAGAGCCTTTTGTTCTCAGCAGTATTCTAGGGGCAGCTTAAGCAATTGTTAAGGGTAATGTTGACTCTTTATGACTTTTGCTTTCCTGTTAATCTAGGTTTTTTTAACCTAACTTCCTCCCATGCTACTGAGAGGGTTCTCTGGTCAGGGGTTGCAGTGAACACCACAGCCTAAGTGAGGCTGCTCCCTCCTCCTACCCACCTGTCTCTGGGCACCAGGTGTTCATGGAAGGGAACAAAGAGAAAGATGAGTGGGCCTGTCTAGAAAGGGTAGTGCTACCTCAGTTTACCTTTTCTGCCTCTAGGGTGACAGATGTGCAAGGCCTCTAGAGAGACAGTGGAGAATAGATTCAGCTACCCTTAGGAGGCAACTCCACTTTCTGTCTCTGGTCCCTGGTGCTGCAGAACCCACCCAAATGTGCCCCTGGTACAGGATGGATATGACCCAACCAGATTAGCAACCATTCCTCTTGAGGCTGGCTCAGATCGGGCTTGGGTCCCCATTGAAGAGAGAGTTGTGAGCAAAGTCACAGAGAATCACCATGTGAGTTGGAGGACCTAAAGGGCTGGGTGGGTTCCTCTGAACCTGGGAAGAGTGTGTGGGAGCTGAGTTTATACTGAGAAGTGGGAGAAATGAAGTAGGGAAAGGTGCCCTGGCTCTATTTTTGAAGGCCTTGAAATATGGGGAAGAGGATTTTAACTGTAACATATAGGTTACTGGAAATCTGCTGTTGGATTTTGCGCAGATTCTCCAATGTGGTTGTGTTTTATGAGAATTGTAGAGGCAGTAGGCAGCGGGGACAGGAGGAACTTTAGGGCCTTGAATGCAGCAGAGGGGACAGGAGACCTTGGAGTCCTGGTGGTGCTGGTATGGACCCGGGCATGGGGCTGGCAGGAGAAGGGAGCCTTTCCGCTGTTCTCCCTTTTGGATCTCAGTGAGTGGAGAGTCGAGCTGATTACACTGCTGTTTCTGACACCACCACCATTGGTTAGTATAGGGCTGTCACTTGTTTTATTTATTCATTTACTTATTTACTCATTCCTTATATGTAACCATTCTAAAGTTTGTGCCTTTTGTTTGTATTTTGGCTGAATGTTTTGTTTGTATTTTGTTTGTAAATGTTCTTACAAAATGTTGTTTTCATGTCTTCATGTAATTATGAGGTTTGAACAGTACAAAAGGAGATGGAAGAGTATAATAAGCTCCCTGTGCCCATTATTTAGCATGACTACTATCAGCCCATGTCCATGCTGTCCCATCTACAGCTATCCTCTCCCATCCTCCCACACATTGGGTCATTTCATCCATAAATAAGTCAGGGTGAATCTCTGCAACAAAACATAACCACAGGGTCCTTATCAATAGTTTAAAAAGAACAGTATTTCCTTAATGTCATTGTGTAGGCAGTACTCAAATTTCCAACCCGCTCATAAATGCTATTTCTTTCTACAGTTTATTTATATAAATCACAAGAAATAGACCATGATCAAAACCCTAGTCCCAAGACCCATACATAGTGACTAGTTGATATTTCTTTAAGTTTCTTTTAATCAATAGGTTTCCCACTGAATCTATTTGTTTTTCCTTGCAGACGATTTGATGAGGAGCCCAGGTGATGTCCTATAGAATTACCACAGTGTAGGTTTGTCTGATTGTATCTCTGTGGTGTCGTTTAAGTTCTTCTGTCCTCTGGAGTCCCTTGAGTCCATAGGTGAATCCACGGACCTGAAGGTAGTGTTTAGTTTTTGTGACAAGACCGTTTCATGGTTTGTTTTGTGTTCCTGCAGCAGGTTATACCTAATATCTAATTGTCTCTTTCTTGTGTGTGAATCTTAGCAGCAATTAAAATTCAAAGCATAGGGTCATTAACTTATTAATGTATTAGTTATCTATTGCTGTTTAGCCCTATGGCTTTACACTTAGTGTTTTACTAATTATTTTCCAATGTCTGTGAGTCAAAAATCCAGACCTGAGTTAGCTGAGTCCTTTGCTTCCAGTTCCCTCAGAAGTTTACAAACAAGGCATTGGCCAGGACTGGGGATCTGAGGCTTGACCAAGGAAGGATTCATTTCAAAGTTAGGTAAATATTGGCAGGGCAGGGCTCTTTGGGGGTTGTCTGATGGAAGGCCTTGGTTCCTTATGGCTGTTGGTCAGAGGCCACCCTTAGTTGATTGCCACCTGAGCTTCTTTGTAGAGCAGCTTACTTAATCAAAGTCGGTGAAAGAGGCAGTCAATAGAGCAAGTGTTGGCAAAATAGAGGATTCAGTCATGTACCTTATTCTTCTACCCGACATTTTGTTTTGCAGACAGAAACTGAGCTGAAGCCATTCCCCACTGGTAATATTGTGAGTATAATACTCTAGTCTAGTCTATGGGCCCCCAGGAGAGGTCTGGGATAGGGGAGGGAGGTTATGGGGAAACATGCAAAGGGGAAAGAGAGTAAGAGGGGGCTGAAGACTGAATCAGCTGAAAACTGAGGGGTGGGCACCATCCATATTTAGGAGCTAGCAAAGGAGATGAAAATATAAAGCAGAAAAGATCTGTCTGCTATCATCTCATGGAGACTGTGTATCTTTTAAATACTTTACAAGCAGCTATTTTAGTCTTCACCACAACTCTTACCAAATAGGGATTGTCATTTGTCTTTGTCTTTATAGATGTGGGTACACAGACTCAGTTTTTAAGCAATTTCCTCAATGTCAAGTGTTGGGCTGCAATTTGTATCCAGTTCTGTTGATGCCAGCATTTTTTCCCTGCACAGGCACAAATAAGCGTGCACGTGCATGCGTGTGCGCACACACACGCACACATGCAATAGTTTCAAGGACAGAGTGGTTAAAAGAGCCGACTGCTGAAGAGAGGTCAAGGAGAGTGGGGAGAGGAAGTGGTTTCAGAAACTGTGTCTTAAGTGGAAAAAGTCCTTCACCGGTTGCTTTAGGTTGCTGAATAGGGTTGCTGGAGGCCATATCTACTGATCTGGGGAGCCTCTAAGACAAGTAGAAATACCGAAATCAGTTGAGACCAAGGCAAGAGGAAATACATGGTTGGATCTTGAAGCCTTAAATTAGATTGTAGTTTCAAACAGAATTTTGCTGTCTTAATCATAAAGTTAAGGAAACCATAAAAGACCAGACTGACATTGGCTTTTGCCCAAGTCCAGACAACGATCTGGAGAATATTCAAATGCTATTGATGCTAGAGGCGCTAGAAAGAGACTGTAGAAGACCATTAAAACCATGTTCCTGTGTCAGCAGAAGGTGAAGGGGGAGGGAAGAGCATTTGTAATTGTCTAACTTGCAAGCCCACTTAAAAATTAATGTTCTGGGTAGCAAGGGGCAATGGATGATCAGTGAGCTTTTGTACCTGCAATCTAGTCTTTGAAAAAAAAGCATTTCAATTTGGGCATCTTAAATAGCAGATATTTTTTCTCAAACAGCATTTTAATGAGAAGAACATAAATAAATTTATTGCTTCCAAAAAATACAGAGACTGTAATTCAAGGGGCAGAGTGCCAGGCAAGTTCCTTTGGGTTTTTAAAAACCCAATATTTCATGACCAATGCAAGACCAAAGCAGGGTTTGCAGGACGGGCTTTTTATTGAAGCCAGGTGTGAGCTGTCTCCTCTTCCTGACTGGGAGGCTGTTTGGGTCCTCAGGAGTATTTCCTGTGGTGGCTGTGCATTGCTGGCCCAAGTCCCAGGTGCCACCAGAATCTTCCCAAGGACTCCCACAATCTTGTTGCTTTTTCTCCCTCTCTCCCCCTCCTTTTCCCATTTATTTATTTATTTATTTATTTATTTATTTATTTATTTATTTATTTATTTATTTTTGTACCAGGGATTTAACCCAGGGGTGCTTAATCACTGAGCCACATCACCAGCCCTTTTTGTTTTTTATTTTGAGACAGGGTCTCACTAACTTGGTGAGGGCCTTGCTAAGTTGCTGAGGCTGGCCTTGAACTTAAAGAAAAGTCAGAAAATCCTGAGAACAGGGCAGAGAATTGCATTTGGAGATCTGCTTTCTAAACCTGCTCTTTTGAAATGGTTGAAAGGTTGGAATTTGGAGCTTCTTGATTTAAAAAAAAAACAGCTTTATTAAAATATCATTGTCATGTAGAAGTTGTATATATTAAAGGAATACAACTTGATGCTTTTTTTAAGATGGACACAATATCCTTACTTTATTTATGTATTTTTATGTGGTGCTGAGGATTGAACCCAGTGCCTCATGTGTGAGGAAATCGCTCTACTGCTGACCTATAACTGCAGCCCCAACTTGATGTTTTGATAGATGCACACATTGTGAGATGTTCATCACATTCCAGCTAATTAGCATATCAGTCACTAGTGCTAGTTGCCATGTACCCATTTACCAACACCACCTCACTGCTCCTTACCTTAGACCCTAGTAATCACCATCTTCTACGAGTTTGACGATTTCAGCTTCCACATATAAGTGAGATCATTCAGAGTTTCTCTTTCTGTGTCTATTTCACTTAACCTACTTCTAGCTCCATCCATGTTGTTGTTAATGGTAGGATTTCCTTCGTTTTAAAGACTGAATAAGGGACCTCTTCATATTTGAAGAAGCCTTGTCTAATTTAATGGTCTGATCAATACCCTGGGGGCACCTGGGAAAATCTATGGGTAGATAGGATCCATTTTTTGAGATTTGATTTAATATCATACTCATTAAGTCAATGAAACCAAAGCTCCCCAGTGACCGCCATACCATCAAATCCAGCATGTGCTTCTTGATTTTTACTTTACTTGACCTCTGGGATTATCTGATGTTGGTAACACACTCCCTCTAATCAGTGACTTATATGACAGAATTCTCCCTTGATCTTATCTGTATTCCCATTTCTTGTTGAATCTTTTCTTTTTTTTTTAAAAAAAATTATTTATTTTAATTAGGTATATATGACAGCAGAATTCATTTTGATTAATTAGGCACAATTGCAGCACAACTTTTCATTTCTCTGTGCATGATGTAGCATTGCACCATATGTGAAGTCATACATATACCTAGGGTAATAATGTCTATCTCATTCCAAAATCTTTCCTGCCCCAAGGCCCCCTACCCTCCCCACCCTCTCCTTGACCCAATCAAATTCTTCCATTTTCCCCATACCTGTCTCCCTCTCCCGATCCACTTCTCAGAGAGAACATTCAGCCTTTGTTTTTTTGGGATTGGCTTACTTCACTTAGCATGATATTCTCCAGCTCCATTCATTTACCTGCAGAGACTGCAAATGCCGTAATTTTATTCTCTTTTAATTTATTTTTCTATTAATTTCTATTTCTCTATTAACTTATTTCTCTTTTAATGCTGAGTAATACCTTAGTTTCTTTATCCATTCATCTATTGAAAGGCATCTAGAACTACTCTAAGGTTTCATCTCACACCAGTCAGAATGGCAGTTATCAAGAATACAAACAACAAGT
The DNA here is from genome assembly GCF_964194105.1 of Spermophilus citellus. Lineage (NCBI taxonomy): Eukaryota > Metazoa > Chordata > Mammalia > Rodentia > Sciuridae > Spermophilus > Spermophilus citellus. Next base: position 45,924,206 of record NC_138182.1, on the reverse strand, counting down.
GTTGGTGGGAATGTGGGGGACAATGTGTGAGGCACACTCATACATTACTGGTGGGACTGCAAATTGGTGTAACCACTCTGGAAAGAAGTATGGAGATTCCTTAGAAAACTTGGAATGGAGCCACCATTTGACTCCTTGGTCTATATCAAAGGACTTAAAATCAGTGTACTATAGTAATGTAGCCACATCGATGTTAGTTTAAAAGTTAGTGTGGCTGATGATTTGGGCCTTAGCCTTTTTTCATCTTCTAAGAAATTTGATCAGTATCTTTGCTTTTAACTGCCACCTATCTGTAATATGCTTCCCACCATAAACCTCTAGTAATCTTCATTAGGAGGCCTTTGAACCCAGATTGCTCCCATCGATTGTTATGTTCATCGGTTCTTCCTATTGTATGTTCTTTAAAGCCATCCTCCTCTCTCCAGCCTCATCCCAGAACTGTCTATCATCCCAGCCCCTGTCTTCTCTTATGTGGAAGAGCCATGGCTCAGTACCCAACAGCCTGACATCTGGTTATGTTCTCTCTACCCCATCACCTTTTGCTTTTCTTCCTAGTTACTGGTTTTGACATCACTTCTACCTGTCTCCTAGGAACTCTTCCAGATCCAGATTGAATGTTGGTGGATGAGCTCCTACCCCATCTGCTGGGAATACATTCATGTGGCCACTAAGTTGGTGGGCGGCTTCACCTGGGATGGGGCTCCCTGGCTGTCTCTGCCTTCTCCCAGAACTGCAGATTCCTGACTTTTTATCGATAGACTGATGATCCAGGGTAGTGGCTATAATTTTCTGCTTCCTTTTATAGATGAAGGAGCCCGCACCACCCCTGGCTTCAGGTGGTGATCCTTCTAGGTCACTTGTCCTTCCTGGAAAGGTTTATTCCCTGCTACTTGCAGAGGAATCAGACTTTAGCCATTTCTGCCTTCTTGACCAAGAGTCCTCAACTCTAGGCTTCAACTCTGTTTACTACGGTGTATTTCTAGTTTAGGGAAATATTGACCTGATTTTTCAGGTCAACATTTTATTTTAAACATAACAAAATATGTTTCATATATCATTTCTGTACTTGGGGAACCCAGAACCTGACCTCAGATTGCCATTATACTTGGGAACATCTCTTCCAAATCAATCTTTGTGTTCCCATGCCAGTCACAGAGCAGGTGCTCTATGGATTTGAGGGGGTTTGCTGTTGTTTAGACTTGGGTGTGTTGGAGACATGGTGGCCTGAGGTGGAGAAAAAAAAAAAAGACACACAAAATCAGAGAAAGCATCTAAGGCCTTTTTTTTTTTCCCTCTGTGAGGTAAACCTCTGAAAGCCCTACTTCCTGTCAGAGCAGCAGGATGTTAAAGTGTCCTTGCTACCAGAGAGACGACTGATCTTCTTAGTGCAGACAGTATCCTTATCCATTTAGGAGCCATTAGTGTTAGTGATTAAAGAAAGAGTGTAGCCTTCTGAGCTGATCTGTGGCTCATCAGATGGTTTGGTATCCCCAATTTGAGCTCTTGGGCCAGTGGATCATTGTTTCTCTTTGGCATGCTGATGCAGTGAGAGAGATGGGGTCTGTGTCAATGACAGGACACCAATGTGTGTGGAAAACTGATCTCACATAATCCATAGAGGAACTACTCTACTTTAGACTCATCAAGTACCAGTACCCTCTGGAGAAAAATAAGTAATGTGTTCTCAGCAGGAAACTTTGTCAGTGGGTTGTTAGAACTAAAGGGTGTGATTAAAATCGAACTTCAGTGTAACTTTGACTCTTCTCTGTGTTTTTCTCATTTATCTTGTGAGTCATAGAAATATTTTGATGATTGCAGCAAAGTCTATGGGTATTTGTTTTTAATTCCATCAAGATGGAAGAGCTTTATCCAGCTGTAGAAAGAAATAGAGTACCACCTTGTTATGCTCTGTCTGTCTGTCTCAGGTCTCTCTTCTCCTCTTTTGGGGAGAAATATGTGAGATTTAGCCCTAGGTTCATTGGCATTCCCAGTTTGTTCTGAGTTTCTGGGTTATAGCTGGTTCAGATTGGCATAGGAAACATTTGTGTTTTTGTTTGACTGACATCCATTTCCATCTATCTAGGAACTGTGTGCATCTCTCTTAAGGAGAATATATTCTACAGCCTGAGTCAGGCCCTCTCTACCACTGAGGAGGTCAGATGAACCAAGAGCAGTCTAGGAATGGGGACATGACCCAAATTGAGTCTTCCATGACATTTTGGCTGGACTATTAGAAAATACTTTCATTCCACTGGACTTGTTAGCTGGCAATGGTCTTCCCTTCCTTTGGAAAGCACCTGTCCATCAGGTGGGGACAGAGGCAAAGCTCTTATATCCACCTTTGCACAAGATCAAATGCACAAGATACAAACCAGACTTGTTTGGTTTAAGTTAACTTAAGTTGAATTTCTGTCACTTGACATTGAAATCATCTTAACCCTAAGTGCAGGATTTGGGAGTGAAAAGTCATTTATCAGAATTCTTGATTGCAAGCTCATACATATTCACCCATTGCAGGCCTAAGCTATTTTTAGCTATTTATGATGCATGTCTGGCCCTGAGACACTCTCAGCATAGCTGATCATGAAGTTTATTGGACAGACACTGACTTTTTTGGATATCTAAGGTTTGAGTTTCTTGGATCAGCTAATATTGGAGGAACAAAATAGGCAAGATTGGGGAAAGGAAGAGGAGGAGGAGGAGGAGCCACAAAGTAGGGTGCCAGCTGGACTCCAGGCCTATCTAGGAACCAGAGCTCTGTGTGCCTATTGCAGGGAGGGCCAGCAGCTGAGGAGGTTCCTTTTGGATGCTTGACATGCTTTCTGTTCACTCACCCAAGGATGCTAAGATACCAGTTGACCCAGAGAGTCAAAGTCCTTTTTTACTCTGTGAGACTGATTTTTGAGAATGCAGGTTTCCTAATTTCCAGGCTAATTCTCCATTCAGATCACATTTTATTTCTCCTTTGGGGAAAAAATAACCTAGCAGTCAGAAAGCACAGTGGGCACAGATTCTACCCAAAAAAAAAAAAAAAACCCAGAGGAAAATGTCTATATGTAAAAAGCACTGTGCTTGTGGTCTGTGTAGTGGGGAGCCACTGTGAAACAGGTGGGCTTCTTAGAAGCTCAAGAAGAGGATGACAAGGCAGGGAACCTCTGAACTTGCCTCCTCCCACCAAACGTTGTGGAGGCTCTGACACAGGGCCTGCAGGTGCAGCAAAGCTGGGTAGAGCAGGAGGAATAGCAGGGAGAGAAGATCTAGAAAGGAGTGTATACTGCAAGAATGAGGAGGACTGATGGATGACTAGGACCTTGTTCTTTCCTTCTGGGTGTCAGGTTTCAAAGGGATCCTTGGTCTTGATTATGGACTGGACAGCAACAGTGAAACCATCACTGGAGGGCAAAGCATGGGGTGTTAAGAGGCTGGACAGCAGGGCTTAGGAAGGAAATGGTGTCATAGAAGAATAAAAGAAAAGCAAGGGAAGACTATTTCTTAGGTAGAAGCTGCCTTCAAGCTGGGTGAGCAACTTGGAATATGGGGCTTGTAGGGACACCTTAGACCTTAGATCCTGACCCAGGTGGACCACAGAGAGCTGGGATCAGAAGAATCCTGAAGAGAAATGATGGGATTTCCTACCAATAGGAGGTCCCAATGCACTGGCCAGCTCTCACTGTGATGGTCATGTAACACTGAGGAAGAAGGCCAACCCCTCTGTGCAGGAGGCAGAGCTGATGCCCTCTGTCTGTCTTCCTATGTTGAACAGTCCATTCCTTCAACCATCCCTGACTTTTAATCCAAAAGCTCAGCTGTGGAAGACTCATTCAGTGCCTAAGTGCTGCAGGCCCTGTGTCAGGGCCTCCACAGCATTTGGTGGGAGGAGGCGAGATTCATTCAGTGCCTAAGTGCTCGCAGCCAGGACAAAGCTCAGCAAAGGACAGAAGGGGCTTCTGCCCTCACCTTTCTAATTTCCCCATGCCCTTTAATTCCCTGCACCAGATGCCCCTTTTCAAGAGCTGATGACTGAGGTGTGTCCACAGTTTGTGTTCCTAACCAAGAAAAAAACTCGTGCTCTGTCTGCGGTGCGTCAGCATCCTCCCCCACCTCCTGCTACCAGCCTCTGCCTGGCCCCATGCGGTTCATTTGGCTGGCCCTTGTCGACAGGAAACCCTCTGGCTCGCCTCCACAAGATCAAGGTCTCCCCTCCACTCTGCCACCCCACCCCAAATGGGGAGAGTTTTAGGAGGTCCTCCAAATAATCATTCATTCCATTAATTTTATGTGCAAAAAGAATGGGGGAATATTACTCTAGAAATGAGTTTTGTAACACATTTGAGACCCTTGTAGTGTCAAAGATGGGAATAGATGGGCAACAAACACACATTATAAATTATTTGTTTTACCCACTCCATTTCTGTAGCACATTTGAGACCCTTGTGGTGTCAGAGATGGGAATAAATGGACGACAAACACACATTATAAATTATTTGTTTCACCCACTCCATTTGAATAATGATATGTCTGTGTGCAACTCCATGCTCAGAAATATCAAGTCAAAGGACTGAGCACAGTAGCCCACAAGTACTCTCTCTACATCACTGACCCCATAGCATGTCATTAAGTGAATTAAAAATAGATGAAGAAAAGCCACTCGACTCAGATGCTATAATGAGACCTCCAGAATGAGTCTGTCTCCCGGCGCTGTTTGGAGGTTCTTTGAACACATGTTTATGTTAAACAGTAGCTTCCAGGTCTGGGTTCTTGAGCGCAGACAGATGTGACTTCATTGTGGACTGCTGGTGGGTGTTTGAAGTGTGTTATTGCAGGTGACCAAACCTGGACTCAGGCTGAGGCATCTTTGTTTTTGGTCAGGGGACAGCTTGGCAGCTGCATCCCAGCCTCTTTCAGATTTCCTGTGTCTTGTCAGCAGCTCTTCCTGCATGGTGCCATCTTCCGCTTGGTCTCGCCATGAAGAGACTTCCTCTGGGTACCTGGGATAGGAGCTGCCACAACCACAGGTGTCATCTCTGAGTCTTCCCTGTGGTGAGGAGCCGGGCCTGGCTGACAAAACTGAAGCAGTGCTCCAGGATTATGCTGGCTGACCAAGTTGGTCAGCTGAGAAATTCCTTAAAATACCCATGGGGCTTGTTTTTATTTTGTATTGTTTTTGAAAGGATAAATCTTCCAAAACATTGATGCCAGAAAAGAGAGCTCTATGACTTTTATAAAACTGGCGATGCTGCAAGTTTTAAAAAAAAATTAGTTAAAGGGCTAGAAATTATGGTTACAAAAATATCTCTACTAATAGTTTACTGTCTGGCTTGAGTGAGTTTAACTTTAAGGTGTGGTAGCTCTGGAAATTTATTGTGAGTCACTATATAATAACTGGCTGCACCATCAGGCATCAGCCCACACACAATTTTCCAGTCCTGAACTTCGAATGTTTCATATAAAATGAAAATAATACAGTCTTGTGTTTTATTCTAGAGATGAGGTGGTTGGCAGCATTTTAGACTTTGCTGAAGACTTATGAATTTGGTGTTTCCTACCAAATTAAGATGTATTGAGGAAGTATCTAGTGTTGAGTTGGCAAATATAAATCTCCCTTAAGAGAAAATCCATGCAAATACAGAGTATTGTCTGTAGGTTGATTTCCTCCTTAGTGGGTTATTTTCTTGACCTGGACCATCATCTCTTCAAATGGCCAACTCAGCTCTTGGAATCATAATTACACATTGGAAGGAAGACTAAACCAGAAAACACAGATGGTTATCTCTCTGCATGTTTTACTTACTCCTTTCCTTTTCTTAACTTCTGTTTTCTTCTGGAGTTGGAAAACCATATATACATTTTCTCCTGTACTGAATCAATGATGCTATTATAGAGGAGGTCATAGGTAGAAATTTTTCTTTGTGCATGAGGATTGGTCTTGAGTTTGAAATGTCTATTCAAATGGAATTGGGCTGAGTCCCTGAAAAACCAAGTTTCATTGTGTAAATTGCTGGGGGACTAATGTTTTCCTGCAAGCCTGTTTCTACCTGGGACTTTGTCTCTATTCTGAAAGCCTTTCTCTATTTGAGATATCTACTTGTTTTATCAAAGGCATCAGCCTTTGTGGTTCTGTTATGACTCCTTCTGCCTTGATTCCCCTGCTTCCTCTTGCCCTCTTCTTTGAGATTCCTATGGCATGTGCACCTGTTTTGGAAGTTTGTTTAACACTTTTTGACTTGCTAACTTTGCACCTTTTCATGTAATCTCCTTGACTAGGCTGTGAGTTCCTTGTGAGAGAAAAAGAAAAAAAGCTTCATTTGTTTTTGCAATCTGCTCTAGTTTGGATCTTAAATGTCCCCAAAGGCCCAAGTGTTGAAGTCTTGATCCCTGTGGAGGTGCTGTTGGGAGCTGATAGAACCATTAAGAGGCAGGGCCTAGTGGGAGGCTTTTAGGTCATTGTGGATGTGTCTTTAAAGGGGATTAAGGGATCTGGCTGCCTCTTTCTCTTTTGCTCTCTGGCCTTGAGGTGAGTAGTTTTGCACTGCCATGTACTCCTGTCATGACATCTTGCCTTATCACAGGCCCAAGGCCACATGGACACTTGAACACGGACTGGAACCTCTGTAACTATGAGCCAAAACAAACCCTTTCTCTTTATAAGCTGAATATCTCAGGGATTTGTTATAGTGATGGAAAGTTGACTAACACAGAATCTCATTGTCTAACATGCAGTAGGAAATACTTTCTAATTGCTTTGTTATTATAGTTCATCTGTTCATTACTTCCCATTTAGGGGCCCCATATTAGATACTTTCACATCCATAGTTTTATTGAGCCTTCTCAAGGATCATAGGAAATAGATCTAAGCATTTTAGGTCATGGAACTAAGCCATAAAGAACTTCCTGATGTCTCCAAACCAGGAAATGGTAGAGCCAAATTCACTCTGACTCTCAGTGTAATACTGCTTTTGCAATGCCATATTTATAAGAAGTAGAATGATCAAGAAAACCAGGAGGCAGGGTGCTTCCTTTTCCAGTTACAGAAGTCTGCTTAGGAGTCAGCTCCTCAAGAGCCCTGGAACATGTTGGAGGTGCCTACAGGGAATAACTGTGCAAGCTTCTGGTGTATTCCTACCAGCTGGTTTGGACCCACAGCCCCAGCCAGTGCTAAAGACTCTCAGAATTTATCAAAGCTCTCTGCTTGGTTCTGATTCTATTCTTGTTGTGCTAACTGATATCACAGGGGCCTGATGGCCATCAGCAGGCAGAGTGCCTCTGGAAAACAAAAACAAACAAACAAAAAACCTGTCTTTTATTTTCTCTAGCTTGTGATTCTTTCTACTTGATGGATTTGTGTCCCTTAAACTGTCACACCACAAGCTTTCTTCTTGATAGAATTTGCTGCAGACAGAAAGGACAAAGGGGAACATTTGGCTCTGGGGATAAGAAAGCAGTTGTGTAGCAACTAAGCAGGGCTTCTAAGTCCCTTGGGTCCCTGGTGAGTAAGGAGTCTTCCTGAAAAATCTGCGTGTATGGGCTCACAAAGCAACACTAATACCGTGTGGCTGGGCTGCTGTGCCGTCAGCCCATGCAGGGTGACTGAGCCAGCTTGCCTGGATGGGAATCCACGTTACTGTACATAATGAGAAATCTTGGTGCTTAGCAAAAGAACATTATGACAAAAGGGAAGACTTGGCTAACGTACTCTAGTGGTTTTAGATAATTTTTCTTTTGTTAGTCAATAAACCAGTCTTTGGGGGAAGGGAGATGTGAAAAATTTCACCCATACATGGCAGACTTTCTCAGTGTCAAATGTCTGTCACAAATTTTGCTTGTGGTCATCTCTAAAGCCTACAATTTAAAAAAAAAATGCAGCAATTATCTCAACCAAAATGCTATTGAGTGCACTTTCCAGTGGTTGGTCCTCAGGCTCCTTTCCCAACAATGTTTTCCTCATGCAAAAAGCCAGAAGGAGCGAGCGCGGGGCTCCTAAAGCGAGAAGTCCACTCCGCGGAAAATTTGCATGCTGTAATTGATTTGCCAGGAATACTCAAGACATAACTCTTCAGGCTTGTGGTGGTATTGATTCCCTGCAACTTGCCAGGCTGACAGTAGAAATGGCAGCCAGGTTCCTCTGGTGTCTTATAGCCTGATTATAAGGTCAAGCCTTTTGAGTCCAACTCAGATCTCCTGGTTTTCAGGAGGATGCAGCTGGCCATCTGTCAGCCTTCTACCCTACACTCCTACAGTATATTCTGCTTTTGCAACTTGTTTGGATGTAGGGTCATGGGATGCCAATCATTGTGCTGTATTGAACAGTTTTATATAGAAACAACTTGTGACCTTGGCCCTAGAGTAGGTCCATAGAGTGAAATAACTTTCTCATACTTCATTAAATAAATATTTGGTAGATACTGGTTACTTTTGAATTAATGGACTAAAAGATGGACTTGCATTGCTTTGGAATGTTTTGAATGTAAATTTGTAATTTATCTTAGTTCACACACATGTCATGAACTGTGATTAGAACTAAGTTGAGGAATGAACACTTGTAAAATTCTTGTGAATAATTTTCAAGAAAATGACTTGGCCAATTATTCCTGGTTGACAAATTGAATTGACAATATCTTGAATATGCAGAGATTCCTTGTCAGCCCTGATGCTTGAAGATGTAATATGAGCTTGAGTGTTCATTGTGTGTGTGTGTGTGTGTGTGTGTGTGTGTGTGTGTGTGTAGGGGCTGTATTGGAACTTGTCATTACATTGCAGTGAAGCAGCACCCTGCTGATTTCTAACTTAAGTAAACCTTCTGTTACATCATCATTATGTCATGCTATATCCCAGAATGTGTTCTGTGTATTGGGATACCCTTTTCTCTGTTTCTATTTTTGAACCCAAAAATTCTTCCTTGGCAGAACATTCAAATATCTAGGGTCCAAGTATTTTCAGACAGTAGACCTTGAGGTGTGGAGATTTCAGGAGGGTTAGGAGGATGTTTCTTGGTACACTTTAGGTTGAAGGCAGGTGAGAACTTTGTTCTAGAGATTTTGGATTAGCTGTCTCCATGGTCCTGAATTTTCAGGGCTAACCAGAACCCAAACTGAAAAACTGAAATTTATCTCTGGAAGTTTCTCACCTCCCTTATTATCTACTGGCTACTCTTCCCCAAGGTAACAGTATTTCTCCAAACAGGCAACCCATTACTTAGATGACCTCTGTTCCTAGCCTTTTGTCAAAATTTGAAATTGATACTAGTTAAGACAGCTGAAGTGAACTCATGCTCAGCTGGGGCTCCAGATGAGACTTGGTTTCACCACAATAAGTGCTCTCACAGCAGCATTTGCAGAATGAATGCAGATTAAAGAGGTAGCAGTCCTAGGAGATTCTGCACTGGTCAGATCACATTTATTCAGTTATGAAGGTCATCTTTTAAGATAAACTAAGTGAGGGCCCATTCTGATGGAGGTAAGATGACTAGGCTGGTAGAACAGGAGGCTAGTGTTGTAGAAGGAGTGATAAAACAGTTGGGCCTTTGCAGTCTAACAAAAGAAGTCAGGATAATCCTAGAATCTGAAGGTTGGGAGGTAAAGATGATCTAGTTTAAGTACCCCTCTAATGCTTGATTTTATTTACTTTCTAAAATTCTACAACATGATCAACTAACCTTGTTCTAAATATATCTCATGGCAGAAAACTCACCAACCCAAACACCAGAACATGCAGTCCACCTTTAAGCATTTTAAATGAAGGGCTGGTGATGTAGCTCAGTGGCCGAGTACTTGCCCAGCAAGCACAAGGACCTGGGTTTGTCCCCCAGCACTGTTTTTTTTTTTTAAATAAAATTATGGAAAACCCGCAGAAGGCAGAACATCTACTAGGGTGGAAAAATGAGAGGAAAGCATTCTTTTGAGTCAGTATGGTCAGAAGATCCTTGGGAGACATATGAGAGTGGTAGAAATTCTCTTTGCTGCCAGGTGTAAGTTTCCCACCAATGTCAAGGTGTGCAGAATTTACTTATATTTAATCAAGATTCTTTGGTCACAAGAAATATAAAATCCATGAGACAAACTCAAGTGTGAAGATTTGGGGTAAGAAGATAATAGTTTATTGACCTTTAGGAACCAGAAGCAAAGTACAGGCAGACCATTGAGGCTGAAACACAATTCTGGAAGCAGGATTACATAGCACATGGTATTTTCCTCTACTTGTCTCTGTTACTCTATTCAAATTGGAACCTCTCTACCCACATTCCAAATTGCTAATTCCATCTCCCTACTAAGGAGTTATCTTCTTTGTACCATTTGGTTCTGAGTTGGGAGAAAGAATTAGCTGATACCTTTGGATTGGCCCTCCTTGGGTCATGTGTGTGGAGCCCTGCTCCATGGGGGCATGGGTCACATGAGTATGTGGAGAAAGAGTCTCTAAGAAATATATAAGGGAAGGCAGAGATTAGACTTAAAGAAAAGAATAACACCTACTTGATGAATCTAACTCTTCATGAAGGACACTTTTGACAGGGGCCCTTCAAATCTTATCTTGTAGATCCCTAACTACTAGGTTGCACCCTAGGACCATTCTCCCTGCACTCCCCACTTTTTCTTGTCTAATTTTGCTCATCTGCACTTTGCTTTGCTTGAATAGATCTGCATTTCTTTTGTCCACAAGTTTAGCTCTTGTCTTTCCTCTTCCTACTTCAGTTTATTCTCAGAACTTTGGAAAGCACTTTAAAAAAAATTGTCCCCAATAGCCTCTGTTTTCTGCATTAAATATGTATTTTTTAAACATCAAGTTCAGAGTCCATTACCGGTGTCATGTCCTATCTTTCAGGAAGCATCTTCCATACAGCCTGGAGTGCAGAGCCTGATGACAAATGAGAAACAATCATTTCATACATCCTGGTAAAATAAATATTCTCTGTCGCTACAGTGGGTGATTAGATCTTCATTTTGATATATGCTGCAGTGTCTTCAGAAATGCACCAGTAAGACCTGATTTCAAATAGGATGCAAATTTCCAGCCCAGGAATATATTGAAGAGGCTACAAGGCTATGTAAAGCAGGATAGAGGTGAACCCACTTGGGGCAGATGGTCTTGAATGGGTGAGTGCCATTAGCCTGGTCTTGAGTCTGCACCCGAGTGGTAGACGACGGGGGCTGATTTAATATTCACTTTGAGTCTGGACCCGTGTTGTAGACTACGAGCGCCTGATTTAATATTCATTTCTACCACTTGTGGTATCGTTATTAGCCATGAAGTTTGTTGAAGCATTAATATGCCTGAGCTGTCTCCCAGGTGGAGTCATAGCTTGATTCCTATAAATTATTAATCTTGGGGGAAGAAAAGCTTGATTCAAAAATTAATTTGAGTAAACTTTGCTAGTTTACAGAGTAACTTATGTAAGTGGAACATTGGTTATCATCTGATGTGAATAAGAATGAACCTAAAGTGCTTTGGACCCTTTTTCCCTGCCTTCCTCAGCATTTTTTTTTTCCCAGAGAGGAAAAGAACAATGGTGGAGCGAGAACCTGGTGCCTGGAGCTTTGGCGCTGACTGCCACTTACCAGCCACATGACTTTGGGGAGAACTATTGATCCAATCATTCCATGCCTTGACCTCCTAATCTATAAAGTGGGATGAGGATAACAACACCTAACTTGGAGGACTGTTACTGGGAGTAAATGTACCATTTTTATGGATGAGAAACCCAAGGCTCAACGAGTTAAATATTTCTTTAAGTTAACAAGAGTTGGTGAGTGGATGGGTCTGGATTCAAACTTTGGACTGTCGGTCTTCCAATCCATGCCATTCTCCACTAATGCTGCTGCCCAAACTTGCCCATGATGAGAATCACCTGGATGTGCTTGTTTAAAACAGATTCCAAGGCCCTTGGAGTGGGGACCAGGAATCTGTGATATCAACAAAGTCCCCGGGTATAAGATTTGGCAGTGGTGTACCAAACTACCCTATTTCCCATGAGACTTTTCAGCCTAAGTTCAGCCTGAGGGGTGGCCTTGGGTACAGATCTGTTATGGTTCCCTCTTCCCATTCATGTATTCCGGACTCCTGAAGCATCCTTCTCCTCCTTCTCCATTTTCTCTGCCTCCTCCACTGTGCCTTTGAGCATGCAGGTTGCTAATCATCTCTCACAGGACCATTGAGATGACTGTGAATGTCATGTTTTGTATGCAATATTGTAATGCTACTGTAGAATTTTTTTAGAGGATGTCATAATCAAGTCCAATATTATTTATATCAAAGATATTCAGATTTATTACAGATAATGACTGCAATGTATTTGACTGAAATTGATTTTATTTTAATCTAAAGAGCCAGAGTGCAGTGAGCCCCACTAATAGCTGGCCATGCCTGTGTGATTTGTAGAGGGTCACCTCATTGATATACTGTTTCAGGCTCTGCATTGTCCTGTTTTGGCAATGCCTGGACTTGGAATTCTGGGTCATAGCTGCAGATACCAGTCAATTTCCTAAAAGGCCAAGTGATGGTTGAAGAAACAATATTCCACTGGAAAAAAAAACCCTTGATTTCTGAATTGTGTATGTCAGAGTCAAAGGCACTCATCTCTGATGTGACGACAAATTGATTCAAGGACTTTGGCCCACAAGCTAATGCTTGAAGAGCCAAGCCTAAATTAGATACAAAAATGAGCAGTTGTGTGTGCTGCTGCGGGCTGAGTAAATGACACTGAGAGGCACCAAATTGATTGTCTACCCAGGAAAGGAGGAATAATTGGGAGAATGAAGTTTGCAGCTGGTTATTTACACACCCCTGTGGATTTTTCAGGTTCAGTGGAGATTTTCCTGGATAATAGGAATTATACATGTCTGTGAATAATTGAGTTGGTCTCTTTTAGCCTGTTATCATTAATCATTTCTTGCATTTATTATACTTTTCAAGTATATGTGAGCAAACCTTGTAAAACAAACTGCTTTTCCTGGGTATTATATGTACATTTATTTGGTATTGAGGTTTGAAATCAGGGGCACTCCCCAGCTCTATTTTATATTTTATTTAGAGATAGGGTCTCACTGAGTTGCTTAATGCCTCACCATTGCTAAGGCTGGCTTTGAACTCATGATCCTCCTGCCTCAGCCTCCCGAGCTGCTGGGATTATAGGCATGTGCCACCATGCCCAGCTATATAATATTTTGTTATTTTGAGAATGTATTAATTTGTTATTTTTTGTGATCCCTAGACATTTTAAGGATATATTCAATTTAAAACAATTTTTGTTAGAATGATTGATGAGACATAATTTCAACAGAGGCCAAGTCCCATTAACTAAGTGTGTGAGCTCAAGCAACTAAATCGCTTCCGCGGTCTAAGCTCCACTCTTCTCACCTACAAATGAAATATTACTTATCTTACTGGGTTGTTAAGATAATGATATGTCCTGGTGTCTTCAAATGTACCTGGTCAACTGGAAAGCCCAGTAGCATTAGATTTACATTTGGTGGAAAGGAGTGGAAAGTTACTTAACATTGTCACAGGTTGAATCCTGTGACTGTGCTTTCACCGAGGAGCAAAGGGTATTGGTTGGGACTTGGGAGATTTTGCTGTGGTTGTATTCTGAGATGACATTACCACATGTAAAGAATAGAAGACACCCTAGCCTCTATCCCTGGGTGGTGACTAATGTCTATGATGGCTAGTTGCAGTGTCAAAGTTAGAGTGGTCTCCTGGGCATCAACCACCTAGCTGATGGCACATGGCCTGACTGTATGTGGCTCACAGCTGCCATATTGGGAAGTGTATATGTGGAACATTTTTAATTGCAGAATGGTCTATTAGAAGCACAGGGAAAGATTTGAGATCTCCTGCACTAAAAGAATTTATTGAACTTTGCTCCTGTCTCAAACCTTTTAATACTCGGCAGAGTTGCAATTTGGTAACACACTGTTTAAAAAATACAGTTTGACATCCTGAGACAGATGGACTCCTCTATCTGAACGTAGTATTCCAGAGACCTGCTCAGCAGCTCCTATACTTTTATAACTTTTCAAATTCTGTTCCTGTTAATTTTAGAGTCATATTTATCTGAGTTCCTGTCCATGCTGAAAGATGAATTATTCTAATTTTATAAGACATAACCTCACCATGCTTCATATCTCTGTTAAACTTTTCAGTAGCAGATGTTCTGTTTCTTATAGAACTTCAGAGATGGAAGGAACCTTAGGGAGTAATGGTTTAGTATTATTTTATTTTTGAAGAAACAGAGGCCCAGAAAGGTTATATGACTTTGCCAAGGTCACTCAGTTAATGGTTCATGTTCCTACTATTTCTTATTTTGACTCATCTTCTCTTCAAAAGTCAAAAGAAATATCAATTTTTAATGGACAAGGATTGTATCAATGGTAATACAATTTTACATCTAGTCTGAAATCTTGTCCATCTTTGTGAGAGTGGAGTCTGAATAAATGTGTCCTTTATTTCCTAACCCAACGTATTTTTGCAGGCTCTGACTCAATAGAGTCTAATAGTGAATAATACATCATCTGTCACTCATTTCCTTCCCACTGCTTTATAAGAAAGCCCTTGGTGATTTTCAGCAACCAGCTACTAATATCTGCATGAGTTTGCATCTGCTTTTGGATTTACTAGAAGTTCCTTTGATTACAAATTCTAGCTAGACCCTATCTGGTTTTCTTTTTCTTTCTTTCTTTCTTTTTTTTTTTTTTTTTTGCTGGGGGTGGGGAAGGGCTATGGCATATAAAAGGAGGAGAAAACTGCAACCTGCATAGTGGAAGAAAAGTTCAACTCTTGTTTATAGAAAGGCTGACATTTTCTGTGAAGGGTTCAGTTCAGAGGTTCAGGCCAGATGTGCATTTTTGTGCCCATTCCTGGGAGAGGTAAGTGCCATATGTGGGCATCATATAAACTGTAAAAGACAAATTGTCTATCAGGGTACTGCCCCAGGAGAAACTGTCTTGTTAGGGCTGTGATCTGAAATGAATATACTTCTGGCACCTTTGCTAGGATATCTGGGAAAGCCCCATTATTAATCTTTGCTAGATGGAGGTATCTGGAAACCTCTGCATAGCTGTATGTGTCTCCATTAATAAAGAAACTGAAGCCACAGGGGTTGTGGCCACACTTGCCTTAGCCTGCTGATTCTCTGGGCCTGCAAGAATTATAAAGAAGAGAATAATCTCTAGAGTCCAATCTTTTCAAATTCTGAGTTTTGGACTGTGGGAAATGTAATGTTCACCACTTTTCTTGGAACAAGTCTCCAGATAGTTTTGAACTTGGGGTCAGAGCTCACATTAGGCTGCCCCAGCATCTCTGAAGTAGGAGTTCTCCCAGGTGATTCTGGGTAAGCTCTGATATTTGAGAATTACGGTTCTTAAGGAATCATTCATTTTATGTCATAAGCCCCATGAACAGTCATACAACTTAATTGTTACCAAAGAGAATGATGATATCTTTGTTTTGAGCTCAACTGAATTCAAGTTTTGCTACAGGACCCCATGTTACGGAGCAGACAGAAGACTGCTCTGCTTTAGTGTCTTTTCCTGTTTTGTTATATTTAACTATAGGTAGAGAAAATCCTGTCTCAGAATATGACTTAGAAATTCAAGTCATCTGAATCCAGGTTTTCATGGATGCACTTCATAGGCAGTGTCTAGGTGTTAGAGCAAGACCTGAAATGCCCACCCAATGCCAGACTCCTTGCCCTTTGCTGTTGTTCTCCTGGCCTATAGGGGTGATGTGGCTGTCAGTGGAATGCATCTTTATGAATCATGGATTTTGCTCAGTAGGAGCCACGCTGAGGTTGCCTGGGCCCATAGGTTTAGCAGCAGTGGGTATAATTCTCTTCTGACAGGAGAAGTTCATCAGAAGAAACAGTTCCAGGACAAGAGTCAGGAGATCACATTCCTTCCTCTCGCTCATTTCTCAGTGAGTTGTTGAACTTGGACATGTCCATTTGCCTCTATATCTCTCTTTCTTCATCTGTAACATGGGGTTGGTGGTAGTGGTAGAAGTCTAACAAAGTATACTGAATCCAGGGGTCCCTGGATCATTTTACTCTATTTGTCTGCTATAGCTTGTGACAATATGGACCACTTCTTTCTCCTTAAAATGTTCACTCTTTTTTAGCTTTTGGGCCACCATTTTCATGTTAGTCTGACAAACATTAGTGGACTGACTAATCATTGCCCTGGAAATCAAAATATGCATAAGGCAGGTTTTGTCTTTGAGATGCTCACAAAATATATAAAAATAACCTAATCATTTTTCCCCTCTGCTCCTTCTTTCTTACCTCTAATTCACTTCTTTTGGTTCTGTCATGAAATGTCTTCAACTCTTCTATTAGTTTTGCAAAAGGTTACCCATGACCTTGTTTTAACTACCATTGCTGTTGATTAAAAAGTATTTCTCTATAACCATGACCCCTTCCATCCCCTAGAGTTATAGATCTGTATTTATACCTGCATTCTGGTTATCTTTACCTCCAACTCAAAAAGACAGAAAATAAACCATGTCTCCCCTTCTGCTCTTAAAATCCACTCTTTCCCTTGAACCTCTTATCTTTTGGTTTTTCATTTGTTCAAATTAATTATTCATGACAGCAGAATGCATTTCGATTCATTGTACACAAATGGAGCACAACTTTTCATTTCTCTGGTTGTACATGATGTAGAGTCACACCATTTGTGTAATCATACATGTACCCAGGGTAATGATGTCCATCTCATTCCACCATCTTTCCTATCCCCAAGCCCCCCTCTCTTTTCCTCCCCCCTTATCTTGATGAAGGGCATTGCCATCCATTTAGTCACTTTGACTTCAGAGTCATCTGCCTCTCTCCCTTCCCAGCATCTCATTTGTCACACATCCTTTAGAATCTACCTGTGAGCTGGTAATGGCTTCTGTCCCTTCCTTCCTGTTCCTCCTGTTACTGCCCTTGACCAGGGTTAGCTGTCATTGGAATGTTATCAATTTTAAGATGTACTCCATCTCTCAAGATTCAACATCTCGGGCTGGGGTTGTGGCTCAGCGGTAGAGAACTCTTGTGAGACCCTGGGTTCGATCCTCAGCACCACATAAAAATAGATAAACAAAATAAAGATAAAAAAGAGGCTTAAAAAAAGATTCAACATCTCTAGAATGGGGAGGCATCTTACATTTCTGTTGGTCAGATAGCCGTCAGGAGACAGAATAGTCTGTGCATGTGCATCCAAACTTGCAGAACAAGCCTCATCTTCATGGGAGAAGATCAAAGAAACAAAGTAAGAGGATGCACTGTTAACCTTCTAGATGACTGTGGAGTGGAAAGTACTTCAGAAGAGTCAGCTCTTGACTGGGAAGAGTATTAGGAATATCTTAACCAATTATTTTGCTTATATGTTCCATTTTATGTATGTGTATGGATGGTATATGATAAAAATCTGTTGGTACAAATTTTAAGGATTCCTTCCAATAAATGTAAGATAAAAATTCCAGTGGTAAGAATTGTGTTTTTCAATAAATTTGACCACTGTCATCTGACAGTATGACAATAGATAGACAATGGGGACTCCTAAGAACAATTACTTACTGACATGGGAGAAAAATGGGAATCAGGAGTTTTTTCAAAAGTAGTTAACAGGAATTAGCAAGTCACTAAACTGATAAAATCCAGTTCTAACATGAAATAAATATCGTAGGTTTACTGTCTGATTTAAAAAAGGAATTGTGTTATTGTTTAGTGGGTAGAATTTTTCTTTCTAGAAATAAATAATAGTGTCACTCATAAGCAATAACATCCTAGACTTGATACAACACAAACTCTTATCTATCCATACTTTCAGTCCTCTTTTTAGGCTTCTCTGCCTTCAATTTCTTGCCTTCTGCTTCATTTTTCCCCCATTGCCACTAGAACACCCAGATCTGACCATATTATTCCCAGTGCTTAGAAACATCCTCTATGGCAGAGGTTATTAAATTCAGCATTCTTCAGGGTCACTTGGAAGCCTTGTTGAAACACAGAGTTCTGTGCCCCAGATCCTGGGTTTCTGCCTCAGTAGGCCTGGGCTGAGGTGGGAGAATTTACATATGTAATAAGCTCATGAATGCTGTTGATGCTGCAGGTTCAGGGTCATCCCTGGAGAACTGTCACCCTTTGATATCCAGTCTAAATTCCTTTATAGCCCTTAATGCTCTTTCCCAAGGGCTCCAGTGGCTGTTGATGCTGCAGGTTCAGGGTCATCCCTGGAGAACTGTCACCCTTTGATATCCAGTCTAAATTCCTTTATAGCCCTTAATGCTCTTTCCCAAGGGCTCCAGTGGCACATGTGGCATCCTTTGTTGGTGTTCTCTCACACCCTGTATTCTCCATCATGCCCAAATTCTCTATTCAGAGAATGGTAGGCCCTTCAGGATTCTGTGATTTTTTTTTTTTTAAATAGAGCCTGGGAACTCTTCGAAATGACTTGGCTTTTAAGATACAGTCCAATGAACAAATTCCTCAGCAGAAAAATATTTCTTTTACTTATCTTTTCCAAAGAGGTGAATTTCAGGATGTTTATCTATGAAGATCAACTTTTAAAGAGAGCTAAACTTAAATGCTCAAGCTTTTCCAGTAATTAGAAAGATAATCTTTTGGGACAAGCAGGTCACAAAGTTTGACGGGGTTTTCCACATTTCTGGGTCATCAGTTTGGCAATTATCCCTACACAAAGCACAGAATTTATTATGAGTCAATGGAGCCATTCTTACAATGATTTTAAATATTTATAAGATGTTGTAAACATATATGGTGCTGAAAAGCGATTTAAATTGTACCAATCCAACAAAACCCTTGCTGTTTCAATGTATTTGTAGTTCAGGTTTATAAATAATATAACAAGATAAAAACTATAGGAAGTGGGAGCATAGTGGAAACTCGGGAAGGTGATTTTACTTTTCATTTCTTTTCTTTCGTATAGATTGAAGTGGGGCCTTGCTCATGCTAGGCAAGCACTCTACCAATGAGCTACCCCTCCAGAACTGGAAAATAATACATTTATGTATTGCTGTATGTGGCAACTTGTTACTGCAGCAGTAGAACATAGATGTCTATTTGTTCCATTATTTTATAAAAGTAAGAAATTTTTAAGGCTGAACAGTCAGGAAAGGCTGGATTACCCAAAAGTGCATTGGCAATTTCATATGATGTACAGACATAAAGATAGGTATGTGTGTTTGTGATTTATATTTCGTGCTATATTTTGGAGTTGAAATGTTCTCTAAAAGCCCTCAACTTAGTTCCTAGCTTGGTGCTCTAGGGAGGTGGTAGAAACATTAAAAGGTGGGGCCTGGTGAGAGGCTTTTTGTCATCAGGGGCATGCCTTCGCAGAAGATTATGGTATTCCAGAACCTTCTCTTTTTTTTTTTTTAACATCCTGGCCATGAGGTGAAATGTTATGTTCTACCACATGCTCCCCACCTTGATGTCCTGCCTCCCCACAGGCTTGAAATGAACAGGGCCAACCAACCGAGAACTGAAACCTCTAGAACAATGAGCTGAAATAAACCTTTTCTCTTTATAACTTGATTATTTCAGGTATTTTATTATAGCTGACTAACACATAGGGCATGGTTCTGTTGTTCTTAACTGTCATGAAGACAGAGGAAAATTACTGGTAGCCTGTATCTATGAAGCCCTATCTCCTTTGCTGTCAAGTGAGTGCCAAGTGATGAGCCAACCTCCCTTTATACAAGGAGAAAGCCCCACTGGCTCCTTCCATGTGTGAGAGCTCAGCTCTCCTTCCTCTGAGTGCTTTTCATTAGCTTCTCAAAACCTGTTCAATCCATCATGATTTGCTTTGACAAAGTGGAATTGAACTAGGTGGTTTCATAAGTTGCATTTAAGTCTAAGTGAAATCCTGGTAGAGTATTCAGATTTCTGTTCTAATACATTTTGGAGTCCATGGACAAAAAGTAAATGTCTAGACCAGCTTTGTAGAAGCCCACCAATTTCAGAGTCTTTTCAAATTCTTTCTTTAATGATCTCCAATTTCTCTCTTGCATAAATCTTTTAAAAAAGAGAGTTTAGTGGCAGGGCCCCGACTGCATTGCCATATTCATCATGAAATATCTCCATTCCTAATTACATTCTCAAATTGTAAGGTAGTAGGAGCATGATCGACTTCAGTCTATTTTCCCTGGAAGCTCTCTGCTAGGATAGAGAGAGAGAGAGAGAGAGAGAGAGAGAGAGAGAGAGAGAGAGAGAAAGAAAGGGGAAACTCATTCTTGTGGCAGAAAATTGCCTCTTCTCCACTGAGCAATTCAGAAGACAGCTCCTTGCTGACTTCCTGGGACTAATGTTAAGGACAGTCCCAGAGTCATGGCAGGTCTCTTATGAGCTACAAAATCATGATAACAGTACTGTGCTTATGAGCTCGAGCTCTGAAATCAGACAGCCCTGGGTTCAAATCCTGACTCTGTGTCTGGTGAGCTGCATGATACATGGGGTAAATTTCTTGGCCTCCTTATCTGGGGTGGCATTGGTACTCTCTACCTCCTAGTGAAAATGAAGCTCATTAATGGATGGAAAGCACCCACCAGACAGTTTTACTATGACACTTAATAAACATTTAACAAGCTTTGTTTTGATAAGCTATAGATAGCATTTACAGAAATTTTGCATATGTTGGATAACTAATACACTCTGTATGCTAAAACTGAAAAACTTCTCCCTCCCTGCCTCTCTTTCTTTATGTCTGAAATTTCATTCAACAGGAGGCAATGGTTACTGAATGGAGTTCACATCTAATGGAGTCTTCTGGCTTTTGGAGTCTCTCTGGACATTAGCTAGATAGGGTGATGGGAACATTAACTTTAGTTGAACATGTTTAGAATCTATGTGCTCTCTCAATGGAAATCCCCTTTATGCCTATGAAACCTCCATATATCAAAAGCTATTTCCATTTTCATTTTTTCCCCACTTCTTTCTTATCCTATGACCCCCTTATGGCCTAAGAGCTTCATTATCTCTTTCTCAAGTTCACTTGAGAGAATGTTGTCTTCATCAGGCTTGATGCCCAGACCATCTGGAGGCCCTAGAAAGTGAAGGATCGGTCTGTAGTAGAGTTATTGATTTCAACCCCCGACTCATGCCTATCTGGATGTGACTGTGCACATTCCACTAGGCTCACAGTTTTTTATTTTTTTTTTAATTTTTCAAAAAGGCAGCTTGTTCTCATGGAGCCCCAGACATATCTCCTATCACTTGCCAACAGATGCTGCTCACCATTAGCTCACCTGACATTAGACTTGTACCATTTAATTGTACTTTTGGAAGCATGTTTTGCAACAGAAGCTTGAGTGTAGGAAACCATTTATTATGTTCCAATATATCTCACACTGAATTGATTAATTCCTTTGGACCAATGTCTGCATCAACAATTTGATATCTGGGCATCATCTTTGATTCCATTCATAGTTATCCCCATTGTACCTAACTCCACAATCCTCCTTAACTTCATCTTCCCTCCTCTCCTTTCCCACTGGCACTGAACTAGTGTAGGCCACCTCACCAATTATCATGTCACCTTGGATGCTTCTGGATTGGTTTCTCTGCCTTCAGTGTTTCTCCATATATTGCAGACAGAGTCATCTTTCGAAAACACACATCCCATCATCAATGGCTCCTTGTTGTCTTCCAGGTAAACCCCATGCTCTTCAGTGGGACTGAGTTTAATGTGCATAGTGACATGGTAGTTAACAGGGAGGACCCTGGAGTCAGGCACATGGATTTATAAAATGTCTCCATCATTTATTAGATGTATGGCCTTGAGTAAACACCTTTACCTTTCAGGTCTCAGATGTCTCATCTGAAAAATAGGGATAATGATGGAACCTCATAGAGTTGTTGTGAAGATTAAATATGATAATACATGCATAGTGATTTCTGAGAGCCCTCAGAAATGTTAACTACTACTACCACAACTTCTGTCTAGTTAGCTACTGATCTCCTAGTAACCAGCTACTATTCCATTTGGGAGATTGAGGAAAGGCTTGAGTTGTTTAAAAATTCAGCTCTTCTACATCTGAGGTAGAAATGGAACTAAAGTTTATTTTAAAACTCTGCCATTTTTGATCCACAATTTAGGAAAATCCTAAGGAAATGACACCATCACTTGGAGTGGGTGTGTGGCGGAGGGAAAAGAGAGGGTGAAGCCATTACTGCAACCTTTTCTTCTGTTTATAAGGATGGGGCCATTCCTTGAAAAATGTAGGTTCTTTACTTGCCCACTGAAGGAAAGCAAGGCGGATGCAGCAAAGGGTACTTCTGTCATTGAGTGCTGATATGATACCAATGGAAATTATATGCTTACTTGTTTCAAGTAGAATGGGTATCTCCCTAGGTATTCCTTTCTAAGATTTCCTGGATGTACCTTCCAGGAGGCTACCATCTTCAGAACTGTTCTCCATCAGTGGTTCTCAAACAGAGGGGATTTTACCTTCCATGGGACATATGAAAATATCTAGATAATATCTTGATAATTATTCAAGGCCATACAGCTAGTAAATGATGGAGACATCTTATAAGCCCATGTTTATAAGATATTTATACAACTGGAGAGGTGGGTGCTACTGGCATCTGGTGAGCATAGGCCAGAGATACTACTCAACATACTATGGTGCAAAGGATGGTCCATCATGACAGAATTTGCTGGACCAAATTGTCAATATTGCTGAGGCTGAGAAACCCTGGAATCAATGCTGGGCATGGATCCTTCTGTGCTCATCTAAAATATCCACCCAGAATATCTCCAGTTAGGACTCAGACCCAGCAGACCTCCAGTGGACTCTAGTGGCCATGGAAACAAACTCTTTTAAAAAAGTCTCCTTCACTTTTTTGCTGAGGCCTAAAACGATTTCATCAGGCTCCTTTCCACGATTTGATATAATGCTTAAATTGTCACTGTACCTAGGGAAGAAGACAGGTTAACTTCAATTTTCAAAGAATAAATGTCACAGTTAACAATTTTCTTGATAAGACATGTTGGTGGTAGGGAGGCAAGATTTACAGCAAAGGGATGTGAGGAAACCTTCTGGGTATTGAAATGTCCTATCTCTTGCTCTTAAAAATCTGTGCTTTTTACTGTAAGTAAATTATACCTCACTTCCCTGAAAAAGAGTAGTTTAAAAAGTTAGGAACCAAGAGAAAAGGGAGAGATAATGCAAATATGGTAAAATGTTGGAAATTATTGAATCCAGGGAACTGTCCACTGGGATTTATTATTATTTTTGTCTATGCTTGCAAGTATTTATAATAAAATTGAGAGGATGTAAAAGATCTCATGTATAATTCTAATTAAACATGTAAGATACCTACAAATAATATCACTAATGATACATAAGACTTCTCTGAGTTTATGGAGTAAACTATGAATATTATTAAGGACATAAAGATTTTGAGGAAATGAAGAGACATACCATGTTATGAATAGAAAGATGATATCTTTCAGAGATGTCATTCCCCCCCCCCCCTGGAATATTATCTAGACATCGTATAGAATTTCAGTGAAAATTCCGACAGAGATTTTCACAGCAATAGACAAACATCTGAAATTTTCTCAGAGGAGAAGGAGTTTGAGCAAAGTTGAATGACTGAATAGGAGAACAAATGGGAGCCATGATATTAAGATGACAAGATGATCGAGGCAATCACACACACACACACACACACACACACACACACAACCTTGGAGAGAAATTTTTCTGAGACCCATGGACATAGGGGACAGAGAGGGTGAGTGTATCCCAGCACTCCCTGGTGCCTACTGGGCTCTACCACTTGTGAAGCTATTCCTGAGTGTGGCCTTAATCCTGTTACTTTTATATGGTATTTACCAATCAAATTGTATTGAATATTTATGTATTCGAGGACAGGGGTGGAACAAGTGGTGCTATTCAGCTGCAGTGAAAAATCTGATTTGTAAGTATATTTGTTATTGTGGTGAAAAGCACATATTGCAGACTTTTCCATCTCAAGCATTTTTAAATGTTCAGTTGGTTAGTATTAAGTATGTTCCCATTATTGTGAAGCACAACTCCACAACTCTTCCTTCTTGCATAACAGAAATTACACATTGAACATCGATTCCCATTTGTCCCCTCTTCCCACTCCCTGGTAGCCACCATTCTATTCTCTACATTTGTGATTTTAACCACCCTATACCTCATGTAAATGAAATAATTAAGTATTTGTACTTTTATGACTGACTTATTTCACATAATGTCTTCAAATTCATACATGTTGTAGCATATGACAGAATTTCCTCCTTTTAAATGGTAACGTAGTATATTCCATTCTACATACATAACACATTTTGTTTATCCATTCATCCATTGATAAATATTGGGATTGCTTTTACTTCTTGGCTATTGTGAAATTAATGCTTTGAACAGGAGTCTGCAAATATCCCTTAGAGATACTGCTTTCAATTATTTTGGATGTATATACTCAGGACAGGAATTGTTAAATCATATGGTAATTCGATTTTTAATGTATTGAGGATCTATCAGACTGTCTTTCATGGTAGCTGCACCACTTTATAATTCTACCAACAATGTATAAGGGCTCCACTTTTTCTATATTATCTCTGACACTTATTTGTTGGAAAATGGTTTTGGTAACAATACTAGGGGGTATGAGGTTATAATTTCATTATGGTTTTGATATGCATTTCCCTAATGATCAATGAAGAACATTGAGTATCTTTTTCATATGCTTGCTGGCCACTTGTGTATCATCTTTGAGGAAATGTCTATTCAAGTCCTGTGACTATTTTTAGTTGGGTTATTGGATTTTTTTGTTCTTAAGTTATAGGACTTTATTTATCCAGCATATTGACCCCTAATCAGATTTATAATTTACAAATATCTTCTCCCATTCTATAAGTTGCCTTTTGTTCTAACAACTGTGTCCATTGATGAACAAAAATTCCTAAGCTTGATGTAGTCCAGTTAACTATTTTTGCTTTTGTTGCTTGTACATTTGCTGTCATATCAACAAAAAGCATATGGAAATGGTAGGAGACCTTCAATGATACACAAAATTTTAAGAGGTTGTGAGGGGCAAGGGGGAGGGAAAAAATAAGGGGAGAGAATCAAACAACAGCAGAGGAGGTAGAGAGGGAAGACGGGAGGGGAGAGGAGGGAAGGGGGGATAGTAGGGGATAGGAATGGTAGCAGAATACAACAGTCACTAATATGCCATTATGTAAAAATGTGAGTGTGTAACCGATGTGATTCTGCAATTTGTATTTGGGGTAAAAATGGGAGTTCAAAACCCAATTGAGTCAAATGTATGAAAGATGATATATCATGAGCTCTGTAATGTTTTGAACAATCAATTAAAAAAAAGAATGTATTTAAAAAAATTAAAAAAAATAAATTCTACATATTTTTGAATTTTCGTGTGTTTCTTTATCTATTCTTTTCTTCTTTCATTCTGTTGTGATCAGAAAAGATCATGATGTATAATTTTGATGGTTTTAAATTAGTTGAGACTATTTTTGAGTCTACTTAATTTTAAGGAAGGAAAGCTGAATCATCTTCAGGTCTTGCTTATGAAACTTCAAGTTTATAGTCATTTTTGTAGCAATTCCCAGTGGGGTTCTGGGAAGCATTTTATAGTCACGAATCACGAATCCCAACTTAAATCATTTATTTTACAACTTTTACTCAATGAAAATCACGTCAGAAGCCTACACATATAGCTGCATGAAATTATGTGTTGCCAAATTGGCCTAGGTGGTTATTTAATGTGGTCCCTTCTGTTGAAGATGAAGAAAGGGAGTCCTGCCTATTTCCAAAGAGAGAGTTCCAAAGAAGTGAGAATTAACCCTGGGTGATAGTTTATGTTACAATACACTGATGATGCCTTTTAATTCATCCAGTGATGTCCTCACCCAGAGCAGGAAGTCTTTCTGAGGGAATCGATGGATGTTTACAATTTTTGCATAGTCTACAAGTCAGAGCCTTTTAAAAATAGATACCTTTTAGAGGTCACAGCAAAATTGATCTGAAAGTTCAAGCGTTCTGTACCCTCTGTCCCCTTACACCATATGCATATGGCCTCCTCAACAACCAACACCTGGCACAAGAAGGGTGCACTGTCACAATCAATTAACTACAGTGACACCTCATTATCACCCCAAATCCATAGTTTACATTAGGACTCACTCTTGGTATTGTTACATTCAATGGTTTTTGATACTGTGATCAAAACACGTAAGGTTTACTAGACCATTTTTAGGAACACAGTTCAGTAGTGTTAAGTAAAGTCACATTGTCATGAGATGAATTCTTCATATTGTTTAACCTTCTTTTCTCCCTTTTGTACAGTCCCTGATAACTACCATTCTACTTTGGTTTACATGAGTTCAATACTGTAGATAAGTCATACAAGTGAAATCATACAGGCTTTGTCTTTTGGGCCCGCTAATTTCACTCAGGGTGACATCCTCAAGGTTCATCTATGTTGGGCCATGTGATAGGTTTTCCTTCCTTTTCAGGACTACACAATATTCTGATGTATGTATGTACCACATTTGGTTTATACATCTGTCAGCAATGAACCTGAGGGCTGCTTCCAACTTTTGGCTACCGTGAATGAATCTGCTGTGGGAATGGATGTGCAAAAATCCCACAGAGAGACTGATTTCAATTCTTTTGGATATTTATGCACAGAAGTAGGGTTTTGGAGCATACATTAGTTCTAAATGTTTTCCACAGCAGTTGCACCATTTTATAGGGACTTCAACTTCTCCACATGCTCACCAGCACTTGTTAATTATTTTATACAGTAGTCATCATTATTAAGAACTTTTGAGTCTCTTTGTCACAGACTATGGTTTTTATGATTAAATTTCCACAGAATGTGGTTGTTCACTGTGTTAAGGTGAACTGTCAGTTTCTATTTAGGGCTGGAACAAGAATTATATAGCAAAATATTGGAAAAAGCTGACATGATACCTAAGAAATAGAAAAAGATTTACAAGCCAGATGTGGTGGAGCATACCTGTAATCCCAGCAACTCAAGAGGCAGAGGCAGGAGAATTGCAAAGTCAAAGCCAGCCTCAGCAACTCAGCGAGGCCCTAAGCAACTTAGTGAGACCATGTAAAATATTTAAAAAGGTATGGGGATGTGGGTCAGTGGTGAAGTGTGCCTGGGTTCAATTACCAGTACCACACCCCTCCCAAAGAAAAAAGCTAACTCGAATATAATATCACAATATCTCATAAATCAATCAATCAATCTCTCTTTCTCTCTCTCTCTCTCTCTCTCTCTCTGTACAAAGGATTGAACCCAGGGGCACTCAACCACTGAGCCACATCTCTAGCCCTTTTTGTATTTTTAATTTAGAGACAAGGTCTTGCTAAGTTGCTGAGGCTGTCTTGGAACTCACAGTCCTCCTGCCTCAGCCTCCTGAGCCTCTGGGATTACAGGGGTGCGCATGCCTGGCCCAATGAACTATTCTTTAAAAGCCAAAGTGAAGCTTGGTTTGTATGAAAATAAGTATGTGATGCAAAATACAAAATTCAAGGATAATTTCTGCTGTTTCGATTCAGATCATTGTTGGAATGGTTGGTAAAATACTTGTTAGAATAGATTTTCATAATGGACGTTTCTAACCTATTTCTACTTCAAACAATAAAATGAAATGAAAGGAATACTTCTTTGATTCATAGGATTGTGTTCCTGCTTGCTATATGCCCTTAGCTTAAGGGAATTTCAAAAGGTGCAAAATAAAAACAAGGAAATGCTTATAAATAGAAAAATATTATTAACTAAGATTTATTGAGGGCTTACTGGATCCCAGGCACAAAGAATTTATATGCATCTGTTATAAAATCTCTATGAAGCAGGTTCCATGCGCCCCAATTTGCAGGAGAGTCTCAGAGATGTTAAACAGCTGTGAGTCACAGATGATTAAACAGTTGGGAAGAGGTGAGACCAAGATTCAAACCTAGATAATCCAATCCTTGAGCTACCTTTTCTAACTACAATGTGATCCCACCTCTCCAGTATTATAGAAATGTTTTTCCCTCATCACAGCCAAAGTACTAAAAGGAAATCTGGAAAATAATTGCCATTGTGTAGATGAAGAGTTTAAATGTTTTTATAAGTACATTATTATTACATATAATGTGTTCATTTTGACCTAATAGCAAAGGCATGGCATTTTATTTGCTTCATTTCAGTCCCCAGTACTTCCTCTTTGCCTCCCCTCATCCCTCCCCCTGCCTCCTTTCTCTACCCTATCAGTCTTCCATTTATTGTATTTTTTTAATTGGTTCTTTATAGATATACATAAAGTTGAAATTCACTGTGGCATATTCATATATGTACATAGAGAAGTTTGGTAGGATTCATTTCACCATTATTCTCTTTTCCTGTCCCTCCTCCCTCCCCCTGTATCTCCTTCCTCTACTCCACTGATCTCCCTTCTATTTTCATGAGATCCCTTCCCACTTACGAGGAGTTTCTTTTCTTAAAAAGAAGATAAATTATTTTGAGGTGGGGACAAGATTCATATGCAAATGCATGCTCTATAGTGTTTCTGGAGAAGAGTTTTGCATGTTAAGTAGCTTAAGACTTGGGATTTCCCTTATCCCAACACAGAGATGCCAGGTGTTCTTTCAACTTCCTGTACAGCACTTGGGAATTGTATATGTTGATACATAAAAACACCCACATCTCAGAGAAAATAGTGTGATGCGATGGGGGAACTTTGGAATAATTTCTAAACACCTATCTTCCTGAGTAAAACTCAGTGGTTTCCAGTCTTTACTGATTCTGCAAGATGGTGGAGGGCAGTGTATTGGTTCTGAGGACAGACTACCTGGGGGTTTCAGTCCAGATCTTCTACTGCCTGATTACATGACCTTCAGCAAAATATATAAGCCAAGAATGCCTCATCAGTAAAATGGGAATAAACAGTAGTAATAGACAGTTGGCCTCCATATCTGTGGGTTCTGATTCTGAATCCAACCAAGTGCAGATCAAATATATTTTGAAAATAATTGGGTATGAAAATGTCTACATTTTTTTGTCATTATTCCTAAGCAATATATGATAAAATCTACTTACATAGCATTTACATTGTCTAAGGTATTATAAGTAATCTAGAGATGATTTAAACTATATAGGAAAACATGTATAGACTATGTGCAAATATACTGTGCTATTTATTTATTTAGAGAAAAAGGAAAAAGAAGGTTTATTGCTTCACTAGCAAAAGAGAAACACAGGAGATTCCTGTCCCAGAAGCTGTGATTCTGTCCCTCAGAAGGAACAAGGAGCTTTTAAAGAGGTGATTCAAAGGCTACATTCCACATGTTCTCATTTGGAGTTGTAGTTCACTTGTTAATTTGGGAAATAATTTCTGAGGTCTTCTGATATCATCCCCAAAGTCTGGATTACTTCCTTCCTATGATGGGTGTGTACTCAAGAATAGATGAATCTGCTTAAAATAGGGAAGAAAGGTAATCCTATTTCCCCTGATATTAGGGCAGAGGAGAGATTAGGGAGGAGCAACAAGAGAGGAAGAGAAAGAAACATGTTAGTTTAAAAAATAAGTTTCAGTGGCAGAACAGCAAGGGCTATATTCAAAGCATAAAGTGAACCACTGTTACATTTCCCCACTGTCAACTTCTGATTTCCATTTCTATGGAAAAATTGGCAGTGACATCTCCAAGCTGCTTCCTGCTGAAAGAGGGCAAAGTTGGTGGAAGTAACACAAAGTCCTTGTTCTCTATCAGACGGGGCATGGACAGTTAAGGGTATCAGCATCAGAGCAGTCCAGAGGTCCACAGTGGCATATGGCAGGTGACTGGACAAGGCATACATAGGACAGGGATCATGCTAAGACAGCAAAAAACAACACAGCAAAGCATTATATTTTTTTGTAAATAATTAGCATAAAAACAACTAGTATTTCAGCCAGTCTCTGAAAACCATGAAGACACTAACTCATAATCTTATCAGTGGAAAACAGATCAAGTTTATCAATGAAGAAGGTTAGGAAGATTTTTAGGTCTATGAGATCAGGCCAAAGTAACTCAGGAAAACTTATGTCTGTAGAGTCCTTTGTGATTGTTATTAGGCACTCTCCCACAAGAACCCTTTCTTTATAGCCTCCAGCTTTACTTACTTTTGGTAGGGTTGACACAAGTGTATATCTTAAATTTCATTAAAAAAAAAAAAAAACATTGTTTTTCCTTTTAAATGTCCATGTAGGACTGTGTGTGTTTAGGACCAAGTTGGTCAAAACTGACCTTGTTCCTACCTACTTTTAAAGGTCAGCTGAGAGTCTTCAGAGATCACTCTTCTGGACAAGTACAAAGCCTCTTGGTTCCTTTAGCTTTCTTCTACCAGTGGTGCCATCTGCCAGGGAGGGTCAGGGTCTTGCTGACCATATGTGGCATCAAGGACATTTCCCTTTCCAATGACCCTCCTCTTTGCAGAATGTGCACTGGTTTGCTTCCTTTCCTCTTGATCTACCTGATCAGCAGATGGGGTGACTCACCAGAGGTGCAGGTCAGAGAAAGGAGTCTCATCGTTGTCTGGGTCCTGGCTGACTTTAGAG
Source organism: Spermophilus citellus (assembly GCF_964194105.1). NCBI lineage: Eukaryota > Metazoa > Chordata > Mammalia > Rodentia > Sciuridae > Spermophilus > Spermophilus citellus. Next base: position 45,893,631 of record NC_138182.1, on the reverse strand, counting down.
GGCAAGGGCCAAAATGTTGGCTACTTTTTCCTTGGCCCTTTTACTTCCTTGACTTTAGTCTCCAAGGTGTTAGTTTTAAACATCCAGTAGGTCAGTTTCACAAGTCTTAAAGTGGGAGTAACTGGTTATAACTTTGATATCTATAATGGGGGTTAGCATTAGTACTAGGAGTTAGCATAAACTATCTGTTCTAAGGCTTATTATTTCAAATTACCTCAGGTTGTTTTATTAGCAGTAGTATCTCTGCAAAACACTAACAGGCAATAGCTATAAAGTTTATAAAGAAAATACAAAATGAAATTAACAGAGCAAAAAAAATCAATTTGTGTACTAGCTATAAACCAAGAAATATGTTTTTTATGATCTAAACCTTTACTTAGTTATATATTTTATCCCAAGTTGAGATCACAGTAATCTTTACAACAAAAAAAAAATCAATCTTTTGAACACAATTTTAAATAAACTGAAGTCTAGCTTATTCTGGAGCCATTCTGACATGGAGTAAGAGAGGCAGAATCTTGTCTTAGGTAATGTGGGGCTGTGGACAAATAACACAACACAACATTACATCTAAAACATGAATCAAACAAAGGCTAAGAGAGTTTTAACTTTATTTTGTGGAAAAAGTGGCAAAATGCTTCCGTGTTTTACAATATCACCCTTAAACAGATCAGACTCTTGTTATTACCTTTCAAAAATACATTTAAATTCCTATTCCTAACACAAAGTTGTATATATAACTTTTTGAGAACAGTTTACTTTTTCCAGCTATAACACATCAAATGCTATGAATAAATACCAATGAATTTGTTATTTACATACAAATCGAAGACTACTGCTACATATAATTTTAGTTTAAAGAACACCAACTTAGTAAAGTACTCTCCTCAAACTTTACATTTAACTAAGTTTAACTTTTAATGCATAATTTAGAATCCAGAGTGTATGGTAACAATAATCACAGGTCAACATGGGTTAGTAGAACTAACAAAAATCAAAGGATAGCCTTAAATCTCTTATACATTTAGGAAACAGTGTTAACGATCAGAAATAGACTTAGTCAAAGTAAATTGATAAAAGGCACATCTTCAAATGACAGTGTGGCTCTTCTATGTCAGATACAATGTATAACAGAGCAGTGGTTACTTTGCTAATAGATATAGTTCTCAGATGCATTCTTATATCTAATCACATATATTTAGGGTGTCAACTACATTGTTATAACCTAAAATAATAGTTGTTTATCTAACCAGTTACAAAGTAATCACTTAAAATTATTTAAAAATCCTTTAAGACTTAGTTTCTCTAAGTAATAAAACCTAATGGATACAAGAAAATTATCTTGATAAGAGCAGATCAGTATTTCAGATCAATGTTTCAGACTTTGCTTCATATCAGTACACCAAAGTTCAATTAATATTGACTGGGTTAATTATAGCCAACTTAATTACAAACACAAATTTTTGAGATTTACCTTCCACAAACCTTCTGTGGCTTACTTAAACATTCACAAATTGCTTACATCCTTGGTTTTGTCCTTTCTCATCTTGGACTTTAACACAAAAATATTACTTTACCAGACAAAATACTTTCTCATCCAGAACATTTCTTTTACCTTCTAATTTTTCTGTACTAAAATATACTTCCATACCTATAACTTCCTTTGATCTTTTCTAGTTTTGAACCCTTTCTTAAATTCATATTCTGAAATAATCCTTATGAATATTACACAACAATTTTCATCCCAGGAGAGGGTTGAACAATCCAGCCTGTGCCTTATAAAATATATAAAACCTGTACCTTAATCTATTTTTCTCCTAGGTTGCATTCAAGGGTTTGGAGCACAGGATATCTTGAGCTTGACCTGTCTCCCTTATCATTATTACAATGCCATGAACTTTAAGTGAGTTTTGTACTGTCAATTGTACCCAGAGGCTCCTTTGGGGCCTTTTTCTTATACTAGTTATATTCATATGCAATGGAGAAGGTCCTTTCCACCATTTTCTTTAGATTTCCTTGAAGATCCTTTTGCAGAGGCTGCCTACAAAACATGGGTTGGGCTTAGTTTGTCTTTTTCTTTTCTGGGTGCTGTTGCTTATTTTGCCATCCTCCTCATGCATTTAGTTTAATGGGATTCTGTCATAGCAAGAACTGCTTTGCCCCAGTGATAGATATCCCCCTGGCCAAATGGGGTGTCCTGTCAGATCTTAAAAGGGGAGACTATTTCTGTCCCCAGATTATAAACTAACACTGCTGGAACCCTACTGCCACATCCTTTGTGGATATCAGCCTCAAACCCCATGGGAAAAAGGGCCTGGAAGGCAGGGCAGAGACCAGGTTCTCTTTGGCCATTTTCCCACAGCCCACATTAGTCTCCTGGGATTTTCTCCTCCCAGCTTAGGGCTAGTGTCACTGACAGTGGGATGACCTGTGGCTGCCTGGGGTCAGGCTGAGAAACAGCGCTGGGAGGGCCAGCACTGGGTTTAAAAGATTTAAATCTTCTTAAACCTTTTCTTCTGATGTCCTGCTATCCTCGCACACCAGAGGCAGTGCCTTTTGGCACCTTCAACTTAGTTCCTGCCTGTTCAGACCCCTAATTGTGCAATGCATAAATGCCTGTACACACAGAATCTCTTTCATATACTTTACCCCTGACAGAAAAACTTCGTTGTCAGTATTGTAGGATAATCCAGAAAAACCATTCAAAGGCCAGATTATGCTACCGTAAACCATCTCTCTCTTAGACAGGTGACCCATTCAGCCAAGATCTCTCTGTTCAAGAGACTTCCAGTAAGAGCAACACAGCATGGCCCATGTCTTAAAGGGATAGTAACAGATACAAAAACAAAAACAAAAAAAACGAAAACACAGATAGACAAGAGAGGATCCCTGAAACCAGGGCTGATAGGCAGGAACCTTTAAAACAGATGTACTTGCAGGTACAAATTTCTTCCACTTACTTGACCTTTGACAGATCAACTGCAAGACTGTATAATAATCCAGAAAGCTATTCAAAAGCCAGATTGTTAACAGTAAAACATTATCTTTGACAGGCTTATACCTATAGGTGGCCTTTTCTTCAACTTACTTTACCCATGACAGACCAACTCCAGTTGCAAGATTGCACAAAAAAGAAACAGAGAGAGAGAGAGAGAGAGAGAGACAGAGAGGAGCCCCAAACCATGGCCAACAGACATGAACCAGCCAAGATCTTCCCCAAGAGACTACCTATAGGATCAATGCAGTATTGGCCATGTCTTAAAAGGGGCAATAACAGAAACAAACAAAACAAAAACACAGACAACCAGAGGGAATTCCCAAATCCAAGGCTAACAAACAGTTGAGAACACAGAATAGACCAGAAGGGAGTAAATATCCCTAAGTTCTCGAGTCCCCCTTAACCATGACTCCTACACCAGTGATGCCATAGATGTCCCCACAACAAGGGGCCAGATGTTCCCATGAAAAGGAATCAGTTGTGTGGAATCAAGGGTCTTGGCCTGTACACCAGGGGACTTACCAAATGGCTAAGTTTGTCATGACTTTCCTGAGTTTGGTTTCCTGTTTCTGAAAAGTGAACCATGATGAAGCAACTTTTACCATTCAGGAGGAGAAGGTGAGAGTTCCCTGAAGCAAAAGGAGCTTCAGCAGCTGCTGGGAGGGTTTCTCAATCCTTCCGCTTACTCACAAGCATCGCTCCTCTGGTTTGACCTGAGGCAAATTCACCATGTCCTGACTCTCTCCAGTGGTTGGCTCTCAATAAGTTTGCCAGCCACCTTGCATCCTCAGCATGGAAGTGGAATTCCTTGGAGACCCAGTCCTGCCCAAGAAAGCTGGAGTGGGGGCTGCTCTCCGGTCCCATCTGGGGTAACAAATTGGTTATGGAAACCTCGGTCCTTGTCCTCATGTCAATCCAATAAGGGCGATAGGGTTTAGAGAAAAAGAAGGTTTTTGTTTTGCTAGCATAGGAAAAACACAGGGATTCCTGTCCCAGAAGCTGTGATTTTATACTATGCCATTTAAATGAAGAACTTGAGCTTCTGCAGATTTTGGTATCCACAGAGGATCACGGGACTAATCCCTAGTGGCTATCGAGGAATGACTGTACTTCACAGTGTAGTTCGGAGGATTAAATGAGTCAGTGTATTGCAAGCCCTGAGCACACTGCCTGGAACACGGTGTGTTTTCAGTTTACCTGATGACTCAGAGCAGAGGAGAGTCATGGAGAATTGTTCCCAGGCATCGAAACTTAATGGCGTCTGCCTGGCTAGCTTTTGAAACTCCTGTGGACTTATGATTCCTTTTTATTTTTTCCTCCTTTTCAATTTGGGAATATCTGTGACTATTATCTGATGCCTAGTTCATCTTTGCCTGTTGGGAGCAGATAACTTCTTTTTTTCAGTCTTTCATGGGTCCACAGAGGAAGAAGTGTGCCTAGGAGTTGTACTCACAGGGTACATGATCATGATGATAGTGGGAAACTTTTGGACTGAGGAGATTTAGGGTGCGATTTTTAAAGCTGTAATGGGATTAAATTTAAGAACCTTGGAATGGGGTAAATGTATTTTGTATGTGGTTTGGATACGAATCATGAGAGCCACTGGGTGGACACAAGTAGGCAGAATTTTGGCTTCCCGTGTCCTCTGAGCTTGTTGTTAATCCAATAGTTATGGTTATGTGACAAGAGACTTTGTGGATGTAATTGAGGTGGCCAGTCAGCTGACCTTTTAAAGGAGGGCAGTTATCTTGGCTTACCCAGGTGGGCCAGATGTAATCCTATGAGCTCTTGATATCAGAAGAGAAAGAAGTAAGAGGGATTTGAAGTATGGGAAGGACTCTTGTCAACCATTGCTAGCTTAAAGGTAAAGGGAGCAATAAGAAAGAAATTAATTCTGTCAACAACATGAGCAAGCACAGAGCTGACCCTTATCTAGAGCTTCCAGGTAAGATCCCAGGCCAGCCAACGTCCTGGTTTTAACTCTAGGAGATCCCAAGAAGAGTATCCAGCTAGGCCCTGGACATCTGTCCTTTAGAACTATGAGATAATAGAGGAGTGTCATTCCAAGTTGCTAGGTTTCTAGTAATTTATTATGGCAGCAAACAGAAATTCCAAATACCAGATACTAATTATTTGTGTTAAAAACAGTAGAACAAGCTGGCGCGGTGGGACATGCCTGTAATCCCAGTGACTTGGGAGGCTGAGGCAGGAGGATCACAAGTTCAAAGCCAGTCTCAGCAAAAGCGAGGCACTAAGCAACTCAATGAGACCCTGTCTCTAAATAAAATATAAAATAGGGCTGGGGGTGTGGTTCAGTGGTCGAGTGCCCCTGAGTTCAATCCCTGGTACAAAACCAAACCAAACTAAACAAAAAAACGCAAATATTTGGATCACCACAAGAGCTTCTTTGGTTGAAATGAGGGGGAGGGTGGCTCTATCGAGTATCTCTTCCAGGCAGCCCATAAAAAGCACTTGCTTTGATTCAGGTGTAGAAGTCCCACCAGCCAGCCTCACTGTCCATTTCAACATGGTGCATTGTGTTCTGTTTGACTTCACTATGGGCTCCCACTTTATACACTTAGTAAGGGCAGAGACCGTTTCTTTTCTTTCCTTTCTTTTTTTTTTTTTAAGGAGAGAGAGGAGAGAGAGAGGAGAGAGAGAGGAGAGAGGAGAGAGGAGAGAGGAGAGAGGAGAGAGGAGAGAGGAGAGAGAGAGAGAGAGAGAGAGAGAGAGAGAGAGAGAGAGAGAGAGAGAGAGAAAATTTTTTAATATTTATTTTTCAGTTTTCGGTGGACACAACATCTTTACTTTTTATTTTTATGTGGTGCTGAGGATCAAACCCAGCGCCCTGCGCATGCCAGGCGAGCACGTTACCACTTGAGCCACACCCCCAGCCGCAGGGACCGTTTTAAAATTTTTGTTTCCCAGAGCAAGTTACATTGTTGGCACAAGATAGGCATTCAATAAATATTTTTTTGAATGAATCCTGAATGACTTTAACAACTAATGTCTCTACAGGGCAATACTGGATATGGGTGGAGGCAGAACAAGGGAGCAGAGGCAAGGCAGGGGAAGGAAACAATTTGCAAGGGGGAGAAAATGTAGAGTTTAATACTTGTATGCTTATTGTTGATTTAGGAAAATTTCCTTCATATATGTTTCCTACCAGCACCACCAGAAGTATCAATTTCAGGAAGCAGACTGACCATTGCACAAGTGGCTTGTGAAATATCACAATGTAGCTCACATTCCCAACAAATTGAGTAAATACGCTTGTGTGTAGTCTACCCCCCAAGGATGCTTCTCTTGGCTTCCCTGCAGCTGGAATCAAAATTGGTGTTTAGTAATCACATGGTAACTAAGATGTTCTCCCTCTGGGATGGAATGCCCCATGGCTGATGCTACCTATGAAGAGAAGAGCTGGGAAACACTGGGTGCAGCCTGACAATGTGTGGTCACATCATACTGCCGGGGACCTTTGGTGCAAGCTCCAAGAGACCTCTGAGACTCCAGGAGGACACCTGTTGGTTGAACCCCCAAAAGCAAGCTAGAGGCATGGGAGTGAAGAAGTCTTATAGGACAGCTAGTCACAGGGAGCAGAAGACGACTGGGAGGGGACACACACACACACACACACACACACACACACACCTATTTTTTTTCAAGACAGAATCTGTCTTGGAAACCAATTAAATAAATGCTATCCCATTTTCTATTCCCAAGCAGTTCTTGCTATTTTGGTCACTGTAATTGAGAGTAAAAATAATCTCTACCATGCCTGAAAAACAGCCACCAGTTACTCTATTTTAAATAATGTAAAAAACATGAGGTTAATGGGAAAACCCGCCTTCTAGGAATGTCAGCCAGCTGTGTCCACTCTCACAGACTGAGCCACCCAGTTTGTGCTGTCTTGTTAGTGAAGTAAATTGCCACGTGTTTTCAGGGGTTTTGGTGCCCCCAGCAGTGGGGTGGAGATGAGTCCTGCCCTATTATCAGGAGTGCAGCTTGGGACTTCCCCGTAGGTTGTTAATTAGGGTCAGCCACTTTGCCAGTCAAGGTCTTAACTTCTTGCTCTAAAACAAAACCAAAACCAATAACAGAGCAAGCCAAATGAGAAGTGGAGGAACTGGAAAGTTGTTCCCTTTTAAACTAGCTTCAGGATTTTTCTTGTTTGATCATTTGATGCTTTGTTCTACTTTCCATAAACTCTAAGTTTTATTGGTGGGTTAAGAAATTTTCCCGATATATAGGAACAGATCTCTAGATTTTGTGGAGCTAATGCCTCAAAAATGTAGAGAGCCCTCTTTCAGAAAAAGGGTACAGAAGTTTCTACCTTGACAAATTTTACAAAATATATAACCTGGTGAACACATCATGCCCTCTCAGGGCCCAAGAAGTGCTCTGTGCAGATGAGGGACCCAAATCTTCATTACTTTCCAACAAATCTACCTCTGCATCTATAGAAGATGTGATTCATATAGATTTACTGAGAATAAAGGAAAACAGCAAGGACCACTGAATGTATAAGTAAAAATAGACCTAAAATGAACCCTTCCAGTTTTAAAGATGAACTGAAGAAGAAATTGGGATTCAGAGGTAATACCTAATGTTACATATATAATCATCATTAGAATCCAGTTATTAACTCCAATGTTTTTATGCTATTTCTCAGGTTGGTTTGGAAATCCATGGAAAGGGGGTAAATATGTTATAGTTTATTTTCCCTTATAGAGGTGTAAAACCCAACAAGGAAGGTTTTAGCTGATTACTCTACAACCCTACAGTATCTCTGACAGAGGGCAAATGAAAGGGAGATTTTTCATTGGATCCCCTTCCTCTGTCCTGTTTTCAAAGGCTTATAGACAGTGACTGCAAGACTTTTTGCTGTTGTTAAGTACAAAAGCACATTCATTTCCAAATGGATGTTGGCCTCCAGTTTCCCTCAAAACAGATTTTTATTCCAAATGGCTGCCACTGATAAAATTTCCTAGAAATTCCCATTTGCACTAACATTTTGCCAGGTTTGAGTCACGCAAGAAAAGCAGCATCTTAGGCTTTTTCCTGTTTCCCACCTTTCTTACTTTCCTTCCATCCATTTTTTAAAAAAACTAAAAAATATATATTGTCTAGTTTAATTTTTCACCACATTTGGTGCTAAATGATCTTTGGATGTTTTTCAAAATCAAGCCCATTATTAAAGTTTTAACTAGATATTATGAAAATATTTAAAATAATTTGATATGGATTCTGAAGAGGACTGCGATTTTCACTGAAAATCTATAGCAGTAAACTTAATAATTTTTCATAATTTAAGACCAAGGCAGGCAGAAATTATATCTTGCATTGAATGGGGCTATGCAAGTGAAAAGACCTGCATCTACCATCTTCAGATATTATGCTAGATAGTTCCATGTACATTATTGCATTTATTCTTCAAATAAAGACAACTGAGGCACTAAGTAGTTCAAAAACTTTCAGTGGTAGAGCTAATATTGGGAATCCAGGCTAATGGTTTCCAAATTAATACCCTTTCCCCTGGCCACCATCTTTACCTTTTGCAGTCATCCCCATGAATATCTGTATTAAATTCATCGAGGGTTCTCCAGATATCAAATACTGGGTTATAGTGTGGGGTCAGGGAAGTGAGGTCATGAAATCAGCCTCTGAGAAGTGCAGGCCAGGTCACCCAGCAGCTGTCAGTAAGAGTTTATAAGCTAGCAGGTGCCCAAGGACAGCCTTGGGGAAAGAGATGAAGTCTTAGCTGTTTACTTTTTCTCCCTACCACAGAATGGTTGATTTCTCTCATCTGTTTCTCCCTCTCACGTTGTCTCTCTCAACTTCTGCAGCTGTCCACATCTCTCCTTCCTTCCACCAGTCTCTTCCTCTAGAATAACCCTGTTTTAAAACTTAACCTGCTGTGGTGGTCTGTAGTTGCAGCTACTCAGGAGGTGGAGGTGGGAGGATCACTTGAGTGCAAGAGTTCAGGGCTAACCTGGGGAACATAACAAGTCCCTAATACCCTGTCTCAAAAACAAAACAAAACAAAATACCAGCAAAATAAATACATAAATAAATATAAGCCTCTAGACATCTCTTCGCATTTTGTTTCAACATTGATTCTTCCCTGATTTCATGTTCTCCATGCTCTTCCTGCTTTTTTCTGCAGCAGAGTGGGAAACATAAGCCATTACCTACATCACTTCTGATTGGAGCCTTGCCTCAACAACCCAGTCCTTCCTCATCTTAGGTTGAAGTGTGATGATACTGAAATGTAGAGGACATTTGGAGATGAGTGTAGTATCAATCACAGAGACTAGGCCTCAGATGTTTAGCTCAACTTTTCTTTTGAGGACTGATTCTTGTGCTTTCTCTCTCTCTCTCTCTCTCTCTGTGTGTGTGTGTGTGTAATTTCCCCACATCATTTATCTTGGAATGACCATGTACTTAAATAAAGGTCTTTGGGAGGAGAGCATCTCTCCAACTTCTGCCAAGCATTATTAAGTAGGGAGCACACAGGCTTTATACTCAGACATTCCTGAGTTTGAAGGAATTAGGTCCATCACTGATTGTCTCTGTGACACAGAGCAATTTATTCAACTTCTTCAAGTCATGATTTCCTCATATGAAAAGTGGGATCATAGTAGCTACGTAAAGGAATGTGCAGAGGTTTTGGGGTTAGTTTGTCTGACCCCTCCTCTACCATGGATTAGCTGGTTCCAGGCAAGTTGACTTGCTCTTGCCTTGTTTCCTGACTGGCAAAATGGAAGCTAATAATACTTATTTATAGGATTGTTAGGAGGATTCCAAGAAGTGATATATTTCAAACTCTTAAGTCCAGGATAGGGCACAAAGAAAACACTTAATAATGGTAGCTGTTCTTAGGATTAATGAGATGGTGAATATGAAGTGCCCAGCAAAACGGCTTTCCCATAGCTGAGTTTCAATAAATGTTAATCTCCCCTTTCTTTCCCTCCAGGCAGGAGCAGCAAAAGAAATTGGATACTTCCTGAGTATCTGCCCCTCCAGCCTACTGTGTATAAGATTATCACCCCCTCCACTCATCCTCACTTTGCATCTGATGACACTTGTAACAGGGATAATATGCCACAAGGACTGGCCCTATGTTTAGAAGGATAAAGAGCTGCTTATATTTTGTAATTTCAAAAGAACTGAAAGCTTTCTGTGCCTCAAATGCCTGTTCTTAAACAGTCTTCCTCCTTGGAATGTTGCTCCTTCAGGGGTTTCCTTTGGGTTTTAACATGACCTTCTGAAGGTTTTTGTTAGATTACTTACCTGACTAGGACAACACATTCCTTGTCATGTGCAGAGGTAAGTCCAGGGAAAGTCCTGAGGACTGGAACATGGATTTTAAGAAAACAGAATAGGAAGTCTGGAGGAGCTGTGATGGACTTATGCAGCCCAGAGATGCCCAAGTGGACCCAGGGTAGACTTTGCCTTATAGGAAGTAGGGGAGCTAGACCAGGCCCAGCCTGCCTCTCCATGGTGCCTCCAAGAACACCTTGGTGGTGTCGTCTCAAATTAATGACTCTGCTTTAATGGAGCATAAGAAGGTCTTTTATTCTGAGCCAAATATGAGTGATGCAGGTTCAGTTTAAGATTCAAGTTGCCTTGAGTGTTCTGAAGAAAAAGAAGTTGTCATGACCTTTGAAGGTGGAGAACAAAGGTAATTATGAATCAATACATCCAGTGAATTCGCTGGGCATTGTGTTCAGGCAAAGGAGGGAGGGATCTGACCACTGGACCAAAGAGACATCTTATCTCATTCTTAAGAAGACTGGTCAAGTTGGGGGTCTATTCTTTTACTTAATTGTCATAAGAATGTTAGGTCAGATACAAAAGATTAAAAGTAATGGCTTTGGGGCTGCGGTTGTGGCTCAGTGGTAGAACACTTGCCTAGCATGCATAGGGCACTGGGTTCGATCCCCAGCACCACATGAAAATACTAAAAAAACAAAAATAAAGTTTTTAAAAAAGTAATGGCTTGTTTTCTAAAGGTCCCAAGCATCCTTTCTAGTGCTTGATCCCAGATCGTCACCTGCCTGCTCCTTATCTCCTTTTGGGAAGAAGAAGTTGTCCATCTGGTGCTTGCTTGAAGAATTCTATGGTAATTCTTTCTTTGGGAATGTTTAATTTTAGGGAGCAGTGTGTTCTCCCATTGTGGACACCTACAGAGGGAGCATATTAGATGACAGGATCTGATGAGGCTCTTGCCATGGTGTTTAAGTAGATGCAAACTGGAAACAGCCAGGCGTAGTGGTATATTTACATGAAATGTGTCACAGAAAGAACAGAGCATGACAGAAACAAAAGAAGGAAGCTAGACAGGGCCAAGTACCCAAATAACTGATAACCACAGAGATCATTTTCCATATGGGGTAATTCAGAAAAGAAAGATAGCAACATAACTCTGATGTAACACTTGGGGGGGGGGTGGAAAATAGGATGTCTAAGGATAGGCTGATTACAAAAAAAATAAGAAATGGAAATACAAACAGATTATTTTTTAAACCTTCAGAAACATGGATTTGAGGACCAGCAAACTAGGCCAAGAGAGCCTTTTTTTCTATGTAAACTCGAATACCATTGTAGCAAAACCACATAACCTTAATAAGGTTCACATATTTTAGCACTTCTTTCTGAAGACTTTTTATTCCCCAGAGCATAATTACTGTTTTTTCAAGATTTCCAAAATTGTTGTGTAAACAAGGATGTTGCAAATGCTTTGTCATTCCAGTTCACAAATGGGATAATGAAGGCACAGCTGGATTATGATTTGAATAACAGTGATCCATGGTCCTTGTACTTCTGTCTGCCTGAACCCCCGTTTACTGTTCAGATGTGTAAATATACATATACATTTCATTATGATTAACATTCCACAGAGAGGACCCAGTGAGGCAGAAAAAGTTTATTTTTAAACTATAATCAGAGCTGCTGGGGAGGGATATTGTGAGAATGAGAAATACAAAAAGAGTAAATAACTCTACGAAACAGAGAGGTTGAAGGTCTTTCAGGAATCACACAGATTAGAAATTGATACTTTCTTGCCAAAAGCTAGCAGAGGCTTTCAAACCCTTTGTCCTACCACAAAAGACATTGTACAGCAGTCATTCACTCATGTACACAAATGTTTATAAGCGTTTGCATAAATCATAACTTATTGAATAATTGCTATGTGCCACACTGAGCACTCCACACAGTTATCTCATTATGTAGCTGGAATCTTTAAAGTAGCAAATAACAGACACGGTTAGAACCAAGGAAGTAACAAATAAAAATAGACACAGTTAGACTCTAAGAAATAAAGATTCTACATTCAAAAGAAAAAAGAAAAGCAACCTTTGAGTAATTCCAGAAAGGCCTGGGATTCTTGGCAATTTGCAGATAAATCTGATATCTGATGATGTTCAGTATCGTTTGTAGGCCCAGATGGAGTGTAACAGGAACCAGTAGATAATCCCTAAATAACTCAACAGAGAACCAGAACCAAGACAGTGTTCTCTTGGCCATACCTCTTAATGGGGAGGGACTGCTAGTTAAGAAGTGACTTACATGGTAATTAAATGAGTGTTCTGATTGTGGGTAGTTTAATGTAACTATTTTCTTCAGTTCATCTGATAATAAACTGGATTTAACTATGGTATAATTCTATGTTCTTTCAGAGTTTTGACAGCCTAAAAGAACTTTGTTGGTTATTGCTAACCAATGTGTGCAACTGTTGACAAGGGTCTCAATTTTGACCTTTTATTTTGTGGTTTATATTCACTGATTTGGAGAGATACTTACAACGAATGGTGAATAACTTCAGTGAGTATAAAATATCATGTATGATATTATCCCATTTTGTAAAACAAAACTCAGACAAATAAACACCAATCAGCATTATTTCTTGGTATTAGAAAATGGGAAAAACTATATATGTAGCTATGAGGCACTGGTTAAATAAATTCAGGCGTATATATAGACAACCATTAAAAATACAACTGCAGCAAATTTCTTGACTCTGACAATGTTGATAAATTATTGTTAAGAGCAATAAAACATAAAGTAATGCAATCCATTATTTATAGAAGAAAATTTATGCATAGACAAACATTTAGAAATACAGCTATCAATATATTAACATGCTTACTTTGAGTGGTGATATTACAGTTGTTTTTTAAATAAAATTTGAGTAGACTTTATTTTTTAGAATAGTTTTTAGACAAAGTTAAGATAATACAGAGGGCACTCATATATCTCATATCCATTTTTCCTATTATTATTATATTGCCTTAATAGATTACATTAGTTACAACTAATGAGCTAATATTGAAATATCATTATTAACAAAATCCATACTTTGTTCAGATCTCTTTCATCTTTTTCTAATGTTCTTTTCCGGTTCCAGGATCCATTCAGTATATGGTGGTATATTTAGTCATCATTTTTCCTCAGCTCTTCTTGCTTTTGATAGTTTCACTTATTCCTTGTTTTTGATGACCTTGACAGTTTTGAGGAGTACTGGTCAGGTGTTTTGTAGAATGCTCCTCTAATGGAATTTTTCTGAGGTTTTTCTTACAATTAGGCTGGGGTTATGGGTTTTGGGAAAGAATCATTTAATTTTATATCATTAAATTTATCTGTATCTTTTAAATTTCCTAGAATGAACATGTTTCATTTTTACAAGAATAGTTATTATAGGGAGAAATTCATAGGGATGGACGTGTGTGTGTGTGTGTGTGTGTGTGTGTGTGTGTATGTACTAGCTATCAGATACAAAGATTGGATTGTTGCCTGGGTTGGCAGTAGGTGAACTTGTGGTTGGCAAGTTCATCCTTTCCTCAATAAGTTCAACCTTTCTTTTTTAATTTTTTTTATTTTTTTAATTATTTTTTTTATTGTTGGTTGTTCAAAACATTACATAGTTCTTGATACATCATATTTCACACTTTGATTCAAGTGGGTTATGAACTCCCATTTTTACCCCGTATACAGATTGCAGAATCACATCAGTTACACTTCCATTGATTAAGATTGGCAGCCATTATGAAGTCAAACAACAACAAGTGCTGGCGAGGATGTGGGGAAAAGGGTACACTTGTACATTGTTGGTGGGACTGCAAATTGGTGCAGCCAATTTGGAAAGCAGTATGGAGATTTCTTGGAAAGCTGGGAATGGAACCACCATTTGACCCTGCTATTCCCCTTCTCGGTCTATTCCCTAAAGACCTAAAAAGAGCATGCTACAGGGACACTGCTACATCGATGTTCATAGCAGCACAATTCACAATAGCAAGACTGTGGAAGCAACCTAGATGCCCTTCAATAGACGAATGGATAAAAAAATTTGTGGCATTTATACACAATGGAGTATTACTCTGCATTAAAAAATGACAAAATCATAGAATTTGGAGGGAAATGGATGGCATTAGAGCAGATTATGCTAAGTGAAGCTAGCCAAGCCCTAAAAAACAAATGCCAAATGTCTTCTTTGATATAAGGAGAGTAACTAAGAACAGACTAGGGAAGAAGAGCACGAGAAGAAGACCAATATTAAACAAGGATGAGAGGTGGGAGGGAAAGGGAGAGAGAAGGGAAATTGCATGGAAATGCAAGGAGACCCTCAGGGTTATACAAAATTACATACAAGAGGAAGTGAGGGGAAAGGGAAAAATAATACAAGGGGGAGGAATGAATTACAGTAGAGGGGGTAGAGAGAGAAGAGGGGAGGGGAGGGGAGGGGAGGGGGGATAGTAGAGGATAGGAAAGGCAGCAGAATACAACAGACATGAGTATGTCAACCTTTCTTTTTAGCACCCTCTCGTCCTCTCCTATAGCTCCATTTTAATGTCCCAGAGAGTTGGTAAAGAGTTAGGACATAGCTTCTTCCTGAGGCACTTCCATTTTAATATAAGATGCTTTCTGACTCTGGAATCTGTTGTGTTTACCTTCAAGAGAACATGGTGTCCTTTCACAATAGCAGCCCAATTTTCCTTCAGTGACTCCCTGTCTCCCATTCTGGGATAAACATGTGACTTAAGAGCCAATGGGAGCTTGATCTGAGATTTTTGCTGAGGCTCTTAGGAAAGATGAACTTTCATTGTCTCATGGTAGTAAGGTTGACAGGATGTAAACCCAGAGTTGTGAAAGAGCGTGTGCATTACCACAGAGAAACAACCAGAGAAGAAAGCCAACACAAAGGCAAGCAGGTCTGGGAATTGAAGAGGAACAGATTCCTGAGGTTAACGTGTGAGCATTCTGATTCTGACAAGCCAGATTTATCTCCTACATTTTTTAGTTACATGAACCAGCAAAGCTTTTTCCCCCCCTGCTGAAATCCTTTCAGCTTGTATTTTTTGTTACTGTAATGGAAAGACTCTTGACTAAGACTTTCTCAAGATCTTATTTCTGTAATTAAACTATCTTTTCACCCATATCTGACTTTTGCAACCTCTTTTTAATTCTCAATGCTATTTATTTTATCTTAAAACTCTTCTTATTTCTTACATGTAAAATATAACCCATTAAAAATTCAGTAAAGCTGATTATTTACCTTCATGTAATCTATACAGTTTATCTCCACTGGCGATGTAATCAAATTTGGAATGCATTAAAATATTGATTAGGATATAGATACAACTTTGTGCCTTTAAAAATTCTTGCTCTATTTTAAGCAAGCCTGTTAACCAGTGGGAACCTCTCTCTCACCCCAGCCATTTCTTAACTATCAGGAAACTCTAGTCAGTTGCCATAGCAGCAGCACCGACTCAACTTTTCCTCATTTAAAAATGTCATTTGTCAAATGAGCAATCAGCTTCTTTTTTATCACATCCCAATCACTGGGCCAATGTGAAACAAATTAGACAGAGTAATATGCTATTCTTTGCATTGGAAGAAATGAGAGGGCAATGGAATTGCTCTTGAGAGTTCGTAGGGGATAAAGGTTGAATTTTTGGACATCTTACAGCCACTTAAAACAGGATCTCAACCCCAACTCTGCTGTTCACTTGATGTTTAACTGTGGAGAGCCCATTAAATCTTTGTGACTAAGTTATATCATCTGTGTTACATTTCATCTGAAATGAAAATAATAGTGGAATAATAACCTCCTATGATGCGCAATACAGTTGTATAAAATAAGAGGGCTGATAGGAGGTTCATGATTTGGTCCACAAAGCTGACACAGAGGAAGCACTCAGTCAGTGTCAGGTGGCTATTTAAACAGGTGGTTGTGATCACATCTAGAATTCTGTGAATGCTTAAAATGGATAGAAAGCCTGTGTGTTAGAGGCATCTAAAAGTAGGGAAAATAAGGGATCAAGATGACTAATCTTTTGGAAGTGATTGATAGGTGGAAAAATATTTTAAAGATTTAATTTGGGTAAATTATTTTCTGTCCTGTTTCTTCTGTAATTGTTATTAGAAGTGTTACTAAAAGACTTAAGCCATAGATGACCCTCAGAAGTATCACTATAAGCTTTAGACTTCTGCCATTATCCCTGTTGAAAGGAGTCATTAAACATTCTTACTTGTTGCATAGTTCATGCCCATTAATTTTTCAATCGTACTAAAATTAAAATTTAAAATAGACATCATCAGAACTATTTATACTTCATGAATCTAGATCAGAAAATGATTTTTTGCAGAGCAAATTCTTTCACGTGTGACTTTTCTAAGGTAGGTCATTGAAAATCTAATTAACATTGGAACCTCAGAAGTAGCATTTCTCATAGTTTATTCTGAAAGTGCGACAAATTATTTCAGGATGATTCTGGTCCATCTTTTCATACACTTTTTAGTTGCATGATCAAAGAATTCACATGTTTAATTGATATAAACTCAAAAGTATCTCCTTTCTTGGCAATGAGGTGCTAACGTGAATTGAACTTGGTTGTCCTCCAAACCTTGAAGCTATTGCTTTTGATTCACTTCTATCAAGCAGATATTCCTGGATAATATTACTTTAGAGTAAATGTGGCTTAGGTTCATTAGTAGCAAAAGAGAATTGAGCTAAAGCTATTTAAAACGGTGACAGTAGTTGCTTAATGAACTATTGAACTAACTGCCTAAATTGCTGAGTAACCGCTGGTTTTCTTTAAGTCAGAAGATCACTACAGGGAAGAGACTATGTAGAAATAGTATTTTTTTGTACAGCTGCGTAGAATTTAGGGTCATTCATTTAGGTTCAGCATTTCCAGAGATTTTAACATTGTGAATCATGCAACTGAAATTGGCATCCCATGGCTTCAGAATATCACCACATCAAACACCCAGCTGGCGTCAGGGGAAGAAGCTTGATGTCACTGTATGGCTATATGTTTTCTTAACCTAACAGCTTGCTTCCTGTGAAATTCAGCACAGCTGGGTGGAATGTCTCCATAGTCTATGTGTAGATCTTCAGGAGATTTCTACCATCTTGTTATGCTGGCGATCTGAACCATCCAGTCAAATGTCCATTTGGAAAGTAGGTTCCAAATTATACAGATGAAAGAACAGAGAAGAGGATTTGCCAAGTGGCATAACATAGAGATCATATTGAGGACACTGAGTGGAGGAATAGTTAAAATATAAGTTACATTTGCCAAAATGAAATCCTGTTAGAGATTACCATCACAGTTACACGGTGCCGTTTTAATATTATATTGGCTGCAACCAACTTCACAACCTACCACCTGCTTAGACTTAGCATTTAGATTTGGTTTTTATTTCAAAGGTGCTATTTACATATGGTACTCTTTTGGGGTGGGGGGAGCTCTACAACTTTTAATTACCCAATAGGTAAACTCCTGCTATTTAATTGTGATGTCGAACCATGTTAATCTTCAAGATTTATAACCTGACTTCAGAGGAGCAATTAAAAAATTACAAAGGACATGTGCTACTCCGATCAGTGGTAACCCTAAGTTCTCTGAGGTAAGCATTGGTCTGGCTTGAAAGCCAGAGTGGCCATGGGGTTTGTTCTACCATCTCTAGACTTCACCAGATTAATTTCTACACTTGCCCCACATTGAGAACTCACTAATTGATGGAGAGGGAGAAGAATCTTCCACTAAACTCTGAAGTTTTCCAAGGAAGGTGCTGTCTCTTATTCGTATTCAGCATTATTTAGTTCTGGTGTCTTGTACAGCAGTCAACGTATAATGGACGTTTAAGCATTTTGAACAAATGGATGAACAAGTGTGGATGTGTAACTGTAAATGTGAACTACTCAGGACAAGTCAGCATGTATTTATTCACTTGACTCAATAGCAAATAGGATGTTTTGGAAATAGGTTGATTTTTGCTTTAGCTAAAACTTGCTTCTGCTCAACTCCTGGCATATCACAGCCCTGCTACAATGGAGAGAGTGAGAGACTACACTTGGCAGAAAGCCCACAGCCACTCCATGGGTCAGGGGGTAGGAGGGGATGACCTTGAAGGACTCTCATGTCCCTGAATTGTCCTAAGACCATAAAACCCAACAAAATAAAGCAAAACAGGAAACCCCCTCCCCCAGAACCAGTATTTTCTGTGAAAAATATTCATCAAGCTGTTGTTATCAAAATAGAGACATTTACAAAAAAAGGTTAGGACAGATGTTTTATTTACATCTCCACCAGTTGCAGGTTGTCATCTAGAAATAGCTTAAGCCTGGAGTTTGGTATCTTAGCATGTCAGGAGGGGACTGGCTTCTGTCCCCAGCCCTTGTCCACTTGCCAGTGGTGATGGGGAGGTGTTTGCCTCTGTTTCCTTGTTGGCTGACCCTTGGGCTTGGGTTCTGGAGCTTTCAGTGTCCCTCAGAGGGACAGACAGGGACATATCCTGGAAACGGCCTGGCAGTTCACCCTCCCGGCGTTCTCTGTGGGTGAACTCAGGCAACCAACAACTCGGTGACTCTGACAGATGTTTTTGTTTCTTAGCCTCGGGCACCTTGCCCTGCTGTCTTGCATGCAGAGGGTGATGCCTGGCACCCCGCCCAGTGCCGCCAGGAATGAGCGTGGCCCCAGGGAGTACTGCCAAAGTCCGGTCGGCAAGTTGCTTGCTGGGAGCCAAGAGTCCACTGGAGAAATGCGTTGGTCTGTGTGCTCAGAACCCTGTCAGAGGGACACATCAGCTGAAATATCTCCCTGCCCGATGTGGCTGTGAGTTCTAAATCTATGTTCTGTGTCTCAGGCCATTTTGTTTACATGTTGCGTTTGCTTCATTGAGCAATCCTGGTGACTCAGGGGGTTCACCGGAGGAAAGCGACAGGCTTCACAGCCCCGTGTTCAGCAAATACGAGTAGGGAAACATGCTGCCTGAGTGTATTCTAGTTCAACCCTCAAGACCAGAGTCACCTAAACAAAAAATAAAAACTAAACCTCTACCAGTCAACACAGATGGCATAGATCCACTTTTGGTAAGAGCATGGCCCCGTGGGAAAACACTAGGCTTGCGGGATGACAGTCTGGCTACAGGTCCCTGCTCACTATTTGCAATCTGAGTCCTTTACATGTTTTCAACTTATTCTTAATTCTTTCCTGTTCCGATTTCAACAACTTTCTTTCTCCAATTAAAAAGAAAATACAAACGAATGGGTATACAACTTTATCAGATTAATCTCTCTGTACCTTGATTTCCTCACCTGTATAATATAGTTTATTCATTCAACAAACATCAGTTGAGTATTTTTCCTCTGTCCCATTGGACAGTCACTGTTTAAGGATAAATCCTAAAGCCAAGAACTAAGTTTTGTACAGAGATAAGAATCCAGAGTTGAGGCTGGGGTTGCAGCTCAATGGAAGTGTGTTTGCTGGCATGTGTGAGACACTGGAGTCTATCCTCAGAACCACATAAAAATAAATAAACAAATAAAGGTATTGTATCCATCTACAACTAACAAAATATTTTTTAAAAATCAGGAAATGAAAATATTCTTTAAAAATGTTAAAACAAAACAAAACAAAACTCAGAGTCATAGAAATATGAAGGCCAAAGACACTCACTCTACTGGGGAGGATATCAGGCTCCATGTAGAAGTGATGCCTTGAGCTGAGTCCAAGTAGATGAGCTACTGTAATCCCAGCAGCTAGGGAGGCTGAGGCAGGAGGATTGAGAGTTCAACGCAATCCTGAGCAACTCAGTGAGGCCCTAAACAACTTAGTGAGACCCTATCTCTAAATAAAATATAAAAGGGGCTGGGAATGTGGCTCAGTGGTTGAGCCTCTGGGTTCTATCCCAGGTACCAATAAAATAAATAAATAAATAAACAAACAAACAAACAAACAAACAAATAAATAAATAAATAAGGATGAGCTGGGTTTGCATCAAGCCACACAGAGGCTTGAAGCAGGAGCAGGTGGAATTCTGAACAAAGAGGAATATTCTGGGGCCCAGAAGGCAGTGAAAGAGCATCTGGACCCGGGGAGAGGATACATGACATGGCGCCTGGAGGAAGTTAAGGAGACTGGAGCAGGAAGTGCAGCTGTAGCCATTTGCTGTACAACTTCATTCCACACCATGGCTGGGACTGGTGACTGTAACTGTGAAAATGGTTAGAGGAGTTTTTCTGAGGACAAAAGTAATGTAGGATTATTGTAGGAAATCTAGACAATATGCCAGTGTGAAAAAGAAAATGAAGACCATCTAGAATCGACCTTTCCAGAAAGAACCGTTAACATTGTGACACACTTTTTAATACTTAGCATGTGATTCCACATTCATTCTTCGTGATGTTTGAACTGAGAATGGAGGAGTTACAAAGATGGGGAGGGGCACCGCTAGGAAGAAAGATGAGCTCATGAAAGACCCCAAGAGGGAGAGTAGCTGGTTTGGGGTGGAACTGGAAGAAGGCCAAGGGCTGGGGGTGAGGTTAGGAGTGTGCGATGAGGTTGAAGACTGGCAGCAAATCGCGTGGGATCTTGTAAGTCGAAGTTAAGCATTTAAGTAACTAGGAGCTTTGACTAGTTTTGACCAGGAAACTGACATGACTTTTAAGAAGACCGCCTAGCAGCCACAGGAGCATTGATCATAAAGTGGTAGGAAAGGAATCAAGAGACAGCAAGTTGTGGACAAAGATTGATGCGGCAGTGGAGGTCAAGAGCAAGTTGCACAGTCAAGGTGGATTTTGGAAACATTATTGACAAGAGTTTAGTGTTAGGATTGACATGGGTCCTGAGAGGGAGGGGAAAACTTCGAATGAATTATAAGAGATTCATATGTAATAAAGTATGTGTGATTGTATTATATTTAGTTAATAGAAATTAGGCATAGTTGTGATGTTTCTAAGTTTCCATATTATATTTCATTTTATCAATGCTCTATAATTACCACTAATTTACACTTACCACTAAGTCTGATGTTCTTCTCTGTGAGGTCTTGAAAAAAATGTATATTGATAAAGATGATTGCTCTCCTTGCTCACTCTCTTTTCTGTGCTTACTTCTTTCCACCAATAATTCCAGAAATTTCCATCCTAATTCTGGGTGTGGGGCAGAACACCCAGAGGCAACCTGGGATATGGACTCCTGGGGAGTATGTTGGGTATGTGTGTATATGGCAGGGCTAGCAAGGGAGATGGGTGGGCAGAGACAATGAATCCCCCCGTGTGCTGGACTGGCAGGAAAAAGAAGTTTCCCTGAGGTGGAATTTGCTCTCCCACCCTTTGTGCTCCAGCCTCTCCAGGTGGAGCCAGTGTGTGTGTGTCAAGATGAGTTGTTGAGGGCCTCACAAATGCATGGGAAAACCAGTCTTAGTGAATGGGAGTGAACTCCAGTCAGCTGTAGGACACTGATGCAGGTCAGAGTAGATAACTTGGCATGTAATGAATGTTGACTGGTTTGGAAGACTCGCGGTAACCTAGGATGTTAGCAGTGGCATCGCTAAGTGATGGAGTTACGGTGACATTTATTGTCTTCTTTGTATGCCTCTTGTACTTTATTTTATAATTTCTGCAATGAGCACAGACTAGTTGAAAATTAGTAAAATCAGTTTTAATGTTGTTATTGCCATAAAATTATAGGTGTTTTTTTTTTTTTTTTTTTTTTTTTAAATTCAGCAGTTTTAATCATTAGTGGAAGGAGTTGGGTTTTCTGACTTTCAGATGACAGATCTGGGAACTCCTAAAAGTAAATTTCCAATTTGTGAAACTGCCTTGTATACTTGGAAGTTTTCCATGAGAATACAAACTGAGACTTTACTCAAAATGTTCCAATATATAAGTAGTATATTTAACACAACTTTCTGTGTTTGTTGTATATAAGCTCTGATGTGTGTGTGTGTGTGTGTGTGTGTGTGTGTGTGTGTGTATGACCCTTGTACCCTTGTACAACTCATGGAGTTTATCTTGGTACCTGCATGTAGTTTATTATCTCAATAATTGGATATTTGGATAATTTGGATAATTGTTGGAAGTAGAAGAAATTTGTTGCCTGCTATACAGGATGTTAAATAAGGAAAATGATAGGAAATATGAATGTTATCTCTTTTTTTTCAAGGTAGTTAATTTTATAAAAAAATATAAGCTTTTAAAAATTAGATGTATATTTAGATAGAACAAATAAAAGAAACTACCTAACTACAAAAAAGGGAATTGATATAAGAAAAAATAAAAAAAGATGGGGGCTTTTATTTACTAAGATCTCAACATGATGTAGCAATTAATAATAAATAATGTTAAGCAGCATTAATATAAATATAATGTCTCTGACATAAGATATTGCATTTTCCATTTAAGAACAAGCTATAATTTTCTCTGAAGGAAAAGTATTTTCACATGGTTCAATTACCAAAAAGTTTAAAATATTTATTTATTGGAAATTTCACCCTCCCATACTCTCCTGCATCAGCCTAGTTTCCAGCTTCTCCAAGATGTGATCACTGGCATCAGCTCTTGTTAATCCTTCATAGGATTCATAAGTTTTTTTAATATTTATTTTTTTTAGTTTTAGGTGGACACAATATCTCTATTTTATTTTTATGTGGTGCTGAGGATCGAACCCAGTGCCTCATGCATGCTAGGCAAGTGCTCTATCACTGAGCCACAGCCCCCAGCCCAAGGATTCATAAGATTTTAAATAGTTGGGAACATTACTTTCTTTTTAAACAAATGCAGCACTATGCACACTATTCTGTATCTTTGTATTTTGCCTTTTTGTTAGACAGGATATTTCAGAAATCATTTAATAATGTTAATTCACCTTTTATAGCTATATGATATCCCATTGTACTATATTTAACAAATTTCCTACTAATTTCCTTTTATTCCCCTTTGATAAAAAATGCATCAGAAAACTTTAATGTACACATAATATTTTAGATGTGTCAGTGTATTTGTAGGTGTATCAGTATATTTGTAAGATATATTTCTAAAAATTAATTTTTAAAGGCAAATTTAAAAAATCTTATTGTTCCTAGTAATTTTTCCCCTTGGGTTAAATGATATACACTGTCTTCCAGCAATGATTAAAACTTGCTGTCTCTCTCCATTGTCACCAAAAATGTATTTTCAAACATTTAATACCATAAGCAAAAACTGATATCTCCATTTATTTAATGGAAGAAAAATACATGTTTCCAAATTGGTAAGTCATTTGGATTTTCTTTTCTGTGCGGTTTCATTTACCTACTCTGCTTAGTTTTGTATTATATTGATCTTGTTCCTTAGGTAAAACTAACCCTTTACCAGGGTCCATAAATTCCTAGGATCTGGTACCCACCCAGGTGAAAATTCACAGTGGATTATAAAATCAGGGGAAAATTTGTGAGAGGAGGAAATGATAAAAGTAGAAAAAATGATACTATGGCATTCCAGAAGCTATGGCAATGTGGGAATTTCTGCTTTGAAAACTAACATATTATGAGCATCTCCTTTCCATGACTATAACAAAATACCTGAGATAGTTACAAGTTACAAGGAAGAAAGTTTCATTTTGGCTCATGGTTTCAGAGGTTTCAGTTCATGGTTGCTTCACCCTGTTGCTTTGGGCCTGTGGTAGCACAATAAATTGTGGCAGGAGTGCATGGTAGAGGGGATCTGTTCACCCCAAGGTGACTGGAATAAAAGAGAGTAAAAGGAGGGAATAGGGTGTAAATATTCCCTTCAAGGGCATACCTGCAATGACCTAACTTCCTTCCACTAGCTCTCCCATCCCAAAAGGTTCCACTATCTCCCAAGAGGGTCACAGGCTGGTAACTTTAACACATAGGCCTTGGGAGACATTTTAGATCCAAACTAGAGAACTCGGAAAAGCAATGTGATTTCATAATGGAAATTAGAAGAAAATATTTGCACTGGGAAAACTTAATTATCTTCTATTTTGATGGAAATAAACTTTGTTTTTTTCCCAATAAAGAAAGACAAAGCTGGGAATTTAGTTCATTGATAGAGAACTTGTCTAGTATGTGTGAGACCCTGGGTTCAATCCTTAGCACAACACACACACACACACACACACACACACACACACACACATACAAGCAAACAAAAAGCAAAAGAAGGAGAACAAGAAGAAAGGAAGAAAGAAAAAGAAGAAAGGAAGGAAGAAAAAAAACCCAAATTATGTTACAGATTCAAGAACAAGTGGTTTTTGAAATAGTGACTTAGGGTTATAGTTGCAAAGTGAAATGCAGGATTGAACAGTTTTCTGGATTGTTCAGACTACTGACTACATCCCCAATCCCCAATGTGCATATAATAGAGGAAGGGGTTTCTTTCTTAAAAAGTAATTTATCTGTAGCATCCACTGTTTTCCAACATCTGTTTTTCTTTTCTTCTACTCTATGACATTGTTTCCTGGGCATAGAATTTTGATCCTAGCTAAAGTCACCATTTCTCAACCTCTGTTACAGCTAGCTAGATGTGTCCACATGATTATGTTCTGGTAATGGGATGTGAGCAGAAAGGATATGAGCACACAAGTCTTGACCTAAAAGGATTGCATGTGAAAATCCACTGTATTTTTCCCCTTTGTGCTGAATGGGATGTAATTGTGAGGACAGGAGCTGGAGGCGCCATCTTGGACTGAGAGATGGAAAATGTGTTGAGGCAACTTGGACTTTTATGTAAAAACCTATTTAAATTACTGTATGTTTGAATCTTTTGGTGAGGACATCTTAGCCTGTATCCCAACAAGTATAATGTACCTTTCTTTCATAATGAACTGCCTCTTAACATAGTGGCTTAGAACAACAATCATTAATTAGCTTATGATACTGTGGTTTGTCAAATTTGGCCTACATTCAGGTAAGCAGTTCTTTTGCCAGTCTTGCCAGGGTTTATTCACATGGCTGCAGGTGGATGATGAGTTTGCTAGGGCATAATTGGACTCGGTGGCCTTACTCATGTGATTGGCAGTTGTCTTGGGCAAGAGGAGCAACTGCGTTGTGTATTTCTAACAGTTAGCAGGAAGCCAAGGCTGGCTTCCAAGTGTAGCAAGAGATAGCAAGTCCCAGTGAGCAATCATTTTTCACTCTTCTCTTCATGCATAGATGGTAATGTCACGTTAGCCAAAGAAAATCCCATGGCTGAACCAGGGGTGAATGTGGGAGAGGACTAACAAAGGGTGCATGTTTCCAGCAGAGTTTCTCAACAGCAGTACTGTATACATTATTAGGCTGGATAATTCTTTGTTGTGTGGGGTGTCTTGTGCATTGAAGGATTTTCAGCAGTGCCTCTACCTTCTAACCCATAGATATCAGTAACAGTCCAAGACATCAAACATGTCTCTAGATATTGTCAGTGACCTCTATGTGACAAAATTGAGAAAACTGCTGGTTTACCAGGTGATCTGTTTCTGGTGTGAGCCATTGAGGGCTATTCATGAAACAACCTACCACACACAATTGTTGTAATAACTCAGCTTATTTTTCTTTGCTTACATTATTAACCTTATATTCTGGGATTGTTGTTGATTATTTCTGTTGATGTGCATGTTTTTGAGAAGTTGTTCTTTGGTTCAGGGATTTGGCCCTTGTTTTCAGAGCTTGATGTCTTTGATTTTGACCTTTCGACTTAGACTTTTCTAACATAGAACTCACCTTACTTTATTAGAAAATATTAGCAGTTGTGACCTATTGGATTGTTGTGCCCAGATCTTTGCTTCTTCTCTGTAATAACACATTTTCCCCCATTTTTCAGGTGACTCTCTGCCTCACAGGTGACCGAATATACATCATTGCACCATGGTTTTGAGCTTGGCCATGTGATTTGTTGTGACCAATACAGGGTGGGTATTGATGACTGAATGACAATCCTGAGCAGAGGTTTTAAAAGGCATGGCATGTTCCTGCTGGTCTGTCTTGTGATTCTGGCTCCTGACATGAGAACAGTGATTTCAGAACTAGTCTTTCTGCCTGGCTCCTCATAGGAGATGGTGGAGGAGATGTAAATTTGACTTGCAGTCTGGAACCAAGGAACTACAGATGTCCCACAGACACTGGGAGAGAAATGCATGCTTACTGTTGTGAGACTTTGATATTCTGGAATCGATTGTGGCAGAGCTGACTCATGCAATTTCCAGTTTTTATTCTATCAAGTTGCTTTTATCTGCAAAGTACATAATTGTTGTAGAAAAATAAAATACAGGAAATCGAAATCAAGAAAAATCACCTGTAATCCCTGTCCACAAAAAAACAATGTTAACATTTTGTGTATTTTCCAGCATTTTTCTATGTATATTAATTCGTAATTCATTTATTATTTCATCCAACAAATAAATTCTGAACTACTTGCCAATAAGTAGATGTAGCTAAATATAGTAGAGTATAAGCTAGACATGTCCCTCATGAGGATTATAGTTAGATGGGAAGATAGACTCGATTAACTACAAAGCAATTAAACACATATCTACAACTGAGGTAAACGCTATTAAGGGGAAGTATAATATACTCGAATCATGTACAAGAACAGAGGATAATGCACTTTGGGACCAAGAAAAACATTCTCAAAGAAATAGTATAATACACATGTTCAATGTATTTCA
Source organism: Spermophilus citellus (assembly GCF_964194105.1). Lineage (NCBI taxonomy): Eukaryota > Metazoa > Chordata > Mammalia > Rodentia > Sciuridae > Spermophilus > Spermophilus citellus. The sequence continues at coordinate 45,866,691 of NC_138182.1, read as the reverse complement.
CATACTATAAAATGTTTTCTATATCATTATATATACATAATTTCAGAGGGTACACATGTGTTATAGCATATCAGCATATGTATTAGAGAACATATTAAATAATATGTGCAATGGACAATATGAAATGAACATCTTTCCACATTGATAAGTATGCTTTTATTCTCCTGAAATTTGTATACCATGTTTTATTCAACCAATCCCCTGGTATTGGACATTTGAGTTACTTTTTGTTTTCTCTTACTATAAATCTTATAATGAACATTCTGGCAAAAAACTCTAATATGTTTATGGAAGATGAATAATTGTGGTGAAAAAGAAAAAAAATATGTGCTTTGAAGCAACATTTTATAATGTATCTTGACCTGTGTGTCCCAGAGGAAGCATAATAGAAATATTTATTTTAGAAACAAAATTTCTCATATATTGCCAGCAATGCTCAGTCATTCCTGAAAAACTTTTGGGAAAATTTAGACTATCTTTCTTTGATGAAGATTTATTGAGGGTAGATAGGGGCAAAATGTCAAGGGAAATGGTATAAATATATATAGTGAAAAAAATCCAGAATACCACCTCTGCTTTTTCAAATCAAGAAGTGATAGGTTGTAATATTTTATTGCTGGTCTAGCTTTTTTTTTCCTATTGGTGTGGTTATCATTACTTCTTCAGTGGCCTATTTCCAAAAGCAATGGGTGAGCCCCCACAAGATATTCCCCAGAACGTCTGATTCTCCCATGAGTAATAGGCCAGCAGAATGCACTAAACAAACAGTTTAGCTCAACTGTGTTGCAATTGTCTGAATGAAAATCAAGTATGATTAGATGACAGAGTTTATATGGTTTGCCTTACACAGGATAAGAGAGCCTGACATTCATTTAAAAAGTGAAAATCTAGGATTGCATATTAGCAAAAAGACATATCAAATAAATGGAATAAAGAGCCCAGAAATGCACCTGCACATGTATGGTCGACTGAGTTCCATAAGGGTTCCAAGGACATTAAATAGAGGAAAGGACAGTCTTTCCAGCAAATCCACATGCAAAACAAACAAACAAAAAATCTACAAAAAACTAAGCAAAATGAAGTCAGACCTTAAGCTTATACTACATACCAGATCAAACTCAAAATGAATCAAAGACCTACATGTAAGACATAAAACCGAAAAGTTCTAGAAGAAAAAACAAGAGGAGAAAACTTCAATGGATTTCTTGGGTATAATACTATGTACACAGGCAACAAAAATAAAAATAGATAAATAGAATTAAGAACTTTTGTGTATCACAGGACACAATCAACAGGGATAAAAGGCCACCTACAGAATGGAAGAAAATATTTATAGATTACCTATTTGGCATAAATCATTTACCTGTTCTTTCTACTTAGAACAAATAAAGAATTCTTACAACTCAATTACAACAAAAAAAAAACCACAATCTAATTAAAAGTGGGCAAAGGACTTGAATAAATATTTCCCCAGAGGAGCTAGGCAAATGACAACAAGCATATACAAAGATGTCAACATCATAATCATTAGGGAAATGCAAATCGAAACTACAATGAGACATTTCCTCATATCCATGAAGATGGCACTATCAAAAACACCAGAAAGCAACAAGTGTTGGAGAGGACATGGAGAAACTAGCCGCCTTGGGCATTGCTGGTGAAAATGCAAAAATGGTGCCATCGCCAGTAAAAACAGTATGGCGGAGCCTCAAACAATTGAAAATGGAACTACTAAGTGACCCAAGCAATTCCACTTCTGGTTATATGTTCAAAAGTATTGCAAACAAGTTCTCAAATATGTATTTGTACTTCCATGTTGATGGCTACACTATTCACAATCGTCAAAAAGTGAAATCAACCCAAGTGTCCATCAAATGAGGAATAGATAAATGAATATTCTTAGTGAATAATATTGAATAATATTAGTGGGATGTTATCAATAATGAATAATATTAGTGGAATATAATTCAGCCTTGAAAAACACGGAAATTCTAACACATGCTACAATACTGATGAACCTTGAGGATCCTATGCTAAGTGAAGTGAGCTAACCACAAGAAAAAAAAATGAATACTGTATTGTTCCACTTACCAGAGGTACTTGGAGTAGTCACATTCATAGAAACAGAAAGTAGAATGGTGTTTGCTGGAGACTGGGGGGAGGAGAAAATGGGGAATTGTTTCATGGGTATCCACATGCAATTTCAGTTTTGCAAGATGAAAAAGTTCTTGAGATTGGTTGCGTTAAAAATGGGAATATACTTATCACTGAACTGTACACTTAAAAATAGTTAAGTTGGCAACTTTTATGTTATATGTGTTTTATCACAATTAAACCAAAGAAAAGATTGCATAATATTAATGCCTTGGGACTGAACTTACATAAAATGTATTCTTCCTTCCAGGAACTGGCTCTTGTTACTCTCCCCACCTGAACTGAATACCAAATGACCTGAATATCTGAGCTAGCTCTTCATATTGGGCTTCTTAGCCAGGTCCCAATATGGTCACTAATTTCTGTGCATTGGGCCCATTATCCCATTGGACTTGAAACTCCCTGGGTAGAGATTACCTTACTTCCTTGAGCTCCCTGGCAGTCCAGTTGTAGTCTGCCCCTGGTGTGAATGTTTGTCCCCAGGCTGAGGTGAGGTGTGTTGCCCATAAGAAACCTCTTCCTCAGGTGTGAAGGGTGGTCAGAATCATGTGTCCGGGGACCGACAATGCCAGGAATCCAGGCTAAAAATGAAGTAGGTGAAGACCTCTTTCTACAGACTCTAAGAACATCACCATGTGCTTCAGCCTCACTGGAGGTCTAACAGCAGTGGTACCATTGCCTGAGCCCAATCTGATTGAGGGACTATCCAGCACAGTAGAAGGCACTACATGGGGGAATGGTGGAAGCATATACCCAAACCATTCCCATTTGGTTTCCTTCCAGTTATCTATACTTTATGACATTTTGTTGTTTTAATTAGAAACATAAACATGTGTAACCAAAGGGCTTACAAAATTTTCTTACATTCAGTTGACTTCAGTTTGAGGTACAAAATACCAAAATGGACTGAAAGTAACTAATTGTCAATTATCAAGATGAACCAAATATTTGTATATTTGGCATCAGTTACATTGATGCCAACTCCTCCTCCTCTCCTGTCCTCCAACTCTCAGCATTCTATCAACGCATTTTAGCACAGCCCTACTACTCCAAATAGTTTACAAACATGGGGTTAGTGGAGTGTGGAGGAGGAGGAATAAGAGTGAGGGAAAGGGAACAAGAGGGGAAAAGAAGGGAAATGGAAAGTATATTCTATGAACTTTTAAACCTGTGGTTCTCAAACTTGAGTGTGCATTAGAATCATGAGGAAGCTGGTTAACATGAGATGTTGGACCCCTTCCCTGAGGTCTGGGGTAGGGCTTTCCATAGTTCAGATTTAAAATGTCTTCGAAAGGCCCATGTGTTAAAGAGTGACACTGTTGAGAGGCAGAGCCTTGTGGGAGATCTTAGGCCACTGGGAGTATGTCCCTGAGGGGCTAGTGGAATGCCAACCCCTTCTCCCCCAGCCCCTTTCTCTCTCTGGCACTAGGGATTGAACCTGAGGGTGCTTTCCCACTGAGCTATGTCCCTAGCCCTTTTATTTTTTATTTTGAGGGTCTTACTAAGTTTTCCAGGCTGGCCTTGAACTTGTGATTCTTCTGCTTCAACCTCCTGAGTAGCTGAGATTACAGGCATGGGACACCACTCCTACATTCTCCTTTTGGCATTCCAGCCATGAAGTAGAGTTTTCTCCACCAGTAGCTCCCTACCATGATGTGATGCCTCACCACAGGCTCCAAGCATCAGTGCTAATTGGTCATGGACTGGACTTTCCAAAACTGTGAGCCAAAATAAACCTTTCCTCTTTATGAGTTGGTTATTTTAGGTATTTTTTTTTGACAGTAACAGAAAGTTGACTAGCACAGGGACCAAGGATTTACATTTCTAACTGGTCCCAGGAGATGCTGAGGCAGATGGTCTAGGACCATGCATTTGAGGACCATTGTTCTAAAGTACTGGGTCTTAATCATGATCAAACAGTAGATTCACCTGAGGAGTTTTGAAATATCCTGCAGCCAAGTGACCCATCTCTGAAGACAGAACCCAGCAAAGGGTCCCAAGTGTTTCCCTCAGAGCACTTTGAAAACCATAGCTGTGGAGCCCTCCTCCTGGATTTCACTGGGCAGACCAGCAGCCTAGGACCATGTTAAAAATGCAGAATCTCAGGCCCCAGCCCAGACTACTGCATCCACAGGCAAATAGCTCACACTTTGATGTGCATAAGGAATTCTGCAGTTAAATCAAGCAATGAGCAGCAGGTCCAGCTGGGAGAAAGCTTGTGATGCTGGCTGCAGGATAAGAACCAGACAGCTACAGATACTGGAAACTCGCTGTTGATCCTCTTGCCTTGGAGAGAGTGTTAAGGGAACATGCTATGTCCAGACAATAGAAAATGCTGGTGTGTGAACTCCCAATCAACATTGATTTTTATTTCTTTGTGCATCTTTTTCATTAGTTCATTTTAGTTATAAATAATATTTGGGTTCATTTTGACATAATTATACAAGCATTGAATAAAATGCAAATAAAATTTGCTCCAACTCAAATGATAGCAGAATGAATCAGACATTATTACCCTATGTGCATATATGATTACAAGACCATTTGTAACTCCACATCATGTACAAGCAGAAGAATGAGGAGTTATACTCCATTTATATATGATGTGTCAAAATGCATTCCACTGTCATGTATAACTAATTAGTACAAATTTTAAAAAGCCATTCACCAAAAGAAATGATCTAAAATTAAAAAATAAAATTTGTTCCAAATCAATCCCCAATACTTCCCTTTTCCCTCCCCTCCCCCTTCCCTCTGTTCCCTTTTGTGTATTTTACTGATTTTTTCTCTGTTTATGGTTTTTAAATTAGTGCATTTGGATGCACATAAAGGTGAAATTCACTGTGATTTATTTATTTATGGACATAGGAAATTTTGGTCAGATTCATTCCACTGTTCCTCCCTTTTTCCATCCCTCCTCTCTCCCTCACTGATCTCCTATTTTAATCAACATTGTTTTTTAAACATGTCCAAACACGGTTTCTTGCAATGAGCCTTTCATCAGAAAATTAAATTGAGAAAAAATATATGAAACATTTTTAATTTTCCCAAGGTTGTATTAAAAGTATTACATGAAACTGCTTAAAACCCAATTGCTACCATTGTAATACCTTGTAGGCCCAGGAATAGCTGCTGCCTTCACCCAGAGAAGGCCATTAGGCAGTCCATCTGTGTGGCCCTCTGATTGGTTGTGTTGTGGCCTGGCAGGCTCACCACATCACCATCTTTCGGATGCTGTTTTGTGAACTCAAAGGGTGATTTAAAGTGCCACCTATGAAGTTCTGATCTTACCAAAGAAAAGGGAAGCAGCTTACATGGTGGAAAACTACCAAGAAAGGCAAGAGCTGAGCATAGCTCAGTGACTAAGTCCAGGGGCTCTGGAACTCAACTCTCTGGGTTCAAATCCTGGCTCTGACACTTTACAGTTGTGTACTTCAATCTTTCTGTGATTCCTTTTTTTCGTGTTTCAAAGGTGGATGTTGATCATACAATATCTACCTCACAGGGTTGTTGAGAGGATACAATTAGTTAAAATTTGTCAAGCTTTTAAATCTGGTCTATCCTGATTGCTTTATGATGATTAAGTTCACAGGAGAAGCAGCATATGAATTTATATTCTTTTGCATAGCTCAACTTCAGGAAAGTCATGAAAGACAATATATTTCTCTCTGATGCTGGGACTGAGTCAGTTTGGTGAACAAATTTCTCTGAATGAATAGAATATTACCTTCAATTGTACAGTCAAATAACAAGAAGTCATAAATTATTTAAAACAATGATAATAAAGGACATAAATTAATGAACAGGAGTATTTTTAAAAGAGGAGAAAATCTTAATGTCAATAAGCACCTTAGAAAATTTATGTCTCTAAAGAAAAGAGTTGGATGCACTAAATTCAGAGGAAAAGGCTTTTATACACCATGGATATATGACGGGACTCATATTAGCACACAATTAAGAATTATTTTAAAAAGTGTTCTCAATTGACAAAATGTAAATTAAAACTTCCCTTCTTGTTAACTGGAAGGAAATGTCCCCAGCAGCCCTATTTGGAGGGTTCCCTGGTCATGAGGTTCTTTCTATCACTTGGGGCATGTGGGTCCACTCAGCCACACAACCCAAACATACCGAACAAGGTCACACAAAAACATTACCCAGGCTGCTTTTCCCAACCCCAGAGTCCATGAAACCACCATGAGCCATACACAGGAATCACATTGCATTGCCCAAATCACACATTTCAAATTGTGAAAACAGTGAGGCGAGTAACCTCCTTTCCACTAGTCAAGCTCTGTCTCCCTCCTAATTTGAAAGGGAATCATCTCTCTGCTCAATCCTTCTCCACCTTTTGGTTGCTTCCTTCTCTTCTTTGTTGCTATCTTAAGTTGAAGAGCCTCCTTGCTTTCCTCTCCATCAGCACCCCTTCCCTGGAGATGGCATCCTGCCACCGACCCTTTGCTGTCTATCTCCTGGGTAGACCTCTCCTGAACTCCAGGTTCCCATCCACAACTGTCTACACTTCCTCTTGCAGGTGTCACACTAAACTCAAACTGATCACATCCCAAATTGAGCTTCTGATCTTCCCCTAAGACCTACTCCTTTTAAATCTCAGTTCATAGCAACTTCAACCTTCCAGTTTTCCAGGCCCAAACCCTTGGAACAATTCTCTTCTCTGTCACATCCTGCATTCATTCCACCAAGGAATTCTGAACTCCAAAGGTATGCAGAATTTAACCACATGTCAGCCGCCTCTGCTACTATACTGCTCTGATCTAAGTTGCCATTTTCCCCTTCCTGGATTATTTTTATAGACTCTTAATATTTTTAAAACTGTAGTCAGATCACATAGCTCCTTTGCTCAAAATCCTGCATGATTCAACATTTAACTCAGTGAAAATTAAACTTTATGCAGTTTTCCATGGTTTGGTCCACCCGCCTTGTTACCTTGGTGACATCATCTCTGGAACCTCTCCCCCTTCCCCATGGTTCTCCAGCCACACCAAGGATGCTACCTACACCTTAGGGCTTTGCACTGGCACTCCTGGTCACTTGCACACACAGGTAGCTCTGTGCCTTTACCCCCCACCCCACTCCTAAAATCTTTGCTCATAAATCATCTTCTTAATGAGACCCATTTTAACTGCTGTATGTAAAACTGTACACCTCAACTACGTCCCCAAGTCTCCTCACTTGGCCTTACTTTTTATTTCCCATAGCAATTTTCATCTTCCCACATGCTAAATAATTTATTTATTTATTATCTCTCTCCCCTTGCTAGAATGTACACACCATCGAGTCATGGAAATTTGATATATTTTATTCATATTGTAGGTACTTAATACATATTTGTAGAATGAATGAATTCCAGATTGAATTGGCACTACCTAGTTTTAGTATTCAGCAATCCTGCTGGGACAGGGAGCCCCAAATATCCTGCTAGATCATCAGAATGTGTGTTGCATTTGAAAGACTAAAACAAGCATCCTCTTCTAGGATGGAGTGCTGAGTTTTGTCCCTCTCCAAGCCAACAGCTTGTTTTTGCTGGCTTCTTCCTTCTGACTCCCAATCCCTACTTGCCCTGTCAAGTTCCTGCTTGTCCTAATGCTAGTTCTAGTCAAGCTTCAACTTATATCAGTTTGTTTGGGCTCTGTCATCTTCTGCATCAATCCAACGCATATACTACCTGTTGAACTTGGATGCAGTGGTCAGTCCCTGGTACAGGGCAAGGCTTCAGTAAATAGAAGCGTATTTGTGGCTTGAAATCCTTAATTTTAATATATCATATAATTGTGCATCTTCCATCACTGCCTTGGGCCAAGGGAAGGACAGTGATATAAAACATAACCAAATCTTGTAGCCTAGCTCCTTAGAGAGGCAGCCATTCTCCTCCTGGCTGTCTTCAGTATGGTAAAATGCATATCCCACGAAGCCTTTGGATATGTTTGAGAAAGCCATAGATTAATCTTGGAATGTATACTCAGGATGACCCCCTCTGGATTACTGGGTGTTTTAGTCATCTTTTTCATTGCTATGATTTAAACACCCCAGCAGAACAAGTGTAGAAGAGGAAAAGTTTACTTAAGGGCTCACAGTTTCAGAGGTCACAGCCCATATACAGTCAGCTTCATCGTGGAGGAAGAGTATGGCAGAGGTAAGCAGTTCACATGATGATCAGAAAGCAGAGAGAGAGAAATTCCGCTCTCTAGATACAAAATATACACCCCAAAGCCAAGCCCCCAGAAAATCATTTCCTCTAGCCGCACCCCACTTGCCTCCAGCCACCACTCAGTTAATCCCATCAGGGATCAATTCACTGATTAGGTTAAGGCTCTCAGAACCTAATCATTTTTTCTCTAAACCCTCTTGCACTGCTCACATTTGAGCATTTCGGGGATACCTCCCATACAAACCATAATACTGGGAAAACGATTTATCTCAGAGATGGTTGGCCATCATCCCTTCTTTCTCTCTGTCCTTATTAATTTTTATTCTTTGCTTTAAAAAATGAGCTATTGTGGCAATTAAAGGAAATTCTGGATGGTCAAATATCAGATTGAGCAGTGAATATAAGCTAAGTATGAAAGCACATTTTAACACTCTACCTAGATCTTTGCATAATTTATTTTTTATTATACATGTAATGATATAAAATCTGATTTTTTCCATTAAAGAATAATAATAAATTATATTCAGATAGAAAGATGATGGTCAACCTTGAGTTATTCCAAAGCAGACTATCAGTGAGAGGGAAAAGCTCAAAAGTAATTCTAGGAACAACATGACCTTTGAGAACTTACACAGGGCCAACCACTTTAATCTACATACATAAGCTCAGGAGATCTTCACTGGAATTGTGAAAATTAGGTTTATATCTGCTTTATACCTATGAAAAGAATGGCTCAGAGGGCTGAAGCAAATTGCCCAAGTTCATACAACTTGTTAGTGGTAAAGGCAGGTTTTTAATCAAGGCTGAGGTTATTGCAAGGCAAGCTGAGTACCTGGATCATGCTGTGCTTCTCCCCTCCTGGATCATGAGCTGCTGCAGTTTTGGAGGATGATTCAGACTTAAGAGGTCCTCTGCATGTTCTCCATACGCAATAGCTATGTGGTAGAGGTTCAGAGCATGCTAGCTACTCATATCTTTCTTAATTTCTAACAACCCATAAGTCATAAAGGGGACACTTAATGTGTCTAAGAGACAGAAAAAGTAATCATCATAATAGCAAAGGTTGACATAGTTCCTCCTTTTTGCCAGGGGTTGTCCCATGCCTTTTATGTGCGTACATTCAATTAGTCATTTCAATAACTCTATGTATGTTCTACTGTTATCAACCCATTTAGTAGGTTTCATGTATACAGATTTTGAGACTTGAACTCGGGCTGTTTCCCTACAGAGGGCAAGGCCTTAATGTTCTGCATTCTGCCCTCTAAGTTATCGGTTTATTGTAGTCTTGGCACTATTATATATGTTCATGAGTGTATGCATGTGTGCACATGTGCATGTGTGCATGTGTTTGTGTGTGTTCGTGTGTGTATGTGTGTGTGCAATCCACTGCTGTGACTTGCACTGATATGATTTTGTGGCTCCATCTTACATTGCATTGTGATGATTCTGCAATCTGTAATTTTTCATTATCTTATACAATGACTTAATCAGAGATAAACTATGAACCAAGTGGTAGAGATGCCTTCAACACACCCAGAGAGAGTTGGCCAAAGTCAAGGGGATGGCCTTATGGTTCCACCACCCTTCAGTTCCAAACTCAGTGCCAGAAACACACATCAGAAAAGAAAATTGAGGTTGAAATTTGTTGAATTGCAGATTGTATTGATAGTGTGGTTTGAATAAGTACCATGCCCTTTGAAAACCTCAAATTTGCAAAATATTAGACATATGAGGGTTTTCTTTAAAGCTGACAATAGGCAAAAATCCAGTTTCATAGCTGAAATCTGTTAGGAAATCATTGCTGTTTTTTTTGGAATGACACTGTTTAATTTAGCCTCCTGGGTGTGGCCAGACCACCCATGGTCTCCTCCTCCTTTGTAGATCTTTGAATAAAGCTCTTTGTAAAGAGGCCTGTCTTTTTGTGCAACACTAATATGTTTCTGAGAAGGATATAGAGTCAGATTTTCTTTGAATAGTGGTATCTTGTATTGTTTACTTTAAAAATAGTTTCTAGTGCAAAGGAGAACTGTGTCCTAGAAGAACTGTCCCAAAGAGACCATGAACAGGAATAACGGTTTGCACCATTATTTTCTGGAAAGCAAATGAGATTTTGATGTGAACTCAAAAAGGGGTCAGACCACACTGACATACATCTTCTGGTTTCTAATCTTACTTCCACTGCCATTATGCACTGCATTACACAACCTTCTAACCTAAGGCCCAGACATTCTACAGCTTTTTATCAGCTCATAGAATGGTCTCGGCTCTAACTGAGGACTCAGGGATCAGTGGGTGGCCAGACCTCAGGCTCTGGGCACAAGCATCCAGACTTCAGTTCTCTGAAATAGAATTATGACATCACCATGGGCCAATCAAATTGCTTATCTGATTTTAATTCTGGATGCCCTGGGATAGTAATTCCTGGATAATTTGATCTATGATACTGTCCAGTAGCCTGAATAATTAAAAATGCTAATTAACTGAAAAATATTTTTGATCAAGTTTCTTTAGTAATTTCTTTCTTTCTCTTTCTTCTTTCTGCCTCCTTCCTCTTTTCCCCCTCCCTCTGTCCTTCCTCCCTCCCTCCCTCCCTCCCTCCCTACACCCTCTCTGTTTCTTTTCTGAGTTCCAGGGGGAGTTGAGGAAGGAAAATTAGTTTTTTTTCTTATTTGAGCAGAGCATAAGCTAAAACAAAATTTATCAGTAACTGATGCCCACTATCCACTCAAGTTATAATTTTAAGTAAGAATCATCTCATTCACTAATGGCTAATAGTCTCTCGGCCCCCAAAATATTTTGTGAACTTGATTGTTTTCATCATATCCAATGCTTAAAAACTCTCATTGTAGGCATGAGCATCCCTTGTCTGGACCAATACATCAACCCCCTAACTGGTTTCCTATTTCCCTTCTTGCCTGTCTCCACACAGCAGCCAAAGTGGGTATTCTAAAGACCAAGTCATATTATGTCACTTTCCTGCTAATAGCTCTCCATTGTTTACCCTTTGTAGCCAGACTAAAATCCCCACTCCTTCCAATGGATGAGTTGCAAGGTCTTGCCTACTGCCTGGTCTCCACTCACCAATTCCTTCACAAAGTTCAGGCACAGTAGACTTGTTTTTATTCCAAGGCCTTTGCATTGATGGATGGTCTGCTTGTAATGCTCTTCTCCTACATCTTTGCACAGTTACCTCTTCCTATCACTCAGGTCTAACTCAACTGTCACCTTCTCAAGAAGGAGGGATAATACCCTTCATGATAACTTACACTCTTTTAGCATTTCTCCCCCGCACCCGAGTGTCAACCCTATGAAGTTAGGGAAGGTGTCAGTACTGTTCCTTATGATATATGCAGTGTGTAGCACCATGTCTTACACCTGGGAGGGACTGAGTAAATGAGTGAATAAGTTCATGGATGCCAGGTGGTTGGGTGTTTACCATTGGGAAGTTCTCTGGCATACCATCCAATAGGCACATATAAACTGGTGATAATAAAAAGCACATTAATTTTTAGCTGGTTTTATTACTGTTTTAAAATCTACAGACAACAAACCCCCTTATTTCCTGCATGGGATGGACCACTTCCACTGCCCTGCCTTTATATAGTTTTTCATGAACATCAAGTATTTATGTTAGTAGGGGGCACAAAACAGGGTAAATAAAACTTACAGAGATAAACCACTTCTGGTAAATAAGCAGAATTTTGCAGAGCATTTTGGAAAAAAATATTTGTGTCAGGTAGGATAGGTAGAGTCATGATACAGTAACAAACACTTCAAAAATCTCAATGGCTGAGCACATGTTTTTTCCCCCCACATCCATAGTATATATTAAATACAGGATGATAAAAGCCTCTTTTTATGAGATTAATTGTTTTTAGAACCTATTTGGGTCCATGTTCTTTGAAATGGGAAAAGAGAAATATAGTGAAAAATGCATCAGCTCTCAAAGATTCTGCTTGGAAATGGCACCCATTAATTTTACTGATACCTTAATGACTAAAGTAAGTTACATGGCCACTCATAACTTCAAGAGATCTGGGAAGTATAATGGTACCCTGAAATTGGAAGGAGACCTGGTTCTATTTGGATAATTGCCCCAATAATGATCTCATCATCCTAGCAAAACAATTTATTTAAATGTTGCTCTTAGGGAATTTTGAGTAATTGCAAATGTGTAAGTGTATACAGTCAATGCACATACTGATAGAAGTCATATTGATATGGCCCAACAACAAATAAAATATAGAAGGATTAAAGAACAACAGAATTAGGCATTAAAAGAAGAAAAATATGGATTGGAACAAAACAGGAGCTATCCATATTACCGGCCCTTTTCTATCTTTTTTTATTAATTTATTTAATTTAATTAGGTATATATGACAGCAGAATGCATTTTGATTCATTATACACAGTTGCAGCACAATTTTTCATTTCTCTGGTTGTAAATGAGGTAGCGTCATGCCATATGTGCAGTAATACATGTACCTAGGGTAGAAATGTCCATCTCATTCTACCATTTTTCATGCCCCCATGTACCTTCCCCACCCCTACCTCTCCTTTGCCCAAAGTTCCTCTACTTACCATCCCCCACCTCATTAGGGATCAGCATCCACTTATCAGAGAGAACATTCAGCCTTTGGTTTTTTGAGATTGGCTTACTTTTCTTAGCATGATATTCTCCAACTCCATCCATTTACCTGCAAATGCCAGAATTTTATTCTTTTTTAATGCTGAATTACCAGCCCTTTTCAACTGAAGTTCTGCAAGAGAATTAATCCCCAATGGTTTATGCACCTACAATGGTACTAGCTTTTCATCTTTGGGAGAACTGAAAAAAAGAGCTTTTAAATATTTTTTTGCAGAGCTTAATTTCTTCATGAATCATGGTTGAAGAAAGATTGTTTATCATGCCTATGGTAATGTTTTCACCAAGTCCTTAGGTAGGAGGGCATGATAATTAATAGTATTGCCCTAGTGAAAATGAGTTGAGGTTACTTTTGTATAACAATGCTAAAGTTTTGTTTAGAATCAACTACAAATAACTTTATCCCATTGTTTGGATCCAATTATCTTCTATTTATATGGTGTCTATTGCTCTTACTTTCTAAATTTCCCTCAGATCTATGAAATCCTCTCTGTTTCTATTAGTCTATCTCAACTATCTCAATATCCCATCTGTTTCAGTTAGGATATTCCAGAGAGAGAGAGAATCAATAGGAGATTTATAGTAAGATGGATAAATATAAAGATGAGAGACAAATAGAAAAGTTTTATTTGGGGAACTGGCTCATATAATTATGAAGACTGAAAATTTCATGGCAGGTAGTTTGCAAGTTGTTGACCCAGGGAATCTGGTAGCATAGCTTAGTTCAAATCCAAAAGCTTCAGAACCAGGGTAGCTTATGATGTAATTCAGTCTTGGGCCTTCTGTTATAAATTCTGGAAATAAAGAGGTTAAAGAACCTGGGGTATTGATATTCAAGAGCCTCAGCTCTAGGAAAAAGAAGGGAAGATTTGCTTTCTTCTACCTTTTTGTTCTATTTAGGCCTCAGCTGATTGAATGGTGCCTGCTCACATCAAGGGAAAATCTTCCCCACCCCATCCACCAACTTATGCCACTATCCTCCAGAAATACCTTAAAAAATACACCAGAAATATTTTTTACAAGCTTTTGGGGTATCCCTTGATCTAGCCAAGTTGACACCTAAAATCAGCCATCTCACCCTCTTAATTGTAATAGCCTTCTAACTGGTCTCCTCTCATACACTCTTGCAACCTTCCAAGCCAGTTGATTCACTGCAGGTGAATAATGCTTTTCAGAATTATTTCAAGACACATGTGCATACAAAAAAAAATCTTTAGTCCCTTTCCATTGAATATCAAGATCTTTAACCCTAGAGCCTGCATTTTCTAATTTGCAACCTCTCAAGCCTCACCTTGTACACTCTGTTCCCCTCTCTTTGTACACCATGCTTAGTGCCTCTGCCCTGCTGCTGTTGCTGCAGACTCCTTCTTCTCTTTCAGAGTCATAATGTACATGCTTAATGGGTGCTGCACTCCTGCCATCCCAGCTACTCAGAAGGTAAGGCAGGAAGATTGCAAGTTTGAGGCCACCCTCCGCAACATAGCAAGATCCTGTCTCAAAATAAAAATAAAAAGGGCTGGGGATGTGGCTCAGTGGTAGGGCTCCCTTGGGTTTAACCTCCAGTACTGCAATAAATAAATAAATAAACAAACATATTTTTTTAGAAGTATATTGAAACGTTTACAAATATAAACACAACAGACCAGTATCTATCATTCCTCTCCACTGAAGAAGCACAAATTTTGGCCATTTACTGCTTCTCTTTTTCCCCTTTCTTTCTATCATTTTACAAAATGTATCATTAATTATAATGTGCCAAAGACATCTGCAAAAGATACATCATATTATTAATGTAGTCTCTATGGAATGTTTTACTTTTGGGGGGAATAAATTCAAAGTATTCATTATGTCCCTGAAGAGTAAATAGTATCACCTTATCAAAGTGGAAAAACACAAAACAAGCAAACAAAAATACTCAGCATTTGATGTTGTTGCAGAACTGCTAGTTGAGCTCTCCAATATGTATTACTGGTATACATAAACATCAACTCAGTTATTATCTATAGCAGCCCACTTTTGAGGAAATTTAGAATTATCACCAATGAAATATGAGAATTATTGAAAAAACCAGTAAGGCATACAAATACTAAATAGATGAAAAAAACTATGACGTCAAAAATTCAGACCATAATTGCAATAATAATGATGATATCAGCAAATGTGGTGCTTTCTTTCTTTTTTTCCTTCAACACAGCATGCCAATTCCTGTCCTCCATTTCAACTTAAGAGAATTTTGTCAGAAGGACATCACATAATAGTCCACTTATACCTTGAAGTTTTGAAATTTTTAAAATAACAATTGAAAAACATTTGAATAGGGTTATATGTTCCAGTTTATCTGCTGTTCCTCTTAGTGATATTTTCTGATGATTGAACAAATGACCACTTTACTACACTGTTTAACATCCATATTATTGTATACGTATTATATTTGAATTGCTTAGATTTAAATTACTTCCCTTTTAAAGTCCTTCTCTAGGTGTCTCAGTGTTGCTGAGTGAAGGAAGAGCAGAAAGACATAACTAAGCAATGTATTATGAACTCTACTGACTGTCAAAAGAAGCCTATGTTTCCTCCCCTTCCAAGACAGGAAATGCGCCTATGCATATGAATACACAATTCTAAACATAATTTCAGAATTTTTGAGGAGGAAGATTCCTTCTAGAATCCCCACTTTAGAGAATTAATTTATTTCCCAGGCATCGATAGGGAAATTTCAATTTCACTAGGTCATGCTTACAGTTATCATTTTCTCCTGTCCCTGGAATGTCTAACTGGAAACAATCATTATGTAAACATACCACCTTGAGGTTGCATAGAAAATAGCCAAGGAATGAGAGTGAGCAACCACACCTTTCTGTGTGTTTTTATTTGGCTTCTATGGAAATCTTTCGGGTGTGGTAATTCAGTGTTTATAACTGTTAGACTGTCTTGTCTTTTGAAGCATGTTATTTGCACAGCAGCTCTTAAAAGAGGTGATGGCCACGATAGGGATTTAATTATGCCTACAAATCATCATTTTTTTTTATAAAGAGAGAGTGAGAGAGGAGAGAGAGAGAGAGAGAGAGAATTTTTAATATTTATTTTTGTTTTAGTTCTCGGCGGACACAACATCTTTGTTGGTATGTGGTGCTGAGGATCGAACCCGGGCCGCACGCATTCCAGGCGAGCGCGCTACTGCTTGAGCCACATCCCCAGCCCCCAAATCATCATATTTTACTGAATATTTTACCATAGCATGTCAGACTGTTTCAAATAAGTATGTACCTATTTGAGATGGTTAGTAAGTGTGAAGGTGAAGAAGGAAAGGAAACTGTAGGGGCCATGATTTTCATCTTCTGCAGGACAGTTGGGAAACTCAAACTGCCATTAAGTTATGGTTACATTGCTCAGAAGTGGTCTGAAAGGTGTGTGATCTGAAAGACATATTTTCACTCTGGAAGAAATATTGTTTTCTTCATTCTGCTATTCTTGAGCAACTTGAAGTATTAGATGAATGACTCATCTAGTTGTTCTAGTTAGATTTTTCTCTGGAGAAACAGGTTACCCATGCCATAATGAGCACAATAGATCATCTATACGGGTTTTCCTACCATTTGTAAAGATTCGATCACTGGTCCTGCAATATTGTGTTTAAAAAAGTTTTATAAACAAGAAAGAGATGACTAACATGTCCTTGATCTAGATTTTTAGTTCTCCTTCTGTTTTCTTGCTTGAAATGCCCTTTTAAAAACTATCTTAATTAAAGGATGTGCTGGAAGCTGGGAAAAATAATTCTGTTAGATACCATTACTATTGGTTAAGAAAATGTGATGACAGGGGCTGGGGTTGTGGCTCAGCGGTAGAGCGCTTGCCTGGCATGTGTGAGGCACTGGGTTTGATCCTCAACACCACGTAAAAATAAATAAATAAAATAAAGGTATTGTGTCCATCTACAACTAAAAAATAATTAAGAAAAAAAATCAAAGAAAATGTGATGACAATTTCAAAGGGCTAGGTTCCTCCATCGCAGTTGTCGCCATCACCACCAACACCCTCATCAATGTGAACATTATTGACCATTATCATGGAATTGTGTTGTGAAATTTCTCTGCACTATTTTAATAAACCTCCTCTTTCACATGAGTTGTGCCTTTTGCACACGCTAGTTCCTTTGCTCTGAACATCCTTCTCTGCCCTTTTTTGTTAACACCAACCTGAATTCCAAAGAGCACTTCAGACAACCCTTCTCAGGAGAAGACTCTACTGACTCTGTGTTCTTCTCTCTCGCCTAATCTTGCTCTGTTACCAAACTGCAAGTTCTGAAAAGACAGAAACCATATGACTTCTTGCTCACTAGGGAGAGTAGAGCACACAGCATCCTGCACAGCTCAAGGGACTTTGGATTTGTTCAATGCAGTGGGTCATCTCTTTGACCATAAGTTAGAAGTCAGGATTCTATTCCAGTACTTTTCTGTCACCAGTATTATTATACCTCCTCCTCTGCCTTCTTGCTCCCTTTCCTTTTCATTACAACAGCATAGTGTAGCGTTAAAAGTGATGGTTTCATATTTAGACTACTTGGGTTTGAATCCAGATAGTTGCATGCAAAATGCTAAGTTCTCAATAATCATTTTTACTAAGTTGCCTTCATCCCCACTTCCAAGGGTGGGCTGTGTAATACCAGGTATTCTGTGTGTCATTTGAATTAGGCACTTGAACCCATACTTTAACAATGCTGATTTGGAGAGGACTATAACATATATGAAAAAATGAATGAAATATATCGCACTATCAGTTTCCTAATGCCATGAAAAAGAAAAAATACCAAAAACCAATTAAGCCACTGATGGTGATAGAAGAAGGAGTCTAGGAAGAGGAGGCTTCAGCAGATTTGGAAAATTTGGGGGCTGTTTGAAAGGTTTTAGGTTAGAGTATAATGAAACCTTGGATCCACTGCCCTGAGAACAGACAAAGGCTGAAGGCTGTGGAGGAGAGAGATAAATGGTACCTAGAAAAAGTTCTAGAAGTAGATGGTGCATATTGATAAAGATGTGGAGTATAATGAGAATTCATTGCAAATATAGAGATTGATCCAAAGGTTTGATGGCAAAGACAATTTTGGCCAACAGGATGATGGATTAAGATAAATCACGGTTTTCTGGTTGCTTTTTTTCCTCTTATGATTAATGTTTTCAAGGGTACATTGTACTAATATGCTGAGTATTTCATCAGCCTTAAATGAGATGACAATTTTAATAATCAACCAACAAAGAAGACTACGAGGAGTTTCAAAAACTGTCTTAAATTGATTAAATTTATCACACAATGACAAACTCTGGATTTATAAGGTCAATATGTGCCAAGTAAATGAGAAAATTTTATATATTTGTCTACATGTTGCAAAATAGAGAAAAATCAACATATCCTAGAAATTGGTGCTATAATTGCAGGTTTAATTTTACCAGTGGTTACATTTCTCATAGTTTCCTGTGTTGGAGTTTACGGCTTGAGAATGAATGACCACAGAATTAGCAATTATCCTGTAATTTTAAAAGTGCGGTCAAATTTGTTTCTGTTAGCATTAAGTTTTCCACTTGCATAAAAACTTACTATACAAGGTATTTGGAGAAAATAGATCAATCTTGTGTTCCCTAGTGTTAGAAACTAGTGAAGATAATGATACCATTAAACTCAATATCCTCATTTTAAAAAAAGAGTGATGATGGCTGATTTGTATCTCTAAATAGCTACATTAATTAAATCCCACTCTCTTAACAACACTAATATTTGGGGAGAGTACAATAATTTGTAAATGTTAATTTTGCACAATAAAACTAATTAAGATTATTTTAGACATTCTATTTATGTATGGTACAGGATGGCTTAAAATTAAAATCCAGAAGTCCTTGGGAAGTATTGGGAAGTAATATTTTACCAAGAGTAAGCTCACATCCTTATTGTTCTGTAAGTTTCCCTTGACTCTAATTCCTTAGGGCAGGAAAATTATAGGCATCTCTTTATACATATGACTCTGCCAGGTGCAGAATAAGTACCTGATGAAAGTTTGTTGATAAGGATAAATACATCTATGGTGCTGAAGTTCAAGTTCTAAAACACTGACTTGATGGCTAACTGCCATGGAAAATGTTATGGTTGGAATATGGATCATTCCCCCCAGCCCCCCCCCCAAATCTGCTATGTTAATGCAGGAATATTCAGAGAGAAGATAATGGGAATGTAAGAGCTATAACCTGATCAGTTCATTCTAGTTTTATTGACTGGGTGGAACTCTAGGTAGGTGGGGCATGGATGGATGAGGTATGACATACCCTGGAAGGATTCATCTTCCCTGTGGCTCCTTCCTGTACCCTCTTTCTGCCTCCTTTTTTTCCCTGAGGAAAACAGCAGTGCCCTTCTCCCATGGTGTTCTGCCTCATCCTGGACATGGAGCAGTAGAATTGGTGGTCTGTGGGCTGAGACCTCTGATGCAACAAAATCAAATAAAATTTTCCTCCTCCAAGTTGTTCCTGTCAGGTATTTTAGTCACAGTGATGCAAAGTGAACTGAAATAGAAGGGATGGTAATTAGGAAGATCTGGATTCAATATCAAAGAAGATATACGTTATACCATTTTTTTCCACTCAAATGTGCCCTGGTTTCCTTAAGCAAATGGGTGGACATGTGCTGTAAAGGAGAGCAGAACTTTGACACTATAATCTCTCTAGACTTGGGGTTCTCTCTGCAACAGGCTGGTGCTGGTCTGTGTAACCTTTCAGTGATGCCAAGTGGGTGTGGCATCCACTTCCTTTAAGAGAACCCGGGAGGCTGTCTGTCAGTCAGTGCCGGGATGAAGTGGCTGGGTATAGCATATGTGTCTTCTTCCTAGCTGCCTGGAAGATGGAGAATAAAGTATATTGGGAGGGGCAAGTGTTCTCCCCTCCACGGGAGTTTGAGAAAGCAAATAGCTTAAATGATAATGAGGTTGAGTAGAAGTTTACTTACTTATGCTACAAGGCAGGCAGAGATATTTTACTTCTCTCACTGATGAATGCAAATCCAGCCTCCAAAGGTCTACCTTGACCATTATAACCATTAGCCTGCTGCAGATTGCAGAATACCACTAGTTCTTTGGGCGATGGTATAATTAGCTTGTTTGAATTTGAAAGTAACAAAGATTCATTTTCCCTCTTGATTCTGAATGCAATATATAATGATTGCAAATATTTTGTAGAATACAACAAATGCATAAACAACATAAAAACTACTTGGATAGAATCCAGAAAATCATGACATATTAACATTTCAGAATAGTTCCTTCTTTTTTCCATAAATAAATTAATGAATAATTACTTAAAAATAAGTAAATAAAGTCATAATGTATGTTATGTTTTTAACCTTATATTTTCCTTCTTGATATATTGTGACTATTGTCCAGTATCCTTAAAATTTTTTTTGAAATGTTCCACAGAACCGTTATACTTATCAAAACTCTATTTTTGATCATTTTATAGCTTTGGAATTACAAATAATGCAATGATGAACCTCCTTGTGAATAAATCTTTGAGCACTTTTCTGAATATTTTCTCATGGAACATTTTCTACAGAACTTACATTTTAAAAAAATTATAATCAGGCAAAAATGCTCTTTAAAAAAATCTTTAAAAGGGTTGTCTTCTAAAATACCACTGACCACATACGCACACGAAGACTTACAGTAAAAATGATTCAATAAATTTAAGAACACCTGAGGCCTATCTCAAAAGCTTTTGTGGCGTACTCCCCTTTTCTCTTAGACGTTCTGTGCAGTCACCAATGAATTGTGACTAGACAAGTCTGAGAAAAACACTTCATTTAAAAAAGCATCACCTGGGGTGAGGTTACCCTGAAGAGTGGTGAATTCATGATATAGTGAGAATAATGAAGTGAAGTCCAATTTGATAAAACCTCTCATTTCTTATTTTATTCCTTTTACCTTAAGGAAAGAAAGGGGAAGCCAATTTCTGAACCTGATTGTGATTGAGATTTTCCAAAGGCTGGCATAATGCTCATTTGCCCTCAGCCTGGCACTACTGGAGTTCTTTATTTTAAACTTCGTGGTCCTGTCCTTCACTGGGGACACAAAAAAGAGTATCAAACCTGCCCTCAACAAAGGTATTGTCTCAACAAAGGTAGTTTTGAAGAGAAGTGAAGAGTTTAGCAAATTGCCAGGTGTTGAATTCCCCCCATGACATTGAACAGCTTTCAAAACTAGAAGAAAACAGATTTTATTTTGGTAAACAGTAAGCCTGCCACAAGCCTCCACCAAACTCCATGGGGAGAACCTGTCTCATGGGACTGCTTCCCAAGCCTGCTCTAATGTAGCTGAGCTGGGTCAGCAGCTTGGAGACCCAGAATGGTGGTAAGCAGAAGAGACAACTGAGAAGCATTAATATTCTGAGGGAATCTCAGCACTGGACTAGAAGAATAGTGAGCCCTTTGCTCCATTTATGCATCATCAATATCAGATCAGAACCTTAGGCCTATGTATAGTAAAACCAAGATAGAGGATATGTTGGGAAAATGTTGAATCCCAGTTCTTCCAGCCATTCTCCTCCTTTAACCTATTTTGATAACTTAAGTTTTTCTCACATGGTCTCTGTTTTTTTTTTCTCCCCCTGCTTTATCAGGATTTTCTCTCTGGAAAGAATTTGATAGGCTTATTACCCCCATACTTTAGCAGACGTTGCAGATTGATAAGCTGGTGAGGCTAGCTAGCATGTCTGACTTACTCTGAAATTCTAGGTCCTTTCTTCTTATGAAGAGAGTAGCAATGACTCTTTTTCTGCCATATTTGAAGAACGGAAGTTTTCTAGAGAAAATGAAATGGGGCAGAGTAGGTTAATAAGCATTTCAAGTTACAAATACTTTAAAAACTCTTGTGCAACATAAGGATATTCTGTGTGCATCTGTTTGAAGCCAAGATTAGAAGAAGAAACCAAGGCCTGATATAATAATTATTCAAATTGATCTGCAGACATAATTTTTTCTCTTTTTATCTCTTTTTCCGGATGTCCTTAAACTCTAATTCTTTGAATAGTGTTGTTAACTCATCTGGATTAGCATAAAGACTCACTTTGGAGTTTATAATTATACTACTATTGTTTCTTTGATCTTCAGTCCAGCTTATAAAGAAGTTATTCAGAATCAACAGGAGAAATGTTCTACGTTGCTAACAGCATGTATTCTCCATCAGCTAAAAAGTATTGCCCTTGAAACATACAGTAATTCTAATAGGTAATAGAATTGTATATTGCATTTTTTTGAGAGTGAGAGAGGAGAGAGAGAGAGAGAGAGAGAGAGAGAGAGAGAGAGAGAGAGAGAGAGAATTTTTAATATTTATTTTCTAGTTCTCAGCAGACACAACATCTTTGTTGGTATGTGGTGCTGAGGATCGAACTCGGGCCGCACACATGCCAGGAGAGCGCACTACCGCTTGAGCCACATCCCCAGCCCTATTGCATTTTTTTAATGCATTATTTTTTAAATTCAGTTACCAGAGTTGTGATGAACTACAACCTAATAAACAAAATGGCTAGGAAATCATAACTGATGGAGATAACTCATTTATTAAACATCTTAAACCTTGACACTCCAGGTTGGGGAGATGAATTTGGGAAGAGGAAGCACTGATGTGAGTCAGGCCTGGCAATCTGCTGAAGGTATACCTACTGACAGTGGAGGACAGCTAGATTGGAGCCCAAAGGCAAGAGTCTCAGTGAGTTGGCAGTTCTGATAGGTTCTAATATCTTTTCCCAAGAGAAGTTGATATTTACATTCATTTCCTCAAATTCAAGGTTTTAGATAATCTCTCTATGGCTATGAGGAAATGAGAAGAATAAAACCAGGAGATGGTATCTCTTTCAGTTTTATGGAATCTGCCATTGAACTTTCTGGCCATGTGAGAAGAATTTGTTTCTTTGTTCTGATATGGACTGATGTCAGCAGGGGGGCATCCAGCTCAGCATGGTTGTCACTCCCTGCCAGGTGTGCACTGTCTGCTTCGATTTTGAGTCACACTTTGAAGTTCATCCATATTGATCATCTCATACTGGAGTTAATTATTTCCAAGACTCTGAGGTCAGGGTTTGCTGTGAGTTCATTTGAGGTCAACCTAGACTTGTGGACGCATAGGATGGTTACTTTTTCCCTACAGACTAGAGAGAGATTTTCAAACATTCTTTGGTGGTAGAATCTTTAGGTCAGACAACTTTTCAGGGAACCCCAATATAGAAAATAGATAAAGGTGGATGTTCTCTGATACCCTTGGTGTCCAGTCATGGTCTTTACCCAAAGAAACAGTATGAAGCCTCCTTGCGGAGAAATACACTAACCAAAGTGGAAAATTCCTCTCCAAATTTGTACGTGAGCAGAACCTGCTTGTGCTAAGTGGTAGCACATGGAAAGAACCTGGCAACATTGAGGAATGTCATAGGAAGCAAGTCTATGACACTTATTTTTGTGTTTACTGCAGGGATGTTGTTAAGGATGTGGTTGCTGACATCCCACAGTGTTTCCTTTATGAAGATCTGCTGAAGAAATGTTTCTCTTCCCTCAGGACTGCAATTAACCACATTTCTCCTGAGCAGCTGGGAAGCTTACATCTTATAGGTACTGTACATTATGGGCTATCTTTAGGTTGCCTATAGGGCAGGCCTCTCAAACTTTTACAGCACTGGAATCCTCTGGGGATCTCTTTAAATGCAAATTTCCAGGCTCACCCCAGAACAATGACATCAGAATCTCAGGAGGGGGAATCAACATTTCTTAGAAATTTTCTGGGTTATCTCAATGTGCACTCAGGGTTGAAAACCACTATCACCAGGCCTTATTGCATTATTTCTTTCTATCCAGTTGCTCAATTGTTCATTCCTTATATGTCTTTGTTAATCTTAATTTTTTAAATGATTGGCTATGACATATGTCTGCATGCTAATTGATGATGATTAAATAAATGTTTAGGAATAATCACCTTATTTTAAAGTAAAATTTAGTTCTTCTTACAACTTTAGCACATGTGTTAGTTTGGCTCCTCCAAGCAGCAGAGGCCAAGATGGGATTAAAATGTGCAAGAAATTTACCAACAAAATACTTGGGAGGGAAAATGATAGGGAGCTGGAAATGGCTTGGAGAACTATCAAGGCTAGATGTTGGTCTGACCTCTGGGAAGGAGAGGGCAAAGGAATAGAGTATGGGTGAAGAGTCTCAGATCATGATAGCTTTAGGTAAGGTTGGCAAGCTTGCTGGGAGCCTTAAGCAAAAGTCCTCAGTCAGAGGAGCTCAAGGCTCCCAGGGACAGGTCACATGGCCATTATTTGGGAACACCCCAGGGAAGGGTGGCCTTGTGCTAACTATCACCTGGGGCCATCAGTCCATGATGTTACTGTTAGAGAGCTGAGAAGCATATTCCTGTGGCAGTCACAGTGCATCATTTGAATTCCTTTTCCACTTTGAGTCTATCATTTGTGTTTAGAAATAGCAAAAGATTGGGATGAGGAATGAGGCTATATGTTAGGAGGAGGAAAGAAAGCTGCAGGGTGAATAGAGTGACAGATAGGGATGTGAGAAGGTGCCTGCAAGGAGCAGAGGGGCATTAAATGGGGCATTAAATGGTGCATTAGTCCTGGTTCATCAACAGATCAAAGGGAAAGATGAAGAGTGGGGGCATGAATGATTGCTGGGAGAAGAGTCAATGAACAACTTGGGCAAGGAGTGAGAAAGATTGTGTTGGTTAAATCCCAATAGAGACTGATTAAACTATGGGTGTCATTCACTCATAAAAAATTGGAGGCAGATGTCAACCTGGGGCGGGGAGTACCTCACCCCACTATTCCAGAAAGGCCTGTGGGAACTTTAATACTGAGAAACATACTTTATTTCTTTAGCAGTGGTTCCTATCCTGGTTTCATGTTAGAATAATTTGGAGATCTTAAATATACTGATGCCAGGGGGCCCTAACAGAATAATTAAAGGAATATTTTTGAGAGGAAGTGCACACATCAGTATCTTTAAAAAGTAACACAAGTGATGCTAATGGTCAGCTCAGAGTTAGCCTCTTTACTCAATCCAGACATTATGAACAAAGCCTGTCGGGACGAGGAGTAAAATGTGCATTTACTCACATGAATATCTGAGAATAATTTGAGAGTATGGGAATTGTATAAGGTGCTTCAAAGTGCAGAGATTATAACATTTAAATAATCTACGAAAACTGTATTTGCAGCCTGACTCTTCCCTGTTTGCATCAAAGACCATAATAAAAACATTATCTGCTCTGCCACACCAAAATTATGGGAAAAACCACTTCCCACTCCCTTCTCACAGTCTTCTGGAGGCAGGGTGAAATGGGTTTCCAGTTCTTAACAGGCCAAAACAGATCAGAAGCAAGAATGTACAGGTCCACTGCACAGAGAACAGAACCAAACATAGTCATTCCTCCATATCCACAATGGATTGTTTCTAGGACCCCCTGTAAATACCAAAATTCTTGGATGTTCAAGTCCCTTATATAAAATGGTGGAGTACTGCATAATACATATGCACATTCTCCTGAATACCTTAAGTCATTTCTTGATTATTTATAATACCTAGTATAGTATGAATGCTACACAAAGAGTTGCTATACTGAATTATTTAGGTACTAATGACAAGAAAAAAATGCCTGTACACATTCAGTACAAATGCATTAAAAATATTTTCCATCTTTAGTTAGTTGAATTTGTGCATGGGGAACCCCTGGATGCAGAGCGACAGCTTTACCTTACTCAGGGTTTGTTTCAACAGTCATCCATGAAATACCCAATGCCATGAGGAGCACTGCAGCAGAGGTGTCAAAGAACAGGACAACTAGTGGTCCTCCCTTAACATCCAGGTGCAGCCCAGCCCTACTTGAGAACAAGAAGGCCTGGAGATGCAAATTGTAAAAAGACAGGGCCTTCACAATGGAAAGGGGAATCCCATCTGGAGAGAGGTGAGCCACCTAAAGGTAGTTGGCCAGTAACTGAAAGGCGAATGGCATTCGTGTGATAGTTTAAGCTTAAGTCTTAATAAGTCTGCAATCATTAATTAATTAAGAGCATCCTATGTGCTAGACATGGTGCAAGATACTCCAGCTGATTTCAGAGGGGAAGGCCTGGGAATTTGTCTCATCTAATTTTGGGGGATTCCCTAGTGCTGACATGGAGAAAGTTATCTCTTTTGTCTTGAAAAGTTCCTGTGGTAGGGAGAATAATGGTTCTTAACCAAAAGGTCCTAATCCCCTAAACCCAAGGCTAGGTTGCATGTTGCACTGTGTGACAAAAGGGAATTTGCAGATGGGATGAGTTAAGACCTTAAGATGGAATTATCCAGGTGGGTCAAATCTAATCGCTTGTGTTCTTAAAAGAGGGAAACCTAGTTTAGCCGAGAGAGAGAGAGAGAGAGAGAGAGAGAGAGAGAGAGAGAGAGAGAGAGAGAAAGAGAGAGAGAGGAGGAGGGAGGGAGGAGAGGGGTGTGGGGGAGGTGGGGGGTGGGATGGAAGTCACCAAGAAGAAGGGGCAGAGGGATAGCAGTGACCTGCCATTGTTGGATTTGAAGATGGAGGAAGGAGCCAAGAGCCAAGAAGAGCAAACTGTTTCTAGAGGTTGAAAAGAGCAAGGAAAAGTCTTCCATGAAGTTTCCAGAAACGAATGTAATCCTGCTGCCATCTTGATTTTAGTTCAGTGAGACCTGTGTTGGATTCTGACCTATAGAATTTATAAGATAAAGAATTTGTGTTGTTATAAGCCACTATATTTCTAGTAGTTTGTTATAGCATCCATAGGAAACTAGTATAGTCACTGAAGGGTCTGCAACCATTTGTAGAAAGAAGATTTTCTTTCTACAAATGCTTGATTTTCAACTATTTTTAAAGTTTTTATTTTGAGATCATTTGAGATTTACAAAACAATTGCAAAACAGAACACAGTTCCTTTCACATAGTTTTTCATAATGTTAACATCATACACAATAGTAGTAAAATGATCAGTATTAAGAAATTAAGACTGATATAATTCAATTAACTTAAGACTTGGTTGAGATTTTACCAATTTTCCATTTTCTACCAAGGACTTTTCCTTCTTGTTACTGGATGGCACTTCACATTTATTTGCCATGTCTTTTTAGTCTCCTTGAATCTGTGAGTTTACCAGAATTTTCTTGTCTTTCATGACCTTGACATTTCTGAAAAATGTTATTTTCTAAATTGGGCTCATTTTGGATTTGCCTGATATTTCTCATGATTATTAGGAAGAATCCCACAGAGGACAAGTGCTTTTCTCAATGCATCAGTTGTACACACGGATGATTTGTCTTTTAACTGATGATGTTAACTTGGTTCACTTGGCTACAGATTTTACCACTGTAAAATTAAAATTAATACAAGGGTATTTTGGGAGATATACTTTCAGCCTATGCACATATCCTGTTTCCCCTTAAATATTTTCCCACTAGCTTTATCATTCACCAGTGAATCTTGACCATAATAATTACCACTGTGGTCTAATCATGGGACTTTAGTTCCTTTATTCCTTCTACATTTATTAATGGGACTTGTAAGGAAAAGCTATTTCTTTTCTGCCATTTATTTATTTATTTATTTATTTATTCAGTTATTTATTTATATCAGATGGACTCAAGGATATTTATTTCATCTTTTGGCTTAGGACCCAATGCTATCATTATTTATTTTGTGTCTCAAATTGATTCAGATTTGGTCACTGGAATCTTTCTGAAGTAGGCCCTTGTGAACTTTCAATATATGCTCAGTCTTTTTAAAAAAAATACTGCTTATTTTGTATTTTCCCTGCCCAGCTTTGAATTCAACCACTTCTACAAGGAATGCCCTGATTCTTTTTATTAGAAACTAACATTTAGGCCAGGCAAGGTGGTCTATACCTGTAATCCCAGTGGCTTGGGAGGCTGAGGCAGGAGGATTGTGAGTTCAAAGACAGCCTTAGCAATTTAGCAAGGCCCTGAGCAACTCAGTGAGACCCTATCATTAAATAAAATATTTTTAAAAAAAGGTCTGGAGATGTGGCTCAGTGGTAAATGCCCCTGAGTTCAATCCCTGGGACCAAAAAAAGAAAGAAAAAGTAAAAAAAGAAAATAACATCTAGAAACCAAGATCTGGGTATCAGAAGTGCTCACTGTGACTGGGATGTTACTGTTGTTACTGTTTCTAGACCCTCCCAAAACTAGAGATATATATGTATGCCAACCTATCCATGCACACATTTATACACACACACATACATACATACATACACACACAGATATATATGTACCTGTGTGTGTATATGTATTTTTAAGAAAAATAGGTTCACACTGTTTTCTCCAAATACAATCCAACACCACTAGATTTATTCTACCTTTATTTTTCTTATTTAGAACTTGTTCCTCTGGTTGTAAGAAACCTGGACCTCTTTATCTATAATATCCTTACTTATTAGCTCAACTCTATTATGCTTATAAAACAGCTTTGGAATTGTAAACCTGTATCCCTGTGAGGAACAAATTTACCAACCCGAATACAGTGTTTATGTGCTATATCCTTTTTGTGTTTAGCTTTATAGCACCCAGTCAAAACACTTCCAAGGATATTTAAGTCAATTGCTTTCTTCCCCACTGCTTAATTTTTTATTCTTGATTCATGAAATTTTGTATTATCTTAAGATATGAAACAAATTGCAATTTGTTCACTTTCAAGCGCTCAACTTGAAAACATCTCTTTTGAGCTGAAATAGTGCTTTTGGACTTATTCCAGCTTGGTCTCAGAGCTGGAAATCTGGGGCTCCAACACTTTGACGCTCAACCCTTTTAGCTGTGAGACAAGTTAAATTAAATCGCCGTGCAACACTCATCAGCCCTGGACAGCTTTGACAGCTCTAGCCTTGCCAGGTAATTGGCCGAGTATCTTACTCTTTTAGCTAGATCACAAGCTTCCTGAAGGCCATGTAAGTGCTAATTCAGTCTTTACATTCTTTGAGTATTCTACTTAGGCCACAGCAGATGCTCGAATAGTTTTGACATCTTTAGCTATGATGAATCTGAGTACAAGACTAGGAATGCTGTGTGTGATGGGTTTTGTGCCAGGAAGGTGAAGGCATTTTCTTTTTCCCTCTGGAAAATTCTTTCCTTCATCCCCAGCTGTTACCCTCTTGCCTGGATAGCACTTCTGGTGGGCCTGCTTAGACTTTCCTCTCCCCTCTACCGTCACTCGTCAGCCTGTCTCAAACTTTGTGTGCAGATCTAGGAAAATGAGATACACCCTCCAGATAGAACTTAAAACACTGCCGTGTAGTCATGACTCTTGCCCATCTCCCTCAGAAGGTAGTCAGCGTTTTGAGCGCTGGCTCTAGGTCTTCATCTTGACATTTCCGAGCAAATGGCCTGTCAGGAAAAGATACTGAGCAGGTGCTCGTTGAACAAATGGGTAACATCTGTGATAAGAGGAGTAATATTATAGGTGTATTAACATGTGTCATCTGGTCACAGGAACAGGGCGCTTGACAAAAATTAGAGACCTGCAAATAAAGCCCAAGTGTGAATCCATTTAACTTATGGGCAGAGGACTCATTGGAAAAGAAAAGAAAAGGAAAGAAACACCCCAAAAACGAAATAAAGCTTATCTAGCAATAATTATGTGCCAAGAATTATCTGATACTTTGTACATATTATTTCTTTTTAATCCTCAACCATCTAAATCAAGCCAGCTTTTGTCACTGCACACAAGAGATACAGCTAGTACTGGGGATGAGTGATTCATAATCTGTGTTCTCGCAGTTCTTTTTTTTTTTTTTAAGAATTTTTTTGTTGTTGTTGTAGATGGGCACAATACCTTTATTTCATTTATTTATGTGGTGCTGAGGATTGAACACAGTGCCCCACGCATGTGAGACAAGCGCTCTATCACTGAGCCACAACCCCAGCCCTGTTCTCACAATTCTTAAGTGATGACTCCACATTTCAATCCACCTCCATCTTCCTCCAAAGTCAATATGCTTCCTGGTGTACCATGTTATCTGGAGGGAAAGAAAGGCATTAAATTAATTTGTTAAGTTGCTAGAAAAATAAATCAAAGGGCTTATTTTGTAAAATAATAATAATTATTAAAAACACAAAAATTCTTAAACTGAGGTCAAAGCTGCATTTGATTAGCAAAGTAGTCAGGGGCTAAATCTACTACTATTGCCCTTGAAAGTCTCCTAAGTGATAACTGAAATCCTTGAATAACACTATTTAACTTCTAATACATGTTTACAGGATAAAACTTAGAAAGATCAAAATTGGCAGGCTCTTGGACATCTAATATAACCATCAGAAGTTTTCTTTTTTCTTTTGTCTAGAATATATGTCCTGTCACTCTTGTCTCCAGAAGATTCAAACAGCCAAAGAGTCATGATATCAATTGATTTCGGTATAAGAATCCAACTGTGCAAAGGATCTCCTTTGATTTCTATGGTCTCATTGGATGGCAGAGCTAAATATCAACTCCTAGAATGTGGTACAACTTTTATGGATCTAAATTTGACTTCATGGGACTCGGAAGGGAGCAATGAGGAGTTATTTTATTTTTTTGAGGTACCAGGGAGTGAACTCAGGGGCACTTGACCACTGAGCCACATCCCCAGCCCTATTCTGTATTTTATTTAGAGACAGGGTCTCATTGAGTTGCTTAGTGCCTCACTTTTGTTGAGGCTGGCTTTGAACTCTTGATCCTCCTGCCTCAGCCTTCTGAGTCACTGGGATTACAGGCATGCACCATTGTGTCTGGTGAGGATTTATTTTTTAATGCTCCACATTTTTCAAATACATTTTTCACAAACCACATATTTTTTCTGCAAATTATTTTGATTAGAACGAGGAAATCTGTTACAGTTCAAAATTTTCACCCAATACCGTGTTGCAAGTAACTTTGTCTCCTAGCCAACTTCATGTGCTTGGCAAGCAATTTGTCAGCACTAGCATCTTCAAATGAAACATCAACTTTCACTTCCCCACAAATGATTATTCTTCCACTTCAGAGGACACTCAACTCCTAGCCCCCAAAGTTAGACATGCAAGAGGTCAAGCCAATGCTTCCCAAGACTGGTTTTCCATTCAATGATAGATGGTTCTACTCAGTCACAAAGCTGATTAAAATGTTTTATTACATCCTTGTGACAAATTTTTTTTTTAAAGCAAAGAATAATTAATTCTGAATGAGGAAGTAGAAAATGATTTAAATCACTTACTGGATAGGGAATGTAAACAAGTTAAAACCATTAGACAGAAATGTGGTTAGCAGTTATTTGCAAGTCTTTCTTCTCTAAATCCAGTCTACCTAAAGAATCACATCTGAAGTCATAAATGCAAATTTTTTTGTTAAGGAATTAAAAAAAAACTTGGCTTTCTTTCTTCTTTTTTCATGCTCATATAAAAGCATTTTGGATGATTAAGTAAATGAAAAGAGACTGAAAATTTATAAAATAATCTAAATTTAGAAGAAAATTATGGGGCTCCTTTTTTGAACAAGATATGCACATGAAAAATAAAACCCCACGCTTTGAAGTAAGAAGCAATTTTAATAGCTTGTTGAAACTAAAGCCTTACAGCTATGCTTGGTAAGCTTTTTTTTTTAATTCTTTTTTTTTTTACTCATGCAAATAAAACCAAGAAAAACACCACCATACAAACTCTACCTCAAACAAATCTGAGAATGTATTATTTCTCAGAACTCGGTTGAATTTAAAGCTATCTTGTGTGGACTCTGCTTCTAGAAGATTAATATAGGAAATAATTTCAAAAGGATAAAACTTTTGCTGAAATTAATTTTCTGGTTTTTCTTTCTTATCAAGGCCAGGCCTTAGACTTTGCTGTACTCATTCCTAATTCCTTCTCTCCTCTCTTCTTCTCTTCTCTTCCCCACCCCTCTCCATCTCTCCCCTTCCCTTTCTTCTTTCCCTCCTGCCTTCTGTATTTCAGGTCTAGATCCTAAGAGGGTTCCTTGTATGCAATACACACTCAATACATTTTTTGGAGTGGATTCATGAGTTCCAGGGCTGGAAGTGGGGGTGAAGGAGATAAAAGCCTCCTTATTGCATACAGGCAAAATCATAACTCAGGTTTTCTCCATGCATAAGCCAGGCCTCCATTCAAAGGCATTAATCCTATTCAAGTCACCAGTGCATTACTGTAGCCCTTACACACCAGTAACACTTGTGCATCCACTCAGAAATCATCATGGAAACATTAGAGTTAAATAAGTTCCCAGCAACACAAACACGGAGCAGCCCTCCAGTTCCTCATTAGAGGTGCAAAAGATTACATTTACTGATTACCATCAAAAAAAGAATTTCAGGGAGCACTTTTACCCATACTCCACTATTGATCTCATGCATGAGTGTGCAAATATGCACATACACAGATCACATGTGAATAACAGCTGTTTACATGCCGGGCACAGTCTAGCAGTCAGTTGTTATGAGAAAGGATGTGTGTTACAAGCACTTTTGTTTCTCTGTAGCTGTCACCTGCTTATCTTTTTTCTTCTTGGGGTACATTCCTAAAGAAGTTTCTTCAATTTTCCACAGCTAGCTATCTGTTTGATTAACATGTTTATGGATTTGTCTCTTTTAGACTGAATCACATAAATCCAGGTCCTTCCAACTTTTAGCATGACAGTAAGTGGTAGAATTAGGAGGATCAATTGGGAATACCGTACAGCAGGTTTCAGTTAGACTTGGTGCATGACTGAGGCTTCAGAAGAATTGGGGTTCAATAGACAGAACCGGGAGGGGCGGGGGAAGGACACACATCATCAAAGAGATTGTGGGTTGCTAGGTCAGGAATATAGAAATAAGTACAGCAGAAACTAAGGCCTAGTTGTAAGGCAGTCCTGGGAATCTGGGGTAAACTTTTGCTGTTTGTTCCACTAGTTGTCCACTCTCCCTTCCTGTGATTATGGCACTTCAATCTTATTAAGAGATCTGCTCCTCTTTACTATTTGTGATTATGATTTAGGGACACTGACTCCTCCCTGGGGTCCTGAGAGGGGCTTGTGTGCTTAATCAAGCCCAATCATGTATTACCTTCCCTAGCCACTGATATTGGTTCAGGAAGGAACATGACCCAAATTAGGCCAATATGGGAGAATGACATGGAACTGCAGAGAGATTCTTATAGTGGTTGGGAAATGGACTTAGTATCTCTGAAATCCCCAAAGGTGTAAGGGCTGAATCTGCTACTAGTACCTTATTACCGTGTGCACTCTGTGCCTACAGTCACCATGGAGAAAGATAAAATTGTGAAGTTGAAGGAGAGAAAAAATTATATCCTATTGGCTTTGTTTAGACCCCAAATCCAGCTAAACCCAAAGCCATTGAGCACTATCCTTAGACTTTGCCTTTATGTGGATCAGTAAATTCCACTTTTGTTTAAGCTAACTTGGGTTTGATCTTTTATCATTTGCAGTCATACGGATTTTTTCTGATACAACATTTCACTGAGTCTGCCTCATTACTGAAGTTATTATTTTTTTGAGAGAGAGAGAGAGAATTTTTTTAATTGGTTGTTCACAACATTACAAAGCTCTTGACATATCATATTTCATACATTAGATTGAAGAGAATTTTTTAATATTTATTTTTTAGTTTTCGGTGGACACAACATCTTTATTTTATTTTTATGTGGTGCTGAGGATGGAACCCAGCGCACCCCGCATGCCAGAGGAGCACGTTACCGCTTGAGCCACATCCCCCTGAAGTTATTTTTTTAATCCATGTATACCTTTGACCCAAGGTGAGTCAGGCTCCATTAGAAAAAAAAAAATGCTGTATTTGAACAGTTTTTCTCCTATAAAGTACCTGTCAATCATTGTCCCTGGATGTGCCAGGTTGATGGCTGATTGACCATCAGGACGATGCTGGAAGACTTCAAAAGCCAGATACCCTCTAGTAATCACAGCACTTTTGGGTAGATGATCCAAATGATACTCTACATGGGTAGTTTTGGTGTACATGAGCCTGGAGTTCCTGCAGAATGACTCAGAATTCAAACTCAGAGACCATGGGATGTTCAAGCAATGATGTGCTTTCTTAACACAGTATCCTCTGGACCACAAAGAGAAAAGGTTAAAGTCTTGTAGGTGTTGTCAGCCAATCAGTGAGAACATTAGATTCCAGTGGCCATGGGAGGCTTCAAGATTCCTGCGTCCCAAGTATCCTTTGGCCCAGTGTAAGAATCACCCATTGGCTCAAGTTTTATTGCCTAGGATCTGTGTGTGGTTTGTGAGGTATACCTCATGGAGTTCTCTGGACTTTCCAGATTGTCTCATAACCTTGGGGTAAGTATTTTCTGACCTGGTTTTTCCTGCTGTTGCTGGTTCAGAGCACATAAGGAATGTGGTCCACTGGCATCCCAGTTCAAGTAGCTGGCTCATTGGAAATTTCTCCCTATATGAGTAAAGAGATGCCTGCCCACAGCTCCTCGTATGCTTCAGCTCATGCTAGGATGTAAACCACACATTGCAGAGTCCCATCAAACTTGAATCAGACACATGTAGAAAGGAACCAGGGCTGGGACCCTACACCTCAGTGTGAAGGGTCATGGGCTATCAGGTGGTGGACCTGATTTCTGTATCATGGATAAGTGGGAACTGCTATGCCACTGTGAAGGGCTGAGATAAGGGCAGTGTTTTGCTGTGCCATTGGTGGGCTGAGATAAGACAGGATGTTGACAACAAGAGAGAGGGAGGCAGATGTTAGGGAAAACAGATTTGATGGTAAAAGTGGGGTGACAAGCTTGGTGTCAGATGGTGACAGAACATAGAGGCCAGGTGGTACACACAATAATCAAGGCCAGGGAGTAGATAACTTGGATCTGGCTCAACAAAAAGGCAAGTCAGTAGAAACAGGAACATGATGGGAAACAGAACCAGGGACCAATCCCAATGAGTAGACTTATTTTTTCCAGAATGCTGTAGACCACTACAGACATTGATTTTCCCTCAGCATGCTTCAGGTGTTAGTCTAACTGCAGAGATCCAAGACCGTGTTTCCTCCTGAATCCCCTTCTCCCAGGAATCTTGCATGCTTTTCAGTATTCTATAAATGAACCCCTGGGAAGAGCTAACCTGGGTGGTTGGCTTCTCCAGGTGCTGGAAAAAAGCAAGAGCTTTTTTTCCCCAAAGCCTGGAATTTGCAGTGAATCCTTCCTATCTATACCTACTTAGAATGTCAGTCCTTGGAAGCTTGGAGTTTATTTGAGTCTCATCTATTACCATCAAAGAAATCACTTTTATGACTTTGTTTTCTGGGGTAATAAGACTTCTTCAAGAATGTGAAATTTCTCAATGTCTATATCTATACGATTGTTTTAGGCAACAGTGTAATATATAACATCCTACATATCTTTTAAGATTTATGTATACCCTTCCTACTTACAAATAGGTTTTGGAGTAACTTGAAAAATAAACATTCATAAACAGAGGTTATTGAAGAAGAACTGTATAAAAGAAGAAAGCCATTGGGTTATGTTATCTGATACATCTAAATAAACTAAGTTCTTGGGAGATGCAATCTTTTTTCTTGGTACTAAAAGGAACATATTGTATGTATATGTCCCTAACACAAAGAACAAAGAATGACATATTGGATAACATCATCAGTAGCAGTATTAGAGATGATGCAACTGTGATCATGAGTACAGGCTCTGCTGGCAGATCGCAGAGGTTCAAATCCCAGCTCTGTGGATTTCCCCTTGTATGTTCCTGGCCAAGTTGCTGAACCTCTCTAGATCTAAATTTTTCTTATTTGTAAAGTGGAGGTAATAATAGAACCAGTGTTATTTCATTTGGGGAAGATTAAATGAGTAGATATATTTTAAAAAAGTAAGTACAGGGTGAGTGCCAATCAACAAATGTTACTTCTTGCTATTTCTTGTATGAATCCTAACTAGACACAGAGGCTCAACAAAGCTCTAGTTCAAAAGTGGTCCAAGGGTCTCTACTGTTGCCTTCTTGGCCTTGAATTCTCTAAGACAGTTTGACTAATGCTCCCTGAGGCTGGGGATTCTTGCCCTTTTTTTCTCTCCGCCCTTCTTCTCTTTTATTATGCCTGTCAAAATAGTCTTTCCCATATACAGAACCTTCAGGGAATTGACAAATAAATATGGTAAAGTAATTTAAACCAAGGTGTTGTGATAGTTAATTTTATGTGTCAGCTTTTATGTTATGTGCCCAGTGGTTTGGTCAAATACTGGGCCTAGATGTTGTGAGGGTATTGTTTAGATAGAATTTACACTTAAATCAATAGACTTTGAGTAAAGCAGATTGCTCTCCACATTTGTGGGCCTCTTCCAATCAACTGAAGCCTTTAGAGTAAACAGAACAAGGGTACCCTGGAGGAGAAAGGAAATCATTCCTACAGACTGCCTCTGGAATCCAGACTGCCATACCACTCTTGGTGTTCTCAATCTGTCTGCCTACCCTTGGGATGTTAAATTTGCCAGCCTCAACAATTGTATAAGCCAATTCCTTGAAAAAATCACTCTCTGCATACATATGTACAAATGTACACAAAAACACATAAACACGTGTGTGTGTGTGTGTGTGTGTGTGTGTGTATGTAGAGAGTGGCTTATTAAGGAATTGACTTATTTAATACACACACACACACACACACACTCAATCCTTCATTCTGTTTCTCTGGAGAACCTTGACTAATATAGTGTGAACACTTATAATGAATAAATTTAGTTTGTTTGGTTAACACTTGCATTTTAATAAGAACTCAACTGTATTTTTTATTTTTTGCAGTGCTGGGGATTGAACTCAGGGCTTCATGAATGCTAGGTAAGCATTCTACCACTGAACTGCACACCCACACCAGACTCCAACTTTAAAATGTGAGAAATGTAAACATTTCTAAATACCATCAGGGAGCCAGTAAGCTACTATCTAGTAACCTCGAAATAACTTGGTAGAGGCACAGTCTATTCCCAATACAGGTCCTAGTCCGGGATATTTGGATTTATTTCCTCATTTCCTGAAATTATGCATTGAATATATAGAAATGACTTTGTTTATTGGCAAATACCACACGCATTTCTTTTTGTTTGGGTTAATGTTTGAAAATCATAGTATAAATAAAAAACAGCCTCATGTTGCTCTGTGCATCTGCCTTGAATATCAGTATAATTCACCTATTTGTCATAATCATCCTAACAGCAAGGTAAGCATGAATCATTGATTCCCTAAGAGTATGAGAGAAAACAAAATCAATTTTTTCTTTGGAACTTCCTGGAGGGAAGCCAATCTTCTTTAAAAAATCAATCAGTCTAAAATCAAAGTCTTTTTTTTTTTTTTTTGTAAACTTTTCATGTGAAAGACTGCCATCAACAAATCCTCCAGAGTCATCATTGTTCTTCCAAGGGTAATATGGTGTTCTTTTAGAAATGGAGAACAATAAGAATATAGGGGTAAGATGGACCTTGGAAAATAAATAAACTCCATCTGGGGTATGATAAAAGACCAAATAGTTTGGGTTTCTACACTGCAGAGTATTATTATGGTGATAGTGTTTTCTCTGCATGAAAATGCAGAAAATTTGTATTCGTTTGTAGAACATAGTTACCATATTCTTTTTTATTGTTGGTGTTTTGACAGTCACTATTCTCATCCATTCTATCTTACTCATCTGCTCGTTTTTGGTCCACCTTGTGATATGATATCATGGAGACTGTGTGCTGCAAGAAGCAGGGGTTATGATTCCATATCTTGAAATAGAAGGGAGATTCAGGCAGGCCTCTCTCTATGAGAACAAGAAAGGAAGTCTGCATTAGAAGAATAATCAGCAGAGATATTTTAAGGAAGGTTCATTGTCTGTGGGGGTGACTCACTCTTTGGGAGAAGACATAGCCACGCTTTTGAGAGATGGTTGAGAGTTCACTTTTCTGGAAGCAGTCTGGAGAAGGTGAGTGTTGGCTGATGAAGAGATGAGGGAGGATCCCAGAGGGGAAAGGTGTCACGTTCCTGGTGACAAAAACACTCAGGGTCACTCCAGGGGAACTGGGCTGTGCGGAATAACCACAGAAGAGACAGAGATACCTTTTTCTTTGGGGGTCCTGTGATGGCTCCTCTGACCTTAAGGGTCTGGAGAGAGAGAGAGAGAGAGAGAGAGAGAGAGCTGATCCCTTTCATTGAAGAGAAGCCATTCAAATGAGGCAAGGGGTCAGGTTTCAGGGGACTGAGTCTAGCTTCCTGATGTCTGCTGTCAGCAGGCTGATTGACATCTAGGAAGGCCACACCCAAAGGCAGAGCCAGAAAAGAGGACACACAAAGGGCGTTTCCACAGAACATTCTATCCCAAACAGACAAAGGGGTAATATCACAAAGGAACAGGTGAGTGTAGCTCGATCCTTGGGGCTGCAGGAAGGCATGCCTACGCATAAAGACACATTCTGCTACTTTGAGGATCAGGGCAGTGTCTGGGGCCGCTATGGAGGTGGCCAGATGACCCCCATAGAAAGGTATAAAAAGACCCCTGTTATTTGGGGTTTAGTCTTTAACCGAATTTTAAAGGATTGGTATAAGATATGTCAAGTACCATAGAGCCAGCAAAGAAAGGTGAACTACTGTTTTATTAGAAAAGAATATCCAGCCAAAGAAACAAAGACTTCAAAAACTAGACAGGACCTAACTGAGAGGTCTGGATGCAAAGGGCTCTCAAAGCCTTTGTGAAAGATGCAAGGTATAAGGAGGGAAGGAAGGGAGGATGACGGTGCAGAATGTCCAAGTCTCCACATGTAGCAAGGAGCTTTGCCAGAGCTGTGAGCTTGGCATAGGATAAGTAGCCACTGATGGGTCCTTCTTACTTCTCTCCTGTGGACAATTCCCATTCCATGTCTCTATTATTCATAGGTGATATGAGGGGGAGATTTATCCACTTTTGGGCAGCGGGGAGTCCTTTTAAGGATAAAGTGTGTGTGGACTAGGTCCACTCGATCTTGGCATTATTGACATTTTGAGCTGGAGAATTGTTGAGGGCTGTCTTGTGCATTATAGGATGTGTAGAAACCCCTCTGGACTACATTCAATAGATGCCAGTAGCATCATCAACCCAAAATGATTCTAGACATTATTAATGTCCCCTGGGGAATAAAACTGACCCTGTTGAGAGTCACAAGTCTAGATTGAACTAGTTTAAAATTTTCCACTGAGCCATAGTGGTAGGAGACATGAGTACCTTGTGATTTTATATATATATATATATATCACCTTTCAATTCTGTCTTCTGCTTTTCCTCTTCAATTCCTTAGACTAACTTATAGTCTGCTTATCGCTGATAACTTCTGTATCCTCCTAACTGATCTCCTCTAACCCTCTTGCCCTCCAAAAATCTGTTCTCTACACTGTAGCTACAGTGATCTTTTAAAAATGTATTTGTCTTGTGCCTAAACCTTTTGGACCTTTTCATTTTGTTAGGATGAAGACAAAATCCCTCGCTGACTGACGTGGCTCTGTGTGATCCAACTGTCTGCAGCCTCCTTTCCCCCTCCTGTTCACTCCCTCATCCTCTGGGCTTCAACAACCCAGCTCATCTTTCATCCTCAAGCGGGCTGTGATTCATCCAGCCACATGGCCTTGGCGCATGCCGCCGTTGGCCTGACATTTTCCTCCTGCATATTCTCTTGGTTAAAGCGTAGGTGGTCATCTGTCAGCTCAAGCATCACTTCCTTGGGGAAGCCTTCTTGACCACTCAGAAGGAATCAGGCTGCCCTGCCAAGCGTACTAGTATCATTACAGAGGGCTCCTTTATAGCTCTCATCACATATATGATTTCATACTAGTGAAAAATGATGCTGTTAACATTTATCTCCTTTTCTGGATCATAAGATATAGGATGCTAGCATTAATTTATTTCCTCCTTCTTTTGTTCCTTCCTTCCTCCCCCCCGCCCCTTTTTTGGGGGGAATGGGGGTTACAGGTTCACATGAGTCTGCTGAGCTAACATCTGATCCTCAGGATCCTCTAAAATACTACATCTATTCTTTAGTTATATATCTTTTAACAAATCTCCCTTGCTAGTTAGTAATCCACCATTACCTGCCACCACCTCTCTTTCTGTGGGCCAAGAAATCTTTTGAAAGAATGCAAGAGGCTGGACAGGTGCCACCGAAGCTCTTTTTCCAAGATGATGAGGAAGGAGCCCCAGTCTTTTGTTCAAAGCAAGGAAATCCTGAGCCTTCCAGGCACATCTCAATAGCAGCAGCTGCCCAGGGCTCTTGGCTACACAACTGATAATTTTAAAACTCACTAGCAAAAAAGGAAATTCTAGTTCATTACAGCACATGATTTTTTTTCCCCAGACAAACTCTAGCAGGGTTTTCAGCAGTAGGCAAAAGAAAGTATATTTGATGATAATGACTGATAGTGGTATTGCTGGTGGGTCGTGACCTTGTCTGGCTCCTCAGTTTTTGGTTTGTGGTTCTATCCCAAGTCTATAATGACATATAAAATAATAGACCACTTCGCTTGGTCCTTCCTCCTCTTCACAAATCACAATTCTCAAGAAAATACATCGGATTTATAAGATCTAAGTATGTCAGTAAAAATATCCATCACTCAATAGATTGCTACTGATTCAAGACCTCACACCTCGTGTTCAAATTAAGTCTATTTTCTCCACTCTGTTCCACTTTAAACAATCTCTCTCTGCTTCTGTTTTTGTCTTTTTTCCACTTTAGTCCCTGTGGACTGTTGAAATTCACTATTTCTGGATGAAAGCTTCAGAAAGTGTTACACACAGAGGACTAATGAAGCCATGAACTCTTCCCATCTTGACCAGACAGTGCTGGGGATGCAGGGCGAATAAGCATAATGCACGAACAATAATGGGAATTTGGGACAGATCTCTATAGGTCCTGAAGCACTTTCACCTCTATTATTGCAACTCAATGACACTTAGGGGATGCAAAGAGAAAATTCAAGGCCACAGGCAGAGATGATAGAGATGTTCTCCTCCACTAGAGATTCCATCTTACTAGGATTTCCAGCGTAAACACCCGAGGTCACACTTCTGTTTGCTCTGCAAACTCAAGGAAAAAATGCTCACTGAGAAAATACACAGAAGAGCTGGGTGGGGGATTTGGTGGCTGTCCCAGTAACTTGTTTAAACCCCATGATTGCCAGGATTGCATCTGTTTTGTTCAACATCATATTCCTGGAGTCTAGCAGAGAGCTTGGTATTTAATGTTCCCAGCAAATATCTGTTGATCTTCTTTGTGCACAGTAAGTAAACATGGCATAAGCTGAATGGGAAGCCTCCTGTGTGGATGGAAAGTGGGAAAGAGAAATAAATATTATTAATATATATGTATTGTTTTCTTTATAGATCTTTCTTCTTCAATTATATTGTCCTTCCTAGGCTGTATTAAAGACACCATCTTAAGTCATGACTCTTATTTCCACTGTGCATAACAGGAGAAGAAAGGACACAAGGCTTTGTTTCCCTGGTATCACATGGAGAAGCTCCTCAATCCTTTCTCTGTTTATAAATACCCTTGTTTCCTTTTTGTGAAATTTTTTTGTTTGTTCTTTTTAGATACATGACAGAAGAGTGTATTTTGACCTTAAATAAGCTCATGTCTATCTAACCTTGTTGGGTTGTGCTGTTGGGCACAAAAACTGTGCTACTGAAAACATGATAGTCTAGTGTACTATAAAATAAGGTTATTTTTAGAGAGATATTTAAAAGAAAAGAATTGCTTACATAAAGCCAGCAGCTAAATTAACAGGACTGATCAGTTCTTAATTTATGGGAACAAATTAAAAATTTCTTTTGGCCTCACATGGCACTGAAGACCTGGAGGCCTTAGTTCTACTGTAAGACTCCTGGAGCTCAGGGTAGAAATCTTCATCTTTATCCATCTCTGTTTGTCTTCTCTACTCGGATATGGTAGATATCATATCAGGAATAGGATATGGACTCTTTCTTAAGAAAAGAGCTATTCCTATATGAATACATGACCAGTATTAACTCCGCCTCATGTACAACCACAAGAATGGGACCTAATTAGAATAAGTTATACTCCATGTGTGTAAAATATGTCGAAATATGCTGTCCTGTATATCTAAATGAACAAACAAAAAATAAAATAAAGAAAAGGAGCTATTTTTTCAGCACTAATTGGATGCCCAGCCCTTCAGAATGTCAATAATTGAAAATGCATGGTTGCTTTTGTAGAGCTGAAAGTTTGGATGTAAGACTAAGAATGTAAGTAAGGACAGTATCTCACACAGTCTAAAGGCTGGGTCCTCATAATCTTCAGAGGCTCAGAGCCTCTATCATCCTTTGCCTCTCAGGCTTCTTACATCTACTTCCTGCTTACATGGCTTTAGCTTACCTCCCCCCTTTTCAAAGCTAGGCAAGCACTTCACCACTGATCTACGCCCCCATCCCTTCTTCATCTTACTTCTTTTTCCAAACTATATCATACAGCTCAAGCTACAAAGTTAAAACAACAACTACAACACACACATACTGAATTTTGTGGCTGCTCTAAAATCACATATTTATTATGTGCATGATCTAGTAGAACCAATCCATGATTTTTGAGTCTGAATCACTTATGACTAATTTGCTGTGTGATATTGGTTAGAATACTAAACTGTGTCCATTTTGTTCTGCATTTGTGGCTTGAAGATCTTCTTGCTTATGGCACAACATAGACCCAGGAGAAATTCAGGGAAATACAATGAGGATGAAGCAAGTCATGTTTCTATACCTAATGGTAACCAAAGAAATTTAGACTTGCTAAATATTTCATTGACTCTGTTATCACTATTGACTGTGAGCTGCAGCAGTATTTTCATATACCATGAAGAAAGTAAACAAAAGAATGCAACCCACGAAACTAGGACACAATGCTTCTTTTCACGCCCATTTTAATATGCATACCAATTTCAGAGATGTTAGAATGTGAATAAATAAAACAAAACAAAGCATATGTGTGTGCATCTTTTCTATTAGAGCCAGTCATGTGTGTGTGCCCAAAGCAAGCTACCTTTTCATTTTTATGAGCAAGCATTATCAATGACATGAACTATTATTTTGAAAGCATTCTTTTTTTTTCTTACCATTATTATCATGTGAATCCTGAAAGAACTGAAAACTCAGAGCTTGTGACAGCTGTCTTCATCAGTGGTGGGTGGACATGATCCAACACTCAGCATTTCACTTACATTACAATTTTATTCAACTTCCATGAGCCCATTTATTTATTTTAAATCCAGTGATTTTTTTTTTCTATGAGAATTTCTTTTAAAATAATAGCCACTCTTGGGCGCCTCCCACAAATAGCCATCCTCACACACTAGCTGCTGACTCGGCACAGACAGTTAAACACAGCCTTTCCCAGGGCTGTGCTGGCTTCTCTGGTCCTGCACGAGGGACACTGAGGTAGTGTGGGTCAGGATGCTGCAGCCCTAGGCCGTGGTTATACAAGCTCATCCATCAGATGCTGTCAGTCTGTGTTTACAGATGCAATGAGGTTTATCTTTTCCAAGAGGAAAAGAGAAAAGTGTTGTCTGCCTCCTTTTTCCAATTTCTAGAAGGAAACTGCTTGGTGCAGAATGCTTACATCCAAATGGATGATGAGTTAAGAGTCACTGTGATCATTTCCATAAGAAACTGAAAGAGATTTTGGTGGTTTGCTTACTTGTTAACCAGCCTCACTTTGAGCTGTCAGGATGGA
Organism: Spermophilus citellus; assembly: GCF_964194105.1. NCBI lineage: Eukaryota > Metazoa > Chordata > Mammalia > Rodentia > Sciuridae > Spermophilus > Spermophilus citellus. The sequence continues at coordinate 45,822,958 of NC_138182.1, read as the reverse complement.
GAGGCAGGGATGGCGAATGTTCTCCATTCCTTGGTTGATACATGCAACACTAGTGATTATTTACTGAGTGCTTACTTTGTAGCAAGAACTGGTCTAAGCAAGTCATAAGCCTGAGCCACTTCTAGCGCATATAATAGGTAAATAATTTTATTAGTGCCTTGTCACAGGTAAGAAAATTGAGTATTATATGTTGAGTGGTGTCTTCCTAAAGGTAGAATCCTAACCTGTAGTACCTCAGAATGTGACTGTTTTGAAGACAGTGTGTTCACAGAGGTAATTCAATTAAAATGAGGTCATAGAACGCGACCTAAACCAATAAACTGTCATCCTTATACAAGGGTGAAACTGGACACAGAAACAGACATGTAGAGAGAAAGCCATGGTAACATGAAGACAATCATCTATAGCCAAACAGAAAGGACTGGAACAGATGTTTTTCTCAGCCCTCAGAAAGAATCAACCTGTCAACATTGTTGGTCTCCAGAACAATAAGAAAGTAAGTTTCTATTTCTTAAGTCATCTAGTTTGTGGCATTTTGTCATAGCAGCCCAAGCAAGGTGATCTACCAAGGTTATACCATTTGCCAGACATCACCAAGATAACAGATATGCAGCTCACTCACAGATCTTGGTGTCTGAATCTGGAACTTGGGATCCATTTAACACTCACTATAATGCCTACAGGGCCAAAATAGTCTTTTGTTGCAGGCTTTGTGCTCCATGAAAATGGATGAGCCCATGAGTGTTGGATTGGTGGTTCCCATATAATTTCAGTATCACATAGTGTGTGCTTGTCTACCATGTTATATTGTGGTGAAATATTAGTTATACCATTATTCTCCAGGGAAAAGCAAGGACCAAACTGATCTTGTATGAAGGCCTACACTAAAGCCAGAGTCAGCACTGGAAACAGAGTTCAGGAATGCTGTCACTCGAGTCCTCTCTGGATCTGATGAGTAGGGTCACTGTGACATTACAACTGGTGTGCTCTGTCTAAAGGCCATCTAAAATCTTATTAAATTACATGCCTGATCATGTCATTCAATGCTCAGAAACTTGGTTGAACATCCAACCCCTGGACATGCAGAATAAATCTATAATCCTTTGTCTACATTCAAGAACTCACAGAGCATTACCCTGGCCTCTGTTTTCAGGCCTCACTAGAACATCCACCTGTTTTCTCCCCAGGTACACACAGGGAAGGTGTGCATACACCCCAGTCCCTGCTGCTGCCTACCCCACGTCAGTCTGAGATTTGCTGTGTACTCTCTCACATCTATGTTCTAGTTATAAATATTTCCTTGACCTTAAACTTTCTTTTTTTTTTCTCTCATTACACATTGACATATTGGCTACTTTACTCACAAAGATTAATTTAAACCCCACATTCCCCAAAGACATTTATCCCATCTTTGTTATTTCCTCTTTAAGTCCCAGGTCTATTTTCCAGCCTACCTCCTAAGGGAGACAATGATGACACTCTTATCCCTGTGAGCTGGTGGAAGGCAAGGCCTTTGTCTTTTCAGCTTTTGTGTCCTCCAGATTTAGCATGGTCTTCATACAGTTGATAGGCAATGAGTTTTCGTTGAACATAAGAGTCTTCAGGTCGCCCAGAAAAGGCTTTCAAACAAGCTCCAGCAAATCCACCACTCTTCAGAGACGAAAAACAAAGGACAAAAAGCAAAAATAAAAATGTGTGGCTTTTGTTTTCAACAGACTCAGATCATAAAGCAGGGTAACTCTTTCTCATGTTTTTCCTGGAAGACAAAGTGTGGGCATATGATCACCAAGTGTGCTTTGTGGTTTCAATTTCATTGTCTACCACTTCTAAGGTTGTATTATGTTTCTAGATGTAACTACTTTGAACTCCAGGAGCAATATCACAGAATAGCCTGGTAATAATTCCTTTACTTTAGGCCAGAACATGGTGGCTCAAACAGAAACAACATTTGATGTCAAATTGGAAGCTGCGTATGGTCAAAGTTTATTGTCTTTCTCTAGATTGCTTTCTTCTTAAGAAATGTGAAAGCATCATGAAAGTAACATGCTTCCCAATTTATAGGCCTCACTGAGCCTGACTTAACAATTTCAAACCACTCTTAGCCAGGCACAATGGCACAGATCTATCATCCCAGCTGTTTAGGAAGCTCAGGCAGGAGGATCTCAAGTTCAAGGCCAGACTGGGCAATTTACCCAGAGCCTGTCTCAAAATAAAATGAAAACTGGTTGGGCATATAGCTCAGTGGCAGAGTGCTTGTCTAGCATGTAAGAGGCCCTGGTTCAATCCCCAGCACTAAGAAAATATTGATAAATAAATAAAACCACTTTTGATCCTTGTGACTTTTTTTTAATTGGTGCATATTAATTATACAGAATAGTGCATTTTGTTGTGGCATATTCGAGCAGACATGTAACAATTTGATCAATGTCACTACCTAGTACCTCTGCTTACTTTCTCCCTCTCCTGTCCCTTCATTCCCTGCCTTTACACTAATGGTCTTTCTTCTGCATTTGTGACATTTTTCCTCTTAACTTCCATTTATGAAAGAAAACATATAATACTTATCTTTCTGAGTGGTTTATTTGACTTAGCATGATGATCTCCAGTTCCACTCATTCCCCTGCAAATGACATAATTTCTTTCTTCTTTATGGATCAATAAAACTCCATTGTGTATATATGCCATATTTTCTTTTTTTAAATTCATCTGTTGATGGACACCTAGATTGATTCCATAACTTGGCTATTGTGAATCGTGTCATGATAGATACAAATATGCAGGTATTAATTAAAGAATTAATTATTTCAGGTAGATACTGAAGAATGGTATAACTGGACCACCTGATAGTTCTATTTTTAGTTTTTTGAGGAAACTTCATATACGTAACTTGGTTTTTTTTTTTTTTAAAGAGAGTGAGAGAGGAGAGAGAGAATTTTTAATATTTATTTTTTAGTTCTCGGTGGACACAACATCTTTGTTGGTATGTGGTGCTGAGGATTGAACCCGGGCCGCACGCATGCCAGGAGAGCGCGCTACCGCTTGAGCCACATCCCCAGCCCCGTAACTTGGTCTTGATAGAAGCAGCTTTATTAGCAGAATAATCCAAAATTCATGTCTTTTTTTTCAGGTGAAAAGTTTGTTTTGAACTGGGTAGAATTATTCAACCCTAAATGGCAGCAGGATGTAGTTGTTAAGTGTTTGAAACCTAGAGCCATTTGGGGACAAATCTTGGTTATAGTAACTTACTGGGTTGCAGGGACTCTACATATGACTTAAATTTCTGGACTTTAATTTCATTATCTATAAAATGGGGACAAACGATTGTTTTGTAAGATTTTTATGATAGATTCATAAGTGAATACATAAGAAGCATGTTATTAGTACCTAGAACCTAGTAATTGTCACAGTTAATGTCAGCTGTTACTATTTCAGTGTGTGCTCTTCTCTGAAGAAAGGGCACAGAACATTGTTGGTTATGTTACGAACTCCATCTCAAACTGGTTTCCCTTTGTTTGCTTTTTCTTTCTTTTCAGAACATGTTGGAAATTATAAGCAAACATGCAAGTGATGTATGTATATTTAGTTTCACATGCAACCTCGTTGTTATTTCCTGGCGTTCTTCCAAGATATCTTACAAGTTATCAATCTCACCAGCACAGAGTGTGTTTTCTGACCACTTCCCCTTTGCAATTAAGGACTGTGACCACTCGCTTACGCACAGACTCAGACCAGCAGCCTTAACCCCAAAGGAGGTCAGAAACTCCCAGCTTTCCCCGCGGAGGGGGCTAGCTGAGAACCCGATACCATGTGTTTTAAAGCTGTGGCTAAGGCTGCGACCATAGGAACTGGGAACACCCACCAACACCCTGTCCCCCCAGCCCTACTTCCTTGGCTTCAACGCCATCAAGCATGGTTGCAGGACGTTTGTCAATGTTTTCAGTGGATTTCGGTTTCTCGTGTTTATTTTTGAATTGCTAAAGATTTGGAGAGAAGACAAACAAATAGCCAAACAGACAGGCAAAGAAACAGATGGCAAACACTCCTGGACAGACCAGCACTATGAACAGAAATGCTCAGGATGATCTGGGGTCATGGTGATCTCCACGTCCAGAACCCTAGGATTTGATCAGTTGCTCTACACATAAAACCTGCCCCAGACACAGCAAGGAGGCTTTATTTGCATAGGAAACCGGCCAGTCTGGCTTCAAAGATAGTAGGTCACAGTGGGTGTGATGAGTTTTCCTGTTTACTGAGTACCTTCATGGAAGCATCTAGGTGGGGGCTGAAGGTGGTTGGGTAGAGACATCTTTCCTTTTTCATTAAATCCAGTGCTGCGCCTCTGTGGTTGCTTGCTGCATTGATTCTTCCCAATGGAAAGTTTAGAGAGGCAAGGCAAACTTACAGATATTTCTCTTCTGAAGGTGTGGGAGGACTTAGGAGCAAGGCTGGCTGGGCTGATAACAGAAAGGGCAGACTGCATTGTGAGGTTCACAGGCTTTCCCAGCTGGGCAGGAAGACATCCCCTTCTGACTTCATGGGAATGCCTTCATACTATTTACACACACTCAACCACATGAACTAAAGTCCACATGGGTGGATGGAAGCTATGTCCATGATGTTTGCCACTGTCTGCCCAACATTCATCATAGTACCAGGTACATATGGAACTCCTACTTCCAATTTGTTGAATGAGAAAATAACATCTATAAGTAGAGTCACTATATATCAATTGGGATGACCTTATTTAAAAATATAATATGTTGCATTGTCTTCATACATACAGAACAATTATGCTAGTTTTAGTCCTAATCAATACAGCCATTGCATCTATTATCCCTTTTCTATTATTAAAGCAAGGACAGCAACTCTCCAAGACCTGGAGAGAACATACATATGAGGGAGCATGTGCAACCTGTGTGCAATTTCCTGGAACAAGGGACTCCAAAGGCTCTTTCATCCAGTTTGAAGAATCTTGTAGTTTGCAGGCTTCTCTATTCAAGACTGATTGTAATTCCTTGAGAGCTTGGAGTCTTATCTCTCCTTGGAGAGAAGCTTAAAAGTTTAAAGGAACTGAAGTGTTGAATCTGGTGAGGAGCAGGTTGAATGGTAAACTTAAAGATTATGAAAGACTATGCTCTTTTGGAGACAGTGTTGGCTGCAAGAGTATAAATTATAGCTTAACATAGGAATCAAGGGCCTTACTATTTTACCTTTCTATCTAGTAATTCATCTGGGAAGAGAGTCTAAGAATCAAATACGGACATTAGCAAAATATCCATACCCCATAAAGTGCATCACATCATTTTGAGAACCAAAAATTGGAAACAATTTGAATGTCCAGCAATAGTCAAAGGCTAAGTAAATTATGGGGTGCTGCTATTAAAGTGGAAAGCATGACATTTATTTGCGGTTGCTTTGATACCATGGATAGTTTTTGTCCCTAAAGAACAAGCCACTGAATTTCTACGTTGAAAATTTAAAAAAAGTGAAGTGTTTAATACTTACCAGTCCCTAGAACCCTTATTCTTCCTTCCTTCGACTTTAATTTCAAGGAGTTTTAATGATTAAGTGGTTCTAGAAATAGTATAAGGCTATTTGATGTGTAAATAATTTATTATTTAAAACTGAAAGCTTGGTGATTTATTTTTAGTGTCATCAAACAGCTGTGGATATTAAAATAAACATGATGATAAAAAATAGCACCAAACCTTTATCTATGAAGGTTTTGTTTATAAAAGGTAGTTACTGATATACATATGCTGAATTATTTACATTTATTTTCACCAGTGAGTGATTATGAATAATTGCTTTCTTCTTGATGTTTATCTTTTTATAGAGATATGTACTGAGTTTATATTGAATTAAATTTACATTAAGTATAATTTATGTTAAAATTATAAAAGCTAATTAAAATCATAGTGTGATAGAGCTGGGTCAGCTACAAAGAACTTAATTGATGGGAATTGTTTTTTTCAAATGCTTGAAGTGAGCTCCTTGGGTCAAATTAATGACACTTTCCTCCCAAGAGCTACCGGAAAAGAAGCTGGCGGGAATTTTCTCCCCGAAGGGTTAGTGGACCTGAGGAATGGGAAATTTTGGGCCACTGAATACCCTTTGTGTTCTAAATATTTTAAATTATGGAGTCAGAGGAAGGACATTTTAGGGCTGCAGCAAGAAATGGGTCACCTTATTGCTTGGCCACAGTGTTTTTTCCTGGTACGTGCTTTGCCAGTGAAGTGGCTCAACTTCCTGTCCCTGGACATTTGTAATAATGCCTTCTCTTAATAGCTGAACTGTGTTTCACCATCTCTCCTCACCCAAGTCCCCTCTCAGTATGCCCATTCCCCGATTAGAGATCTAGTTCTGTCTGAGGTGATTTAGATCTCTGGTAGCTTTCCATGCATGATATAGTACTAGACATCTAAATCATGCTGATGGATTATTTGACAGTTTTAGATAGTCACCGAAGCAAAATCTTTTTGTGCCTTGGTGTTTGTTCTGACCCCTATTCTTAATCCCCAAGGCTCAGTAGTCTCGGAGAGATAGATCCAGCCTAAGGCAGGCATTGGGATAGAGCAGAAGAGTGTTCTGTGGTTGGAAGTAGCCTTTGGGGGTTCTCAAGATATGGTTAACTATAGGAGTAATAATATGGCAATCTAGACTAGCAATAGGAATCAATCACATACTTGTGGATGAGCAATACAATAAAGACAACTTTTGAATAAAATTAAAGGCAATTTATCATTCAATTCACGAATCGTCTTTTTAAAAAATTTTTGTTGTAGTTGTTAATGGACAAAATGCCTTTATTTGTTTATTTTTATGTGATACTGAGGATCAAACCCAGTGCCTCACACATGCTAGGCAAGTGCTCTGCCACTGAGCTACAGCCCTAACCCTCATTAATAGTTTTTTCAAAGACCTGACAAGAACAACTAGGGGGGGAGAAGTTTATGTGAAGGCTTGTGCTTTCAGAGAACTCAGTCCATAGATGGCCGGCTCCTTTCTTTGGGTCCTGAGGTGAGTTAGAACATCATGGGGGAGGAGTGTGGTGGTGGAAAGCAGCTAAGAATATTTCACCAGGAAACAGAAAGAGAGAGAGAGTTCTCACCACGGATAACATGTAAACCTGAAAGTCACGCCCCGGTCACCCACCTCCTCCTGCCACACCCCACTTACCTACACTTTTCACTCAATTAATCCATTGAAGTGGATTAATGCATTGGTTAGATTAAGGTTCTCAAAATCCTATCACTTCATCTTTAAACTTTCCTATATTGTCTCACACTTGAGCTTTTCGGAGATACCTTGTATCCAAACCATAACAGGGGTGGTACACAGAAGAAAGTATTTTATTTTTTTTTTATTTTATTTTTTATTTTTTTTTTAAAGAGAGAGTGAGAGAGGGGAGAGAGAGAGAGAGAGAGAGAGAATTTTTAATATTTATTTTTTAGTTCTCGGCGGACACAACATCTTTGTTGGTATGTGGTGCTGAGGATCGAACCCGGGCCGCACGCATGCCAGGCGAGCGCGCTACCGCTTGAGCCACATCCCCAGCCCCAAGAAAGTATTTTATAGAGCAGATATTTTATTCCCATAGACCAAGTAATTCTTGTACCAGAAGCATAATTTTTTTTTCATAGCAACCTGCATTTTCCTGGAGCCAAGCTTGGAAGAATTGGCGAGGGCTCTGGGAACCACTCAGGGCTCCTCTGGCTTCTCTGGAGGAAAGTTGGATCCTGGGGCTCTAAAGACTAGTTTATTCTGGACAATAGGAGAGAAAGAGGCAAAGAGAGAGAGAGAGGTATCAACTAAATTTCTACATTTTGAATGAAATTGTCCATGGAGGAAAAATAGTACCAATCTGGGGGCAGGGAGGGCCCTGGGGTTTCTTCTAGCTCTGTGATCAAGATAAGGAAGAAGGACGCCAGGCAAAGGGATCCTGTCTCCACTGAGTACCACAGATCAGGTGCCTTAAACAACAGAAATTTATCTTCCCACAATGGAGACTAGAAGTCCGAGATCAAGTTGTCATCAGGGCCCAGGGGAGAACCTGTTCCATGTTTTTTTCCATGCCTTGTCCATGGCTGTCTCCCTATGTCATCTTCCTGTCTTTATAATCTCTTCCCTCTGTATGTGTTTGTTTCTATATTTCTTCTTAAAAGTACTGTCAGGTCAGATTAAGGTCCATCCAATGAACTCAATTTAAATTAATCTCCTCTATTAATACCCTTCTTCCAAATACAGTCACATTCTGAGGTATTTGGGGTTAGAAATCAGCACACAAGTTTGGGGACAACACAATGAAGTACTGAATTTCAGCCTGCAACAAAACCTGTTTATTTATTTCTGACTATGGTAAACCCTGGCAAAGGAAGATTCCCTAAGCTTTAGTATTGATAGGTCTGGGCTCCTTACCTTTTTCACCAGTGGAGGAAGTGGTAGAGAAACTCAGTCAGCAAAATTGGCATGCAACAAAACAGTGAAAAGCAGGTCTTCTGTTTAGCAGCGGGTACTGAATGAACCACCTACTCATCGCAGCCTGGATGGGACCTGCTTTCCCAAATGAAGCTGTGAAAGAGAAATCAAAGTCCTAAGGTGAAGCCAAACAGTCTGAAATTATGAAGATGGGCAGTTTGGCTGTGTGGTTGAGCCCATTAATTATAGTGTGTCCTGATCATGTTTATTTGTCTAAACTCTTCTTGGTGTTGCAAAACAACCCCCCTTGGACATAAAACACCAAAATGCAAGAGCTCACGGAGCTGCTGTCTTCTTCCCATCCTCTGTGGCTGCAGGTCTGTGGTGGGGAGGCTCATCCAGACTGACAGGAAGATCCGAATACAGGGAGACATGCTGTGTCACACTGGGGTAGGTGCCTGCAAGATGTGGGTTCAACTGGGTCACATGGAAAGACACCTCCGAGAACAGTTATGGGGTAAATGAATGGAGAGGTCCCCAAGATCATCTGCCACCTCCTCTATCATCTGTCAAAAGTTTTGCAGGTTAAACTGATGAATTGGGAGATAGGGGGATGATGGGAAAGAAAGAGAAAGATTCTCAACTCATTTCCTAAATGACTTTTTCCCTACCCCAGACTGTGGTAAAGTAGAGCGGGGACCAGCTGGCTAGCTTTGTTTGTTTAAGTTGTTGACTAATCTCTGAGTTCATGTGCTGAGTTGGTTCATGAAGTTCCTGAACTTTTATTATCCTTGTAGTTCTGGCACAGTGAAAATGAAATAAGAGACTGGTATTATGTTTAAAAGAAGCCTATGGTATACCTTTGGAGAAAGAAATTCAAGGGATTAAAGAAAAATGTATACAATATTCATTGAAGGCTACTCGGTGCCAGCCTCTGTAATAGGCTCTAAGAAAAAATGAAATTTAATTTCCTCTGAGTTCTAAATTCCTCTTAGACTCTCTCCAGAATGGTTGAATCATTGATCCTCAATGTATCTGAAATTTAATACTTTGAATGCAAGATATTAATCAGCAGATGTTAATCAGAGATTTTAAAAAGCCAGTATAGATCTGTCCTCTCCAACTTCAGGCCATGACTGGTGAGGAACTGGGGAAATTTAGCACTTTGGTTTTACTTGTCAAATGTCCAATATCCTCAGGCATATGTATCTAAAGGCTTTCATATTTAGCAGCACAGATATAGAGCACCTTGTCATTGCAGAATGTTCTACTGGATACAGATAATGAACAGCCAGACTGATAGGAAGATCTGAATAGGACCTCTTTTTAATTTTTTTTAAATTTTTTGTTGTTGATGGACCTTTATTTTACTCCTTTATTGGTATGTGGTGCTGAGAATCGAACCCAGTGCTTCACACATACAAGGCAAGTGCTCTACCACTGAGTCACAACCCCAGCTCCTGAATAGGACCTCTTAAGAATATTTTTCATACCACTATGGTAGCAAACACCTATAATCACAGCTAGTCTGAAGGCTGAGGCAGGTGGATCATGTTCAAGATCAGCCTGGGCAATTTAGCAAGACTCAGACTCAAAATAAAAAATACTACAGATGTAACTCAGTGGTAGAGCACCTTGGGTTGAATCCCTGAATTTTTTTTTTCCATTTTAAAACGTTTTTCAAACTTCAGTCAATGACACCTTTGAAGGGCAATTAAGATGGGCAGTTTGTTTGTCAGGACTGGATACAGCCTCACAGATTACCCATATTAACTGCCCATCTGATGACTAACCCACTCTACACCATTTCCATGCAGCCTCTGTCCATGATGGGTTTTAATTCCAACAATAGACATTGCCTTTCAAGGCAGTTTGGTTTTTATCAGGGAACCCCTTATAGTCCCAAAAAGGTTGAAATAATTCAGTACAGAGTTCTGATAAATGCTCATTTTTTTAAAATATGAAGGAATTCCATAGTCTTACAAATAGATGAGTCACACAATTTCCATCAAAATCACATATAAAAAGAGTAAATGTCAAATGTGAATGCAAATGTCAAAAATAAAGTGAAGTTTTGCGGTCGTCTGCCCACTTGTCCTGAGGTTTCCTCTCATATGCTGATAAGAATGAAAAAATGAATTCTGATATGCTAACATAGCTGAACAGTTGGCTGATTATTAATATTGATCTATGTCTTTCTCAAAAGATTTTACAATTTTTATTTCAAAAATAATTTATAATTGAAAAATGAATTTTCCAAAAACAAAAAATTAAACTTTTGTGTCTTGAGAATTCTGTTCAGTCATGATATAAACATCCTTATAGACTGTCTGTGCTAGAGAAAGTAAGTGTACTGATGTATTCCAAGGTCTGGCACTGTCAGTTTTATGCACTAGATCTCAGCATTATCCAACTGTGACATACTGGCTTGTGACCCAGTCACCATTCTCTGTTTTCCTTACTTCCCTTGATAACTCTCCTGGCTCCTCCTGTTTCCCCTACCATGTCTAACTGTCATTGGTACATAACCTTTACTACTGGGAGGTCCATCTCCTGGCTTCAACTCTTCTCTCTTCATACACACTGCTTTTATTTTCAAAGACAAGAAGCTAAATAACTCTTCTACTTAGACTTGTAATTACTCTCACTAAGTAAAGTGCATAGACTTTGTGATAGCGTCTTTCCTCAGTGTCGTCAGTACTGACTGATGTTAGCACAGGGGTGCACACTAGTTGTCCCAGCTATTTGAGAGGCTGAGGTGGGAGGATTCCTTGAGCCTAGGAGTTTAAGGCCAGCCTGGGAAATAGGGAGACTCCATCTCCTTTAAAAAAAATCTGACTAAGGAGTTCATATATATTAACTTATATTAAACTCATAACAACCTCGTGAGTTTCATCCCACCACTGAAACACACTGGCTGCATGAAAGAAAACATTGCATAGAGTCCACCCAGCCAACAGAATCCAACATATCCTGGATTTGATCACAGAACATGTGGCCTCAGTGTCCCCATTTTTAACCTCTTTGTTTTAGGGCAGATTTCCAAATTTTTCATTCTGTAGTAGAGCTTGAATATTCACATGCTTAAAACAATCCCTTTTTTTTTTTCTATTCTCTCTTTTGCACAGGGACCTCCAGTACAGCCTGTGTGCTGTTTCATGAAAGGCAGTTGTAATTGCAGAAAGAATATAGGATCTGTAGTCAGCACTAAGAGGGCCTCTCCTCAGGCAACCAATGCAACTTATATGAACAAAGTTCCATTAGAATATCTCAATTTTGGTCTTTTCTTCTACCTTTCCCAGAAGGCTAATAGTGCCTTGTTTGCATGTGTGTACCTGATACCTGTTTGTTGTGATAATATCTGCCATACTGGTTATTTCTAAAATGTGTTTACTCAGAAATATCTCATGAGTATTTTGATATATGCATTGCAGCTTCAGTATTTTAAAATTCAGAAGGATCCACTTCATTCAACAACATTGATTTAAGTACCTACTATGTGTCCAGAATTTGCTAAGCATTGAAGGTACAAATAGTGAATAATATAGATTCCATATCTTAATGACTCTTCTCCAAGTCTGCTGGGGAAGATGACTATATAAATAAAGTCACTGTTAGGAAGAAAGTGATAGGGTAAAGGTGAGGAAAGGACAAAGAGAGAGGGCTCTTGGGAAACTCTAGGGATTTGGGGAAAGCCAGAAGGAGGTAGAACCTGGGCAAAGACCAGGTTGAACAGGAAGTGATTCAATCAACAGAAGGAGGAGACTTCATGGGATTCTCTCACGTGCAAATGTGAGGTGGAGCTCATCCAGGCTGCTCTTCTTCCTGGTTCTCATACAGGGACTGGCAGCAACCCGTGGGCCATCTTTGATTCCTTGTTTGTTCCCCACCTTCCCATTGCCAGTCTGTCACCAAACCCAATGGGATTCTGTACCAGAGTGACTCTGAGATCCATCACAGCTCTCTACCCCTTTTGCCCACCATGTGTTCCAAGCCCAATTTGGCAGTGACCTATAACTGACTCTCTACTCCAGGCTTGCTCTGTCCATCTTTTACCCTCCCCTGATCCATTCTCCACACTGCAGCCTAAGCATGTTCTAAGTTGCAAACCAAAACATGCTGTTTTCCTGAGGGGAAAGGGTACTTTCAATGACTCTCCATTGCTCTTTGAATAAAATGCAAATTTTTATCATAAGAGACAAAGACTTTATATGACTTGATCCCTGCTTATTTTTCTGGTCATGTCTTCTCCTCTTCCTTCCTCACCCTCAGTTGAGTTATATTAAATTTTCAGTTCCTTGAAAACACCCTGTTTTGTTCCTTTGCCTTGATATGTGTGTTTTCCCACTTTGCTTGGGTAACTATTACTCATCCCACAAGTCTCATTTTAAATATGGCTTCCTCCAAGAAGTCTCTTCTGGACTCCCGAGTCTTTAGGTCTAGGTTAAGAATTTTTTCTCTCATGTGCTCCCAAGACACATCTCACTGATTATACTGTATGGTAAGTGGCTGTTTGCTTGTGTAACAGCATGTTAAAGTGGGAACCAAAGACTAGGTGGTAAAAGATTCCATATTTCAGGGAAAGATGCTTGCAGAGAAGGAAGCCGGAAGTGAAGTTAAAGATGTACATGATTGAACTTGAAGTAATCAGGAAATAACTTGAGAGGGGCTTTAAAGGTAAGCGGTTGGAAGTTGGAATTTGTTGTGAAGTTCAAGGTGACAGAGTGAAATTCGTTCCATGTCTAAGAAGTCTAAAAGTACTTGGTTGTGGCTGGAGCTGCCTGTTTAGTGGCCGAGCTAAGATGAAGCTTCACACAACGAAAACAAACTATGTTTTCATTGACAACAGGGCTGAAATGTGTACCAGGGACATGATGTGGGCAGCCAGGGAGGGGACAGTCTGAGGGACTGGATCCAAGAAGGCTTCCTGTGAGGCAGGCTGTGTCCAGAAAGAAAAAAAATGAGTTGTACTAGTAGTTTCAGAAATTGAGGAGTAGGGAAGGAACTGTAGGAGTTGGCCAGGGAGAGGGAGCTTTAGCCAGATGTTTCTAGAGGGAAAAGCTTCAAGGAAAGCATGAAAGTGCCCTTTTAAAGAGTTAACTCTGAACACTTCACCAAGCCCAGGGAGCCTTGGGTCAGATTATAACTTTATCAGTCAAGTAAAACCCCATTTGTATGAAGACTTGGATTAGGTATCAACATACTTTATATACAAAAGAGATACAAAAATTGTGGTATATTTGTGTATTAAGAATTGTAATGCAAAAAAACAACAACAAAGTACATGTATAAAGGCATAAATTGGTGTGAACATACTTTTTATATTCAGAGATATGAAAAATTGTGCCCTATATGTGTAATAAGAATTATAATGCTTTCCACTGCTGTCGTGTGGAAAAAAAAAGAATCTTGCACACAGAAAACATAATAAATGTTGGTTGTGCAAATAAAAAATAATTAAATTAAATTAAATTAAAAAAAAAATAAAACCCCATTTGTTCTTTGTTATTCCTTACCCCAACCTGTCCAAAGCAGCCCCTCTCACCATCAAAACTTTTCTAAGACTGATAATTCTGAACTGTGGCAGGGAAGAACATTTAACTTTAAATGGAATAATGTTTTTATTATTAAACTGGATCCCTTTTTTGAATTATTGAACTGAATGTGTTTTCAAAATTAAAAGTGTTCAGAGCATTTCTTCAGTGTGAAAAAGAAATTATGAGACCTGCTTGAGATTTCCAGCCAAAGAAACAGAAAAATTAAGATTGTTGAGTAGTTCTAAGGTCTTTGTCTTTGGATTTTGGCAGTTTGATTAACATGCACCTAAGTGGGATCACTGTTTGTGGTGCTGAGAATCAAACCCAGTGCCTCACATGTGCCAGGCCAATGTGCTACCGCTGAGCCCCAGCCCCAGCCCACATCATGGATTATCTTAATAGATCCTATGCCATCACAAGTCTTCTATTGAGAGGAGATAGTAGAGTGAGAGAGAGATGTCTAGACAGAAACTGAGGTCACAGATTGGAGCAATAAGCTTTGAAGATGAAGGAGTTTGCAAGCAAAGGAATATAGATGGTTTATAGAACCTGGAAAAGGGAGCAGAGACTCCCCTTGGGACTCCGAAACAACAACAACAACAACAGCCCCAAAGAGCAGCCCTGCAGACACATTTTAGACTTCTAACCTCCAAAACTGTAAGATAATATATTTGTTTTCTTTTAATTCACTAAATTTGTGATAATTTGTTACAGCACCAACAAGAAGCTAATAGATACTCTTTGGTGCAAAGGGACAAGGAGAGAGGAAGGTGTTACCAGAGCCTAGACAAAGCTTTATCTGTAGAGGAGGAAAAGCCAGGTGTAGCCATGACTAAAATCTCAATGAGGCTAGGATCTGGGATGGGAGAGAATCAGGACGTTGGTTTCTCTCTTCTTGTGCCTTTATCAATAGATCACTACCCATGCCTCCCACTGGAGTTTGCTCCGTCACAGATCAGGAGAGCTCAGGTGATGCAGGCAATGAAGGTCAGCCTTCTAGGCACAGAGAAGAACAGAGGGCAGAGCATAAGTCAGTGAGGAGAGAGGAGCTGAGGAATGGAGAATAAAGAGAAAAGCAAGGTTCTTGAAATATGCCATCCTTGTCATTATAGTAATCCTTATTAAGACATCATATGGGAAAATTTGTATCACAATATATTTCTACCCATGTATTAGAGTTTGGGGTATCATTGTATTTTTTTTCTTTTTCTTCCTTAACCAGAAATTACTACTGTAGTATCAACAAAATAAAAAAAAATAGATATGCACAGAAGTCATCATTTTGAATGGTGTGATTACATAATTGTTTCTAGAGTAACAAACACATCCCACAGTCAGTTTTTTGGAGGCCTCCACCAACTTTTAGTTGTCACAGAATTCTAAGCCTGGGTGTCACTCTCATAAAATGTAATATGTAACCAAAAAGTTAGATAATATGATTTAAATATTATGTCACAAATGTTAAATTTGAAGATACTGAATCTAAATTGAAAGTATCTCACTGAAGCCTTTTCCATAAAGATGTGAATAGTAATGGTAAATGTATTATGGAAATATTGACAACGTGAATTTTCAGAATTAGAAGTTGGAAAAAAATTGCCAGGTGCTGTGGCATCTGCAATCCCAATGGCTCAAGAGGCTGAGGCAGGAGGATCACAAGTTCTAAGTCAGACTCAGCAACTCGGTGAGGTCCTAAGGAATTTAATGAGACCCTGCCTAAAAAATAAAAAATGAAAAAGGGCTGGCAATGTGGCCAATTTGTTAAGTGCTCCTGGGTTTAATACCCGGTACCAAAAGTTAAGGGACTATTATCTTTTCAATGAAGATAAGACTCAGAATCCAAGTTTATCCTGAACATATTCAGAGGAAAGTAAAGTGGCAAGATATGGGAAGCTAAATCTGGATTTCTAGTAGGATATAATGATAGGAAAATCCTTGTAATCCAGCCAAAAACTTCACCTCTGAAGAAGAAAAGTTGCTCTTAAATCAACTGAATGGGTAGAAATATAGAAAGGGAAGATTTGTAAAGTAATGACCAAATAGTTATGGAGCATTTTGTTTAAATTGACTATTAGAATATCATGAATGATGGACTTTTTATATCACCAGATTAAGACTACAAAACATTTATTTACTCTTTTCTCTAAAGAAAGAATGATGGTTAATTTTATGTGTCAAGAGGGCTGGGCTGGGGGTACCCAGTATCTGACTAAACATTTTTTTCTGGGTGTGTCTGTGAGGGTATTTCTAGAAGAGAGTAGCCTTTGAATTGGGGGAACAGAGAAAAGCAGAACCTCCCCAATGTGAGTAGACCTCATCCAACCGATTGAGGGCCTGGATATACCCAAAAGGTTGAGGAAGGGAAATTCATTCTCTGCTTGACTGTTTGAGCTGGGACATCTGTCTTCTCCTGTCCTTGGTGCTCCCAGTTTTCAGGCCTTCAGATGGGAATCTGTACACCTCTGTGGCTCTTAGACCTTCAAACTATATACCACTAGCTCTCATAGGTCTCCAACCTGCAGACAGCAGATCATGGAATTGGTTAGCCTCCATAATCATGTGAGCCAAAGACTTATAATCTCTCTTTCTCTCTGTCTCCATGTATTCATGTTTGTATAAAATATTTGTTTACTCTATATTGCAAAAATAGCATGTGTGTTCATTCAAATGATGCAAGGTAAAGTTGGAATATCAAAGACTTATAAAACTGAGGAAACGTGTGGAAGTGGTGAGATGAATGGATTGTATAGAAGTAAGTCGACATTTGAAATGATAAAGTGTGATCTTTCATGAATGACTTCATCCTGTTAGCATTACCAAACCTTTCTGTGCTTTTGTCTTGATTTATGGTGTCATAATCCAACTAGCCACCCAAATCAAAAGTCTGAGTGTTAACTCTCCCACCTGCTACCTTTCTTGCCCGCCCATCAAATTCTACCTATTTAAAAAAATTATAACCGCTATATTATTAACTCTCTGCTAGGCACTATTCAAAGCACTTTATCTAAATCAACTATTAGTTCTTACTATAACCCTATGATGTGGATAATGCTGTCCCCATCTCTGTTTTATCAGTGAGGGCTCAGAGAGTAAACTGTCCCTGATTGGGTAGATAAGGATAGTGGAACTACATTTCAAGCCTGAACAGACTGGGTTTAGTTGTTAGGTTTAACATTGCATTTAACTGTCTTTCCTCAGGCTGTGGGCCATTTAATAGGGTCCTTCCCTCTGTGTCTCAATTAATATCATCCCTTAGTAGAGGCCTACTCCTATGGCTAGTAGGACTACCTGCCTTCAGGAAATCACCTCTCAAATCCAACCTCAACTCAGCCCCCAGAATGATATATTTAAATTATCTATCCAATACAACTTTCATACTTACAACTCAACAGCAGTTTCTTATTTCAACTTGTCTTTAGTTTTGGTGTTGCTAGAAATATTACGCTTGTTTATTTTGGTCACAGAAACTTTTCTTCATATGAAAGCTTAATAAGTAGCACAACATATAAAGGATGGAATTTGGCTGGCTCAGATTGAATCAGAGGTATAAATAGCAACCTTATTCTTGTGATAGTCCCATGGTTGAAGAAGGAATGGACTCTGATGAATTCCTTAGTGGAGAACTAAAAGCAGTGTAAGTGGTATATGAGACAGTTAGGCCACTAGTCTTGGCATCAGCTAGACAGGTGGGAAGTCATAGTGGAGGCCTAAGGGGATGATTGACACAACTGATTGCTAAAGAAAATGGTGCTACTCCAGCAGAGGCCCATTGCTTGGTGTTTCTTAACTCAAATGTCTTCCTTTCCCCTTTGCCCATTTCCTTTCTGAAAGATAGAAATTTCTTTCTTGCTTCAGATACCTAGATTTTAATGACTCCAAGAACTTTTTTGACTGTGTATTTACCATATGTACTAAAACAAGCCTGTACTATGCACAGCTTTTTATTAAACTATGTCTCCATCTAATAAATCAATGGTTTTCCAAGTGTGGTCCTCACACCCTTAGGATCCTTGAGACCCATTCAGAGATCCCAAGATCAAAGCTATCTTTATAATATCAAGATCAGGATTAGTTTTATTTTTAAAACTATGTAGAGATTTGTACTGATGATAAAACACTGCAATCATATCACAAATCAAACATAGCCGGCATGAAAACTATCTTTATAATCACTGTGTTCATAACTGGTACATACTTCATGCTTCAAAATGAAAAGACCAGTTTCACCTAAGGATGTCCTTGGTGGAGCAGGGAAAATTATTTTTGTTATACTTTGACATTCAAATACACATTTAAACAATATTCTGTGGGGCACAATAGGAAGTATGCATTAAAGCACTTCTGCCACATGATTGTGATGTGTCATGAAGATGCCCTTGTGATTGAGTTGCAAACTGAAAAAAAAAAGACAGATAAACTATGCTTTTTAGGTTTGGGTACTCGGAAGACACTATCAGGAAAATGAACATAATGAGGCTTTCAACTTAAGAAAGACAACTGACAGTATTGGTTGCCAGTAATACAATTCTAGCTTTCAAGGAAAAATAAGAACTTTTGGAAATTTTTGCCTCTTGTGAACTTGGCTTCCCTATACTGAAAATTTTCTGATGAAGTCAGTGATGATATAAGTGGACTCAGGTATTTGATTGTGTTTAATGTAACATATCAGCATTTAGAAGATCTGTGGAACTCAATGAATCAATATTTTCTGAGTGACCAATGTCTAAAGTTCAAAATCATCCCTGGATAAAAGATTAAATCAAAGAGGCAAGAGAAAACAATGGATACTGTTATCACAGAGTAGGAAAATATCACTAATGATCTTAGATTTTATGGTTCAACTAATAGTTATTAAATGATACTGTTGAGTTTTGATGTAGTAGAAAAGACAATAATTATTCCTTTCTTTTCTAACTATGTATATCATGTGAGGCTATATTTTCATCATATACTTCAAGAAAAACAACGAATTACAATAGATTGAGTATAGAAGTAGATGGCTGAACAGTATCCCCCTATTAAAGGGGTTTGCAAAACAGACAATGTGATCTTTTCACTAATGCATTTTTGGTTTTCAAAATATAACTATTTTTCATAAAATATATTACATATTATGTCAAATAAAAAAAATTCTGTTTGAATTCCTAAAATGGAAAATATGGATAGATACAACCATATTTTAAAAGCTTTTAGGGGTTGCCACTTTTTGAACATTTTAATATAAGACTAAAAAGTTTGAGAACTGCTGCAATACGTAATTACATAAAATCTGAAAGTCACTCAAGTTCATGTTTTCTTAAGTTTTATAGCCTGGCATTAAAATTCTACAAAACTGGCATAAAATACATGTATTCATTTCTCTTTATTATCTAGGCAAGGGCATATTATACCTGTAAGTTTGCTATATGCTTTCCTCCTTAAGTTAGGCTATTGTTATATTTGGACAGTGATATTATATATTGGCACTCAAACTTTGTCTTTTTCCCAGTCCAGCCATCTTATTGGAATGCTAGGAAATTTTGTAAAATTTTAGCTTGTTCATTCATTTTACCAAAACTCACAAAGCACTGGTTAATGCAGTAGTAGTACAAAGATAATGACCGCCTGTGTTAGGTATCTGTTACTGTGACAAAATTCCTGAGGTAAATCAATCTAAAGGAGGAAAAGTTTATTTTGGCCCTGGTTTCAGTCTATGGTTGGTTGGTTCCATTGCTTTGGTGCCTGTGGTGAGGCAGAACATCATTGTAGACCCACATGGTGGAGTAAATCTGCTTGTGGGAGCTGGGAAGTGAAAAAAAGAAAAAGAGAAGAGAATGGTGTCCAGATATTCCTGTCACAGGCTTATCCTCCCCCATGACCTACCTTCCTCTCACCAGGTTCCACCTCCTAAACTTCTACCACATCCCCAATAGCGCCACACACTGGGCACAAAGTGTTAAACACATGGGCCTTCAGAAAACACGTAAGCTCTGTCTCAAAGAGCTTAGAGTCTAGTAGGTGAGACAGATAAATAAATTAAAGAAGATAAAATAAGGCTTCAGAGGTATGATAAACATATGTACATAGTGTAGTAAAGAATCATAGGAAAGTGATACTCAACCTAGGAAAAAGAGTATCAAGAAAAGCTTCTTAAAAGATAAAAGGCCTAACCGAATGTAATACTTTATTCTAATACTTTAGAATGGTTTTCAAATGCTTTTCTCCAATTTTTCAGTCTTCACCATTCTCCATGTCCCTTGCCTCTCCTTTTCTGTATGCCTCCTGACCACTGATAATTATACTGATACTTAGACCATTTGTGTTGTACTGTCCATTCATGTCCAACAGGTCTCTGTCATTTAGGTTCTTCTTTTTTATCCAAATCGTGTTCCTTAAACCCTTGATGTGTGAAGAAAAAGTATTAAAAGATTTTTAGAATTCTGAACACTAAATCCTTTTTCAAAAAGAAATTACAATATACATTTGGACATTAATGCCACTGATAAGGTTTCTGTGGGAATGAGGACCATTGGGAATTGGAATAGAGGCCTTGGTGTTATATTCTGGCAGAGAACCTGGATAGATTTTATGCATGTCTTGAGACTCGGTGTGAGGCTGAATTTAAAAGTGTTAGGGAATAGACAGATGAGGATAGTGAGAACACAAGGTTAAGAGAATAATTCTATAAAATGGGCCCACTGTGCTGACTCTCACATGCTTCCTTTTTCAAGAAGCGATTTACCTGCAGCCCTGCCTCTGTGGACAGGATATGTCATATTCCTCAGCAAACTCCCTGTTCACTGCAGGAGAAATGCAGGCCCAAAATAATGCTGATAAGAGAAACCCAAGTTACTCTGAAGGAGACTTTTGTGACCAGATCCTGAAACTCTTGAAGATAAGGATAGTTCCTCCTAATCATAAAATCTATAAGAGTGTACAGTTAAGAATCCAACTAGAACTAGTTAGCCTGGGCCAATGTGATCTAGAGTTGCTGTGAGTGTGGGAACTTGAAAGTCTGATGTCACCTTGCTGTCAGTAAAAAGCCATGAGGTGGACCTGGGTGGGCCTCTAGAAACTTCTCTGGGACCCCCCCCCCCAATAAAACTGGAGTACAGGAGAGGCACATTGTGTCTCTCCTCTCTGACAGACACACTCTCTCTTGAAAGTATCCCTTTCTCCTTTCCTGTTACTCTGAGCAACATATCCGAAATATTTCTGACTTGATCCCAAGAATTGGGGCTTGAAGAAGGGGTCTTCATGCTGCCTCAGTTTCTCAGAAGGCCCCAGCTTGGTAAGAGATGGACTAATTAATCTGGCAAAGAAAACTTCCAGGCAGTATGGCATTCAGTCAGTGACATGGCTGGCAGCTTTTAGCCAGGTTTTCTTTGAGAAACAGGAATAGAAATAGAGCCAAAGGATTTTAAAAAGCTGCAGTTTGGCCAGAAAAGTACATGTAAAGCTGGGGTAAGGAAATTGTGCTCTTTGAAGAGATTATAGTCGCTAAAGAGATGTTAAGCACTTTGCACAGAGTCAATGAGAAAGATGGTATGAGGGCATCTTAGGAATTTGTAAGATCACTGCAGGGTCCAAGATATAGAAGGGAAAACTTTTTGAGAAGAGATCATGGGGCACCTTGCTTACATATCTCCTATCCAAACCATAACATGGGGCCTAAAAAGTTGTTTCACTATGCTCAGTCATGCAGGCACTCAGAGACCTCAGCAGCTGTGATTACAGGGAGCCCAGGTATTGCACAACTCAGTTATGGCAGCAAGCCTTAGTGTCCTCTGTGTGGTGCTGGTTCTGCAGGACTTCAGGATGCTTGAGTTAAGGGGATGGAGGCTTCCATTGAGATTTCAAAGGAGGATCTGGGAGGCCATGCAAAGTGCAGCAGGATTGGAGTCCTTGCCAGTTGCTCCTGGGAAGGTGATATATGAAGCCATGAAGGTCAAGCCAAAGCTGGAATAGAGATCCCAAGAATTAAGAGATGCCAGTAATAAGGATGGTCTACTGAGAAAATTTGTTGGTTTCAGAGAGAAATAGGTGAAAAGAGAGGACCTATGGGCTACAAATAGCAAGGCCAAAGAGTTGGGCCTGCCCAAGCCCTTTGGAGAGCACATTGCCCAGTCGTGTGTGTCATAGATATTGTACACAGAATTACAGGACCTATTTGCCTGTCTGGGTTTTGGTCTTGCTTTGGCATCACCTCTTCTTTCTATGCCTCTAATCCTTGAAACAGGAATGTTTACATTGTACCACTTTATATTGAATATATGTCATTTGCTTTTGATTTTTACAGGGGTTCACAGCTGAGTGTTTGCCTTGAGTCTCAGAAAAGACTTTGGACTTAGACTTTTGGGTAATGCTGAAGTTGTTAAAAATACAGAACTCTTAGGGATGGACTAAATGCATTTTGCTTTGTGAGATGGAGAAGAACTTTTGGGGGCCATGGAAGGAATGTTATGGTTTGGATATGAGATATGTCAGCTCTTGTTATGCAGAAATATTCAGAAATGAAATGATTAGGGTATGAGAGCTGTAACCTAATTAGTCCATCCTACTTTTAATGAACAGACGGGGTGACAACTGTAGGCAGGTGAGGTATAGTTAGAGGAGGTGGGTCACTAGGGTGTGGCCTGGAGGGGTGCATTTGCCCAGTGAACTGTTTCCCCTGCTCTGCTTCTGCTTCCTGACCCTGCCATGAGCTGAGCAGCTTTCCTCCACTGGGCCCTTCCCCCATGATGTGCTGCCTCAACTTGGGCTCGGAGCAAAGGGGTTGTTCATTTTTCAGATTGAGACCTCTGGAGCCCCAAATAAACTTTTCCTTTTCCAGGTTGTTTTTATGGGATATTTTGTTCACAGAAACTAAAAATCTAACTAAAACAATGTACAACGTTGTAACAGAGTCAGTACAGAAATGAATAGGAAGATCTACTAAGCCAAATAGTGAAGAGATTTGAAAAGATGTAAAACAGTGCCACTTTTTTCATTTTAAGTCTGGGTTTCTAAAAACAAAGTGACATTATATTAACATGTCAATATGTTAAAAATTTCTGTTTGGATTTCTAAAATATCAAATATTTGTAATCATAACTCACATAAATGAAAGCTCCTTGGGGTCTGCAGTAATTTTTAAAAATGTAAAGAGGTGCTGAGACCAAAAAGTTTGAAAATTGCTGACCTAGCAGAATTACTGATTGTGAACAACTGCTACTTTCACTTGACTAGCAGAGTAGCATCAATTCCTTTCCTTTCTCACATCTGCACATTAATTTTCCTTTGAAAACTATTTGTCCCCTCTTCTTAGCCCATGAGATCTGCATTGGGTTAACTTAATCTTCTGACTCATTTGTTTGATTCAGTCCTATATCCAACCATGCCTGAATGTAGACCAAACCCTACATTTTCAACTATATGAACTAACAAATTGTCACTTAAGTCTATAAGAATCCTGTCTTAGTATTCCAAGGTGCAAGGAAATATAGCTTGAGTAATGTTAATCTAATCATTGTGTTGTTTATAGTTCAGAACTGACATATACTTTGAATCTTCAGTTATGTTCTGGGTCCTGGCATCTCTTAATACCTATCATTTCACTAGGCTTCAGCTTAATCACTTTATTAGCTTGAAAATAAATTAATCAGTTGATATATTTATATGTGAACAAATATTAACGAATCTATGCTAAATAAGACAGGCATATGCAATGAGTAAGAGATATTTTAAAAGTAATTATAACAATACAGCCATCCCTTGCCTAAGATAGGCCCCTGGTCGCTTTCTCCCTGGGAGGCTGTTACTCTGGGATCAGTTGTAATTATCATCTTTATCTATGAGCCTTCTCTGACTCTCCAGAATATGTTTAGACCCCACTGTTATTAGTTGTCATTGTACTTGCACTTTGTCTTTGAAGCAATCACCAGGGTCTTGGTAATTATCTGTGTAATCATTTGTTCAGTTTTTTTTTCCCATCAGGGGTCAAGCCTCATATTCTATCTTGATGACTGAGTTCCCAGGTTTCAGCTCAATGCTTGAAAATAGTGGATTCTCACTAACATAACTATGGACTGAATAAATGAATGCACAAGTGTCATGTAGGAGAAGTAAAGGGTGTTGGGGACCAAAAACCAAAGGGCACCACCCTGGGCTTGGGGAGCAGAGGAAGACTCCTGGAGAAGTCTCTCACTTAAATGAGAGAGGATGAGTGAGCAGGAGAGTCATTAGATGGGGGGATGGAGAGTAGACCCCAACTGGGGGTAGCATTTGAAGCTGAGTCTTGATCCAGTTTAGGAAGTGCTATTTATGGATTTTTAATCTCAAGACTTTAGACTTTCTGCAGGCAATAGTTAGAAGCTATTATGAATATGAAAATTATACATATTTTTGCTTTTTAAAAGGAAGTCCTTATCAGTGTGTACAGAACTGTTCAGGGCAAGCAAGAGTAAAGGTAGCAGGATCAATGAGGAGATGTGATTAATTCAGGGAGAAATGGTGTGACTTGAACATGGAGATAGGCAAAGGCTTTGAGGGTTCCTTCACTCATTTTAATCCAACAAATGTTTACTGTGTGCCTATAATATGAAGCAATATTCTAGGAAATGATGAATATTATAATGGTGAATAATAAATAGTTCTTGAACATTTGGGGTTGACACAATCATTGGGGAGTGGAATGTTGGCAAATTAATAAATAAATAGCTGAGAAAGACATTACCTTGGAAGAAGCAGTCAGTATATTGACAGAAGAGTTTCCAACCCAGCCTCTAGAAGACAGAGTACAATGGGATGACCTCTTCTGAATAATAATGGAAAATAATTGCCAAGCAATAGGAATGACATATGAAGAACTCTTAGGGATGTAACATGTCCCCAAAATAAAGATTCTTGGTCAAACATACCTGACATGAATCAGAAATTTGAAGGATCTTCTAGTAACCTGAAAATCAAGATTGAAAGGAATGAAAAAACATGTACAAAAAATGTATAAAACATTGTTACATTAAAACTTGTTAAAAATGGAAGAGTATCATTATGGATTTAGTTGTTATAATAGATTGAAAAATATTTGATCTTAAAAAAGACTTATAAGAAGAATAAAATACAGAATTGTTTTCCAAATAAGGAAGAAAAATAAGAGGAAGGAGGAGGAGAAGGAGGAAATAAACCTACTTCCCAAAGCTAATAAATGAAAAGTAGAAAGAAGCCAAGATTGCATGGAATAGAAGATTAATGTTAATTATTTCTCTGCTGGAGTTAAAATATTTTTTTCCACTTTCCCTATCAAACACACACACACACACACACACACACACACACACACACATTAATGTTAGAGGCATTTAGATAAACATACACATAATCATTTCATTTGTATGGACACTTTTTTAAAAAATACAACTCAGACACTATTTTATTAAAAAAATTTTAATTGTCAATGGACTTTTATTTTATTTATATGCGGTGCTGAGAGTCTAACCCAGTGCCTTACACATGCCAGGCAAATGCCCTACCACTGAGCTACAACCCCAGCCCTCAGTCACTCTTCTTTAACAAACACTGAGCTCTAAATGTTCAATTTAGAAGAATTGTTTTAATAATTCAATGATGTGTTATTTGTGATAAATGTTGCATAATAAAAATACCCATTAGAGAACTAGGCAGAAAAAAAGATGCAAAACAAGTATCATTTTAAAAGTGGAAATATCCTAAGTTTTATAGATGTTTAAATTGTCCAGCACCTCCCTCCTTCCCTCTGACGATGTATCAGAACAATTGTGAGCTATGCTAATATTTTCATTTTTTTCACCAAGCGGACCAACTTTTCTTTAACAACGAAACTAACATTCAACCCTATTACCAGATTTGTATAACACTTCTTCCTGTTGCGTGAGCCCTCCTGGATTGCCTGCTTCTGGCTGTGCAGGGCACCCCTATGCTCTATTCTTTGCGTTTTTTTCTGTGTTGGTGTTTATAGGTTCGCTGCTACCGCATTCACACAACCTGCCTCTCTCAAAGTTACTTTGAAGATGCAGAAACAGTGTTTTGGGAAGGGAATTCTGGAATCTTCTAAGTGTTCCCCAAACTGGGAATCTATGTGGCTATATTTGGAACCACGTTAGAGACTAAATAGTTAAGATCCTTGAGGATGTTCCTCGCTGAATTTTTGGGAAGGATCCAAAAAGGGTCTTGGGAGATAATCAAATTAACCTTTTGAATCCTATGCAGGAAACCAAGGCCCAGAGAGAAGAACTGCTCTAAGAAATATCCATGATGTGCCCCCCCCCCCCCCTTACCCAAAGGACTCCTCTACATCTTCCCTAAACCATATTTTGGATCTCCAGAAAGGCAGCTGAGGATGGGCAAGGGAGTCAGTAACCCCTGGAACCACTCATAGCCTCTTCTGTGGGCCCAGATGGGGAGGAGGCCTTCTAGTAAGAGAGTGAGGAAGAGAGGGAGGGCAAGAGGAAGGAAGGGGAGCCAGAGGTGGGAGTGGAAGAGGCAGCCTCGCCAGGGCTGATTGGCTCCGGAGGCCAGCCCTCTCCATGCGGTTTATAAGAGTTGGGGCTGCCCAGGGCGCCCTGCCGGTTCTCCGCGATCCAGGAGCCACCGCCGGGCTCCCAGAGTGCGCTCCACGTTGAGGTCCCGCTTGGCCCCGAGCCTGCTTCGAGGCAGCCTTTGGAGTTGGCGGTGGGCAGAAGAGAAAGGGAGGGAGCGGTAGAGGGAGGACAGCGCCCGAGAGAGCTGGCCGAGCGCCATGCGCCGTGCCAGCCGAGACTACACCAAGTACCTGCGCGGCTCCGAGGAGATGGGCAGCGGCGGCTCCGGCGCCCCGCACGAGGGCCCACTGCACGCCCCGTCGCCGCCAGCACCCGCTGCGTCGCACTCGCCTCCCGCGGCCTCACGCTCCATGTTCGTGGCTCTCTTGGGGCTGGGATTGGGCCAGGTGGTCTGCAGCGTCGCCCTGTTCCTTTACTTCAGAGCTCAGGTGAGTGACGCCTTCCCCAGGTGCGCGTGGTCGGCGCCGTCACCTTTTCCGTCTAGCAGTGGAGGGAAACTTAGTCCGGCGACCAGGCTCGGTTCCCCTGATCTTGCCACTTCAGGAGGGGAAAGTGACTCCAAGAGAGGGAGGGTGGCTAAAGACCGCGGGCGCACCTGCCCGATTCTCCTAATCCATACCCCTGTCCTGCAGCGCGCAGAGGCTGCACGTGTCGGGCCAGATGTTGGGTTTGAATCCCCCCCCCCCCCCGGAAATAACATGGGCCGCTCACCTCTCCTGGAAGTCATTGCACACTTTCTCTCCCTTCCATTTATCACTTGGAGTTAAGGATCAACTTGAGTCCACTTAAGGGGGGAAAATGAGCCCCTTCAGGTGGGCATTGACCTTTTCGCTTCCCGCCCACCACGCAGTTCCTGGGATTGGTTGCTTTGCAGGTATCCTCTGGCCCCAGTGCTGGAGGGCCGCGAGGTGCCCTCAGCCTTTGAAGTCCTGGGGGCGAAGCCCAGTGCATGAGATGGGCTGAATGACGGCGCTGCTGGAGTCGCCTAGACAGGAGCTGTGCTGCTGCCTCGCTGTCCTGTGGGGCTCAGCTCTAAGGGGCGAAGGAAGAGGGACAGCCCCACGTGCCTGACAGTGAGGTGGGCGGAGGAAGGAAGCAAGGTATGTGTGCTGGCACAGCCTCGCTTCAATCTAGCGGCTAACCAACCTTCGAAAAGATGAAGAGGCTGTGCAGGAGGGCTTAGAACTGCAGGGAGATAGTAGAAAGGAAGGGGTAAATTTGTAATATTATGCTTTCTGGTGGTTTATGCTCTTGTGTTTTCTTGGAAATTGCAGTGCAGTTGGTTGGATTCATTCAAATATTCTTGTCTAGTGCTGTGAACGCTTTCTCAGAGGAAGTGGAGGGCTGACTGTGCATTTTTTTTTTTTTTTATGGGAAAAGAAAGTTGGGTTTGGACTTGATTGGTTTTCAGACTCAAAGGTGATTACTAAACCAAATTGAATGCATCAAAACAATGCATTGCTTGGATTGCATGGGCTTTTGACCTTGAACTCCCACTTTCATTCACAGGTTTTCTGATAAGCATTCATTATTCATTAGTATGCATTTTATAGCACTAGTGTAATTATGTATGAAAACAAAAATAGAAATGCTATGAACAATCCTTCAGAAAATTTGTAATTTCATGTTAATAAACATAATTTTTCCCTGGTGAGAACTTTTTTCTAAAACACAATTTTTGGAGTGGTTTGCTTGTGATATGGATTACACAAATCCATATGAAAGTGACAACTTTTTAAACTTCATTGGAATGCTTTGCAGTCAAGTATGAATGGTTTGGGGGCTGGGGTTGTGGCTCAGTGATAGAGTGCTTGACTAGCACATTGAAGCACTGGGTTCTATTCTCAGCACCACATAAAAATAAATAAATAAAATAAAGGTAAAAACAAATGAATGGTTTATCCATTTTTCCCATCCTGAATTTTGTTAACAACCTTTATTTAATGCTTGTGTATTGAGAGCCTAAATTGTGCTATGGAATGTGACTTCAGAATCAATTATTTCAATACACAATGTCTATTTACTATATGCATGGTGCCATATACCAGAGGATATCTCCAATAATGATACTACCCTTCTCTTATCTTTTTTACCACCTTAGGGACATGGCATTTCCCCAGCTGAAATAGTGAAGCAAGTGTTCAACATAGAGCAGTGGGCAAGGGATGAATTCTAGGGACCATGATGGAAATTGGCCTGGCTCTGTAGAAAAGAGTGACCAGCTGAGTTCTTGTTCCAGTTGTTCAGCTTTCACAAAGGAATTCCAGTAATGGAGTGGGCTGAGAGATCTGTCCTGATGGTCACCTATCATCATCTGGATAGCACAGGAATAACAGCAGAACATTCAAAACCTTTCCCCAAAGCACAACTGTGAGTTAGTAAGCTTAGCTCTAAGTTTTTCTTTAGGAGACTTTAATGTCATCAGATTTCTGAGTACAATTTCCCTAACTGCCACAAAGATTGGGTTTCTCTTAAGACTTATGAAAACATTTTAGTTATTATTCTGCACCCAATTCTGCACTACATTTTTAAAAGGTCATCTCCTTTTGTAAAGAACTGGTATTAGAGTAAGGTGTTCATATGAATACACCATCAGCTCTCATAGCATTTTATTGAGTTTAGTGTCTACATTTGATTCCTAAAGAAATCCTAATCATTTAGGAAAAGGTTCTGAAATAGTGACAAATGAAATGCTTGGTGTCTGGAATTTATTTCAAAATAATTGATGGTGAGGGGAGGTAGCAAAGTAAATAGAATAAGATTGGCCATGTGTTGTAATTGTAGTAGCTGGGTTATGGGTAAATAGGGGTTGATCTACAGTTTTTTTTTTTTTTCCACTTTTATTTATTTTGAAGGTCTTCTTTCACAGTTCTGGCTAAGAAACAAAATGTTGTCACTGACAACGTTTTTGCTTTTATCGGGTCCTTTGAATCAGAACTTGGTGCCAAATTACAAAAGTTTTTTGAAAACTGTGGACCAAGTACTCGGGATTTCTGAATTCATCTGAAAAAAATGACATCATCTAGTATCCGGGAATATGTTTATAGACTGCAGTTAAAAATGATAAAGGAATCCAATTTTATTGTTTTAGTATAAAGGTAGGGGAAAGAAGTTATGCAAACTCTTTAAGAAACAAACAAGTTTTTTTTTAAGCTTTAGATGCATTTAGAAAGATGCTCAGAGAAGTATAAAAATTAGCAACTTCGAAAATCTTTTTCCCATTCTCAGTTCATGTTTCAATAGTTAACAATGAATTAGTCCCTCTGACTGTTTTATATTGCTTATGCCTAGTTTATCTTGTTTTAAATATATGTACTAGATCCAATGTAGATTGGCTTTTCCCCTACCAACCCTGCCAAAGAGAAAATAGCATGTGGTTTGTGCTATATATTTAACACATAGTATTCATACTTTGGTTTACAAAGAAAAAATCTTCTAAAATGTTGCTTGTAATATTTGTGCATTTTTTAAAACATGCACATAACGAATTCAAAGTTTAGAGTTTAGCTGTAAGATAAGTTTTTCAGAAAACTCAAGCTCCTTGGCCCTTTTAACTCCTCCCCTCAACTTCTCAAAATGCGCATACCAACCTCTTTGGCTGCTTTTTACCCAGGACAAACCTCCCCGCTGAAAATCTGATGTGGAGATGTGCTAGCTGCCTGTTTGGGAAAAAAAAAAAAAAAAAAAAGATAACGAAGTAGCACAAATGTCAAGCATCCTGCCTCATTGAACCCAACAAATGATTAAGTTTCAAAGAAGTTTATATTTTAAAAAGTTTATTTCACAGGTACCACTTCATCTGATAAGTGCATTTTAAAACTCCTTTTTAAAATCAGATATTCAAGATTTAGTGTTTTCAGACATGCCTAGGTACAGTGACTTCATTTGTAACTCACTTTGCTCAGATCTTTTGTGGAATTGTTGTGTTCTTCAGTTGAGTGTAATTTCCATGAAGATAGAGACTGCCTGTTTTGCTCACTTTTTTTGTTGTTGTTGTTGTTGTGGTACCTAGCATAGTACCTGGCATATTTAATTTACTCAAGATGCTATCAGTGATTTGCACCACATTTGTTCATTTCTAATTTATAATGTGCATATAATCTAGTTACTAGCTAAAATAGTACAAGTTTTCAGTCATTCCAATCCTCTATCTAGATTGTTGTGTGCCAAGAAATAGGGTGTTGGGTAGGAGATACCTTCATTTAGTTGTTTAATGAGTGCTTGCTGTGTCTCTGTCATTAATCCTGCTCCCTGCTTTGCATTTCCTTCACATAGAAGTTGACCTGTGTATGTGCTTGGCCTCATATGCCCCAAACCTCTGTTCACCTCTTTCCTCCTGTACACTGGAAGGAGAAAGACATTTAGTTGTAGGTTAAAAATGATTTCTAACAAGTGATCCTTAAGTAAACAAAATAAATGAGTATATCAAAATTAATTATGACATGCAATTAAGATTTCTTTGGGGAAAAACAATTGAGATTTTAAACATACTTGAGTTGCAAACAGTGGATCTGAACTACATTTTCCAAGTACTTGGGGAAAAGATTCAACAACTGGACTCTATTTTTAGAGATCTTGATGAAATTGGCCCAGGGTTGGGAGTAAGATCTGGGCTCAGGCATTTTTTTAAGAGATAAAGGAGAAGATCTTTGCATTCTATTTATTTGTATCAAATCATCAAACCATTATTAATGAGTCAGTATTTTCATACTAATTAGTGATACTGATTTTAAAACTAGTGTCCAGAGAAATTTGATGTCATTTTAAGAGCAGAAATCTATATGTTTGTGTACTTGACATTTTAAGACATCATTTCTCTAATTTTAATATAGGTAGTGTGCCCGAGTGGAGTCTAAGATTCTGAATTTCTGACAAGCTTCTGGTGATCCCATGTTTCTGGGGCTGCTTGGACTCCACTTAAAGAGTACTAAGAATGCAGGGGACCACTGCTCCTGTTATACAGCTTAGTTTGTCATTAAGACTCAAGCTTAACCAATGGTAGGGTTCCCAGGCATTGCTCTATGAATGACACATTGTTCCTTCAGCTCCACACTTTTCTGGTGCTAAGCCAACTGAGGTCTTCGCATGATTCTGCTTTCTTTTCTGAGGTCTGAACTTGGTGACCCTTCATATTGGTTGCCCAAGCTTTCCTGATTTTGTAGGATACTTTTAGGCATAAGTGAGCAGTTTTAGTCAGCTTTTGTGTGTGTGTGTGTGTGTGTGTGTGTGTGTGTGTGTGTGTGTTGCTGTGACCAAAAGACCTGACAATAACAACTTTAGAGGAAGAAAAGTTTATTTTGGGCTCACAGATTCAGAGATCTCAGTCCATAGATGGCCAACTCTTTTGCTCTGTTCTGGAGGGGAGGCATAACAAACATCATGGCAGGAGGGCATGTCAGAGGGAAAAAGCTCAGCACATGACAATCAGGAAGCAGAGAGAGATTCTGCTCAACTGGAACACAATCCATGCCCCAAAATCATGCCCTCAGGGACCAATCTCCTTCAGCCACCTAGTTAATCTATTCACATGAATTAATGCACTGATTAGGTTAAAGCTCTCATAACCCAATTATTTCACCTCTGAAAGGTCTTGTATTGTCTCACACAGGAGCTTTTGGGGAACACCTCATATCTAAACCATAACATGAGCCTTAAAAAGAAAAAAATGATGTGATTGGGAGTTGTTCTTCTGTAAACACTCACACATTATGATTCACATTAATTATTCTAAAGAAAATAGGAGAAATAAACATAGTTTGCAAATAGTTTTGCTTTATGGTGTTACTTCTTGATTATAGATCATCCTTGTATTTGCAAGACTGGAATAATAAAATTTGCCTTCATGAGTGCATACTTTTAAAAGGCTGTCATTTCATTTTGGGGAATTTCAGATATAGATGGAATACTTTCCAGTTTATTTCTGATGGTGGTTAATAAACCTGTACATATTTTCATATATTTTTTAAAAACTAATTAAATCAGAGAAAGAGTGACTCCCCCCCACCCCCACTTTTTTGGTACTGGAGATTGAACCCAGGGGCACTCAACCACTGGGCCACATCCCCAGCCATATTTTTTGTGTTTTCTTTAGAGACAGGGCCTCACTGAGTTGCTTAGAACCTTGCCATTGCTGAGACTGGATTTGAACTTGGGATCCTTCCACCTCAGCCTCCCAAGTACTGGGATTACAAGCATGCGCCATGGCACCTGACTGAAAGAGTGACTTAGTATTAATTCTGACTGAGCTTTGGTTAATGTAAACTTGTACAGTGCTTCCTTTTTTTTTTTTTCAATTTTTTGGGGTCTAGTTTGTATCTACTAATAAGCAAATGCACATAAAGTACCTTGAATTTTTTAAAAGAAAGGACAAGTGAAACTATTATTAAAATATCTATGGCTGATTATCAGTTTTCTTTATTTAGCAGTTAAAACCACTGCAAAAGTTTGCCTAAGCCCTTGCCAGAAACCACTGGAAGCTTGCCTGTCAGGAGCTGACAGGCAATGTATAGCAGTGCTTAAAGAAGTGCTGGTGCTAGATACCTGTTTTAACCAAATGATCAACTAATAAACCCAGAGAATAATGTAGGTGGTACAATCCCTTACATTACACAAATTTTAGCATTCCCTAGTATACACCTTGTTCCAAGGTGATGCTTATACAGCCCTCCCCACCCTAATGTGACACCAAATATATCCCACATATATTTCCAAACACCCTTTGATAGATGTACTACTCCAATTTGAGAAATACTGAAGAGAGTTTCAACTAAAAGAGGAATTATACTTATGGCTTCAGGTTTGGTTTAGAGTTGTGAAATAGATTTCTCTCTCCCTTTGGATGATTAAAATATTAATTGATTAAGGCAAAAGACCAGGCAGGTATGAGGATTAGAGATGGTGTTAATATCCCCTGATTTATGTATGCTTCAAAATCCCATCTAGCCTGCTACATATGTCTTAGAGATAAAACCTTTTTCTACCTCTACTGGTCACAGGTGATTTTCTTGATGCCCTCCCTCTGAGGACTTTCATGTTATTAGTCTTGAGAAGCTCCCTGTGAATCACACATTTCTGATTATGAAAATCTACCACCCAACTTCACTTTGGTTGTGGATGATAGTTAGCTACTCATCAAAATGAATTAGAAGTCAATGTTTTCATCAACTGAAGGGTAATTATATTAACTGTTAATCATTGGGGACATAAAAACTCTTGCAAGAATGAACTTTTTTGTTCTCAAGTCACACTTTATTAAACAGCAGAATAATTAATAGTAACCCCGCCTAATGTCCTTACTTTCTCCCTGCTCAGATGGATCCGAATAGACTATCTGAAGATGGCACTCACTGCATTTATAGAATTTTGAGACTCCACGAAAATGCAGACTTGCAAGACACAACTTTGGAGAATGAAGACACAAAATTAATACCTGATTCGTGTAGGAGAATTAAACAGGCCTTTCAAGGAGCCGTGCAAAAGGTAAGTCCACACTGAGGTTAATAAGTTAAGGGCCCTTGCTGATTCTACAATTAGCAAATATTAAAAACTTGCCAAGTGCTATTGACTCTGTTCTTTTTATTTTAGTGATTTGTAAAAGAGTTAAAGAGAATGTTTTAAAGAGATTAGCAGAATTCTTTCAAAGTGGTAGTGGTTAATTATGGCATACAGAGACATTCATGCAAAATTCTTTTCTTTCCTTTCTGTTTAAGAGGAGGGATTTAAATTTGTACTTGGAAAGAGCACAAAGGTGCCCTGTGGTTGCTAGTTTGAATTCCTGAAGATAGAAACCATTCCCCAGATTCACAGGATTTCCTGGTAGCTATTTCCTTTACATTAATTTTGAAATGGTAGGATCCCCTCTTCTACATCTGAGATCCGGGGATCTGATGAAAAGCAATTGTAACTGGGTCTTTGTTGTCATGCATGTGAGGAGAAAAGCATGCACAGCAGAAAATGATGTGGTGGTACAAATGGAAATTCTGTCTGTTTCTTCATTTTATGGGACTGATGAACAATAAGGGAGATGGGGACAGAGAAGACCAATGGTTTCTGTTACACCAACAGCTTCAATTGAGAAATACTATAATAGCTGCCTGTTTTATTTCCTAGAAAAAAAAAAACACCTAAGAATTCTGTAGCTCAGAATTATTTTTTACCTACTGGCTGCACCAAAAACTGGGTAGAACCCAACAGTGACTTCTATTCGAAACAAAACAACAACAATAACAACTAAAGAATGTGCATTGCTTTTCGGCACCACATCTGCATCTATCTATACATCCCAACTTCTATTTTGCAACTGCCTGAATTATTTTATATCATCTCCGAATAAATTCTGGAGTCCTCAAAACCATTAAATGTAAATTTAATTTTAGTTTATTTAAAAAAATCCATATAGAGTAATAGCATACTTTTATGAGTGTATCTCTCAATCAGAGTAAAGGTAGGGAGATGAAGCTGTTTTTGGTAAAACTAACAGAGGTAAATGTCTGTAACGCACGTAGAGTTTAGGTTTGCTTTGGATTTTATCAAATTTAAGATACCACCTACTTTCAGCTTCTTCATTATTTCATGCTCATTAAGAGAGAAAAGATATTGATTAAAAAATTGAGCATGATCATCATAGATTCTAGTTACATCTTAATTTCAGGAATATTATACTATAGAAAATGTGTATCTTAGAATAACATACATATTCTGATATGTATAAAAAAGTACGTTGCTTATGAAAATTAGTTTTTCATTATAATTATTAAGTGCTTAACTTTATGCAGTAGATGTATAAAATGTGCTTTAATTTCATGGTTCTTTTTGTCTTACGTTATAATTTTTGAGCTATAGCAATAGCAATTCTGCTAATCTATTCGTTTTTATTGTTATGTTTCATGTCATTAGTTTATTTTTTACTCTGTCTGTGAAGCTTCTCAAATACTGAGTGATCAATCTACAAACAGCTATATATGTGTACTAGGAATAATCTCTCTCTTTTTATCTGGGAGGAGTACCAGGGATTGACCTCAGGGGCACTCAATCACTGAGCCACATTCTCAGCCCTATTTTGTATTATATTTAGAGACATGGTCTCACTGAGTTGCTTAGTGCCTCGCAGTTGCTGAGGCTGGCTCTGAACTAGAGATCCTCCTGTCTCAGTCTTGAGCCATTAGGATTACAGGTATGGGCCACCACGCCCAGCAGGAATAATCTTTAATTGAAAGCTGAATCCCTTATTCAAATGATTTTAGTTAGGTAAATTATTGTGTCTTAATTTTCTATTTAGATCAACCCATATTTTATCT
The DNA here is from genome assembly GCF_964194105.1 of Spermophilus citellus. NCBI lineage: Eukaryota > Metazoa > Chordata > Mammalia > Rodentia > Sciuridae > Spermophilus > Spermophilus citellus. The sequence continues at coordinate 45,787,171 of NC_138182.1, read as the reverse complement.
CCTTAAAACAAAGAGATAAACTTTTAATTTTCTTGATGCTCTTGTTCCTAAAAAGAGTATCTTTTTAGTTTATTATGGAAGAAATAGTATTCAAGACCAGCCAACATAATTTTGGAAATAAATAATATTAAGAGTAGATACCATGAACATTTACTATAAGAATCCAAGAATGTATCTTAACAATAGGTCAAAGAAGAAAAACATGTGATTTCCTAGAGCCTGCGATGTGACTGAAAACATTTTGCATCTATTCCATTAGAAAATACAGTTAGATGGATTCTTGATGTTTCAGAAATATCTCAAACTGCAAGTTAGCTAAGGATGAAAATTAGGAGTATTTCTCTTAAAGCGAGGAACACAAGAAAGAGGCCCACTGTCCCCACATTATTTAACATTGTTTCTGGAGGTGCTAGGAAATGCAATTATAACAAACAGTAAAATAAGAAAATAGAAGAGAGGAGAAGGCATAATTTGCATGTGGCATGATTATGTACTTAGGAAAATTCAAATGTAACTGAAAGGCTACAGGCAAAACAAAACAAATCTGTTTATAAGAATGAATAAGTAATAATCACTAGTTGTCCCATTTTCCAACAATAATTAGAAAATATGAATTAACAATTCCATATGTAATTTGTAAAATAAATACCCTAAAATAAATGTAATAAGAAATGTACAAGGCCTATATAAATAAAACTAGAAAACTCTACAGAGACATTTAAAATAGAATTAGATAATATACAGACAGAACTATGTATAGGCATAGTAATTATTGCAGTATATCTTGGCTAAAGGATAGCAGACAAATTCATAGAAAAGAACAAACACCTTTGAGTAGATCTTATTGTGTATCTGTATATATGGGTGTTGGTGTGTGTATAATTTAGTATATAATTGTATTCCATAAGTGGACATAGTTTAGATATTAAAAAGTGGGATTGGAACAATTTGTTTACTTTAAAAAAAATTTTTAGCCTTTCATCATGTCCCAAGGGAAAGCAAATGCAGACCATCTGATGGCTCTCTAACATTCTCTGTTGTTTATGGAATTTTCTTCCACTACCTGCCCCATCAGAACTTATCAATTTCCTTCAAGATTTCTGAGTGACTGCTTAGATAGTATAAAAAGCCAACTTGTACTTAAAGGTGTTGATAAGCAAAAAATGGCAGAATTTTTACTATTTTGGGAGGCTTTTGGAGATATGTTTCAGTATTCCAAATGAGTAACATTAATTATGAGCGATTCGGTGCCCGGAAAACCAGAAGGACAAAGATTTTTGGGCAGGAAAAATTAATCAACTTCTTTTGTTATTGTTTTAATTATAGTAATAGGTTATTAAGACTAACAGGATGAGTAGAACTTTGTTTCATTTATTTCGCATTTGTTTTTGTTGTGCCATTGGATTTTAACTTTTTCACATAGATAATAATATACACAGTAATCCTTTTCAAAACTGCTATAATATACTAATGCATATTGGTGTAATGTGTAAATTATAATAAACCAATGTGTACTGGATATAAGATACCATTTCTTTTCCCTAATCCAGGGAGGAGATGAGCTATCCATATCTTATCATTAAAATCAACCAGCATCTGTTAAGTAAGTATACATGCTGCTCCAGGCACGATGCCACACCTTTTCTTATATATATCCAAGGTTTTACTTTTCTCTTATCCTAGCCAAATTAATTATATGTCAAATGAATTATCCTTTGATGAGGATTATTGGTTAATATGATATTCTGTACAACTTGCCAATATAATCAGATTTCTTATTTTTCTTGACACTGCTAAAAATAGGATGATGTATTAGGCATTTATTAGTAGTTTGTAATTTTTACTCTTAGTTCTAACCTAGATATAAAGTGAATCCATAAAGCAAAATTATATGTGTGGCTGCAATCATTATTGAGAGATCAACCAACCCATCCAGTGGTAACAAATACCAGACATAAGCACAATATCACATTATATGTGTGCAAAAAGTGGTGTTTACCCAGCCTGTCTTTGGTCAGACAAGTAATGCAGTTTTTTCCCTCTTTTTTTTGTTTGTGGCTGGGTTTTCTTGGCTTTTCCCCCCCATTTAGCACAGAGCTCTGAGAGCCTCTCAGTGATCCAATTCTACCAACCACAGTTTATAAAGTCTGTCATAACAGTCTATGACAATAAAGAAAACACTGGTATAAATAATGGTGTCTGATTTGTAAAGCGATTCTTTTTTTAAATTTTTTCTTTTTTTTCTTTTTTTCTTTTTATTTTTTTTATTGGTTGTTCACAACATTACAAAGCTCTTGACATATCATATTTCATACATTAGATTGAAGTGGGTTATGAACCCCCAATTTTACCCCAAATGCAAATTGCAGAATCACGTCGGTTACACATCCACAATTTTACATAATGCCCTATTAGTAATTGTTGTATTCTGCTACCTTTCCTATCCCCTACTATCCCCCCTCCCCTCCCCTCCCATCTTCTCTCTCTACCCCACTACTGTAATTCATTTCTCTCCTTGTTTATTTTCCCATTCCCCTCACAACCTCTTATATGTAATTTTGTATAGCAATGAGGGTCTCCCTTCATTTCCATGCAATTTCCCTTTTCTCTCCCTTTCCCTCCCATCTCATGTCTCTGTTTAATGTTAATCTTTTCTTCCTGCTCTTCCTCCCTGCTCTGTTCATAGTTGCTCTCATTATATCAAAGAAGACATTTGGTATTTGTTTTTTAGGGATTGGCTAGCTTCACTAAGCATAATCTGCTCTAGTGCCATCCATTTCCCTGCAAATTCTATGATTTTGTCATTTTTTATTGCTGCATAGTACTCCATTGTGTATAGATGCCACATTTTTTTTTTATCCATTCATCTATTGAAGGGCATCTGGATTGGTTCCACAGTCTAGCTATTGTGAATTGTGCTGCTATGAACATCAATGTGGCAGTATCCCTGTAGCATGCTCTTTTAAGGTCTTCAGGGAATAGTCCGAGAAGGGCAATAGCAGGGTCAAATGGTGGTTCCATTCCCAGCTTTCCCAGGAATCTCCAAACTGCTTTCCAAATTGGCCGCACCAATTTGCAGTCCCACCAGCAATGTACAAGTGTACCCTTTTCTCCACATCCTCGCCAGCACTTGTTGTTGTTTGACTTCATAGTGGCTGCCAATCTTACTGGAGTGAGATGGTATCTTAGGGTGGTTTTGATTTGCATTTCTCTGACTGCTAGAGATGGTGAGCATTTTTCCATGTACTTGTTGATTGATTGTATATCCTCCTCTGAGAAGTGTCTGTTCAGGTCCTTGGCCCATTTGTTGATTGGGTTATTTGTTATCAATATAATTTTTTGAGTTCTTTGTATACTCTGGATATTAGGGCTCTATCTGAAGTGTGAGGAGTAAAAATTTGTTCCCAGGATGTAGGCTCCCTATTTACCTCTCTTATTGTTTCTCTTGCTGAGAAAAAACTTTTTAGTTTAAGTAAGTCCCATTTGTTGATTCTTGTTATTAACTCTTGTGCTATGGGTGTCCTACAAAGAAACTACTAGAACTAATAAATGAATTCAGCAAAGTGGCAGGATATAAAATCAACACGCATAAGTCAAAGGCATTTCTGTATATCAGCGACAAAACTTCTGAAACGGAAATGAGGAAAAACACTCCATTCACAATATCCTCAAAAAAAATAAAATACTTGGGAATCAACCTAACAAAAGAGGTGAAAGATTTATACAATGAAAACTACAGAACCCTAAAGAGAGAAGTAGAAGAAGATCTTAGAAGACGGAAAAATATACCTTGTTCATGGATAGGCAGAACTAACATTATCAAAATGGCGATATTACCAAAAGTTCTCTATAGGTTTAATGCAATGCCAATCAAAATCCCAACGGCATTTCTTGTAGAAATAGATAAAGCAATCATGAAATTCATATGGAAAAATAAAAGACCCAGAATAGCAAAAGCAATTCTAAGCAGGAAGTGTGAATCAGGCGGTATAGCGATACCAGATTTCAAACTATATTATAGAGCAATAGTGACAAAAACAGCATGGCACTGGTACCAAAACAGGCGGGTGGACCAATGGTACAGAATAGAGGACACAGAGACTAATCCACAAAGTTACAACTATCTTATATTTGATAAAAGGGCTAAAAGCATGCAATGGAGGAAGGATAGCATCTTCAACAAATGGTGTTGGGAAAACTGGAAATCCATATGCAACAAAATGAAACTGAATCCCTTTCTCTCGCCATGCACAAAAGTTAACTCAAAATGGATCAAGGAGCTTGATATCAAATCAGAGACTCTGCGTCTGATAGAAGAAAAAGTTGGCTCCAATCTACATATTGTGGGGTCGGGCTCCAAATTCCTTAATAGGACACCCATAGCACAAGAGTTAATAACAAGAATCAACAAATGGGACTTACTTAAATGTAAAGCGATTCTTGTTTTCAGTTTTGGCAGCCTCCTTGGCCTCTGCTAGCCAACGTGGGGGTGGGGAGAGTGGTGAGCTCAGGCCTTAATGAGGACTGCCCTGCGTGGCAAGGAGGGCACTTGGCCCTCCTACCTCCTGGCCAGTCTCAGTGGAGAGCCATCTGTTTATGTGCTAACTATACATTCTGTGCCCTCCGGTGAGGCCCTGACTCTGCCTGACTTTAGTGTGCCAGGTTGTTGACTGCACATTGGCTTGTTTCTGAAAAACTCTCTGAAACTTACTTGCAAAAATATTTGAAAGAATGATGTGAAGAAGGTCAATATATAGGTGACACAAATCACTTTGCTCTCCAAAGTGAGAAGTCCAATGAATTCAAGATTATCTCCTAGGAGGTAGAGAGGAAGCATGAGCACTTATTAGTATATTTATTATTTGGTATTAGCTTTTAAAAGATGGGTGTTAGATGGTGAATATTTTGTGATGTGCATAATATCCAGGAGTGTTTTTATTTAATATTTTAAGTAAATATCTATGTATATTTGGGATCATTAAAATATTTTCCCCGGTTAGAGCTAAATCATTAGAAATGTTTGGTGACTATGGAACAAAACTTCAAGATCCATCAGGACACAGCTCTAGTCAGTTTGCACACATTTGGATACATTGTCCATAATGTATTTTCAGGAATGAACTTAAATAAGAACAGGTAAGTGATGGATGACTTATTGAACTTCAGAAAGGAATAGTTTTGAATGAATGAGGACTTCTACCAACTCATCAACTCATAAAGCCATTCAAGAATGTTATAAACCTGGTTCTTACCCAATGCTTCATCAGAGCTAAAACTGATAACTATGAATATCATAGGCCAAGGTAGTAATCTTCATACAGTCATAAAACAGGTTAATTTATGTTAGATGCTGTATCCAGCTGGACTTGTCATTTGATCCACATTCTTCTCAGGTCTGCTCACCTCTCCTTGGCCTGCTCACAATGTAGAGGCAGGCCTACAGTGGGAACTAAAAACTTGACTCTGGCTCCTTATATAAGTAGGGTTCTATCAAGCTTTGTAACTGCACTCCAGAATATGAAAAGCCAATGATGATAATGACTACCAATCAGTCATTGCTTAGGCGTTTCGCAGATTGTAGGTCTCTGAACCTCTAACAAATGACTTATTAGAGAATGACCAGGGAGCCATAGTTGTTGAACAAGTTATTCTTACCTCCAGTTCTTTCTTGATTCCCGGGGGGATCCTCAACTCCTTCAGGATTCCAAATGTAAATGCACAGTATCCCCTGAAGAATCCAGAGGTAAGCCACCCAGGATTAGTAGGGATGCCTCTCCATCCTCAACATGTCCCATCATTCTGTGTCCAAGTTTATATTTCCATTTGTTGTCATTTCTTCTTTTCTTTTTTAAATATTTTGATAGACACAATACCTTTGTTTTATTTATTTATTTTTATGTGGTACTGAGGATCAAACCCAGTGCCTCACACATGTGAGGCAGACACTCTACCACTGAGCCATAACCCCAGCCCCCTCTTTCTTTTTGTATAACCTGTGGTTTTAATTTTTCTTTTTGATGACATTAATATGAAATTTTTAAAAATTATTTGTTCTAATTGGTTGTACATGATAGCAGAATGCATTTCAACTCATTGTACATAAGTGGAGCACAACTTTTCATTTCTCTGGTTGCACACAATGCAGCGTGACATCGTTCGTGCAATCCTACACATACAAAGGGTAAAAATTTCTTCTCATTCTACCATCCTTCACACCCCCATACTCCCCTCCTTTTACTCATTCTCCTCTAGACAGGGAAGGGATTAAAGAAAAAGTCAGTGTGGTACCTAGGAGTTGAGACATTACTACTAATAGCATCCTATTGGCTGGAGGTTATTCTTAAGACCATACCTTGCTTCAGAGGAGGATGGACAATGTTGTCTCTAGCAGATAGCTCATTTGTCCATAAACCTTAAGGAAGCAGATTGCCTATAACTAATAGGGAAAAGGAGAGCATGGGTGTGAGGGAAGAATGAGGAGACTCTGACATTCACTAGACCCTGCATAGTTAGGAAAATGGACAAGCAAGAGTTAACTCTGAATACACAAGTCTATAAAAAGTTTCCATAGTCAACATTTTCTTTTCTTTCTCCCTCCTTCCCTCCCTCCTTTCCTTTCCTCCTTCTTTCCTTTCTTTCTTTTTTAAACAACCTTTATCTTTTGGAGGAAGTTTTATGGATGTCCATTTAAATACATTTGTGATGTTGAATAAACCTAACAATTTTTGCTAGGTTTTGTGAATTCAAGAGCATTAATTTAAAACCAAAAATTTCTTAGATGAAGTGATTGTGTTTTCACCATATATAGAGTGAATCCCTCAGAATTTCAGTCTTGATTATTGTAAGAAGCCATTCCTAATTTTAAGCTAAAGTAAATAAGAAATCAATTAAAAATTAAATAGATTGTATCTGCTTGTAAAATTGTAATGCATAGACTTGTTTTATAGCCATTATTTCTCATTTGCTTTCTGGTTAACAAAAAGAAAGACAAGGGGAAAAATTAAACCCTATTCATTGTCTCTTTGCCTTTGTATATAAGTATACAAAATTTCTTGTGCCCAAGAAATTTTCTCATAAACCCACAAGGAAACTTGAGTTTTGGGGCATCGATGTTCCCAAATCAAGATGTTAGTCATGTAGTGGTTTTCCAATAGGATTTCATCTCTGTTTGCCATACAGTTTTGGGAACTGCAATTCAACCCCAATCATATTTTGCATTTATAAAAGCTGTCTTTATGGGAAATTTGAAGTCAGACCCACAGAGTTTTCCTATAAAACCAAGGCCATCTACTGCCTTTTGCCCAACAATAGGCTTTTGGCAGTGTGTTCAATCTCAGGGGAGACCCAGGGAAGAAGGCAGGAGTTAGGAGGTTTGCAAGAGGGAAATAACTGGTGCATGACATTGTCAGAGATGGGCTTATATTTGTGCTACATATACCCCAGGGAAGAAGAAAAGGATTCCAGGTAGACATCTTTAAAGAAACATAGAACTGAAAGGATGTGCATGAAAGGGGAGCATTTGTTATGTGGCCTGAGATCTTGGGCTGCTTCTAGAAGTAAATGGGACTGAGGGTCTTTCACAGATTGGATTGTTTTGCCAGGCAGGGCTCATCCCAGGAGAGGGAAAACCTCTGCAATCAGGGAAAAAGTGGTGTCCCAGAGCAATGCTTCTCTGGCTTGCTGAATCTTAAGATTTACTAGAGGTCCATATTACTAATGATGATGATATAAAAGGGCTCCTGAATCCATCACTGGAGATTCTGTTTTGGTGTGCTGGGCGTGCTCCTGTCACTTCTTCAAAGCATCCTAAGGAGAGGCGAGAGCCACTGGACAGACAAGCCATTTGTGAATAAAGTGTCTGCCGTGAACTTGAACCGAGGCTGCGTGGTGTGGGAAAGGTGGCCCTGGGCCTTGTGGAGAGCTGTCTGTATCTGAGGTGATCAGATGAATAATGTGGCTGGAACTTTTCGAAATCTAGAGTTCCATTCTGGGAAAGTTCCCTTCTCGTGGAACATCCTGGGGTGCTACCCCAGCCTACAATCTTTGGCTTTTGAGAATGCTAGGGTTTAGGAGGTAGCAGTGACAATAGTGAAAATACTAATTATACCCTCAAAAGCTCATACTCATCAATGTTTTGGTGAATTGGAGCCCTTGTCCTCATGCCCACGATGCTGCTGCTTATCTGCTCCCCCCTTCCATGGTGAAGGACGTAAGTCAGTAATGTCATCTCCATCACTCAGACCAGGAGCCAAAAGGTGGTCTTATGCTTTTACTAGCTAACTTCCCCTTCCCCATCCTGTGAATTCTATCTCCTTACGCAGCATTCATGTTCTTCTCTCTACTCTGTTTATGTAAATATAGGCCATTATCATTTCTTGCCTAGATCATTGCAAATAACCTCTCTGTCCATGTCCTCATTGCCTTATCCACCCTCTCCAAGGCCGAGTGACTTCTAAAATGCATCTGAACATATCACTTACTTTCCTAGTTAAAATACCCTTCAGGGGATCCCTGTAGTCAGGATAAAATCTGAGCTGCTGAGCAAGCACCATGAGTCCTCTGTATTCTGAAAACCTCCATTAACCTCTGCTGCCCCAATCTCATTACCTTGATTGCTCCATCTCATCAGCCACACCTCAACTTGTACCCACTGCCCCCCCACCCCCATACTAAAGTGCTTGACCTTCCCTCACCTGGCTGCATTCTTTTACCTCTCCACAGCAAGGATAAAGAGGGTATCTGTCCCCTGACCTCAGTATTCTTATGACCTACTGGAGGCTGATCTCTTGGAGCCATCACCAAACTTTGTTGAATGGATGTATGAATGAATTAGGAGCCTGGAGCCTGATCTTTAAATTCCATTCCAGCCCTCCCACCCCCAATATTTTCTTTTCTTTCTCCTCCTCCTCCTCTTCCTCCTTCTTCTTTTTTTTGGTACCAGAGATTGAACCCAGGGCCCTTCTTGTGTGATCATCTCTCTTCCTGTCTCTCAACTTAGGCATTATGTTCCAAAGGAGGCGCCCACTGATACCTGCCCACCTGCCTGTGGTTTAGTAGCTCTTTACTAACCATGTGAGCTGGGATTGCTCTGACTCACTCAAATGTGAGCATTCCAAGGACAGGGACCATGTAATGTTTCATTTCTGTCCCCAGTGGCAGGTATAAAGTAGATGCCTAATGAAAGTTTAAAGAACAAATTTAATAAATGAATAATCTATCCCCATCCCTGCTGTAGGTATAATTGGGTATCTAATTGGTTACTGTTATCATAAGCTAGGCACATTGTAAATCATAAGATTCATGGAGGGCTGGAGGTCACTCCCAAGTACAATGTTGTCCTGCTTCTTTGAAAGGGGAGCTTCCTCCCTCCTTGTGGCTTCTACATATTAGGGACCTTGAGGCTGGGGCACTTCTTCCCTGGTGACCATGGCCTTCCCTTCCTGGCCTCATCTGTCTCTAATGGGTGGCCCAGCTTTTTTCTGCACCCCTTTGACTTTGCTTCCTAGCAGTGAGAAACACTTTTTGGGGGAAAGTGTGCTAGAATAAGCCTTTTTTTTTTTTCAAAGGAGATGAAGCTTTGCAAATGTAGAAAGCACTGCCAAGGTAAGGGCGGCATTATTATTTTTCGATTGGCAAAGGAAATCAGGGGCATGGTAAACAGCACAGTTAGCCCAAGATGCCACATTGCAGTAACTCTGCCAAACCCCTTGATTAAACTTTTTTAACAAGTAGCATGGTGTCAGACATTTTAAAATTGGGCTCTTTATGAAGACTAATATTGCTGTCATACAGCTCCTTTATGAATGCCCAAGGGGACCTTTAACTGCAGCAGAAGCTTCCTCATTTAAACCATGAAGGTTAAACAATAAAAACTAATTTTCTATTCCCAGCATACCCATCACACTGCCAGGAAAAGCATCGCTCTGCTTTATGAAAACAAGGCCACAATATTCCTCAGCCCCTCAGTGGATAGGGTTCATTAGCCATTTGTGAAGACATGTCTCTTCTACTTTTCAGACTTCTCTTGGCAGAAATGATGCCCTGGTGACTGTATTGTGCTGGGGGAGGAGCTCAGCCCATATCTTGGTCAAGTTCTTCACTGAGAATTTTCATAGACAGCTGTCAGATGGTGGTGGCTGATGAGGTAGGAGGTGGAGAGATTAAGAGCAAGGGTGTGTAGAATCTGTGTTGAGAGACTGGCATTGGGAGAATTTTTTTTTTTTATAGGCGGTAGTTTTATATTGAAAAGTAAAGATTTCTAGGGATCAATAAAAGTTAGAAATTTAGGTTGGATATGCTTTTACCTTCAGGATTAGTGGGATCTACACCCCATCTAGCTTCCCCCCTCCCCTATTCTTCCTGGGCTGTGGGAGCCCTCATCCACCTCACTCCCTGACCCTTTCCTCCATGCTCCCGGCTCCCCACTTCCAGATATCTTGTGGGCTGTGCTCTAAGGAAATGGATTAGAAGCACAGTTTGCAATCTGCTTGTATTTAGGCAGCTCACTATTCAATGGATTCTCCTCTTAAAGTTCTTTGCTTCAGGATGTTTTTGAACTGTCTCCACTGACTCTGTAAGGACCTGGGGGGTCACCTGCTCCTTCCAGGTCCTATATCATATCCTCCCTTCTCCCAGGCCCTATGGATTTTTAAAAAGGTCAGTATGAATTTTAGGGGGAGGGAGGAAAGCTGAGAGAGAGATTCCAAATCTTGTCTCTCATGTTGCTGTCCCTCACGTGGTAGCTGCTTTTTCTATGCTTTGTAAACTAAGATGGCAGCTCTGTGATTAGGGAAGAGCTGGTGATGTCAGCTGTGTGAGGTCTGCATGAGCCAGGGGTCTTGCAGTAGAGCTGTCAGTAGTTCCCAGAGGCTGGAACCCATGGAGTTCCAGAGAGCCCTTGAGGGTGGTGGTGCAGGGGAGGACTAGCAGGAGGGCCTGGAGTCTAACCAGGCTAAAGGAAAAGCTGCTGTGTTCTCTACATGCACAACACTCTTCACACTAAATGTTTGAGGTTTTTCTCACCTTAAGTGGTTTCTACTTCTCTAGACAATAACTGCTGCTCCTCCTCCTTCTTCTCCTCTTTCTTCTCGTTCTCCAACTCCTTCTCCTTTTTCTTCTTCTTTTTGGAAATGGGATTTTGAACCCAGGAGCACTTAACCAGTGAGCTATAACCCCTGCCCTTTTTATTTTGAGGCAGGGTCTCACTAAATTGCTGAGGGCCTTGCTAAGTTGCTGAGACTGACCTCAAATTTGTGATCCTCCCGCCTCAGCCTCCACAGTTGCTAGGATTACAGGCCTAGACCACCACAACTGAGACTAGCTGTTACCTGTGCTTCTGACCAACCAGTTACAAATGCATGTGTGTGAGGGGAGGGGTTTTTTCAGGTGACCCCTTTCTCAGGTGCAGTAGTTTGCTTGAACAGTTTACAGATTTCAGGGAAGCACTTTAGTTACTATTACCAATGTATTATAAAGAACACAATTCTATTACATAGTATTTTGGTGGAGGGTATGTTAGGTAGGCATGATTGATTAAATCTTTGACTATTTGTGATTGAACTCAATCTCCAGCCCCTCTCCCTCCCTGAAGGTCAGAGGGTGGAGCTAAAGCTCTAATCCTCTAGTCTTCTGTTTGGTTTCTCTAATAGTCACCTCATTAGCATAAATTCAGATCTAGTTGGAATATATCATATCCTCCCTCCTCCCAGGCCCTGGGAGGAGGGAGGATATGATATATTATAAACAACAAAAAGATGCTTTCATCATTCCTACCTGTCAGGAAATTACAATAATTTTAGGAGTTCTGTGCCAGGAACCTGAGATGAAGACCAATGATGTTATTTCTTTTTATATCACAATATCACATAGGCTCAGTCATTCAGAGCTTCATAAGCCCTAGTGAGGGATGTGGACTTATTCCTGAAGTGTGTAAGCTGTTCCTGGATGATTTTAAGAAGAGAAGGGACTTGCTTCTGCCTGTACTTTAGGATGTTCATTCTAGTAGCAATGGATCAGTCTGAGGAGGGCAGGAGACAGGGCAAAGAGGTAGGAGGCTGTTTTTATAAAATTCGAGAAGGGATGAAAGCCTGAAGCTTGAAAGCGGTGGTAGCTGGAGAGGAGGGGATGAATTGCTGAGCTACTTACCAGGTGGAAGACTGCAGGACTCCCCTGCAGGAATAGGAAACTGGCTATTCATTTTCAGAAACAACCCATGTGTGGTATTCATGTGTTAACTCACTGATGAATGCACTATTCTTGTAACTAGGTTGGAGAAGAATTACATGAAAGGTATCATTAAGATATTAAAATGAAAGCATTACATATGTTAACAAGTGTATGAACCCTGCATTATATCTGGCAAATGGGTGTTAAATCCTTGTTCAACCAGCCAGATGTCCCTGCAGCTGCTACTGGTATTGCAGAGGGAAGCAGCCACCTGAGACCCCAGCTATGGACTGGAACCAGTGGTTTCCAAAGCATCTGGCTGTACAAATTGCTTCTTCTGTGCTCTGATTGACAGGTACCACAAGGAACACAGAGTTTACATCACATTGCACAGGTGGATTTTTAGTCCAGATAAACCCAAACTCCAGTAACTTGACCTTTTCAGGGGAATCTTTGCAGCCGGGGATGTCTCCAGTTGGAACTTAAATCTGTTTATATTATTTCATAGGATGCAAAAAATGCAGTCAAACAAACTTAAGACCAATTTAATAACATTCACTCCTGGATTGAAATGTTGCCAAAGTCTTGTTTGGGGCAGTTATTCAGATGAGTTTGCAAAGCAGGCTTAGAGTTTGTTGTAAATGTTTACATTACCTGGAGCAAAATTCCCATAACTACTCCAAGGACTTGAAAGTACTCATAAGTGTTTATATTTATTCTTATAGAGTGCAGACTCCCCAAAGGGGTCTTGACTTAATCAAGATGGAGCCAGCTTCGGGATGTCTCCTTCCTCCCTGTGTTTGGCAAGAGATCCTAACAATGTATTAAAAGATGTTCAAGGTTCTGAAGAGAGCCGGGTCCTAACAGACTGGAGTAAATTTTGCTATCACACTCATGGGAATTGTGTTTCTTGGATGTTGAGTTCAAGAAGAGTTGAAGAGAGGCAGCACTAGAGACCACAGTTACACAATCACATTGATCTGTTGTGTACTTTGTTTCCTGGAGGAGAAATTGTGAAATCTCAACATTTTTTTTCTATGAGTTAAGTGAAAGTTGAGGTTTGAAAGAAAAAAAAAATATATCGGTTGTTTTCCTGTCTGTTAAAATATACTTTGACAGCAAAGATGAAAAGTTATGCAGTTTAAATAGAAAAACATCACAATGAAAAGATTTTTTTAAACATCCAGAAACTTCCTCTTTATTGTTTTAAAAACCGGTGTTGTCCCAGGCCTGTCAATTTTGGACATTGTCCACTAGGTGGCAGTGTGTCAGAGGGTTTCTTTAATCCTTGAATTGGCAGCTGATTTCTCTGGTTGCCTGCAGTAGTTGAGTTTTCATTTTTTTTTTTTTTTTTGGTCCTATTTTGAAGGGTTAAAGGAAACGATCATAAATAACTAAGCCCAAATTATGCTTATTTAATAATGAATCAATTTTCTGAAAAGGCTACTTTTTACAGTGACCACAAATAAATTCATTCATTCATGGGACTTTCTTAGTAACTTATTGTAGGTAATGATCCTAGTCATCGTGGATAGTTTATAGTAATCAAGAGCCAATTCTTTTTGCTTTTTGAAAGTAGCAGATAATAACTCTGCCGAATTCAGAGAAAGCCGATAGCTGAGCTTTGGGGAGGCGGGCGGTGCAGAACATTAAGTTCTCTTGAAGATAACTCAATAGTGGCTTGAAGCCAAAAGAAGGCTGGGAGTGCCCTTTGCCCAGCTTACTCACACTGAAAGCTGTTCCTGCAGAGCTTCTTCTCAGGCTATTTTCTGGGAGATGTGTCAAAGCCACCTGAACTTCTTTATGCAAATCTGTGGGCATTCTGTTAGTGTAGGTAATGTGATTGCATTAGATGTTTATCCAGAGATTTAACTGGTTTTATTAATTTATAGCTGGCTTAAAGTAAGATAAAATGCATATATGTTTTTTTTAAAGATCTCTTTCATCTGAATAATTTGTTCAGAAAAAAAAAAAAAAGGATTTAGGATGCTCTTTGTAGTGTTTTCCCCAAATTAGATTATTAGAACTTTGTGAATTCAAAGAAACCAGAAGCAATGTCTGAATAAGATTTAGGTAAAGAACTCTACATATTTAAAGACACTCTCATTAACTTGAGATATATAGGACTAATGAGGACGAAAATCAGTATAAATGTGAAGCTTAGAAAATAAATGAAATTATTAGTTGAGGTGAAGTTTGGGTACGTTTTATGGGAGGGTTTCTATAATATTAAAAAAACAAAAATATTGGGGGACATTTGAGAAAGATCTATGCTTGGAATACATGTAGCAAAGTATCTGATCCTTGAAGAGGTGACCAAGTAGGGTGGCTCTGTTCTGTGGAACGGACTTGACACTGTCGTGTTAGCAGATGTCCTGCCCCTTATTCATAGGGCCTGCAGGCCTTAGTTTGGGGGATTTGTCAGTTTAGCCCAGAACATATTTGACCAGTTTTGAGTCAGTTGCATTCTGAAGCCTCTTAAAAGTCTGGGATCGTGTTTCCTGAGGTTTGGGCTCCTTTTGTCGTTCTCCAGTGATAGGGAACAGATTCAAGTGGTGGGAACATAAGGTTAAGGGAATAATTCTATAATCTGGGCCCACTGTGATGACCCACACATGCTTTCTTTCTTTCTTTCTCTTTTAAAAGGCAATTTTTCTGCATTGCTGCCTGGCTTAAGTCCACAGGACATATTACATTTCTCTGTGATCGACCTGTTATCTGCAATGTTGCAAAGGCCTGAAATGTTGATAAGAAGAACACAAGTTACAGTGAAGAGGGGGACTGTTGTGACCCTTACATAGACTAGATCTCAGAACTCAGGGAGATAAGGATAATTCCCTCTAGCCACAAAATCTGTAAGAACAGGTTCCAATTAGAACTGGTTAACATAGGCCAAAGTGACCCAGAGTTGTTGTGGGCTGTAGAGACTCAGAAGTCTGATGTCATCCTTCTCCTGTTAGTCAAAAGTCAAAAAGTGAACCTGAGTGGGACTCTCTAGAAACCTCCCTGGGACCCCCAATAAAACTGGAGGGCAGGAGGGTCATGTCATCCTTTTCTCCAAGAGGACCCACTCTCTCCTTAGAGAGTGCCCACTTTCCCCTTTCTTATCCCTTCTAATAAACTCATGCCCGTTACTCTGAGCAACTTGTCTGAAATCTTCCTGGCATGATTGCAAGAATCAGCGTTTGAAGAAGGGGCCTCTGAGGCTGCCTCAGTTTTGTGGCAGGCCTCTGCCCTGTAACACCCGGGAACCCAGAAGCCAGATGCCCAGTCAAGGTGTGCCTCCTCCTCAGAGTTAACTACTGCAGAGAAACAACCATGCTCTGAGGATTCTTGGGGCTCTCAAGAGCATTCGTTATGATGCCTTCTAAAGGGGCATGGGTGTAGCTCTGGAAGACAGAGGTTCAAGCCCCAGTTTTATTAGATGAGACCTTACTCTCTCTCTAGCTCCATTTCTCAGTCTGAAAAATGAGGTTAATAATAGGTATCCAGGCTCTGATTCTCATAAGAGTAAAATGTGGTCCTACAAGGAAACAGTTGGTTAGCTACAAATATAAGAAGTTATTTAACTTTCAGTACATGGAATAGAAAAATAATTTGTGAGATTATAATAAACCTTTGACTAAACAGAGGTGTCACCAAACAGCTCTTCATGGGAACACTCAATTAGCAATAATGTTTCCTAACACCTGCTGCATACTAGAATCACCTGGGAGCATTTTTTAAAAAAGTATCAAGTAGACTGGCTGTGGATGGGGCCAAGGCAACCCAAAAGCTTCCCTTAAAGTGCAACCAGGTTCCTCACTGGAATTCCCATGTTAACTTTATTTTATTTTATTTTTGTTACAGTGCTCAACCACCAAACACCCTAAAAGTGTTCTCTTAGAGGATGCTATATCATGCTTGTACATAAATAACAATGATTTTAGAACTAAAAAATGTGAGGTGGTGATACACATATTGGGGCTACAATTTTTGTAACTCAAAGTTGTAGAAATATTACAAGCCCCCTCCTTTCTTTTTTTCTTTTTAATTGATCATTTCCTTTAGAATTTCTAAGAGAAAATGCAGTTCTCAGATTCCTGAGAGATATAACATAAGAGCAGCATTACCTTTTGAGTCTCTAGAGATTTCATTCATCCTGGGGCATGAAGCTTTTTTTTTTTCCTTTACAAGCAGTCATTGAAAGTGCTTCTGAGAGGTGCTATTTATTGAATTTTCTTGTAACTAAATGGGTCTGTGGCAGCTCTGACCTAGAAGTCACTGATTACATGGGCAAGAAGTGTTTGTTCCGAGGTGAGAATGAACAAACTAATTCCTGCCTGTTTAATCAGTGGCTTGAATCTTCTGCTGCTTCTGCCCAAGTCTCAAGCTTCATGATAACCTCCCCATTTGCCCATCTGTGAATGTTTGGGAATGTGAAAGGGGTTGTCATACTCAAATGATGTCCCAGGCCAACAGCACCAGCTCACCTGTTAGAAATGCAAATTCTCAGGTCCCACCTCCCATCTGGATCAGAAACTCTGGGCTGGCCCTGCAATCTGTCTTCCATCATCCTCCCTGAGGTGGTCATTCACACTCAAGTTTGAAAACCACTGAGCAGGGACAAAGGATCTTTCCTTGTTTGTCTAGATAATAAGGGTGTTTGCAGAGAAAAATCACGAAACTGGCATTTGCAGGCATATGCATACTTAGCTCTGCTTCCTTCGGCACTCCTTCCTTTCTCCTCTGATGGTGAGGCAGATCAGTGCTAGAGGGAAAATGAGAGGGTAGCTTTAAGTCTCCAAGGTTCCTATTCCAATCTTTTAAGAGCTAGTAATCAGGTAAAAAGAAGCTTTATGTATTTATGAATGTGTAACGATATACACAATGGATAAGGATACAATCCTGTATATATAAATGTATAGTGTGATACAATGTATACATATGAGAGAACACATAAAGGTACATTTATATAAGTTGCATAAATTCATACAGAATGAAGATACACTATATCTATGTAAATGTATAAAAATATATACAATGTATAAATATACACGGTGTTCACGGTATATTTAAATGTGTGAAAATATTCAGAGTGTGTGTGTGTTTAAAATCATGATCTCCATTGTGAATGCTGAGGAGCTCAAACCAGGAAATTCCAAACACTGGGGGACTATGGGGAATCCAAAGATCTTGAGAAGGGACTTGGGAGGCTGGAGGTGAACAGCAGAAAGAAACCAATTGTATTGTTCAATTCAAAAGGATTGGCCTATAGAATGCCCGCAAATGGCTTCTCCAGGGCTGTGCAGTGTCCTGAGTCTAGGGCAGGGCAGAAGATGACTTTAGATAAACCCTAGGATTCCTTTCACAAAGTTACCACACAGTGATTTTAGGACTTTCAAGTAGGTAAGCAAAGACAGCTGAGTTGTGTCCTCCAGTGGTCATTAAAAACAGAATAGGTTTCTCCTGTCTCTGGGAGGGGAAGGTCCTGAAGGTACAGAAAAGAATAAATATTATCTCCATTACACTTCCAGCTTATAACAATGGAAGCTGTATTATTGTATCTATTTGAATCCATCTGTCTACATTTATCTGTTTGCCTATCTGTCTAATCTATTCGAAGCCCTCCTACCCAGACACTCAAAAAACTGAAGCTCTATATGGTCTGTCCTTTAAACATCATGGCTGGGGCTAGCATGAATGGTTATCCTTAGTAACAGAAGTTAGGAATCTCTCTAGCATTTCTAGTATCTGTATATCTGAATTTACTGGGCACTCAGCTAAGTGCCTACCTGCATTATCTCATTTAATCTTCTTAACCACATGATGATAGAAGGGCTGTTAATATCCTAGTTTATGAAGGATTTGAACCGTGTGAAAGCCTGGGCTCTCATCCACTCCACCTTATTAGGTCCCATGATGGCACATTTAATGCTAGCTAATGTCTGGCTTCAGGTGGGCATGTGTTACCTATTGGTGCCTTCATTCTGAGGGCTCAAATTGAGATGTGCAATTACCTAAACTCTTTATGCACTGGTGTTCGTTCGTTTTCTGGCTTATGCGTCTAGACCTCTATTTAGAGCAATATTTAGAGTTAATTATTGGTACTCTAAAAGCTCTTAGACTTCCATATAGTACTTTAAATACGCTGTGACTTTAAAATAAAAAAATTAACCACTGGGAGCCAGGCATCATTCTCTTTCCTGTGGGCTGAGCTTCAGCATTGTAACAGGAATTCACTAATGAAACAGATATAAATAGAGCCTCCCTGAGGATTTAAGAGGGTCATATATTCCCTGTAATTGTGACGTTCCTAGTTAACTTCATCTCCATTTGTGTACCTGCTACAAGTTTTTAATTATGCTCAATTATTTTGTGTTTTATAATTTACATTGTCTTCTATTTCCTCCTATTGTCCAAAGGGTTTTGTTGGATGGTGAGCATGGTTGACTTTTTAAGCACAATAACATCCAATTCTTTAGGGGTGAACCTCCTTTGATAGCTAATGAGATAATCCAGAAATTTCACTGTCTCTGCACTTCTGGCATCTTTTGAAGGAAAAGAGGGTTCATTGATTACATGTCTAACACTTGAATTGTCCTACTGCTTTACAGAAAGAATAAGCTTATAAATGAAACTCTTTTTCCTTTTTCTTTCAGGAGTTACAACATATTGTTGGGTCACAGCACATCCGAGCAGAGAAAGGTAATCATGAATCTGTGATTATTTGAGATCCCATAGGGTCACTAGCCTTGGGTTAATGTGCTTTCTCTCATCTCCAGCTATGATGGAAGGTTCCTGGTTTGATCTGGCCAAGAGGGGCAAGCCTGAAACTCAACCTTTTGCTCATCTCACTATTAATGCCACCAACATCCCATCAGGTAAGTTTTAATTATATCTATTTTAATTATAAAACTATCTCGAGAATCACTTACCATTCCATTCACATAATCAAAAATATTATTAGCATGTTACTGAAATTTTCAAGAGTGAAAAAAAAATCATTAGTCTTCAGTTGATCCATGTCTTGGAAATGGACATTATAATTTTCCAGAAAGACCAGAGGATGAGGACTAGTGAAGTCTCCTACTTCTTCCCTTGTAGAAGCAGGAGAGGAGGATTCCTTGACCTTTAAATGGCAGCTGCCATATGTTCACACCTGGGCCAGGTGACCCCAAAGCAAACATGGTGTGGCAGAACCACTGTGTCCTGTGCTGCTGCCAATACCCGGGTCTTCTCTGTGTGCCATCAGAGACAGCCTTGGCCACCTGGTATCTATAGGCAGGGCCTTTGGAGCCAGCCATATGGGATTCCAAATCCCCACAGCAGGAGAGAAGAGGATCTGCTTTTATGTGTGTGTGTGTGGGCGGGGCGGTCAATGACTGACCCTGCTGCCTATGTTAACCCAGAGTTTTCCAGGGATTCTAAGGTATTGAGTGAGATCATCACCAAGGGCTGTCATTCTGAGACTTGTGAGAGAGGTCTGGCCATGCAAGACCTCTGGCTCTCTCCCCTCTGGCCTCGACTTCCAGCTAACAGAGAATCTCTGAGTATCACCATACCCCAGGGTTCCTGCTCTTCCTAATCCTCACGGCCAGCATTTCTCATTCTGGAGTAGCAGACTTCATTTTCAGATCATCAGACTACCTGTTTATTTCAAATGACTGCTGGTTGAGATCACATCATTGGGAAGGACAATCCCTTGATGTACTCATCTGTTTTTACCCACACTAAAGGTAACAAAGCCCCATTGCTGACCTCTGAGGTGGATGAGTTCCTCCAGGTAGTTAACTACTCAGCCATTTGCTGTAGAGATCCACAGAGGAGCTCAACAGCATGGTCTTTAAGAGACACTAGTCCTCTGGAAAATGAGACATTCTCCCCCTTCTTCAGAGACCAGTGATTTCCTCTGGGTAGGGTTTAGCTCAATGGCCTGGAGACCTGATTACCCTTTGAAAGTGAGGAAACCCAGAGCTTTGTGCTTGTAGCTACCTTAATGCCCTGGGCATTCCATCATCCTACCCACTGCTCACTCACCTTGGGCTAGGTGAGGATCAAAAGGTGACAAGGAACCTTAGATAGAGTGATAATTGAACACCATTGTTAATTATTATGATGCCACTTATTGAACACGTATTGAATATGTCTGATCCACTTATGGATCAGACGTTTGGGTCTGTGTTCATTATCTGTAGTCCTTACTCTAATGTTGAGGCACAGTGACGGTGATTCAGAAATTTGCAGAGAGAGAAACAGAGGTTTATATAGTTTGTCATTTGCTCAAGGTCACAGAGGTAGGAGGATTAGAAGTTGAGTTCCACTCAGTTAATCCTTAAATCTATGTTTTTTATGCTATACATTATCCTATAAGCAGACTACATAGTACTTGTAGCAAGTTGGCTTTGTCCCAGGAAAATAAAGCCCTTAAGTTCTCTTTTCCTGTAAGAATTAGATTAGTGGAGTATCTCATGGCAGGGACTCTAAAATCTGACTGCCACTGGCCTGCTTACTGGACCCATGACCATGCACAATTTACTAGACTCTGCCTTGGCTTTGCCATGTCTAAGATGGGCATAGATATTGCTTGCTTCATGGGGTAGCTGTGAAGATTGTGGCATATGGAAAGCATTCCATGATTGGGATTTGTTATTTTATTTGAGTTTATTTAAATAATTATAACTATTCCACTTGGTTGTACAAATGACTTAAGGCAAGTTTTTGTTGTTGTTGTTGTTGTTGTTGTTGTTTTTAATTAAGTTTTTAAAAGTACCAGATTTTAGTAAGTGATTTTGAAGCCATTATCATAGTGTGGACCATGGAGGGCTATTTCTTGATTGGAGACATTAGAAAGTAAGAAACTAACACTTGGGTTTTTAGAGGATTTTCTATTCTACCTATTCCTGTTCCAGATATTTGCTCCATAAACAATTTTTGTCTCTTTGTCTGTGTGTCCTTTATGATGGAGCTACACTAATTTTCCCTGAGTGGAAAACTATTTCGCACATTAGCAAAGGCAATCAAATTAATACTTAGGTATCAGCCGTATGTGCTATGAATGTACCCTACATTTATCTTTTCAGTTCATTTAAATGGCATATGATAAATATTACATTAGATTGTGTGCCAAAGTCTGTTTGGCAATAGCAAGCATGTTTTAGTTGCAAAGCTCTCTCTCTCTGCAGGCACCTAGAATCAAACTATTGCCAAAATAACGAGAAAGAACTCCTGGTTATTTTCTGACAGTTATTGGGTTTGTGACTAAGGGAAATGTTTCAGTATATGTTTCTGCATAAGAAAATAGAATTTGTTGCTCTGGTGGGCCAGCATCCCCTTAAGTTCATTGATCTCCCAGTGTTGGCCAAAGCAAGATGGTTTAATTTTGCATTTTAATGGCTTTGTTTCGTGTTTATTTACACATATGAAATTAGGATCTGCCTTACAAGATCTGTGCACTTTCAAAGCTTCTTGCATAAGACACATTGGGAAGTATTTTGTGGGGTCAGAATATGTAGCTTTCTTTAGGGTGCTCAGGCTAACTATTTGCAGAAGTCTGGACCATAGCATAGGGCTGAAGAATCTGGGGAGCCTGGGTTAGGAGGCCACCAGCACACCTCATGGGTGTTGGAAACCCAGGGTGATATGGAGTCCCTCCAATCAAATCACAGCATATTTTTCTCATGTTTTTCCCCACTGTTGTCTACATGTGAGCTCTCTCTTCTTAATATCTAGCTTCCCTGACTTTCTTCTGTTGATGCTGTGAACACTCAAACACTTTTCCTCACCAATATACTCTCTTTTCTCAGTCCAGATTTGACTCAAATCCTCCCTGTTGTCTAGCCCTTCTGTCTCTCATTGAGCTCAGTTTTCCCAATCATTGTGAATTGCTGCAGCTTTTGCTTGGAAATTTTTTGTCACTGAATGTCAACCTTGTGCTTTGCAACAGCAAAAATGAAAATGTCGTGTTTTGTATGCTCATTTTTATTTTCTCTATGATTAGTTGTGTCATGATGGTGTATGACTTGATATAATTCTTAATTATGGACAGAATGAATATCTATAGAAAGCACAACACTGTTATTACATGACAGATCAACAGAATGAATCTGTGAATACATGAGTCAGTGGATGGATAAAAACAGAGATGTTTCATAGAAAAGAACAATGTATTCTACTTGAATTCCCTAATCATAAGAGTGGTATAATGTTAAAGTTCTTATTTCAGATTTCTTCCTTGCCTTCGCTGGCCATATCCCACTCTAACATGAACTAATCCCTTCCATTGAATGGATAGACTTCATGTCACTATTCTGCTTCTCTCTGTTAAGAGATATAAGATAATTAATTGAAGGATTGAATGCAGCACACAAGTAGGAGGCAGTATGGGATAATTTGAGGTGGGAAACTTTTTTTTTTGTCCTGGGGAGTGAATCCAGGGGGGCTCAATCACATAGCCACATCCCCAGCTCCCTCCCTTTTGTATTTTATTTAGAGACAGGGTCTCACTGAGTTACCTAGGACCTTGCTGAGTCACTGAGGCTAGCTTTGAACTTGAGATCCTCCTGCCTCAGCTTCCCAAGCTTTGGGGATCATAAGCATGCGCCACCATGCCTGGCTTGAGGTGGGAAACATCTTTCTGTCCATGAATTAGGCAGCTATTTACCAGCCTGGAGGAATTGTTTCACTAGTGTTTATGACAATGTGGTGAATACGGTTCTATTGTCTCATGTTGACTCCCTTGGGACTGTAGGATGATATGTACATTTGGAGTGAACCATGAAATAAGACCTCCTATGTAAAAAGAAGGGAGCTTGCTGTGGAGAACCCTTGAAGCCACGGTGACGTGGTGGCCCCTCTGTGGATAGCTGTAGAGCTCAGGAAGGCTTCTGTTTCTGCATCAGGGAATTGGAATCACTGGGTTCTTGGTCTTCTAATGATGGATTGCCCCACTGTAGACTGGCCAAGTCACATTTTTTCCCCTCTATTTGTCCTACTTCCTGCTTGGCCTTTGGAATAGTCTGCTTTTGAGGTTCCAGGCTATACCCCCAAGACAGTAGAATGTTATCCAACTTGTGGCTCTCTTGGGGAAGGTGCATGAGATGTTCAGTGTTCTCCAGGACTCAGGCAAGTCTGGGAAAGTACCTTGAGTGGGTGTCTTAGTCTACAGGGATCTCCTAGAATCCACCTAACCAGAGGATCCACTAAGACCCTGGGCCAATTTCTTTACCTCACTGTCTCAAGACCTGACTTAAGTTGTTGGGCAGTCACAACAAATAGCCAAGAACTCAGAGCTGCAGAAACTAATCCCAACCCATCTGAGACTCAGCTCTGTTTTGACTTTTGATGTCAGAGAGATGATGACCTTCAGTTTGCCTAAGTATGTACAAAATTCCCTGAAGAAGAAAAAAAATCTTTCTAGACTTTCTATAGTGTTTCTACTTAGTGTTTCATTAGTTATCATTTTTTTCCAGTAGAATAATAAGTATCCACATAAATATAAATCTTTGATTAATTAATCATGTCATAGAGGTATTACCAAATTTTAAAGCCAGGAAAAATAAATTAGAGACTTGTAATATGAAAAAAAAAGTACTGGACTTGCTCCTGATTTAGAATATTCTTTGGAAATTCTTCACTGCTCTGGTAAAAGCATGAGGATTAGTTGTTACCTCATTCCAGGAATGAGGAGGAACTAAAGGAACATTTGGTCACTGGGGAGAAATTTTACTATACTTCGGTCACAATGGACTATGAAGTGTTTTTTTTTTTTTTTTTTCCAGCTGCTCTGAGAATAGCTTTTTAGTTGTGTGAGCCTGAGAGACATATGGGCTTTTAGAGGTGGGGAAAATAAATGGTGATAAGAATAGATTTTAGGAGTTTGGCCATTTGCTCAAAGTTACTGTGACCCAGATTTTCATCTCCTACATATCCTTCTCCATAGAATAAAAGAAAAGGCAGAAACATGTGAGGTAGGAGGATTCTCCTTCTCTGCTAGCTTCTTGCTTTGCTGTGGTGGTTGGCTTTCTAATCCTTTTTCTTCAATCTGGAATGACCTGTCTGCTCTTGTCTGTGGAGCTGAATCCTATTCCTCTTTTTAAGTTCCCAGGCTCAGTTAGCAACAACACAAAGTCAGTTTTGATCCCTCTAGGTGGAAATAATCTCTCTCCCCTTTGAATTCCCATAGCAATTATCTGTACCTCTCTGTTCAGTTCTAACACCTTGCCTCTTGTCTGAGCCCATTTTATACTTAACTCTAATGTACTGCAGCTTCCTTGAGGCAGGAAAAGTGAGATTTTTGGCCTTTGTACCCTCTAATGTGCCTACCAAAGAGCACTAAATACATCTGAATGTATTTCTCCCGGTATAGAAAAATGAATTCCGAGAAGTTATTCTCTCCTAGGAACAATGACGGTTAAGCTGTTTTCTGCTCTGACTTCATGGATTTGTGAGACTGTCTTTCTCATTCCAGGAGTGGATTGTAAATCAGGCGTCTCTCTCTCCACAGGTTCCCACAAAGTGAGTCTGTCCTCTTGGTACCATGACCGGGGTTGGGCCAAGATCTCCAATATGACTTTGAGCAATGGAAAACTAGTGGTTAACCAAGATGGCTTCTATTACCTGTATGCCAACATTTGCTTTCGACATCATGAAACCTCGGGAGATCTAGCAACCGAGTATCTTCAGCTGATGGTCTATGTCACTAAAAGCAGCATCAAAATCCCCAGTTCTCACACCCTGATGAAAGGAGGGAGCACCAAATACTGGTCAGGGAATTCAGAGTTCCATTTTTATTCCATAAATGTTGGAGGATTTTTTAAGCTACGGTCTGGTGAAGAAATAAGCATTGAAGTGTCCAACCCTTCCCTATTGGATCCAGATCAAGATGCAACGTACTTTGGGGCTTTTAAAGTTCGAGATATAGATTGAGACCTATTCTGTGGAGCATTATCACATATTTCGTAGATATTTGGAAACTTCTCTTAAACAAGCCAAGAAATATGTATATAGGTGTGTAAGACTACTAAGAGGCATGGCCCGAAATGGTGCAAACTCATTATCCATGCTCTCAACCCTGTAGACAATATGCATATATACAGCCAATGGGTGAGCTTGGACTTATGGTGGCGTGTTACACAATGGTTTTACAATTTTGTAATGAATTCCTAGAATTAAACCAGATTGGAGCAAGTATGGTTGCTCTTTGGGCTCCAAGAGGGGTGAGCTCTCTGGATCAAACCCATGATTTATGGGCCACTGTGCACCTCGAGTGGAGAGGGTATCATCTCATTGTAAACAGATGATCTTCTGAAGGGTTAAGTTCTTTTGAATTGTTACATCATGCTGGAACCTGCAAACAATACTTTTTCTAGTGAGGAGAGAAAATATATGTATTTTTATATAATATCTAAAGTTATATTTCAGATGTAATGTTTTCTGTGCAAAGTATTGTAAATTATATTTGTGCTATAGTATTTGATTCGAAATATTTAAAAAATGTCTCACTGTTGACATATTTAATGTTTTAAATGTACAGACATATTTAACTGGTGCACTTTGTAAATCCCTTGGGGAAAACTTGCAGCTAAGGGGGAAAATACTGTTTCCTGATATCAAATGTAGTATATTTCTTCATTCTTTTTAACTTAATAGATTTTTTTCAGACTTGTCAAACCTGTGTAAAGAAAAATTAAAATGGATGCCTTGAATAACAAGCGGTATGTTGGCTACCAGGTGCCTTTCAAATTTAGAAGCTAATTGACTTTAGAAAGCTGACATTGCCAAAAAGGATACATAATAGGCTACTGAAATCTGTCAAGAGTATTTATATAATTATTGAACAGGTGTCTTTTTCTACAAACGCTGCAAATTGTAATTTTTTTTTTAAATAGAAAAGCTACTAGTGGTTTATCAGTGAAGAATAACCCAAGTTTTAAGTTAGTGGGAATTATTTTATACTGTACAATAAAAACATTGCCTTTGAAAGTTAATTTTTTTGGTACAAAAATAAATTTATATGAAACCTGCCTTGTGATTTTGTATTTCTCTTTTATGTCTGTCTTGCTCTGTGATCCTGTTCTCTCCAATATGATAATGTGGCTCCTATCTTTTTCTGAAGGTTACTGGGAGAAATGCAGATTTAATTAAAAACTAGGAACAGATTCAATTAAATTAATGAACCTTGGAATTTGAAAATTAATTTGCAAGGGATTTGTATGCAAGGATGTAGCCAGATAGAAAACAGTGTTCTTCACTCATAAAGGAAAAGTTTATGTTATGTTTACATCAGGAGAAAAATACGGTGTTTTGTACAAGTTCATAATGTCCTGGAAAAATAACTGTTTGGCCTGGAGGAAAATCTAAATGTTTTCTACCTTCACACAGTAAAAATTAGTGGCCTGGACACTTGTCCTCATGGAAATGTATGTAGGTGGACTACCTAAACCAGGGTGGCTACTCATATGAGAGAGAAAAGAGAAAATGATTCCCTTGGGAAGGCACAATGTTTCTTGATGATTATGACAGAATAGAAGCTGAGAAGGTAGAGCAGATACTGCAAAATAGAAATTGCAAATTTTAAATAGCAGAGCCATAATGGTGGGACTCACTGATTGGCCAAAATACTCCTATTACTTTAAGACTGTCAGTAAATTTTAGGTAGATGGGTACAAAATATGTCTGCTGTGTTGCATACCCCAATTGCTGCTTCCTGGCTTCAGAAAAAAATTAATTTTGATGAGCTACAATCACAGTTTCTCCACTTTCCATTGGCAGAATTTTCTTATGGCCTCATTAGCTAAGTAGCTCTTCTATCCATTTATCATTTCCAAAGATGTATAACATCCATCCATTTGTTTATTTGTCTCATTTATTGAACACCAACTATATGCTAGTTGTAGTATCAGGCACTGTGGTCACCTTGGCACTCTCCCAGCCTCTGAGTTTCCATTCCAGTGGGTGCCAGCCTAGGAAGGCATGGTAAGCTGCATGGTGTGGGCTGCATGGAGGCTCTTAAATCCAATCTTGGGAATTGGAAGGTCTGAAAATAAAAGCAGGTTGGATAGGAAGTGGGATAAAAAGCTTCAAAAGTGGATATGGAATATCCATTAGCTTATTTTTTTTAAACTTAGAGGCAACCAACTTGCAATCTCTCAAGGATGAACTAAACCCAAGGTCCAGGAATAGAAAGCACCCAGGATATTCTGGGCACTAGCCAAATGGCTAGCAAGGCAGATGGTCTGCAACACCAATGGAGAGACTGGAGAGTAGACCTTGTGAATTCAGCCAGACTTTATTGTACATTATCACCCGGGAAGGTCAGGGTTTTAGAGCTTTGCTGAAATAATGACTAATGAAATATTGGTGTGAATTACCCTGTGCCTGGAAGGAGGCAGCTACAGCAATTGGATATGGCAGAAGGTATGGAAAAGACTTCTCTTTTCTATCACGTTCATGTCAGGCTCTGAGCAATAGGGTCTCAAATGCAGGAAGAAATACCCTGATTTTGCACTCTTTGGCCACTTCTCATTTCTGCTCTTTCTTTTCATTTATTCCTTTTTTCCACATTTACTCTTCTGTGTGTGTTTCAATCCTCACCACCTCCATTATGCTTGGCTCTTGACTGGAGGACCAATTAGTCTCTCTGATAGCCTTTAGGGTATAAAAAGGCTGCTGCATCTGATTGAGATGGAACTAGATCAAGTCATCACTCAGCCACAGCTAAGTAAATATATTGAGTTGTGACAAAATCATGCCAGGAAACCAACAAATACCGGCTGCAATGGCGAACTGAATTGTTGCTCATTTTATCTCCTCCATTTCAATCTTAATGCATGTCAAATAAGAAAGAAGAAAAGCAGGCCAAATTCAAAGCCATCTGTCTTCTTGAATCAGTTTTTTATGACTGCACCAGACCCTGCACTGTTGCCTCTTTCCAAAACTCTATGTAAGCAGCAATTCTTGTGTAGTGTCCTTGCTTTCCCTCTTTCCTTCTGTCTCCTTTATCTCCATGAGGCCATCTGGAAAATGACCATTTCCGCAATGACTTTGGTGGGAAGCTGAGGGTCTCAGACCTCATCTTTTTTTGTGTGTGTATTTTATTGGCTTGGCTTGGGAGAGTGGCATCAGGCTATACTTGTACATTTGTGGTCACAGCGTTGACTCAACTTGCAAACCTACCATGCCTGTGGAGCCAGCAGAGGCAGGCCACACATGTCCTCGCTTTCACTTTGGCTTTATTAATTGATTCTCCAGCTTCCTTGCAATGAAATTGAAATATGTTTCCCAGTAGCTGCATTTATACATGCTAATTAGTTATTGATTCACATTATGATGATTTAGCCTTGTGTCACTTTTTATAATAAAATGTATACAGTGAGTGTTGGGTTTTATCTATAAAACAGAAAACTACCCTTTTGATTAATAATATTTTTATGATACTTCTACATTTTTGTAATTTAAAAATTATAGTTTTTAATCATTACCCTCCCCCCTCTTTTTATGTTGACACATTTTCTTTGCAGAGGCTTGCTGCTATTGCATCTTATGTGTATTCTGGATAGTTGTAGGGAAAATCTCTATGATATTATCAGATATGGACAAAGCCAGGAGTGCTGATGTCTAAGGACAGGAAATGGATGCCCCAGCTCAAGCAAAGAATGTGAGTAAGCTCTTCTTATACATTTTTATACTATATATTTTATACTATTTAGATCTTTCAGTGAGTTGGATGATGCCCACCTACGTTGGTAAGGGTGAGTCAAATGCTAATTTCTTCTGGAAACACCTTCATAAGGCATGTACGTAAATGATATTTTATCAACTATCTGGGCATCCCTTAGCCCAGTCAAGTTGATCATCATGCTTCACTGGGATATCTGAGTCAGTTATAAAGTAGCTTATTTAAGTTTAGAAGGAAAATATCCTAAATAAATAGATGAAAGGAGAAAAGTTTACATGCAACTCCATGAGAAACACAAATAATACATAAGACTTATTGAAAATATCTAAATGAGATATTAAATAATGAAACAGGGATAGGAGTTTAGATGAGTTTATCTAAAGTTCAGGGACACATCTTGAATAGCAGGGGTGAAAAACCCCTAAAGAACATTTGATATGTACAAGGGACAGGTGCAGCACCTTCAATTCCTCTATCTTCTGCATCACCAACACAGGTGATTCACAATCCAAAATGTAAGTCCCATCTAAGTTCAGACCCAGGTCAATAGTACAGGAGTGGTAGGGAGTGCCTGGCCCATGGGAATGAGATGGGAGTGCATCTCAGGGGTGAGGCTCAATGTCCATTCAGGCCTGAGGGCATTAACGTGGATATGATTTTAGTATGTGAGCAACAGCTCAAAAACAGGGATTCAGTTGTGGAAGAAGACTGCTAACATCCTCAGAAATGAACCAGAACTTCAAGTGACTAGGGTTACAGGTGGTGAACTCTGCCAGGACACCAGGGAGCCCTGGGTGTAAGAAGAAACCCCAGATGCTCATGATCCTTGGCTGAATGGTCCAGATAGGCAGACAGGCTCCCCTGTGGGGCAGATTCTGGAAGCTTCGTTGCAATCCTGTCCTTGAAACTGAAAAGCTTTTACACTCCATATTAATTTGCTATGGGTGCCATAACAAATTACCACAAAATTGGTGGCTTGAAACAACAGAAATGTGTCCTCTCAATCCTGGAGTCGGGAGTCTGGAATCAAGGCATTGGCAGGGCTGTGCTTTCTCTGGAGGCTCTGGAGCACAGCCCTTTGCCTCCTGCAGGCTCCAGTGGCTCTCGGAATTCTTGGTAGCTGTGTCACTCCAATGTCTGCTTCTATCTTACCTGCCCTTCTTCACTTCTCCTGGTGCATTTTCTGCTTTTATTTCTCATAAGGACACTTGTCATTGGATTCAGTGTCCCCCTGATCATCCCGGATGATCTCTTAAGATTCTGAATTATATCTGCAAAGACCTTTTTCTAAACGAGATTATGTTCACAAGTTCTGGGGTTTAAGACCCAGAGATCCTTTTGTAGGTATCTCTGGTCTGTGCACTATACTTTCCAAGGGATATTGTCTAAGCCCCACTGTTGTTGGGCCAGTCATCTTGCTATCCAATCTTTGGGGCCATAGATTCTAGGGAGGGGCATGTAACCTAGGAGGAAGAGATGGATATTGGGAGAACAATGAATAAGTAAAATCCAGAATGATGCAAATTCCTAGATCTGCAAATTTCTAAAAGTGTGAACACATGGAGACAATCCCAGAGGGAGTAGATAAACATGAGTATGTTGTTGTGTTAGGGAAGTGGAATTATGAATGTTTTCTACATTTCAAAATTTTCCTACTGTTGCTACATTGCCATTGATTTCAATAATAAAGCACATTGAAACTGATCTTTTTAATGAATAAAAGAAATTGCAGCTTATGGCACTGAATGAATGTAGGCTCTGGGCAGTGGGCCTGTGTGCTTTTGAAATGGAATGCCCTAGAGGCTTGGGAAAAGCACATGAGCTGGAAGAATGAGGCGCCAGCTTTTCAGAGTGGGGAGAAGTGACTTCTCCCTGTGAGCTGCCTTTTGCTGTTCACAGCCTTTGCCTTAGATTGCAACCTGCAGGAACCTGGTTTAGCATCCAATATCTGCCAATCCCTTCTAACCTTGACTTCTCACAGTTCTTCCGGATTTTAGAAAACAAGATGAAGATTGCATACTTTATATACGCAAGTTTGTATATTTTATATACACAAGGATCATATGCAATACAGTTTCAAAAGTATGCATATTTAGTATGCTGTTTTCCTGCATACCTAAACAAAGCCTAGAGTCTCAGAGTTAATTTTTAAAAAATGACTTGATAACTTGTTTTCTGCCATTAAGAAGAGAGTATGCAGAGATAAATTAATTGAAATGTTCCCTGAGCACGTAAAGTGCTTAGGTAAAGATGGTATCCTTGCAGCATGGCTGTTTAACCAGGTATGTGTGTTTTTAATGAATTGTTGAAAGGAATTCAGGTATATTTTTGTATGTGTTTGTGTGTGTGTGTGTGTGTGTGTGTGTGTGTGTGTACATGTGCAGAATAATAAGAAAGGATTCCTTTTAAAGTAGAAACATTGACCTCTCAAAACCAAGGATTCCTATAAAAGCCTGAGACCTTGTCCCTGAGAAGCCCAGACCTGCAGGCTGCTATCGTCTGCAATGTATCAATGGCCTGAGAAAATGGTAAAGATTTGGGCCCAACAGGACTACAAAATTTTTTAAAAAAATTAATCAGAAAAACCTGGTTAAAGGGAATGTATCAGGGTTTTCCAGAGAGGCAGACTCAAAGGATTTATCTATCTATCTGGGAGGGGATTTATTAAAGGAATTGGTTCATGCCATTGTGGAAAGAGAGAAGTCCCAAGACCAGTTATTTGCAAACTGGAGACCCTGGGTTGCCAATAGGGTAGCTCAGTCTGAGTCTGAAGACCTGAGAACCTGGGAGACTATGAGTTTGAGTCCTGCAATCCAAAGATTGAAGACTCTGGAGCTCTGATGTGCAAGGGCAGGAGAAAAAGAATGTATCTCAGCTCCAAGAAAGAGATCAGTCTGCCTTTCCTGTTTTTGTTCCATCTTGGTGCCCAGCCAATTGGGTCATGCCCTTCCATATTGAGGGCAGATCTTCTCTGCTTAGTCCACTCAGACTCACATACAAATCTCCCCCTGGAAATATGCTTACAGACACACCCCAAGATAATGCCTTACCAGTTCACTAGGTAGGTAATCCTTAATCCAGTCAAATTGACACCTAAAATTAACCATCACAGGGAAGGAATAAAACATGATTTAGAAAACCTTTTTTATTTGTGACTTACAATAAAATCCCTTAGAATTAATTCTCTGTTACAATTAATGTCTATAGCCTTTACATTATTAAATCAAGCAATTTTTTGGACACATTCTTAACAAGGGACTTAGGTAGGTTTTTGTCGTCATTGACATCCCTGAAAGGAAAGACTCATTGAATGTTCTGGGACTATCAGCCTGTGGGTCCTGAACCACATGGAGCAGACCAGCTTAATCTACTTTAAATGAATATTTAAGAATATCTGTCCAAGATGTATTTAGGAGAGAGGAAAATAATGTATATGAAAGGGCAGAGAAAAAGTTGCTGATAACAGAATTAAGCCTCCTTTTGGCTGTCATGAGCAGTTCAGGTCTGGTCCAAACTTGCATATCACAGTCAGTAAAAGGATTCCTGAAGTTCATCAGAATCCCTCTTCATAGTTGACTAGCTCCCTTTTGTTTACAGGAAATGCTCTGAGAGATCAGAACATGGTTTCCCAAAATATGGGGGATTGTTAAGTTGAAGGCAGTTGCAAAGAAGAAGATGCAGGAAAGGTTTTGTCTTGTTACTTCTGTGAAAATTTACTGTGTGGTTTTTTTTTTTGTTGTTGTTGTTTTGTTTGTTTGTTTTTGTAGTGGAAGATGCTATGTTAACTGGAATTCAAAGTTGTCTTTTCAGAGCTACTTGTTCTCAAGTTGTGTATATATATTTGTGTATATAAAATATACAAGTTAATGAGCTTCTGTTTGTTTTTCTCTTGTTAATGATTTTTTTATAACAGAGATTCATTCCAACTAAGAACCTATGGAGATTATTGTTTCTCCCTTATGGTTCCTGTCAGGAGCTTGACCCCTATGGGTGCCTCTCAGGGCCAAAAATGAATTCCTTCCCAGCATATGGAGAAGGACATATATTTTCTCCATCTCCAACTTCTTACATTTTGAGTTCCTGGCCCGCCTCTCTGGGCCACTCAATTTGGCCCTATTAAAGGTAGCAAAGTTGTCCTATGTCTTAATGAATATGAATAATCAAAGGTCAGCAATCATAATTGATGGGCCCTGATTGAGGTCTTGTTCAAATGCAGAAACCAAACGTGGAGGCAGGAAAATGGGAACGAAAGTCAACAAGGAATGGAGGTGAACCCAGATGGAAGTTGGATAGGGAAAGTTAAAACTCAAAGACCATAGTCTTGTTACTATTTTCAATGTCTGTTTTACATAGATTTTGAAAATGATTTTGTCCTGTTTTCAATGCCTGTTTAACATGGATTTTGCTCCATGTCCTACGCAGAACTATAAAGTCTCCTAAGCTAGCACAACAAAATGGGGTTTTCTGCTATCAGTTCCCCTCCCACATAGCTTGAGTTCTCCCTTCTCACTTAAATAAATCCTACTGCATTTACTTTTCCTTTCTGTGTTTGCCTGTGGATTTTGTTCTCCAAAATGTGTACAACAAGAACCCAGAAGGAAATTGGCAAAGCAGGGAATCTAGTCTCATCTCAAAATTCTGGTTTCATTCACAGGTACACACACATACAACAAGAGGACCCCACAATTTCTCTTCTTATTACTAGAAAGGATTTATGCAATGTGGGAGACCAACCTTGCACTTGACTGAGTCACACTCCCTGGCTGGGTGCTGAGGCGCTCAGTCACAGAAATGTGTCAGAGCTTTCTCCACCCTTCTCGGGTTCGAGGGTCCGTGTCTCCTGCATGGGTGTGTCTAGCTACAGCCCCATGGGTGAAGCTGTGCTCACCTGTTCCTTTGTAATATAACCCCTTGCCCTGTTTAGGATAGAATCTTCCATGGAAGTGCCTTGTGTGTGTCCTCTTCTCTTACTGTGCCCTTGGGTGTGGCCTACCCAGGTGTCAGTCAACCTGCTGACAGTGGACATCATGAAGATAGACTCAGCCCCCTGAAACCTGATCCCTTACCTCATTTGAATAGCTTCTCCTCAATAAAAGGGGTCAGCACGTGCTCTCGCTCTCTCTCTTCCTGAGGACCCTTAAGGTCAGAGAAGCCGTCACAGCGACCCCAAAGAAAAAGGTATTTGTGTCTCTTGTGTGGTTATTTTGCATAGCCCAGTCAGCCCAGTTTAACTAGAGTGACCCCTGAGCCTTTTAGTCGCAAGAACTGAAACTCAGCAATGCAATGTATTTTCACTTGCCTGGATCAATGATTAAGGCATAACTGGGCTTGTTTCTTCCCATTTTGGAGATCAGTGCCAGCATGTGTCCGTGGTTAAACATTGGGGATTGTGGAGAAGAAAGATATGTCACTCCTAGGTACTGAGCATTTCACTAGGGCTCTTCTCAGACATAATGTTTCTTAGTTCTCACTATATTTCTTGCAGCAACTATTATTAAACCATTTTACAGACTCAAAAAATATAAGAGACATCTGAAATGTGTGTGGAAGTGTGAATGTAAGACAATAGTGTTTCCTCCTGCAATCATGCTATCACAGACAAAGTGATTGGTCTAGTTCTTTCGGTCTGATATGTCTTCCCACTTCTTATCTGACCAGGTTCTTACCATTCTAATGTTTGTGTTAGCTAATCATACAATCTAAGGCATGTCTTATCTCTACCACCTTATAGTTGTTTCCTGAGTCTTCCTCTTGCTTTCAAGAGGAGTAGGAACTGTTTTAGTACTGTGAGAGTCTGTTCTCTATACTTCTTTTGTGTTCCCAAGATGCTGAGTTCCAAATAAGAAGAACACAGTATAAGCTCCTTGAATGCATAATTGGTGAATTCACCCATATCCGGTGTCTACCATGAGTAACCACAGATCATCTTTTGTTGTGTGACACCTTGGAATTCTCATCCAAATTTCTTACTGGGACTAAATAAAATTGGGTAAATAGTGGAGGTAAGGCTGTAGACAAGGGGGGCTTTTTTTGTATTGAGAACTTTCTCAAGTGTAGTGCCTTACCTGTAATCTCATGACAGGGAAGTATGACAAGTGGAAAGAGGAGTCATTTTGTTGGGAGATCAGAAATCTAGTCCTATCTTTTCCTAACTTTCTATAAAACACTTAATCTTTCTGTAACTTCACTTCTTTTTTCATAAAATTGAAATAATAGCCACATCACCTACCTTTTGAGTTGTGGAGGGTTCAAGTAAAATAATAAATGTACAAATATGTCATAAAGAACACAATGTAATGGGAATTGAAGCCTGCCTCCATTTGTGAAGCTACTCAGACTGTTACAGAGCTGAGGCCTTCCAGGAAATTGAGGTAGCCTGAAAAACCCCTTCAAACCTTAATTCTTGCTCTCAAGTCAGAAAGATTTCAGGTATGTCGCTCAGAGTAACAGGAATGAGATTATCAAAGGAATAAGAAAAGGGAAAGGGTACACTCTCAAGGAAGAGAGCAGTTCATCTCAGAGAAGAGAGAGATAATGTGTCTCTCTAACACTTCAGTTTTATTGGGGAATCCCAGGGAAGTTTCCAGAGAATCCCGCCCAGGGCCACCTCTTGAATTTTGACTGATAGCAAGATGACATTCTGACTTTCAAGTTCCCATTGCCATGGCAACTCTGGATCACCTTGACCCATGCTGACAGATTCTAATTGGATTCTTAATCATTTTTTCAGGTATTATGTTTAGGAGGAATTATCCTTATTTTCTAGAATCTGGTCACAAAACTCTCTTCCTTCAAAGTAACTTGGGTTCCTCTTATCAACATTATTTCCTGCCTGCTTTTTCTTGCAGATAACAGGTAGTTTTCTGAGGGATGTGACATATCCTATCCACTGAGGTCAGGCAGGATTTCAGACAAATTGCTTCTTGCAAAGAAAGCATGTGGGGGTCAGCACAGTGGGCCCATTTTATAGAATTATTCTTTTAACCCTGTGTTCCCACCATTCACATCTGTCTGTCCCCTAATAAGACAAGCTACATGGTGTGACTTGATGGACCTCTGGCAGCTTTCCTGAGCTGCTTTCCTGCACCTGCTCATTCTTCATCTTTGTCTCCCTCCTTTGAGAGCCAGCAATCATTTCTGAGGATTTGGTGCCACTTCCTGGACCAGCAATCATTTTCAGGGAAGACTTAATGAGTCAGAGTGATCAATTCTTGCCCTGGCTTCTCCAGTGACCCAAATATTCAAATTGGACCGTTGGACAAAGAATATGCAATCTCAAATAGGAAAAATAAATTCAAGAGATTTACTAATAGTATGATGACTATAGTGAATGACCAAAAATTTTATTCTCGAAAAATGCTAAGACAGTAGATGCTAAGTTTTGTCACCACACACAAAACAATGATAACTATGTGAGTTGATGCATTTGTTAATTAGCCATATTTAACCACCCCACAGTGAACCTATAGTTCAAAACATCATGATGTATAGGACAAATGCATGCAATTTTGCCAGTTAATTAACAAACTACAAAATAAAATTAATTCTACTTGGATTTGACATTTCAAATGTTTTTTTTTCCTCCTGTTGAGCTTTGGATTCACCTTCTTGAGAACTATTTTATCTCTTTCATCGTTTCCATTACTAAAGTAGAAGAGAAGGGGAAAGGCGGAAGGGAAGTACTCATGAATCACAGTTGCAATGGATCATCTTCTCCCTCCTGCAGGCAAAGTGAAAATGTCCTCCAAGCATCAGTGAATTAGTCTCTGAGCCAAATCCATCTTTCTCCTCTCTGCTGAGCTTGTCTATACTCTGTTCTCTGCCTGGTAGAGCTGACTGGTGTGTGGGGAGCCTCATGGTGAAAGTGAGAAGAGTCCAAAAAGATGGGGGCCTATATAATCCTCCTTTCTCATAAAAAAGACATCTTCAAAGACCATCTACATCCTTTCTTTTATGCTATACTTTTCCTATCCTGGAGTGTCTAATATTTAATAAGTACTCAATAAACACTGAACAAAATTTAAACTTTAAAAAAAAATTTAAAGAAAACATTTCTAGAGAATCTCCCAGTGATATGCACTATGGTAGAAAAGAAAATTCCCCAGTGAAAGAAATGGTTCACTATGGAGTAGCATTTTGGACAGCAAGGATTGGTAAGAGTAGATAGATATTGTGTGTGTGTGTGTGTATTTGTGTGTGTGTGTGTTGTGTGTGTCCATAGGTATCTGGAAGGTATTGCTTAGGATGATTTTATCTGTAGGTATTAGATAAAACTCAAAGTGACTTCAAACATGAGAAAATTAGTAAGTTGGTTTTCTCACATAATAAAAAGTCCTGCAGAAACTCTGGTTACTGGTGAAGTATGTCAGGGCACCAGATCTGAATTTTTGTCTCTGCTCTGTTTTTATTCATGTGTTGGCTTCACCTTCATGATGGTAGCAAAATGATCATAGCAGTTTCATCCATCAAAACCAGATATGATGGTTTCAGAGGAATAAAGGGAACATCCCTTCTCAGTCCTTTCTAAGAAGCAAGGAGACCCCACCCTCAGGCATCACATGGGTCACCTTCTAGGGATTGGCTATGGTTTAGTTCAAAGGTTCATTCTTAAATTCTTAGTGCAAGGAATCAAACTTCTGGAGTTCAAAATACAGGACAAGATGCAACATCTTAAATTCCCTATTTCTAGGAAAAGATCTCAATATTGATGACCAATTTGGATTTCAAAGGTACCATATCCTGCATTTGGATATCCTTAAACACTTTTACCAAACCACTGAGAGCATTGTGTAAGGACTAGATATTTAAATTTTCTCCAGCAGACACAGGCTATAGATACCTACCTGTCCATCAAAAGTTTGTGCTTCTTTCTGGGAAGTGGTTGCCTTGCCAGGGATTCCATTTTCTAAGGCTCATGTCATGGAGCCACATGACAAGTTCTTACCAGTGAAATATGAGTAAAAGTAAAATGTCACCAGCAGCCAAGACAAGAGGGTTAAGAAACGTTCTTTCCTTTCTATGTAGGCTGGAAGTTGCAGATTTTGATGGTCTAAGGAACACCTGGCAAACAAGATAGGAGGAGTCTGGACCCCTCAGTCTTCATGTAGAGAAAAGCCAGTTCCTTGTCAGTAAAACCTGCCAAATAAGTGAGAAATAAACTTCTATTGTATTAAGCCACGGATAATTGGGGATTTCTTTGTTATCATAGCTAATATTGTCCTACTAATGCACCATGTTTCAAAGCAAAAGCACTCAGGGTTGAGCCTTTTTAAAGTCTTTTTCATAAAGATCCCAACTTCTAATGTTACTTCTCTATACTGGGTTTTGCACACCTCAGCATGAGTGTCTTCTTAGTTGAGTCTTTATAAGTGAAACACTCCCACACATTATCAGAAAACACCAACCTCTCATCCTAGCAACATGCTTACAAGCAGAACATCTCCTTAATTTTGACACATGCCAGGCAGTCCTGAGTCTCTGGTCTTGCAAATCCTTTAATCAAGTTTAGACTTGTTGGTGGAGGCATGAATATGAGCAGAAAGTTCTTTGTATTGTGAGTTCTACAGAGAGGTACAGAGTATGGGACACCAAGTCCAATTCCCTTCAAGATCTCTTCAAAGGGGGAATTGTAGGCAACCCTATGTAGTCTACCAGTTTTTCAGTAACTACTAAATAACATACACATGCACACATACACACATATCAACCACACACCCTCCAAAGACAAACATAAGGAACATATAGAATAAGTTCAATCTGAAGAGCAGAAGCACATTACCAACTGTCTGGATGACTAGCAAGACTCTCTCATCATAGAATAGGAAACATTCTTGCCTTTAGAACTGTTGACATATATCCTGTTCTGCAGAAGAGAGTTAACTCCTCTTCTTCATGTCCTTCTTATTTCAAAGAGTTATTTTGGATCTGCTGTGAACAACAAATTGGCATATTGCTGATTTGAAATACTCAACAATGACTTTCTTAGCTAATGAGAAGAACCTGTGGAAGCTTTGACACGTAGAAGACTGAATTCTCATGGGGGGGGGGAGCTTTCACTCCCCTAATGACTGGGGCTCTGGTTGATTTTACAGTTCCAACAAGAGACACACGCTTTAAACTGAGACAGATCAACTCTTCTGTGAGCAGGCATCTCTTTTCCTCTTGTTATTTTCTTACTCTGTGCACAGGCAGGACTCACATAAACCACAACAGTCTAAATTTCCTTTTGACAGTGGATTCCAGGTTCTACTTGCTCCTTTCCCCTTTCCTTCTTATTTAGCACATGATGAGTTGACACCAGAACAAAGGTCTGGGATGGAATGATAAACATTGTTGGCTATGTTCAGGAAACTCCCAATTCTCATGATAGAAATAGTCTTCCTGGTGTAGAAACCCACTTATTGCCCATTGCTTTCTCTAGGTTATTAGAGATGGGTTGCCAGATTTTAAAAATGCCACAACTTTGTCAGGCTTGCAACTTGTG
Source organism: Spermophilus citellus (assembly GCF_964194105.1). Classification (NCBI taxonomy): domain Eukaryota; kingdom Metazoa; phylum Chordata; class Mammalia; order Rodentia; family Sciuridae; genus Spermophilus; species Spermophilus citellus. Next base: position 45,747,866 of record NC_138182.1, on the reverse strand, counting down.
ACTCTGGAGTGTTTGAAATTTCCATCTAGAGAAAAGCAGCAAGAGGGGCCTCTTCAGGGCATCTGTGGGCACCATCCTGAGCCTCTTGGCTTTGTGGCAATTTAGTCCTCCATTTATTCAACATCTATTAGGGCCAAACAGACAGTGTGGTGGGGGAAAGGATGAACAAAAGAATTCCCAACTTCTAGAAATGTTAAATAGGAGACTACATTTCCATATAGAGTAATATAAAAATATGCCTGTGAGGCCTTGGGGATATAGAAGAGAGGTACGGTATCCATCTAGGAAGTTTGGAGAGGACTTCCAGGAGCTGAGAGCTGAGATAATGCCTGAAGTGTGAGCATGAGTTTATCAGGTAAAGGAGCAGAGAGAGAAACAGGGAAAATAGAACAGATTTGGCAAGATGAGAAGTACATTGAAAGAATATAAAACCACTGGGCAGTTGAAGAGAGGAAGGAGGCCCCAACAGAGGTGGAGAGGAGAAGATAGGGTGCAAACACATATGCAAGAGATAAGGACTAATGGTGGGTGCAGTGTTTTCCCAATTCTTGCCATAATAGGGCATAGCAGTTCTCCACCTTTCCTAATAGTCAAAAGTACCGTCCTGTGATGCATTTCCCTGCAGAAGAGCTTCCTTTGAACTTCAGTAAGGTAACTTGCCTCATTTCTTTGGCAGAAGGTAAGACATATACTCATGTGGAAACTGAGTGTGGACTGGAAGGTGCAGGTCACAAAGTGGAGCTGTCACATCCAAGGTCTTTGGGTCCCAGCTCCTCTGAGACCTGTTTCTTTTAAGGCAAGACACAGTGAGAAGCTTTCCCAGGGGCTCAGTGCAGTAGGCACCTACATCTGCTTTTGAAAGGTGTGATAGCAGCTATTAAACTTCTTGTACATTCACTTAGCTTCTTTCCAGCTTAAAGGTGAATTACATGTCTCTACCTCCTTATTACCAGATGGACTTACATAACTAGTTCTAGACCATGGTTTTCAGGCTAAGTGACACCTACGCAGAAGCATTTAATTCCTGGTACAAAAACCTCTACTGGTTTCTTTCCTTTGTTTCCAAAATCAGTAGCTTTCCATATGGCATATCTTCCAATATCTTGGGTTCTAGAGTAAGTAAAATTGAGAAAAAAACCTGAATCAACCCTCTAGCCTCACTTGCTTTTACTAGTTTGTTTTTAGTACAAATGGTAGAGGTCACTTTGCTTAGCATTATATTTCCATTAGCTTTGCTATCAGTAACTCCTCTGATGAATGGTTACTATGGTAACAATTGTTTAAGTACTTTTTCATAAACTCAGAAGCTGTCTCAAACTGGTTGAAACCACAAACCCTTCATTTGGGCCTGCTTAATTGTCTGATGAGTGACCTTTAGATGTCATAGGACTGAAAATTCCACCCTTAGATCATACTAACACCACCTTTTTTTTTTAAAAAAAAAACATGCATCCTATAGACATAAAATTTGTTTATGTATGTTCAGACCATTGTTAACTCCTCTTTCCCTACTTCCAATCACCATTCCCCATACCTCAAACCACCTTGTTTTCTTCATCCCACAAATTCCCTTAAGCACTGTCCTTGGGGAGGCAGTTTTGAACCAGGGAATGCCTCTCTTCATGTTTGGCCCCTCATCAATAAAAAGTTTTTCTTTTGCAAGACCCATCAATTCAGGGCTTGGCATATTGAACAGCAGGCAAAATAAGCACCAGGTGAGGCAAATACTCCCACTGATGCCCAAATGGACCTGTAGAGTGAGCAGGAAATAAACTCTTGTTTTTAATAAATAAATTTTTGTTTTTTTGGAGCTGTCATTGCAGCATAACTGAACCAACCTAGAAAGACATAGAGGGCTACCTTTTCTCTTGAACTTGAAAAGTCGCCCCTTTAAGGTTGTTCAATGATAATAAACAAACTAGCCCAGGCTTGGACAGTACCCCTGAAGGGCTCCCAGTGGCAAAAAGAATGTTTTGCAATTCCCACAAACCTGCCTCCAGCCTGAATTCAAATGTGAGTAGAGGGAGCTATATGCTTAACTTATGGAAAACAATACTGATAAGGACTTTGAGGGCACATTCGTGTACAGAACATAAATGAGTGCTTTCTCTGCAACAAAACCCTACTGGACACTAATTCCCTCACAGAGGTGTGAACTTCCATGATCCCCTACACCCCCAACTTACCTGGCTTACCAGCAATACTTCTAGGGCTGAATTTCTAGCCCATGTAGAATTTACTGAAATCAATTTTTTTTTTTTTGCCCTTTTCAATATACTGAGAATCTGGGATAAAAAATTTTCATTCCTTTAATATCAGCCCCTCTTAGCCCTATGGAGCCCATTCAAGGCTTGTTTTTCCCCACTTGTTTGACCATTCAAAACGAGATCAATAATCATTTCAAGTTTCTAGATGACTTAACAACTGCTTTAGATCAACTGTACAACTGGGCCAAATGGCTGCAGAAATTGGTCATTAAGATGACTGAGAAACATGTTTGAACTGGGCAACCGTCGATTTTGTGTCAGCCAGTTGATGTGGCCAAGCCCCAGTCTGCTCTTCCTACCTTACTCTTGCTTCTGTGAGGCTCCCGAAATCTGCCTTCACTGCATTCAGCAGGACAATTTTCTAAAATAGGGTTACTGGCTTGTCACTCACTCTCTTCCGAGCCTCACATCATTTCTCGATGCCAGCAGATTGAGTGCAAAACATCAGCCTCTTTTTGCAAGTTTTTTTTTCTTCCTGAAATTTCTGTCCCCTGGCAGAGCTCTGTGTACTGTGCCCCAGTCATGTCACAGGGCCACCTGCTGCCTCAGGGACCACATGTACAATTGCACACCTCCATAATTCTGCATGCCAGTCAGACAGCCTTTCCCCTTTCTCTGCTTCATTATCTGAGGTACTCCCCTGCATTCCTGCATTGACTTCCTTGTAAAGCTTTCTTTTCTCTCATGGCCATCATCAGTCAGTCCCTCCTCTGGGCACCTGTGGCACTTTGGTTCAGCCTCATCCTTTGTAATGTAATTATTTATTTTCCTGTTGTTCCCTTACTAGTGTGAGGACTATGTCTTATTCATCTTTATGTACATGGTACCCAGAACAGCGAGCCGTTACTAAGGGCTATCCAAGGAATATTGAAAAGAGGAGAAGGAAGGATGGACTGAAGGAAGGATGGGTGAGCACCTCAGGTTTGTGGCTGCACTTGTCCCAGGAGCGGAGCCTATGCCAAGAACCCTGTGAATGCTTCATTGTCCTATCGGCCTTCAGTTGTAAAACATAAATTAAAATATCAAATTTCTGAGAATTTTAGGTAAGCTAAGACAGAGCCTTAATCTCCAAGCACAGGGACATTCTGTGTGTAGGGTCCTCTGGGACCACACTGGTCTCAGCGAGTCCCAGTGTTAGATACTCCAGGGTTAGGGGCTTGGAGGCGGAGTTGGTGTTGGCTCAGACCTGCTGTCTTCTAAGGGCAACATCAACAGTAAAGCCCTGGTTAGGTTCCTTGCCTCAGGTCTACCTCTCCATTCACCCTCCCTTTAGGAAAACCTAGATGGTCTCTGGATCGTTTTCTGCTAAGCATCACCCATTGGGAGGAGGGTTTCGACAGTGATGTTCTGTGGGCTGAAGTGGTTATGCTAAGTGAAAATCAACACAAATAAATCCTGCCTTCTGCAGTGGGGTCACGTATTGGCTTTGGGGAGCCATTTGCATCTCTCTCTCTTTTTTACTGAGGCTTTACTGAGGTGGAAACATTATTCACATGTCACTGTTAGACATGCCTTTTGCTAGACATAGGCCCTCTAAAAACCATCACCCCCCAGCCAGCTTTAACTTGTCCACTGCTACACAAGAGTTGCTAACCCTGTCACCTTCAGCAAGTCTCTTGTTTAGACAGGTTCACTTTTTAGGACCTGATTCCTTCCAAAAAATAGCTTCCCAAAGGAATTGCTATAGAAGTGGGCTGTGTTCTTTAAGAAATAACTGATAACTGAATATAAGTGCAGCCAATGACATACAATACGAAAGCACAAAATATTGCATGTTACATAAAATCCCTTGGCTATCTGTAAGAAAGTTTCCACATGCAGTTTAAATTTTATGAACATTGCCTAAGAGCACATTTATGATACATTATCCATCTTATATAAAATTATAATGTTGACTATAGGACACATTAAACTCTTAATTAACTAATTGAGTTTTTGTTAATTAGTAAAACTATTTGAATAATTAATTCTCTTAAAAAATATGCATTTTTTTAAAAAGTCCATACCCTTTGGTGCAAAATTCTAACCTAGAAAAATCAGAATGGGAGATAAACACTTACATAAAAAAATGTTTACCAAAGCTTTATTTGTGGTGACAAAACGCAGGAAACATCTTAGGTATTCAACAGAAGAAGAGCTACCTAAATGATGGTGTTAGAAAGACAGTACAGTTGTCCCTTGTTATCTCTGAGGGATTGGTTCCAGAAGAGTGTAGTGAAAATACATAAGAAAATGTTACTTTGAAATTTCCATCTTATTGGATTCATCCCCATTCCTCAACAGATACTAAGATACTGAAATTTCTAGATATGACAATCCCTGGTAAAAAAAATGGCATGATATTTGCATTTAACCTATGCACACTGTTCTATATACTTTAAATCATCTCTAGATGACTTATATCATCTAATATAATAAAAATGCTATGTAATTAGTTGCTATACTATATTGTTTAGGAAATAATGACAAGAGAAAAATTCTGAGCATGTCCAGTACAGACACATTTTTCCCCCTAGAATATTTTCAGTTGGTTGCAGTTGGTTGAATCTGAGAATGCAGAACTTGTGGATACAGAGCTGACTGTATGGTCCAAAGGTTAAGAGTAGGCTTTCTAGTCAATCAGGTCTGAGTTTGAAAACTAACTCTTTTACTTACTAATTTTGGGATGTGGGACAAGTTGGTTTTCACATAGAATGTATCAGTTACACACACAGACACACACACACTCACACACACACAACCTGTTCCAAAATTCATTAGCCTAAAACAACAATCATTATCATATCTCATACATGTGTAAGTTAACTGGGCAGCTTTGCATCTCATTGCAGAGACACTGTGTGTCTGCAGAGGTGGCCCTGCTTCATGTGTCAATCACCCTCCTCTCTTACGCTAGAGAGTGGAATGAGCATCTTCTTTACACAGTAATAGAAAAGCCAGAAGAGTGTAGTGAAAATATATAAGAAAATGTTACTTTGAAATTTCCACCTTATTTTACTGGATGAAGAAAGTCACACTGGCCAATCTCCAAGCCAAGGAGTGAAAGAAGAAGAAGAGAAAATACACAGGTAAAGGGTATAATCTGCAGCTAGGTTTATCAACCTTGGCACTCTCGACCTTGAGACTAGAGAATTCTTTATTGTGGGAGTGGGGAGCTGTCCTGTGCATTATCAGCATCCCTGGCCTCTCTCTATACACCAGATGTCAGCAGTAGCATCCCTGCAGTGTGACAATCAAAGGTATCTCCAGGCATTGACAAATTCTTTGCTCCAAAGAATTGATCCCTACTCTTCTCTCTCTCTCTCTCTCTCTCTCTCTCTCTCTCTCTCTCTCTGTGTGTGTGTGTGTGTGTATGAAGAATTAAGTACAATAATGAAATTTGCCACCATAGGGGTTATAATATTGACTTTATATTGTGTTTAAAAGGACTAAATTCAACTGCTGCTATTTTAATAAGTGTTTAATAATGTTAGCTTATATTGTAGCCATATAATATAGTCATTAAAACTTAGATTTTTGAGGGATTTCATGAGAAATATATTTTTAAGTGAAGAAGAAAGAATATGAAATGATATATATATATATATATATAACAAGAAAACAATTTTATAAAAAAATAAATATAAATGTAAATATACATAGTTAATAAGAAGAATAGGCAAACATACGATGAAATGGTACAAGGTGATTTTCTATTCTAGTATAATTAGGGGTGATTCTAATCTCCTTTTTATTATTCTTTTTTTCCCCAAATTTCCCAGGAGACTGTATTTATTTTTTTAAATTAGAAAACAAGTTCCACACACAAACACATATGGCTTAAAATTCATTTAAAGGACTTGGCCTAATTTTTCCATTCTCATCCAGTCCCCTCAAATAATTCCTTTAAACAAGATGAGTCCTTTAAAAATCATTTCACTTACCTTGATCTTTTTAGAGAAACTATTGTTATAGGTGGTCAATAAATAATTTGAGGTTGATGATTTCACTTGTGAGAGTAAAAAGCACTTTCAAAGAAAATAATGTATTAAATTAAGGAAGATTTTAAGATGGTAAAATATTAAATATTAGAGCTTATTGGGGGAGGAAGTAGTTTTACATACTGCAGCTGGAATTACAAATTGCTACAATCTTCTGAAATGGCAATTAGGCAGTTGTTTAAAATGCTTCTACAGAACATTTCCATATCTAAGTATCTCTCTTAAGTAAATGATCCAGAGATGTATATAAAAACTACTAAATAAAGATGTTCAATAAGGCATCCTATACTACAGCATAAATCAGGAAACAAAAACCAATGAAAGAGGGATATGATAAAATATTTTACAGTCAATAAAATTTCTGTTTGCAAAACCACTTAAGGATACTGGGAGGTACTCATCATGTATTGGTGTGGAAGGGCTCTAATTGCCTCTAGAATCCATTTATTTAGTCTTCTTGTATTTAGTAGTAGATAGCCACACCACCAAGCTCTGAAAAGGAGCATGGTCTTCCACTTCTCTCTGAAAATGGAGATGTGATCAGAGTGATGTGAAAAACTTGATAGTAACATGCATCTAAAGAAAGGAAGTGCTTCCCCTCCACTTTCTTATCACTTGTCCTGGGCTGGAAAGCATCTGCGAGCAAGCTCAGCTCATGCATCAAAAGTGGAGAAGTGAGACACTAAGTCCTGGGTCCTTGGATGACCTCATGAACAGAGATGTTTTTAAGTTCCCCAACTTATTTTTTGTGAGAGAAAAAAATCACTTGATTTTGCAATACTGCATTTTGAGGTCTTTTGTAATAATAACTTAAGTGAATCATAATTAAACCCAAATCAATATCAGAAATAGTATCCTTCAGGGGTAACAGAGACATAAAATTATATCATTCTTATTTAACAATTTTGTGATAGCAAAAATCAAAAAGAGAGATTGCAGACTAGAAAGCTGGTGACCTTTCTCAAACCATGTTAAAACATTTGATAAAACTGGTCCCTGTGATAACTTTGAAGGTAGGTTATCTGCTTATCATGCTTGGAACTCCAGAGGAAACAGTGAGACAAAATTCTGAATGATCATTTCTGTTGGCTGCTTCTTGCTGCTTTCAATAAAGGAGGTGAATTTTGGCAAGAATTTGCCACTTTGCAAGCAGAGACGGAAGGAAACACAGCTTTGATGGGAATGTCTGCTGTGTTTGGGACTACAATCTGAACTGACTAATAGTACAGTAATTTAGGTGTCATGGAGTTGGAAAATTGTATGGCTTCAGTAACAGAAACAGGAAGAGAGAATATTTTATCTATGAGCCTTTCTCCAGGACCTGTTGTTAATGGGATCATGGAAACCAATCCAATGGCAAATATAGAATTAATCATACTGTTGTCTCATGCAAGCCTGTTATTTAAGATGGCCTCAAAGTTGCTACTGGAGAGAAAAGAGCCCAAATACAGAGATGAATAAATAAACCAGTGTTCAGAAACTTAAGGTTTATGCAGACAAGATCTTGGGCTATGCTTGCATTTTCATAGAAACAATTGGAAGCAAATAGTACAAAAAACTGCTAGGAATTTTGAAAGAATTATGTGATCAAAGAAACCACAAACCTGGCCTGCAAAAGTTGTAATTTTCTAATCCCCAAAGAAACTCCCGGGAAAGCTGTGCATCCCCAAGGAGGGCCTGCTCTCCCACACTGCTTTAGTTGTGGCCACAGAAGTCCGTGGACAAACAGAGTCTCCAAGAGGTCAGTGGACAAAGGCATTTCTGCCAGAGAGGCGAACGAGTGATCACAGCCCACGGAAGGTTCTGCATTGGCTGAGACTTGTCACAGTTCTTCCCCAATAAGATTTCATCATTCTCAAGAAACATAACGATTCTGTTTCCCCTTCACCCTCTTCCCAAATTGGGAGTTTTTATTGCAGCCATCTTGTCTGACTATACTGAAGTATGGGGAAGGTATCAGAAAACATGCCTATTAGTTTATAAGTCCCTAGATCTGGTCACCTCCTGTCCTCATGGAGAAGACTTCATGTCCCCAAGAAATCTTGGACTTTGAGTGGAAGCCATAACTGGGTGGTCCTTCAGGTAGATTCTGACTGTCACTCCAGGATCCTTTTCCTTCTTACATTTAGAGACAAACTCTTTCACACTAAGGTTATGCAACATATAGCTGTGCAGTGATAAACTTTTCCCAACCTTTCTTATAACTGAGTGTAGACATGTGGGTGAATTTTGGCAAATGACAAGTGAGAAAAAAGTGAGAAACTATCAGGGCACATTCTTAAAAGAGGAAGCAGCTTACTGTCCATTTCCTCAATGTCTCCTTCCCACTTTGTCTTGATTAGTGTGTGGGGACTCCTGGGTCTGCTCTATCTATGTAGACAAATGCAACGTTTGAGGAAATTTGGAACAACAAGTATTATAGTTTTCTCTCAGTATCTGCAGGGGATTGGTTCCAGGAACCTTATTCATATACCAAAATCTGGAGATGAGCTCAAGTCCCTTATGTAAATGACATAGAATGTGCACATACCTGAATATCTTCCTGTGTATTTTAAATGATCTCTAGATTAATTGTAATACTTAACACCATGTAAATGCTGTACAAATTGTCATTATACTACATTGTTCAGGGAATAATGACAAGGAAATCTTCACATGTTCAGTACAGCATTTTTCCCCAAATATTCTTTATTTTTTTTACAGCTACTCATTTTCATATATATTATGTGTTCTTGGTGTTCTTGCAGCCTGAGAAAAGGATCTAATTTATTCTAAAACATCGATGTATCAAAATGTTTTCTTGATAAATGAGGTAAAGTAATGGGAAGAAGGTGGTTTTTCAACTTAAATGTATATTCTTTTGAGCTGACACTTGATTCAACATCTGGTAGTTTCTGATACTTGACATTTGGTAGCATCTCTTACTATATCAGTATTTTTTATTTGTTCTTTTTAGATTCCCATGACAGTAGAGTATATTTTGACATATTATACATACCAAAACATTCTTTAGCAGATCTGCAGAGCAACTGGAACCCCTGTCATCTCTGCTCGTGAGAGGGTAGAAGGTTTATATCTTGCTGGTACCACTGTATCTTTGTGTTAGGCAGCTACCTAGCACTCAATCTCCCCTAATAACTCAATTATTTAGGTAGGAGAAAAAACAAACAAACCAAGATTTGCATAATGATCTCAAGTTTTTTTTTTTAAAGTAAAGGTATATATGCATAGGAAAAAAACCTAAAAAACTAAGTATCAAAATGCTTTCTCAATAGTGATGTTATGAATGTTTTGTATTTTCACTTTGTGTTTTTCCACATTTTCTAATTTTTTGCTTTGCACATATATTATTTTTATAATCAGACAGGCACCAATGTATGCTATTTTAAAAAGATAAATAACTATAGTTGCCTCATTTCTGTCCTTCACACTTAACTACCAATATTTTCTCTAACAGCGACAGTTTTTCAAAGTCAGAGGCATTAGAATAAATAAATTCCTTGAGGAAGTTCTATGTACATTTTCTCAATTTCATTCTCTGAGGCCTGGACAACACTTGGTTAACATCTATCAAAAATATTTCAAAGTTCATGTGAAACTTGAATAATAATTACCAGCTGATTACCACAGCTTCTCCAACGGTCCTCAGATACCCATGAAGGTCCCCTGGACCACAGAGTGGGCAGCTAATCACAGGGAGGACAGATGACCTACTGAAGGACCTACCTGCATTTGCTTTCTTTCTAGAAACCTCTGACAAGCATGCTTTATATATTTCCCATGTGGTATGTATGATTGTTTTTTAAAAGCATTTTTCTAATGTCCTCTACTCTTTCTCTGTTCCTACCTACATCCAACCATCCAACAAATAAATCTATATCATATGAAAGCATGTCTTTTCTCCATCCCCTCTCTGTGTTCTTATTGCTATGATTCAGTTCCACTTTTATCTGTTGATGATAAAGCACCTGGCCTCCTTCCTCTCATGCTTCCTCCTTTTAATGAAGTCTCCACCCCACAATCAGGGTTGCCCTTTAAGAAGGCATATCTGATTTTGTCACTGTTGTATGTAACATTTTCTATTGCTTTTAAGGCAGAGTGCACCGACTCAGATTCTTGATGATCCAACTAGTACCTACCTCTCCAGTTTCCTTTCTAAATGTTATTTACTCACACCCATAGCAAACATCAGCATATCTGGGACAAAATGTCTTTGTTTTTTCCCAGTGTGAGAGAGAGAACCCAGGGCCTTGTACATGCTAGGCAAGCACTCCAAAACTGAGTGTACCAGCTGCAGTCTGGCTGGGCACAATTCAGGAGCCACTTGTCAAAAGAAACAAACTTTATTTTTAGAACACACACACCAAACCACACAGCTCCTCAGGAAAAACCCTCAGAGCCCAACTGCCACCATCTGCTTCCCACAAGCCTCTCAACCTCCCACACTCCTCCTGCTCTTGAGGCCCATTGGCTGGGTCGCGTGGGCGGAGCCAAAAAAGTCCCCCAATGAGCAGCTCCATGGTCTGAAAGGGCGGGGAAACAGCCCAATGAGCATCACAGCAGAGGAGCCAATCAGCTGGCAGCTGGAAGTTTGCTGGCAGCTGGGAGTTTGCTGGGGCCCCTTCGGCTGTGGCTCTCAACATGTACCTCCAGATCCTTGAATGTCTTTAAAATTTTGATTTATTAATATACTTTATTTTTTTAGAGCAATGTAAGTTTATAGAAAAATTGAATGGAGAATACAGGGAGTTCCCTTATATTCCCCACCTCCACTTTAGTTTGCCCTGTTAACATCTTATATTAGTGGCACACTTGTAAAATTGATGGACTAATATTGGCACACTACTATTAATTAAATTTCACCCTGTGTCATACATTCTGTGGGTTGTGACAATGTGCTATGATAAGTTTTCATCATCATAGTGCTCTGCAGAATAAACTCATGGATCTAAAACTGTCCCTATTTATCTCTTCTTCTCTTCCTCCTCCCTGACCCCTGTTAAGTACTGATATTGTACTGTGTCCACAGATTGTCATGTGGATGACATCATACTGTATGTAGGCTTTTCAGGATGTTTCCTTCACTTACTTATGTACATTTAAGGTCTCCTCCATTTCTATTCATGGCTTAGTAGCTCAGTTCTTTTTTATCACTAACTAATACTGGTGAATGAGTATGCCACAGTGTGCTTATTTCCCTATGGAAGGACATCTTGCTTCTGTTAGTGTTTGACAATTACGAGCAAAGATACCATAAACGTTCATGAATGGGTTTTGAATAGACATATTTTCATTAGTTCATTTCATATGTTCATTAGTTGGGTCTCTGATCTCTTTGTCCCAACATTCTAGAAAACTGTTCCATCTTTATTTACCTCAGTAACTCCTATTCATTTATCGTTCAACCTAGAAATCACTTCCTCTGGGAAATATTTTCTAACATTTCCCAGTAGCTTAGAAATATCTCCTGTGAGCTTCTGCAGCATTCTTTTCTACACTTAGCATAGTATGCATTGTTCTTACTTCTACACACCCATTTCTCAGTGTCCTAAAATGGACATGAGTATTTCTCTCGTGTACTAGATTCTGAATTTAGTGAGGTCAGTGTTATGATTTGGATATGAGGTGTCCCCCAAAAGCTCACGTGTGAGGCAATGCAAGAATATTCAGAGGTGAAATGATTAGTTTATGAGAGTTGTATCCTAACTCTCCTCTGGTATGGATTAACATGTGGTAACTGTAGGTGGGTAGGGTATGGCTGGACAATGTAGGTCCTTGGGATCTTGTCTATAGGGTTTACTTTTTATCCCTGATTTGTGGAGCTCTCTCTTTGCTTCCTGGTTGCCAAATCCTGAGCTAATTTCCTCCTCCAAGCACTTCCTCCATAATGTTCTGCATCACATTGGGCCTAGAACTATGGAGTTGATTGAGTGAACATGGACTAAACCTTTGAAACCACAAGCCCAAATGAATTTTTCCTCCTCCAAGTTGTTCTTTTCAGGTCTTTTGGTTATAGCTAATCTAAGCTGACTAAAGCAGTCAGTAACCAGTTGTGCCTTGTCAACATTGTGACAATGTAGCACAGCTCCTGCCACATAGCAGGTACTCAATAAACTGTTCCAAATAAATACTACAGGGCCCTAGTCATGTACTGCCTAATCTCCATTTAGGAGTGTTGTATGTGTTTTAATGACTATTCTAAATTCATCATGATCTTTTTTTTAATTCATTATTTTTTTATGTCTAGTTATACATGAAGGTAGAATATATTTTTACATATTTATACAAACATGGAGTATATCTTAATTCTAATTAGGATCCCAGTCTTGTGGTTGTACATGATATGGGGATTCACTATGGTGTATTCATATATGTACATAGGAAAGTTATATCAGATCCATTCCATTGTCTTTCCTAGCCTGGCCCCCTCCCTTTCCTTCTTTCCCCCTTTCTTCCCCTGCCTCACTTGTTGAGTGTTAGCATCCACACATCAGAGAGAACATTCAACCTTTGTTTTTTGGGGGACTGGCTTGTTTCACTTAATATGATAATCTACATAGATCCATCCATTTACCAGCAAATTCCATAATTTCATTGTTCCATTGTGTATATGTATCACATTTTCTTTATCCATTCATCTCTTGAAGGGCTCCTAGGGCTCCATGTCTTAGCTATTGTGAATTGAGCTGCTATAAACAGCAGCTGTGTCACTGTAGTGTCCTGATTTTAACTCCTTTGTATACATACCAAAGAGTGGGATACTGGTCAAATGTCCTCATGATCTTTATTTCATTTTTATTTCTTCCATCCTAAGTCCAGGGTCTTAGTACACATCCTGAATTCAGTAATGTTGCTAACTAACCAAGATTTCTTGGTGCCCTCTCGTTTCTTTATACAAAATTAATCCCAGATGTTGATTCCTTCTTCTCTGGATAATTCATTCAGTGAACATTTTTTCATTATTTCTGCATTCCATCCTAAGCCCAGACATGTTCTTGCTTAGGAATAGCCTGATTCTGTGATGACCCATAATAATAGAATTGTTATCATTTATTGGAATCATGATTCAGGGGGGTTCCTTCTCAGGAAGCTACTGTGGGTTACTAGCAATCCATTCCACCCATAAAAATTCCAAGAGAGGCAGGGGATAGCATGGACCCGGCTTCTAAATGTGGAAAAGAAAAACGCTGAAGTTTTCAATGATTTTTCTTGACCTCCTCTAGTTGGGAAGAAGTGGTAACAGAGAACTTCTCAAAGCATGAGAGCTTTGTCTGGAATAACCCACCACACTCCATTCACTCATCTACTTGCTCAGTAATCAGTGGTTTTGGAAAACTGCCAGTCGTTGCACTTGACTCTAATTCCAATGGAATCCCCCCAGGTTGACATTCTTTCCCCTAGTTTTTCTTAAGAAAAAGAAACTGAATCTTAGAGATATTAAGTAACTTTCACAAGCCCACCCAGACCCCAAGAATTTCAGAATCCGATAATTTAAAGGTCTATGCTATCTTTAAACCTTCACCTTTCAAATCTGTGTTGCCCTAAATGACTTCATTCAATCTTCAGTAACACTATGAAGCTCACAGAGATCACAGAATTACAAATTGTGGCTGGGATGAGAGGGTAGAAATAAGATGCCAAAGAAATGAAACCACCTTCTTCATGAAGTTCCAAGATGGCTTAATAGGTAAAAGTCATATGTGAATAACACATTCATAGCCTGTCAGTATGGTGTGATACTCACACATACCTACACTATAATAATGTACACGGAGAAAGGATATAAATCATACACAAATATGTCTTTTCTTGCTACTAAACAAACTCAGATATTGAATTTGTGCTTTATGTACTTGCTTTGTAAAGTTGTTGACTTGATGAATGCAAGTAGTTAGATATTTCACTCCTTTGGTTTCCTTGGCAAACCAAAGGAGCAGAGCTCAATGAGGTTATTTCCAATTCTGCCTTAGCTCAGGGGTCTTCCCTTGGTCTGTAGCAGTACACTGGTGCATCCATAATTGGGCTGCCAAATTTTATCAGTGCAGAGAGCTCAATCTTGTAATTAAAGAAGTATCTTGTAACAAAGATGACCATTAGTGGAACACAGTTCAGGCCCTTCTGTGTAGTTTGATATCATGCAGGGCACAAATTACCCCAGGTGGGAGAAACAGGGCACAGTAGAACAACAGGCAGCATCAGAGAAAGTCCAATGCTTTTTAGAATATGTATGAGTATGAACTTGGCCTCTTGGTCAGGGCAACAGCAGTTCTGCTTAAATGGTGGCTTGAGGCCAAAGGGCCATTAGGTGAATAGAGTGGTCACTCTGGGTGCTTTTATTGAAACCTGTGACACAGTATAATGACTGAATACTGATTATATCTGATGATTCTTACAGCGCAATTTTGAATCTTAATAATCCCTTTAGGTTGCCTCTAAAAGTTCTGTTATTTGAGAAGATATGTCACAAACAGGAAAGAAATAATAAGATTCTGTTTCAGCCTGACAAAATGAGCAATTTCTTACACTGGTTTGGAGTGTGGATTCTGGAGTCAGAGAGCTCGTGATTACCTCTTCTCTAACCACTTCCTACACTCAGTATTGATTTCTGCTTCACCCACCCATTTGTGTTGCTGTGAGCATTAAATGATGCAAGGAATATAAAATATTTGCATCTCATCTGCTATATAGTAGATGGTGGTTCTCAAAAAGTATTGTTTGCTGAGAGTAATGAATTGAATTGTGCACCCCTCCCCCCATTCATATATTGAAGCCCTAACCTGTCAATGAGACTATCCTTGGAGGTAGAGCCTTTAAAGAGGTAATTTAGGTTAGATAAGGTTGTTAGCTTGGGGTCCTAATCTGATAGGACCATTGTCCTTATTTGAAGAAAAACAAATGTCACAGAGGAAGGGCCATGTGAGGACACAGAGAAGAGTTGGCCACCTGCAAGCCAGGAAGAACCCACAAGACAATAACTCCACTGGAACCATGGTCTTGAACTTACAGCCTCCAGAACTATGAGAAAACAGTTGTTTGGGTCCTGAAGTCTGCGGTGCTTTGTTATGGCAGTCCCAATGAAACTCTACACTGAGCATCAGGTGGGTGCATGAATAAAACGGGATTAAGCCAAACCATGCTCTCATGTGTGGGAAACTGTTTAGGCCTTGGAAAATCAGTGGTTGAATTTGTTCTCTTCTCTTCCCAATTAAATGAGTTCATGCAAATCACCGAAAACTTTAGGATTTTTCTTTTCTATGATTAGTAACAAGGATCATGCTATTCCCCTGGCTCTCCAGAAATCTTTATGAGTATAATGGATTGCTAGCAACACATATTGAGTTCCTGTGAATGTACCTTGCAAAAATGAAAATGTCTGTAAGATTTCTCTTCAGTGGCAGGAAAGAAAACTGGGAATTCTTCATGCTGTACTCCACAGAGCTACCTAGAGTACTCATGTTTTAGACTAGAGAAAGCTGCAGGGTGTAAATGTTCTGAGCGAGCCGCTTGCATGCACATCTAAAAACCACACCAGAGGAATAAACTTCTCAAATGTGGTCCTCGATCCTTTCATCAATAATTTTAGCTTCTGCCCTGTCAGACTCAATTGGTCTGGCTGTAAGTATGGCTTTGGAGGCAAGCTAGTTCTGGTTTAAGCAGCAATAAATCACTGATGAGCACAAGGGAACTCAGATTCTTCCCAGAGCCTGGTCTCAAATCATCTCTTACACATGTCCCCAAATGGACATATTTTAGCTTACTGCTTAAAAAGAGGAACATATTAGAAAATCAATTGGCCCCTGACCCACACCTAGTGATGAAATCTCTGACTCTAACCGTTTCATTTTAAGCTTGAAGAAGAAAATGAATGTAAACAGAAAATACAGTAACATAAAGTTTGGCCATGCAAGAGAATTCTTTTTCAACTATCTTCAACAGTTCAGTCATCCCTCACCACATGCCCACCATTCAGAGAAGGAAAACTATAGATTGCAACTTCTTCAGGGTCAGTGCTTCCAGATTTGTACCTTTGTCTACTGGAGCAGAAGAGAATTGAAGAGGCTATACAGCTGCCTCTGTTAGACATACACTTACACATGCTACACAAGGATTGTTCATGTTATAGATTCCAAACCCCAGAAAGGCTTTGCTTCTGATCAGCCTCCTTTATTCCATTAGGAATGATAACCTTAAAGAAGAAACAGACTACTTTTTACATATCTCATTTATATTAGATAAAAGTCCTCAAGACAAATTTTCTAAAATTATAAAGCAATTCACCTGGTAGATCAGACCCAGCAGCAATGATTTCTCCTGTGTTTGAGAGCTGACTGTACAAGGCTAGTAGAAGTGGCAAGACTGAGCAAGGGGACCCAGGCACGATACTTGCTCAGTAGAATAGGGTTCTTATCCTGAGAACCATCACTTTGGGGATATGACCGCCATCCACTGCTTGTAGGACAAGGGCTATTTGACCATTTTCTCCCCCTTTCCTGCTTCTGCTTGCCCTCTGCCAAAGAGATCATCTTACTGTCATTAAGTGCAAGCCTCACACCTGTCTAATAAAGTCCTGCTGGCCCAGCCATTAACTGTAGTAGAAAGAACCCTTGGGCTATGTCACAGTTAGATTTGGGTCTGATTTCTGTTATACACTATCTGAGGGAACTTGAAATAATTCAGCATGTGCATGTAAGTTATTTCTTCATCAGTAAATAAGAGGACCCTCCTTCCTCTGCCTAGCTTATGAGGTTGTAAGTTACAGTTTTTAAGTGTTTTGTCATTCTTAAGGACTCTAAAGGATGATGAGGATGCTCAGAGTTGTTAAGTACATGCTGTATCAATTTCAGTGCAAGTCAGACTGGGGACATGGGAGGGTCCTGTGCCTCTGCTTTCCATTTCTGCAATAGAGAATAAGTTTTTCATTAAATTGTTTTCCTTTTTCTCCTAGGCATACAGCTAGACTTAATTTCCCATCCTTCCTTGCTGTCAAATACAGTCGTTCGGGTAAATTCTGATCAGTGGGATTGGATTGAGATGATGTATACTGTTTTAGTCAGCTTTTTTACATGACTGATACTAAAATACCCAACAAGAACAACTCAGAGGAGGAGAAGTTTATTTGGGGCTCATGATTTCAGAGGTCTTAGTCCATAGATAACCGACTCCATTGTTCTAGGCTCAAGTTGAGGCAGCACATCAAGGGGAAGGACCCAGTGGAGGAAAGTTGCTCAGCTCATGGTGGGTCAGGAAGCAGAGTGGGGGAGAGAAGGGGGGCAGGGAGTGAGAGAGAACGAGAGAGAGAGAGAGAGAGGCAAAAGGGGCCACAGGGAAAATGTACTCTTCCAGGACATGCCCCCAGTGACCCACCTCCTCCAGCCTTGCCCCACCTGCCTGCAGTTACTATCCAGTCATTCAAACTAGGCTGGACTGACTAAGTTCCAGCTCTCATAATCTAATCATTTTACCTCTAAAAATCCCTACATTCACAGGAGCTTTTGGAAGATGTATCATATCCAAATTTTAGCATACTACTTCTGGATTTGGCTCTATTCTCAGTTTGTGGTATTATTATTATTTTTCCTGATATCTTCAGCCAAAGATATACCTAACAGTTATAGTTATGAAATAGTTAGATTCAAACAAGTTAACAAGTATTCATGTCCTTATAACTTTGTGCTTCTAAAAAATAGTACATGTGAATTAAAAGCCAAATGATATTTTTATTTCATTCTTAAATAACCACAATTACTTATTAATGGGATGTGTATGCCTGTTTAGGCACACGTAACTCCCTTAACCAGGAAATCTGATTGAATACACTGCCCTCATTTCCTGTTGTACATTGATTTTCGTGTGACATTTTGTTGTTGTTTTTATTTTTAATCACAGCAATAGCTGAAAACTCAGGTTAAAAAAGATACAACGTTATAAAAATTAATGTAGCATGGTTTAATGATGAAATTGAAAACTACCTTGAGCTAGTAGTTTTGGAGTGTCCAGTTGTTGAATATCACTGGATTTCCCTAAACATTTTAGGGAAAATATCTGATGACACTCCCATTAATTCATTGCAGCACCCCAGAGCAGCTTGGTGCACAATTTGGAAACCATGACTCACTTTCTTTTTTTTTTCCATCTGTCAGTTGAATGGCAAAAACATTGAGGATTTAAGGGATTGTGAAGACCAGATGGAGCCTGGGTCACAGAGTTTCCATAGAAGGAGAAGCCCAAGAATCATTTAGCAAGGAACACTGCTTTCCTCTGTGGCTGGAACGAGATATATTTTTCCTTTGACATGCCACTGATTTGAAGGAGTTGTTTATTTCAGCAGTTGGTCTGCCCTGACTCCTGCCACCTCCATATTCATGAAATATCACTAGGGTTGCTTTTGTTAATCCAAACTTTGCTTCACCTTGGATGTTGCGCTCGCTCTCTCTCTCTCTCTCTCTCTCTCTCTCTCTCTCTCTCTCTTATGGAAAATTAGCATTAGATGAGTCAGTCTCTAGCTTTGGTGACCTGGTTTTCCTATAATACCCCAAGAAAGTATAGGCAATACTATGAGTAAGGGGTTTTTCTCTAGAGATAGGTGCTTCCGTGTCAATGTAATATTTACTGAGCAAGCAAGAGCATTCCCTGGTGAGCACATTATAAACCAAAATGCAAATGCTTTGGGGGACTTGGGGATATTTGTTTTCCAAAAGAATTAGAATTATTTTAAAAGAAACCATGGACATCTGTCAATTAATATGGGGATATGCTCTGAGTGGGAAGATGTGAATCACACCTTCACAGGAAGCCACAATTAAGTAGATTTACAGTCCCGGGCTGTTTGCCTAAAGGAACAACACAGCTCACTGCAGAGCATCAGTGTTCAAAGAGAGTGTTCAGGGCTCAGTGTTGGAACCTTAGGGGAGATTTTCTCTAAGTGGGTCACATTTCCAATTTAGGTCTTGTTTCTTGACCTACCTAGAAATAATGGTTGCTCAAAATCAGGTAACCATTTCTAGGAAAGTTCCCTTTTGACTACAAACTTGGTAACATCTCTGAGACCCCCCTCAAGAAGCATAGAGCTTAAAGGGAGATATTATACTCCTTCTCATGAATAATTAAATGTGAGCACTTTCAGAGGACCTGCCAGCAAGCGAGTGTCTATATCATCTTTTTTTTTTTTTGTAGTTGTAGATGGACAGAATACCTTTATTTGTTTTATTATTTTTTTTTTATGTGATGCTAAGGATGGAACCCAGTGCCTCACACATGCCAGGCTAGCACTCTGCGACTGAGCTGCAGCCTCAGCCTGTCTATGTCATCTTAATGGTTTATGCAAGGTCCTGAGATACTTGAACTTCATGTGTTTAGCCTAGACTTTTCCTTTTTCACCAACTATAGGCTTTCTTCATGCCCAGCCTCCTTATTTGCTGAACAGAAATAACATACTGTTCCTTGTGGATTGAGGAATCAAGAATGGAGCTTCACTGGCCCCATGACTTTTGACAAGCATTCCAGAATATGTGTGGAGGCATTTCCTTGGTCTGGGAAGAGTGGTCTTGGAAACTTCTCTGCCATGGAGCCAGTCACACGATTGAAATCTGTCTCCATTCAGTTTCTATGAAGAGAAAGTAAATACACTTCACTTTTGGATTTCTTTTCTTTTTTAATGTCACACAAATTTAATAAAATAATGGTATATTTTTATTTTCTGAATTTTATTTTTCTTGCCTTTGAATTGAACTAAAAGAGATAAGAAAAAACGGTGCTGATGTTTAGAATAAAAATAAGCTTGAAGAATAAGACTTGGAGGGGTAGTAGGTAGTGTGCTTGCCATGGAGATCCAAACACTTAAAGAGAAATTGGATTATTGTATTGGATCTTCTCCTGGACGATGGGTGACCATAGATACTTCACACTGCTTTTTAGTTCTCCATTTGTAACAGGTAGAGTCCTAATGCTATATTCTCATTCTATATAACACATGTGTGCTTGGCAGAATTTTGGATTCCATGGACATTACCCTTCATGTTACAATCTTAAATGCTACATGGTAAAGGGTGTTTTTCAGATGTAATTAAATTACTAATCAGCTGACCTGATTATTCATCTACCTTGTTGAAAAACTACCTGTCTGCTCTTCTTTGTTCTCTGCCTGGATCCACCCCCTCTCTTCCACCGTTTCCTCAGTTGACCTTAAGATGGGAAATTATCGTGAATTATCTGCTCAGGCCCAATGTAGTCATATGAACCCTTGGAAGCAGAGCTTTCTCTTAGCTTGATACAGAAGGCAGAGAAATTTTAAGTATGAAAAGGATTTGATGTATCATTACTGGCTTGAGATAGAAGGGCTATGTAGTGAACATGAGAAGAAATTAAATTTTGCTAGCAAGCAGTGAGCTTGGGAGAGGACTCTGAATCCCAAATGTGACATCAGCTGCAGCTTCTGCCGATACCTTGATTTCAGCCTTGTAAGACCCTCAGCAGAGGATCTAGTCAGACAGGTGCCAACCTTCTAATCTCCAGAAGCAATAAGCTAATAAATTTGTGTAGGTTTTAAGAGTTTGTGGTAATTTGTTACAGCAGCAAGAGTGAACTGGTACATGTCATGAAGTTTATTTGGAGTCAGGGATTGCAACCTAATGTTGAAGGGCAGTTTGCCTCTCAGCCTGGTGAAAACATTGATGAATACAAGAATTGGCTGAAACAGAAACAAATAGGTATTTTGTGTTTTTTTCTGTCTTTTCTTTAAGGTCCAGTGTACATTTATGGATCATCTGAACAATATCCTAAACTAAATGTATCTTATACTTCCCCTCATTTAATGCCATAATCACCTTGGAAATAATAATTTACCATTTATATAAAAAGAAATGGAGACTCTGAGAGCCCAGATAATTTGCCCACATTTTTCATTGCTGAAATTGTGTGAGATTTGAACCTGGGTATTCTGTGGACTATATACCAGGGCTATTCCCTTTATCACAGTGGGCCAACAACTGGATCTGTAGATTGACCTAAATATTAGTTAAAAGTCATGAAAATTAATAGAAGTTTTTTGGGGAAAAGGAACCATGAGATTATTATTTTAAGAAAGTAAATAATATAGTTTCAGATCAAAGATTCTGAGATTCTTCAGTTCCTTTGGAAATCTGGCTCTCTGTCAGCAACCAGAAGCTGAGGACTATCCAAAATTTTTATTTTTCACTTGCTGGCTCCCAACTGTTATTTCCATGGAAACATATAAGATCTGCAAAAACAAGTTAAGTATCTTAATATCATCACCACCCAATGACTGAGACTTTCCATGTTTCAGCCCCATTTCCTGGGGGAAGAGAAGGGAGCTGTGGTGCCACACACTTGAATTTAGGGGATGCACTTATTTCATCTCAGGAGTCTGTTGTTGATCAAGAACAAGATTATTGCTTTCTAATTGCCCACTTACTTTTAGGCAAAAACTGAAAAGAAAAAGTGGCTGTGAACTCTGAATCAGGGATAATTAACAGGAATGTCCTTCTTAACTTCTTTACTATCATTGTTATTAGCCAGCATTGTTTACTAATTGCTGGAAAACACCAAATCCCAATTTGCATGCTCCAGACAATGGACACTGTAGGAGTTTTAAAAAATGGAATGGTCACCACTGGCCAAGGAAATCAAAGGAAGTGTCCAGGAGTAGGGGAACTAGAGATTTCTCCATCAATTGTCTTAGAAATGCCCAGTTGTTGCTAAGGAACACATGTAACCCAGGATCCATTCCCACTGTGGTTGCTTTTTTACTGTAAAGGGTTCTGTTGTTCCTTAAGTCACAATAGGAGGGCTAATAAGACAATATGTCTAGAAGGCTTTTGATGCTACAAATTGACTTTCTCTTAAGGAGGCTTGTAAACAAATACTGTGTCATTATAAGACCATTACAACATCTTGGGTGGGCTTTGGCTTTCTGCCCAGAGTTTCGAGGTTGAGACAAACAGCAGTGTGATGACACCACTCTGTGGTCCATTGGTTCGCCAGGCTGTTGAAACTTTCATTACACCCATCAGTTAGTAACAACTCTGGGGCACCCACTGTGTGTGAAGCATGGAGCACCACGGGGAACATCAGAATACAGAGAGGGCACAGCTTCTGTTCTTGAGGAGCTTTAAATTTACTGGGGCAGTCAGGAACACACAATGGGACTGTGTGAGAAAGCAAACGAGGGAAGCAACCAAGCCACCACACCAAAACAAAATTCCAGGCCACCACCATTTTCATGATTGTCAGCTGTGTCAAGTTTGAAGGATTGGGTGACCTGAGCTAAATGGAGTTGGATGGAAATGTGGAGATTCAGGGGAAGGAAGAAGAGGAGAAGGAGTCTCAACATTCATAAAAGTGCAATAGGGACTTGGCAGCTTTTGCTAGAAGCACCGATTCTTCACTTTGCCTGGAAGATGTCCAATCATTAACCAAAAGCTGGGTAAAAGCTTGGCATCTCTGTCTTGGTTTTGCATCTGTCTCCTTTGCTTCCTTAAACTTTGGGTCAGATTCCATTTGAGCATCTAAAGCAGGTAATCCTTCCCTCTCAAAGCTGAAGACACCAAAATAAGAGTAATGATGGGATTTTTGAGATTTTTAGGGACATCATAATCAATAGATTATCAGCTATCAGCTTTTCCAGTGTCCTGTTCCAGACCCCCAGAGGGGTGCCTAGAAGTTTCATTCATTGCCCTAAAATGAACTCCCTGTTGCCTTTTGAACTTGTCCTTTTTTCCTTAGTCATTTTGTCACCTTATATTCCAGGAACAACTGGAATCTGAGCAATAAACATCCTGTGATAACAGTGGAAACTCCCCTCAAACCCCACCCCTACCCCAAGCAACTTCTTCTTTTTTTTTTTTTTTAAGAGAGAGAGAGAAAAAAAATTTTTTTTAATATTTATTTTTTTAGTTTTCGGCGGACACAACATCTTTGCTAAGGATGGAACCCAGGCCGCACGCATGCCAGGTCAACGCGCTACCGCTTGAGCCACATCCCCAGTCCCTCAAGAAACTTCTTAGCACTGATAATGATCAACCAGACCACAGTCTGACCAAGACTGCTGGACTACCCACACTTCTTCCCCTATTTAACCCCAAAGCTCTTTTTAGCTTCTCAAAGTTGGGGCTGAGGATGCTAGTTTCTCCTGGTCCTCCCCAGTATGTCTATACTAAATAAATTTCTTTTCTACCTCACAATTACTTTTTCCATTTGATTTTTTGGGTGAGTGGCCAGACCTGATCTATTGGGAGTCCTCAAAGTCAGGCCCCTCTCTAGCCTGGGATCCCGTAACATAAAGAGAAGTTAGTGGGGAAGCTCAGGGTTAAGAACAAGAGGTGAGAAGTGGGCAAAGTCAAAGAGGTATTGGGGAGGAAATGTAATTTCTTGGCCCTCATAAATTCACCATTAAAACAGACCCAAGTAACAAAAGGCAGAAAAAAAAACCCAAACAATTTTATTAATGCACACATTAATGTAGAGGAATGTATATAATGCATGATATAATGCATACATCATGTAGAAGAAAACTCAAAAGCAATGGCTTAAAACTGGTTTATATAATGTCTTAAAACAATTAAGTTTACAGAAATGACAAAACAAAGGAAAACAGAGGTGGGAAACTATGGGGATGTATATATGGGAGTAAGCTAATGGAGGAAGGTGTGTTTGCTGATTCTTCAGCTACCATCTCTGAGTTGAAAGTTCTTGGTCAGTAAAGGAGAATTTATATAATGTTTTTAGGTGGGAAAGGAAGAGGGGTTGTAAAGGTCTTCCACCACTTGCTGCTTTTTAATTGCTTTAAGCCCCAAAATATTTTTGTTGAAGAATCATTTATTTGGGGTGATACATGATCATTTCCTTCAGAGGATTGCTTGAACGAGAGCCATATGTTCAGCACTGGGAGTGGGGAAAGTTTGGTATCATGGGGAGTGTAAATGGAGTCCAGAATCTTGAAGTTCTAGATTGAAAGTCTAAATTTCCTTAAGATCATTAGGCATTTCTAGGGGTTTCTGAGAAAGGGCCAGATATCATAGAAAAGAAACAAATACAGATGCAGAACAGAGAAGAGACACCTTCTTCTGGATCACTCAGTGGAGAGACATTGAGTTCCAGCTCACAATCCCTCTTTCTTTTCTGAACATTTTTAGTAGTTACAGCTGATACCACTAACCACTAATTTAGCATTTGATCATTCACTAGTTTCACTAGATGCTCCTTTATATGAAACTATTGTTCGGGGCCATGGCTAACACAAATGTCATGCAACTCAAAGATTCCCACCAGCAAAGAAGTTTTTTTCCTAGAGGAAAAGTTGTTATATAATGATTTTTTTCCTACTCTCTCTCTCTCTCCTTCCTTCTGTCTCCCTCTCTTGAGGTTAGGAAAGAAACTTTGTGAATGGGTGCCAGGATCAACTTGTTGCTTTGGATTAAAAGGTACACCTCATAGAAATTACTATCCACTGGTTTAAATATTGGTGCAAAAGGTTAACACTAGTATTTTGATATTATTTGTTTGCTCAATGCTAGTATTTTTAAATTGAGATGTGGCTGCCTTTGTCTTTTGCTCTTGTTTTTCAACAAGTCTGCTCCCCAAGAAGAGCCAAGAGCCAGGACCAAGATTCCTCTGTCCTTTCAGCTTGAGTCTCACCTCTGATATTGATTCAAGAAGGTTTCAGTTAAACAAGTTATTGTAGGGAAGAAGGTTAGATACTGTGAGCTGGTTCAGACCCTGGGGAGAAAGGGTAGGAAATATTTCCTATGGGAAAGGAAAGTGGTGACACTCAGAATGTTTGCCTGAGACCCTCCAACCTCCCCTCCTTCTGCAAGTTGTTTGGGTTCCAAACAGTTCTGATTGTAATACAAATGACCAATAAAAATACAGAAAAACATTCAACATCCCCAAGGACCAAATAAACAGGAAATAAAACAACATAGAGTTCTTTTTGTAAGGTTTTAGATCTAGTGAGAATGCCTTCTCAAGGATGGCAACTTTGATTTAAAAATTTAACTCAATGTTTAACTCTCTAAGAACAATATGTAATTCAGATTACAGATTTTTGGTATGTTACAAACTTTACAAGTGAATATTTCCACATTGAAAGAGTGGACAATATATTGGAACCTCAAAATTTGGCACAATGACTGTTTTACCAGATTCAGCAGAAATTGTGGCTCCATACTGGCCATGATAAAAACAGCTACACTCACCTTGTACCTAGCATCTATACTGTCTTGACAGTATTTGATTTTCAAAGTAACTCCAAAAAGTCCATTCTTTACTTTTGCCTCTGTACCCAGAGGAAGAGACTAAAATGTAGAGGAATTAAGGTTAACCATATGAAATTGCTAATATTTGACTGTTTTTGACCTACATATATGGCAATCTCATATCTCAAATGGTTTGTCCTGATAATGTGTCTAAGGTCACACTGTTGGAAAGTGGTGGAGTGGGAATTATCTGAGATATGTGACTCCCAAGCCCAGGGCCTTAACCTTACTAAAAATAGTAAGAAATATATTTAGCTAAAAGGGAGGGCATGTAAACATGAAGTCAAGATTAGCAGGTACCAATCTAGCAGTTACCAGTGAGGGATGATGGGGGATTTCAAAACAAAGACTCACAGATGTGCATTTTGAAGATAAAATGGCTGGGATTAGGTAGAGTGCTTCTTTCTGATGGAGAAGCAGATCTAAAGAGTTACGCCAGCCATCTTTATTTCTATATGTCTCATTATCAGGTTAAAGACTATGCAAGCATTATCCTTTTTACTCAGAAAGTTACAGGGCTAGAAACATGTATGTAGCTTTTCTGCAGTTGCAGTTTGCAGTTGCAATGTGCAATGTTAGGAGCTTTGTGTAGCTCTCAAGAAAGTCCCGTTGTTTAAAGTTACTGTTAAGTGGTCAGCTTCTGAAGTAGTGGAACTGATGAAACATGTGGTTGTCCAGCAGGAGAGTTCCTCTATTTCCAGGAACTATGTGTCTGAGATCAAGATCGAGGCTGATAAGACTCTTCCACAGAGCCTTCTCATGCAGGGAATTGCCACTGCAGCTATGCATCCTTGCACAGGAACATTCCCAAGCACTAGGTTTGCCACAGCCATGAGGTCATCAGAGACCCCAGTCTCAGACACTGCTCTTCCGTTTTCTATCACTGCTCTCCATAGTTTTGGAGGATGAAACTCCATAAGGAGACCAGCTCTGGTGAGGGTCCCTGTAGTATCACCCTGTGGAGGATGGCATCATGCCAGGAGTGGGTGTGTAACAGAGAGGTCACATACAAGACAGGCAGCCAGAGTGAAGGGAGGGGCTCTATCATCACCACTTGCTCCTGTGAGAATTAACTCAGAGCTTCATGAGACTAACCTTAATTCCTTCTGAAGGCAGTACACCCAGTGACCTAATGAACTCCCACTTGGCCCCACCTCTTAAAAGCCCCATAATCCCTCAACATTATCACACTGGGGACCAAGCTCTCAATACATTAGCCCTTGGGGGACACACAAATCATATTCAAAACATCACCAGAGACAATGTGGTTCACCACAAGAAAGCAACAGTTTTTTATTAAGCAAAGGTCAGTTTTGCATTTGCCACCATATTTCTGAAAGTGTCTTCCTCTTTGAATCTCATACTCTGCTGTTAAATCAATAAGATTACCATGACATTTTGTAGGATGCTTTTGAAGGGATACATGAGCTGAATGGACTAACAGACAAGAACAAATCAGCATTTCTACTGAGAAACACCCAAGCATAGGGAAATCCTTCACTAAAGGAATGCTTTACTGCGTGGGACATTGAACCAGGCTCCTGGTTGGATGGATGAGCAGCTATATTCCATTTCTAGGTTGTTTGCTTCTTTGGAGCTGGGAGATGTATGATGATTCAAGAGTTCCAACTCATCTGGTGAACCAGCTTGTTAACATAAGTCAGATGAAGTTGAAAGCCCACCTCAGCATCAGGAGGTCAAACCTTGGCTGCTGTCACTCAAAAACCTCCCAAGGCACTTGCTTTCATAACTGTTGTTCCAAAGAAGGGGTTCAAAGAAATAGTTAGGAAAAAAGGTCTTTTGTACTTTACAGGGGGTATGCAGCCAGGCAGCAGATGAAAACAATAACAATTTATTTTGAAATTTACTCTTTAATTATGATGGATTTTCTAAGCAAATGATTCTGATTTCAACAGCTGCTGGGTGAGTACTATGTACCTGAATAAATCAATCCTTCTGTTAACTCTGGAGCAGTGAATAATATGTCTTAGTTAGTGCAATAAATATTCCTGCATTCAGGATAGAGAGCATTGGGCACAACACACATGTGATTGCAATATTCAAATAAAATGTGGGAATCCTTCAAAGATGGAGTAATAAATCATGCAGCAGGCAAGCACCTTCTGATTTGCATGGATTTCTGTTGAGTTGAAATAAAAAAGAAACTAGGGGCCAGCACAGTACGAAAGCCAACTCAGGATGTCTATTATTGTTCTTGACAACGTGGGACCTGGCCTGCTCTTGCAAAAATTAAAATACAGGTTAATGTGGTGACTGTCTAAAGAACAGCTTGATGAGTAACAGGTCATGGAGCATGCATTCCCTGGGTTAATCTTCCTGGCCCTGGGTGAAGCCAACACAAGCCAAAGAAGTCCTCAAATGGACAGGGGTATGGAGAAGTCATACCCTCTTTCCTCAAAATATATCTTGGCGTGTAGAAAGGAATGGGAAGAGAAAAGAACTTTAATCATTTTATGGAAATAAGAATAATAAATCAAGGGGAAAAAAGAAATAAACTGGGAAACCAGAAAAAAAGAGGTGGAATAAATTGTGTGTATTTCTGATGTACAACTTGGCATTCTAATACAAACACACACACACACACATTGTAGAATGGTTAAATAAAGCTAATTAACATATGTGTTACCTCACATACTGCATTAGTCAGTTTTTCATTACCATAATAAATACCTGAGATAATCAACCTATAAAGGGGAAAGGTTTATTTTGGCTCATAGTCTTAGAGGTTTCCATCCATGATTGGTTGGCCTCTGTGCTTTGGGACCTGTGGGGAGGCAACACATATAGCAGGGAGCAAAGCCATTCACTTCCTGATTGGAAAGTAAGAGAAGAGGAAGAAGAAGGGATCTTCTTCTTTGAGGATACTCCCCAATGACCTAAGATTGCCCATTAGATCCCACCTCTTAAAGGTAGCACAATTTCCCAACAGTGCCACTCTGGAGAGAGTGCCAAGCTTTCCACATGGGAGTGTATTTGTGGGATATTCAAGACCCAAACTATAGCATGTGCTTGTTTATGTGTGATGAGAACACTTACAATCTAATCTCTAAACAGTTTTCAAGTATACATAACAATGCTATTAACTACAGTCTCCATGCTATAGTATAGATCTCTTGAACTTATTTCTCCTGTCCGACTGAAATTTTGTAGACTTTAACCAACATCAACTGTAATCTCCTCCCACCAAGGCAGTGGTTTCAGTAATAAGACTAAAGGTAAAGTCATCATGACCAGCAGACCGGTTGCTAAATGAAGTTCTTATTTATTCATTTTTGAAATTCCTTCATATTTAGTATTAAGGATTCAAGGAATTATCCCTAGAAGTTGGCTATTAATAAAAAGTTTTTCTTTTTTAGAAAATAAGATGTCTCCGCCTTTCCTCTGACAGCTCCCCTGCTATTTATAGAATAGAAGGATGGGTTGCAGGCTCAGGGGATCTATGTTTCAAAATTGAAGATGCTGATACAGAAGGAAAATATGTAAAAATATGGAAAACAAATGACCAAAGGAATCAGTGTATGAATTTTGAATCTTTAGATGTTT
Source organism: Spermophilus citellus (assembly GCF_964194105.1). Taxonomy (NCBI): domain Eukaryota; kingdom Metazoa; phylum Chordata; class Mammalia; order Rodentia; family Sciuridae; genus Spermophilus; species Spermophilus citellus. The sequence continues at coordinate 45,718,784 of NC_138182.1, read as the reverse complement.
CTGTGAGATTGATTCAAAGAGTAGTAAGCTTGCAAAAGAGTGTGTGTTTGTAGGTGTTAAAACATGATTTGTCTTTCTTTTGGAAACCTCTTATTCCAATATCTGGGTGTTTAGAGTGATCAGTGTGGCTATGGTGGCTTTGCTTTTCTGTTTTCTTCTTATTGACTGGGCAGTAGCAAAATGCTTCCTCTCCTGGGATGTTTTGTCATGGCAGAAATGAAAGGTCTTGAAAAAGTGCCTCTGTGCAACAAGGAGTCATAATTCTCTATCTTCTATTTCATTCTACTTCAATCAGATTTCTTCAGGCATTCAGGTCTCAAAGGCAGGCCTAGCAGCTAGTGTTCCTTCCCCTTCTCCATCACAAATAGAGGTCAAAATGAACCCATTACATCCATTATCCAAGCCATACTGGGAGCCAATGGTGAGTGCTACCTTTGTACATTTATCTTTGTTAAATTGTGCCCGGGACCTATTCTCTGCTAAAGGACAGCTGTGTGGACCTGTGCACACAAAGAGGTGACTGTTGATTGTTTTAAATTGCATGTGTTGGTCTGAATTGGCAGGCTGGTGGCTCACCCAGAGATTTTAACTATGCTTCTGCTGGATGTTCTGAGTCTTAACTACATGTGCATGGACTTGGAGAAATCACTCACTGGACTTTAGTTTTTGCATGTGTTGAAGAAAAAGCTTGGATTTCTGAAATGTCAACATTGTACTAAAGAGTTTCTAGAAAACCTGTAGAAAGATCAAAATTTATTTGACCAACCATAGTTACTGTTGGGAAATATTAACCTAACAACTTCTCTGTCTTCTGCATGGTCCAAGTCTGGTGCTTAGAAAACACTCATAAGTTCTTTGCCCTGACAGCTTTGGTAGCATAGGCCATGGTAATTCAGCCACCAATATCCTACTGTCACAGGAAACTTGTGCTTTCCCAGAAGCAGGTCAGGTATGCATCCTCATGCTTAATACTCTTTACGTAGTTCCCCATCAGGCTTAATGGAAGGGAACTAGCACCCTTCCAGGTCCTCTTGAGGAGCTAGGACAGGGAGACTGGCAGAGAACCAGCATAGCAAAACTTCTCTACAATTGAATTGCTTCCAAAACTTTCTTCCTGTTATACCCTTTCTATGTGAAAGTTGAGGAGGAGTGTCCAAGAACGCTGAAATTTCACATCTGGCGGTCTGCCTTATACTGTAGTATCTGAACCAGGAAAAGACCCATGTTAGCATTCTGACAAATAGGTAAATCATTTCAGCCTACATTGAAGTCACTTCTCCAATCACTGCAATGGACCCACATTTATACTCAAATTATCTTTTTAACAAAAAAGTCTGCTACCACAAAATCACAAAATTCCTATTACAATACTTTTTTTTAGAGACTTTTGAAAGACATACCCATTCAACTAAGAATCATACTTTCTTTCCAATTTAAAATAATACCCAGCAATTCAGAAGGCAATCAGAGGATCCACAGCTATGCATTTCAGAAAGATCTCTTATGTACTTATTTCTTTATTTGTGTAAGAATCCATAATTCCTTTGTGAATTTAAATATTTATTAACTAGTCTTGTGTCATTCTTCATGTCCTCTGAGAGTATGATGTTCAATCATCCTTAGGGTATGGAAAAAGGCACAAAATAAATGTGAATAATGAGGATGATTACTGAGACACGAACCAGGGACAAAAATCTCCTTATTCTACATTGAATTTAAATAATCTTCACCAGAGTAGGAAAGTGTAATTCCTTCCAGCAGAGGGGTACAATGATATAAACTGATGTGACAGATGGCCACTCCATAACCCACCCTGATTAGCATTCATTAGCATACCAGGTTGTATCTTGATTAGACACTGAACACAAGGTGTGCACAGAAACAGAGTCTCCATTAACCTTCCAGAAAAGAAAAATCTCTTTACCTCAGAGAGGGAAATTGGTAGGAAAATGATGCAATGAAATTTGTTGCTGAGTCCTGTTCCACAAATAGAAAGAGTTTAGGACTTGGGAACCTGGACTGAGCTGACTATTCCTAAAGAGAAACAGGCACATAAGAATGTGAGACTCTGGAGACATGAAGCACCTCTGATAGGTGAAGACAAAAGGGGAGCAGGGGAGAAAAGAAGATTGTTTTCACAGTTGTCCTTGAAGAAAGGTCATTATCTGATATTGAGGGGAGAGACCTTTTTGTTTATGTATCATTTCAGCGAATCTATGTTATCTTTGAAGTTAGTATGAAAAGACTTTTTAACTTGAGCTAAAAAAGAAACCAATGGGGAGAGAGAGAGAAGAAGGGGGGAAAAAAGGAAAATGAGTGTACAACATCTCCTGTTTTCCTGGGAAGATAAAAAGTGCTCAAAGAAAACACGTGTAAGGTGCTTCGGACATAATAAATATTATATATATATATATATATATATATATATATATATATATATATAGGCACTGCCCTTCAGGATGATGTTGAAAAAACCACTTTCCTCTCCTAGGGCTGTGGGATCATCAAATGAAGGGAAATTGCTTCTGCCCATTGATGACGTCCAAATCCATATCTCTAATTTCAGATCCCTCTTTAGAGGCTGGCATGGGTATCTATGGGTTTGCAGGACACTCATTTATGGAGACATCTGTGTATTTCTGGAGGGTGTGTCATGCAGCAGGGACTGTGTAGTAAAGAATCCAGAGTTTATTGTTGAGTTTGGAAGGGAGACAAGTAAAGAGAAACTCTGATACAGCTGGGAGAGAGATGTCTAGAGCTGCTGGGGCTTGCAGCCAGTGCCCCACCCTGCCTGGGGTTATGGACCTGGGGAGGAAATGATGTCAGAGCAAGGAAATGAGGCATGAAGTAGAATTACCCAGGGAAAGTCAAGGAACGGAGGCCATGAAAGATGAAAGAATAGATACGGGCCACAGGTTTTTCAAATGCCTGGAGATGATAGAGATTGTGGTGTATTTGATGAAGAAACAGTGAGATTTGGCCTTGCTGAATATCTAGCAATCTTAAGGCACTTGAAAATCCCATGTGTTGCTCCTTTTGAGTTTTTTCTTCTTGTGAATAGCACTACCATCTTTCCCGTAACTCAGGAAAAGTGACCTGCTCACCCTCCTATTCTCCTTTTCCATTCCTCCCTCAAATCCAGGAAACCACTGCCTTTTTCTCAGCCTTGGGAATGGCATTGCTCTTCTCCAATGCCCTCATCTCTCTGCTAGGTAGCCCTGACCATCTCCACACTCATCCTCCTGTCTTTACCTTGTCTGTCCCCAGCCGTGAATTTCATCACATTGCAATGATCACTGCAGAAAATGGAATCTGTGGCCTCATCTGCCACCACCAGCCCCTCCATGTTTTCCATGGCCCTCACAATTAGCACGCACTCCTTCTCAGGACAAATGGGGTGTAGTGTGATCTGACCTCTGCTCAACCTTCCAGACCCCTGTGTTCAGCCACTTCCTGACACATATTCTAAGCCCACTGTGTGGTTACTGGATGGTACCCAATTCTCAGGTTTTGTTCTGTGCTTATTATTTCCTAAGTGTACCCACAGTTCCTTTTTGTCAACACTAGTCATTCTATAATTCTCAGTGGAGACCTCACCATCTCTGAAAAGGCTCCTTTGAAAACTTCATTCCAGCCTAGGTGGGGGATCCTACAGGCTTCCAGGCATTCAGTGCTTACCTCTCCTATAGCAAGAAGTCACACCACATTTTTATCTTCAGTCTGTCTGTGTTTCTCATCAGACTCAATGTACTTTGGAGGCAGGAATCAAGCATCTCATCTCATATTGATTTGAGTTTGGCACAGTGTCCCCAATCTCTGTGCTTTCCACCTCTTCAAAAGACAATGTAGCATGTTTCGATATAGTGTCTGTCCCACCCCAAGGCACGTTTCATGTAGTCAGGAGCTTGTTTTCTTAAGTCCCCAGCTCTGACAAGGTACCTGCCTAGAATATGTGGTCAAATAATTATGCATTTTTTGAATGAATAAATAAATGCATTTGGCATTTATGCCCTTATTCTGACTTTGGTCCATTACTTCTTTATCAAGGAAAACCCTATTATTTCCAGCTTCCACTGATGTGAGGTTTTCTAGTAAGCAGCTAACTGGCTAACTAGGTGACATTGGACAAATTATCAAGACTCTCTCTGTCTCAGTTTCTCCTCTTGAAAAATGGCAGTTCTAAAAGAATCTACCTTATTAAGTTTGGGGGAGGGTTAAATGAGTTCAAACACTTCCAATGTTTAAACCGTACCTGGTGCGGGGTAGAGGCACAGTAAGTGTTAGCTATTCTCCTCCCCTTCGTGATCATCATCAAAATTGCTTCCATTTTAATTATATATTCTCCACATCTTTAAAATCACCCTTTGACACATTTTTTCCTCTAACCAAGTCTTCTAGCAATAATTGCCTCAACAATTTTAGAGGCCTTAGGATGGATTCATGCAGTTTTTAGAATAGTGTTAGATGGCTCTTAAATGCTGGACTAGAATGACAATTTGAAATTCTTCTTTTAAAATACTTACATTTTTAGGCACTGGTCATCTTTTTCAGATTGCCCAATACTATCGTGATCTGCAGTATTCAACAGAAAACGAATTTTGGTGAAACAGGTTTATCTTTTCTATTCTCCCACTCCAGTTATGAATAACAGTTATGAGCAGAATAGCAATGGCATTTCTATTTTTATACATGACATCCATCCACATGCTTTTTGAAACCTGACACCTGAGCCAGATACATTTCATCCTAGATTTAGAGAGGAATTTACATTTGGAGAAAAAAAATGTCCTCATGTGCTCCAAGAAAAAAACACATGGCCACAGCAGCATTTCCATAGAGATGTTAAAAAGCCATTCTGAATATACTATTCCAGGTAAGCCAGACTGGTGCAAGTTACACACTATTTTTAGGCACAGTGGCTTGCGTTACCATTGTGCCAATAAAAACTTTTCTTCACTAATGATAAAAGCAAGATCTTATTGGTGTTTTTGGTAGGTGCTTGTGGATACTTGAGTATGTAACCTGACCAGGTATGCATGTCTGTGTATATGCATCAAGTTTACGCATTGTCCAAAAGGTGGCACTGTTTATGTTTCTATCTTGCTTAATTGCAAATGTCGTACTCTCTGGACACATTAATGAAATAAATTGAGATGGAGGAGAGATTATCATCCTCCACACAAATCAAGCTGCCATATTATTTTAGGCCTTTTCAAACTCTTCATTTTATTCCTCAGCAAATTAATATGCCCAAGCTGTTAAATGTAATAACTGCATTGTCAGCAAAACTTTTACTTACTAAATATGTGGGTTTCTGTTTTCTATTTTAAAGGGAATTTTGGAATTCACATTTGAAATCACTGTGGATGCACTGCAGAAAATGGGTGACTGAGACATATTAAACTTCTCAGTCTTGAAAAGCTAGATTTACAAATATAAGTCCTCCTGATGATCTTTTAAATATGACTACATAGGAAACATATAACTGGTAGTTGCAGGTTATTAGCTATTTAAAAACATTGTTCTTTTAAATTACTTGTGAAGTGAAGGTGAATTTATTAAGGCAAATGGGAATTCAGTTCTGATAACATTGTTTACTCTCAAGATATAGTGGGATACTTCTGTATAAGAGTGGAACTTAATGACAGATGGTCTTTTAGGAGCACTTCTGGTGACATTGTATACATTTTGCCTGTCCAGCATGTGTTTAGGAAATTGCCTTCCCCATTAAGTCATTTCCATTCACAATTCATTGATCAAAGCAAGTTAAATGGCAATCCTAAATTCAGCAAGTTAAGGAAAGGCAGGGCTGCCATGTTCCTGTAAGAGGAGAAAAACCAAATGTTCAGATAATGAGTACCATCATCTAAGTCAGGATTTGGTTTGCATAGTCCTGGAAGCAGAAGCTAGTGAATGGTTTCACCAAGTTGGGGGAGGCAGGTATTGTTAGATATGGGGATAAATAAAATTCCTGACAAACACTGTTCCCTAATGGCAAAGGCTCATCATAAGGAAATAACACTGGATTAATGCACATACCTGGTTGGATGGGAGTGGTTTTTACTCCCACTCCTACAAAGTCACTTACAACAAAGACTAGATTAGAGCTTTATAGGGCAGAAAACATTTTTCCCTTATGCAAAAACAATGTTCAGAGAACTAATGTCCTTTCTGATACCAGCAGAAAGCAGTGTTAAGACATTTTTCTTATGATAGGTAGAATTTTAAGTATGTCAATTATCTCCAGCAATATAAGAGCAGCAAGGGAGTGGGGTGCAAGATTTTTGTAGCAAATAATTCTTTTAAAAACCCAATAAAGATTTCACTTATGATTCCAACATGGCGGCGGGCGCAGAGAGATCAAGTCTCTGACCTCTTCAGCTGTGCAGGCATAGGGAGTCGTAAACAACCTAAATCTGTTTGCTCAGGATCACTAGGCAATGCTGAGCTGACGTGGATCTGGGGCGAACAGTCTGGGCCTCTCAGAACACACTCTGAGCCCGGATCGGCTGAATTCAAGCTCCTGTTCGCCTGCTTCCCACAGACAAACAGCTGTGACTCAGCACTAATCCATCTGGCTGAAACAACTGGTCAGCCCTTCTCATCCTACGGAGGTAAATGCCTACCGAGCCTTCATAGGTAGTGGCCACAGGTTTGAAACGAGGCTTGGGAAAGACAGTAAGGAACCACCCGTTGCATTGGTCACCAGGCAAAGGGAAACGAACTGTCGCCATTTGCAAGAGACACCACCATGGCAGAGAACTGACGTCATCAGACTGCGGTGGAGGAGATAACTTCATTGAAACCTGTGGCTACAGCATCTAATAAATTTATAGGAGTAAACAGTAACTCATCAGTCAAACAGAACAAGAAGTAACATGAGCAGCTTCAAAAAGCAAGGAAGAAAAGGAGTACAAACAATGCAGGACAGCCTAAATATTCAGGAGGACCTAGAGTCATCAGAAAAATGGTCATATAAAGAACTCAAGGAACACCTTAGACAGATGGAATGGAACCTTAAAGAGGATACAAGACAGCAAATTCAAGCAGCGAAAGAACACATTGAGAATGAATTTCATAAACAGATAAAAGAAGAAGTTAAGCATCTTTATCAAGAGATAGAGATTATAAAAAATAATCAAACAATAATTCTAGAAATGAAGGAAACGATAAACCAAATTAAAAACTCAATTGAGAGTATCACTAACAGAGTGGAGCAAGTAGAAGCCAGAACGTCAGATAATGAAGACAAAATATATCATCTAGAAAAGAGTCCAGCCAACTCAGAAAGGCTGGTAAAAAAATCACGAGAAAAACATCCAAGAGTTATGGGATAACATAAAAAAATCAAACTTACGAGTCATCGGGATAGAAGAAGGTACAGAGATTCAAACCAAGGGAATGAGTAACCTGCTGAATGAAATAATTACAGAAAACTTTCCAGAAATAAAAAAGGAAACAGATATACAAATTGAAGATGCATACAGGACACCGAGCACACAAAATCACAGTAGACCAACGCCAAGACACATTGTTATGAAGATATCCAATATACAGAACAAAGAGAAAATATTAAAAGCTACAAGAGAAAGGAGACAGATTACATTCAGGGGTAAACCAATAAGGTTAACAACGGATTTTTCATCACAGACACTGAAAGCAAGAAGGTCATGGAACAATGTATTTCAAACACTGAAAGACAATGGATGCCAACCAAGAATTCTGTATCCAGCAAAATTAAGCTTCAGGTATGACAACGAAATAAAAATTTTTCATGATAAACAAAAGTTAAAAGAATTTGCAGCCAGAAAACCAGCATTGCAAAGCATTTTGAGCAAAACACTACACAAGGAAGAAATGAAAAAGAATAACCAAAACCATCAGTAGGAAGTGCCTCGGTAAAGACAGAGGGCGAGGGGAAAGATAATCATGGAGAAACAAACTAAATTTTTTTTAAAAAGGATAAATAATCAAGCATGGATGGAAGTACAAACCATATATCAATAGTAACTCTGAATGTTAATGGCTTAAACTCTCCAAAAAAGCGACATAGGCTGGTATCATGGATTAAAAAAACAAATCCAACAATATGCTGCCTCCAGGAGACACATCTGATTGGAAAAGACATACACAGGCTGAAGGTGAAAGGATGGGAAAAAATATACCATGCACACGGTCCTCGTAAGCAAGCAGGGGTGGCCATCCACATATCGAATAAAATCGACTTCAAGACTAAGTTAATCAAAAGGGATAAAGAAGGACATTATATACTGTTAAAAGGAACCATTCACCAACAAGACATAACAATTATCAATATTTATGCACCAAATAATGGTGCTGCGACATTCATAAAACAAATTCTCCTCAAGTTCAAGAATCAAATAGACCACAACACAATAATTATGGGTGACTTCAACACACCTCTCTCACCATTGGACAGATCCTCCAAACAAAAGTTGAATAAAGAAACTATAGAACTCAATATCACAATCAATAACCTAGACTTAACTGACATATATAGAATATATCAACCATCATCAAATGGATATACTTTTTTCTCAGCAGCACATGGATCCTTCTCAAAAATAGACCATATATTATGCCATCGGGCAACCCTCAGTAAATATAAAGGGGGGGAGATAATACCATGCATTTTATCTGATCATAATGGAATGAAACTGGAAATCAATGATAAAAGAAGGAAGGAAAAATACTACATCATATGGAAAATGAACAATATGTTACTGAATGATCAATGGGTTACAGAAGACATAAAGGAGGAAATAAAAAAATTCTTAGAGATAAATGAAAATACAGACACAACATATCGGAATCTATGGGACACAATGAAAGCAGTTTTAAGAGGAAAATTCATCGCCTGGTGGTCATTCCTCAAAAAAAGAAAAAACCAACAAATAAATGAGCTCACACTTCATCTCAAAGCCCTAGAAAAGGAGGAGCGAAACAACAGCAAATGTAGCAGAAGGCAAGAAATAATTAAAATCAGAGCGGAAATCAATGAAATTGAAACAAAAGAAACTATTGAAAAAATTAACAAAACTAAAAGTTGGTTCTTCGAAAAAATAAATAAGATCGACAGACCTTTAGCCATGCTAACGAAGAGAAGAAGAGAGAGAACTCAAATTACTAACATACGGGATGAAAAAGGCAATATCACAACAGATGCTACAGAAATACAGAAGACAATTAGAAATTATTTTGAAAACCTATATTCCAATCAAATAGAAGATAGTGAAGACATCGATAAATTTCTTAAGTCATATGATTTGCCCAGACTGAGTCAGGAGGATACACACAATTTGAACAGACCAATATCAATGCATGAAATTGAAGAAGCCATCAAAAGACTACCAACCAAGAAAAGCCCAGGACCGGATGGGTATACAGCGGAGTTTTACAAAACCTTTAAAGAAGAATTAATATCAATACTTTTCAAGTTATTTCAGGAAATAGAAAAAGAGGGAGCTCTTCCAAATTCATTCTATGAGGCCAACATCACCCTGATTCCGAAACCAGACAAAGACACCTCAAAGAAAGAAAACTACAGACCAATATCTCTAATGAACCTAGATGCAAAAATCCTCAATAAAATTCTGGCGAATCGAATACAAAAACACATCAAAAAAATTGTGCACCATGATCAAGTAGGATTCATCCCTGGGATGCAAGGATGTTTCAATATACGGAAATCAATAAATGTTATTCACCACATCAATAGACTTAAAGATAAGATCCATATGATCATCTCAATAGAAGCAGAGAAAGCATTCGACAAAGTACAGCATCCCTTTATGTTCAAAACATTAGAAAAACTAGGGATAACAGGAACTTACCTTGACATTGTAAAAGCTATCTATGCTAAGCCTCAGGCTAGCATCATTCTGAATGGACAAAAGTTAAAGGCATTCCCTCTAAAATCTGGAACAAGACAGGGATGCCCTCTATCACCACTTCTATTCAATATAGTTCTCGAAACACTGGCCAGAGCAATTAGACAGACAAAAGAAATTAAAGGCATAAAAATAGGAAAAGAAGAACTTAAATTATCACTATTTGCAGATGACATGATTCTATACCTAGAAGACCCAAAAGGGTCTACAAAGAAACTACTAGAACTAATAAATGAATTCAACAAAGTGGCAGGATATAAAATCAACACGTATAAATCAAAGGCATTTCTGTATATCAGCGACAAAACTTCTGAAACGGAAATGAGGAAAAACACTCCATTCACAATATCCTCAAAAAAAATAAAATACTTGGGAATCAACCTAACAAAAGAGGTGAAAGATTTATGCAATGAAAACTATAGAACCCTAAAGAGAGAAGTAGAAGAAGATCTTAGAAGATGGAAAAATATACCCTGTTCATGGATAGGCAGAACTAACATCATCAAAATGGCGATATTACCAAAAGTTCTCTATAGGTTTAATGCAATGCCAATCAAAATCCCATCGGCATTTCTTGTAGAAATAGATAAAGCAATCATGAAATTCATATGGAAAAATAAAAGACCCAGAATAGCAAAAGCAATTCTAAGCAGGAAGTGTGAATCAGGCAGTATAGCGATACCAGATTTCAAACTATATTACAGAGCAATAGTGACAAAAACAGCATGGTACTGGTACCAAAACAGGCGGGTGGACCAATGGTATAGAATAGAGGACACAGAGACTAATCCACAAAGTTACAACTATCTTATATTTGATAAAGGGGCTAAAAGCATGCAATGGAGGAAGGATAGCATCTTCAACAAATGGTGTTGGGAAAACTGAAAATCCATATGCAACAAAATGAAACTAAATCCCTTTCTCTCGCCATGCACAAAAGTTAACTCAAAATAGATCAAGGAGCTTGATATCAAATCAGAGACTCTGCGTCTGATATCAGAAAAAGTTGGCTCCGATCTACATATTGTGGGGTCGGGCTCCAAATTCCTTAATAGGACACCCATAGCACAAGAGTTAATAACAAGAATCAACAAATGGGACTTACTTAAACTAAAAAGTTTTTTCTCAGCAAGAGAAACAATAAGAGAGGTAAATAGGGAGCCTACATCCTAGGAACAAATTTTTACTCCTCACACTTCAGATAGAGCCCTAATATCCAGAGTATACAAAGAACTCAAAAAATTATATTGATAACAAATAACCCAATCAACAAATGGGCCAAGGACCTGAACAGACACTTCTCAGAGGAGGATATACAATCAATCAACAAGTACATGAAAAAATGCTCACCATCTCTAGCAGTCAGAGAAATGCAAATCAAAACCACCCTAAGATACCATCTCACTCCAATAAGATTGGCAGCCACTATGAAGTCAAACAACAACAAGTGCTGGCGAGGATGTGGAGAAAAGGGTACACTTGTACCTTGCTGGTGGGACTGCAAATTGGTGCGGCCAATTTGGAAAGCAGTTTGGAGATTCCTGGGAAAGCTGGGAATGGAACCACCATTTGACCCTGCTATTGCCCTTCTCGGACTATTCCCTGAAGACCTTAAAAGAGCATGCTACAGGGATACTGCCACATCGATGTTCATAGCAGCACAATTCACAATAGCTAGACTGTGGAACCAACCCAGATGCCCTTCAATAGATGAATGGATTAAAAATGTGACATCTATACACAATGGAGTACTATGCAGCAATAAAAAATGACAAAATCATAGAATTTGCAGGGAAATGGATGGCACTAGAGCAGATTATGCTTAGTGAAGCTAGCCAATCCCTAAAAAACAAATACCAAATGTCTTCTTTGATATAATGAGAGCAACTATGAACAGAGCAGGGAGGAAGAGCAGGAAGAAAAGATTAACATTAAACAGAGACATGAGATGGGAGGGAAAGGGAGAGAAAAGGGAAATTGCATGGAAATGAAGGGAGACCCTCATTGCTATACAAAATTACATATAAGAGGTTGTGAGGGGAATGGGAAAATAAACAAGGAGAGAAATGAATTACAGTAGTGGGGTAGAGAGAGAAGATGGGAGGGGAGGGGAGGGGGGATAGTAGGGGATAGGAAAGGTAGCAGAATACAACAATTACTAATAGGGCATTATGTAAAATTGTGGATGTGTAACCGACGTGATTCTGCAATCTGCATTTGGGGTAAAATTGGGGGTTCATAACCCACTTCAATCTAATGTATGAAATATGATATGTCAAGAGCTTTGTAATGTTGTGAACAACCAATTAAAAAAAAGAAAAAAAAGATTTCACTTATGCATATTTAATAATAGTTGAAGCTTTGTGAAAATATCAGAATTTGGGTTTGTCCTGTATATCTTGCTTCTTTTTATATCAATAATACTTTGCAGCATTCTCTCAGTGGCTTCATTATATTAACTTGTTCTAGAGTTATCTGGTAACATTTTGTATTTCCTGAAGAACTGAGCATAAGAAAACAAAGACAGGACTCTTTGCCATGAAGAAAGTGCTTAGATACAGAGGAAGTTTTGGAAAAACTATAAAACTACTAAGCATAGAACTGTTTCCCCAAAAATGTTCTGGGCAGGTACACATTGATGTTGTTGAGCATTTGGTTTCCCTGATGCTGCACATCAAGTAAGAACTGTTTGATGCCTTCTATATTGCATTTTAGGTACTCATTAAAAAGTGAGTTTGGGCTGGGCACAATGGCACATGCCTATATCCCAGTGATTTGGGATGCTGAGGCAGGAGGATCATAAGTTCAAGCCAGCCTCAACAACTCAGCAGGACCCTGAGCAACTTAGTGAGACCTGCCTCAAAATAAAAACTTACAAGGACTGAAGATGTGGATCAGTACTAAAAATTACCTTCCATTATGTGAGTGGACCTCATTTAGTCAGTTAAAGGTTTTAAGAGCAAATTGTTTCCAGAAGAAGAAGAAATTCTGACTCAAAACCAAAGCATTAACACTTCCTTGAGTTTTCAGGTTTTTGGTCTTCCCTAAAAATCTTGACCTTGGTCAGTTATTGTAATCACATGAGCCAATTCAAATCAATCTCTCTCTGTCCTTCCCTTCCTCCATTGGCTGTGTTTCTCTGGAAAAATCTGATTAATTCAATGCATAATGTAAAATCCTCCAGAATGTTCTTTCTGGAGACAGGATTACCCCTGATCTATGCACACTCTGAGCTCCAAGTATATATGGTTACTACAGGAGGTGGAGCCAATATGCAGAACAGATGCCTCCTCTAAACAGCTTTAATGCCTCAGATGGCCTTTGAATTAGGATTTCGTGTTGCCTCCTCACAATGATAGCATATGCAACTAAATGATAATACAGGCCTCCAAATGATGATACAAACCTTAAAAGAGGGACATCCATTGATATCTCAGCATGTGTAAGCAAGCTATTGACTTTGGGCACAAATATTTCATGTAGGGATGGTCCTCTCTCCCCTGACACAAGTAAATCTTCTATATCTTTGTCCCTGCAATTATATAATAAAGGGTCAGGAAATGAAAGTGATGCTTAGAATCACATAAGTTAACATTATTATTAGAAAAATCATTTAAAAATCACATAAAAGAACATTATTATTATTAGAAAGAATATCATCTTATAATGTTCTCTTAAGCCAAGAGAAAGCAGATTTATCTTTTCCTGCCAATCCAGATAAGTTTCAACCTAAGTTTGATTCCACAGTACTTCCTGGCATCAAATCCAAGAAAAAGAGGTATCCTTCCTATTTCACCAGGGAAACTTCTCACTCCTTCCTGTCCTCACAGGGTCCTCATTCTATCAATTACCTCCACCTTCCTCCTTTAACAAACTTCACTAATGACAATGATGTGGGTGACTATCATGATGATGATGGTGATAACCTTCATGTATAAACATCGCACTGTGAAATAATTGTTAGTCTTCTCACTGTATTGATGAGGAACTGAAGCTTCAAGAAAAGTGCAAGTTGTATTGGCTGCAAAATCCCTGGGATTCAAAATCAGGCCTTTTCTATTAAATCTTTCATATCATACTCAGTTTGCTTAAGTTTATTCCAACAGTTACTGTAGTATAAGGTATAAGGTCATGGTTTCCTCAGCCTCTTTTAATTACAAAGTTTAGCCTCACAAAAGTCTGCCAAATGCTAACCTGGGATTTGGAAAATCCTTATGAGATTCTGAGCACTGACACTTCAGGTCTTCAACTCAGGTTTCTCTTTCAATATGAGCTGCCAAAAACTGGCAGTAAGGTTGTGGGAGGAGGAAAACTTCCTACTCCTTCAAGGTTGACAGTTGAATTCCAGTAACTTAATATGGGAAAAGGTTTATTAAGGCCCACAATTTTAGCTTTTAATTCCATATCATTTGGATCTTTTATTCTGGGCTTGTGATGGCACAGTATATCTTGTGGGAGAAGGTGGTAGTGGAGACTTGTTCATCTCATGGCTGCCAAGAAGCTAAGAGACAGGAAGGGTCACAATATCCTTTTCCAGAGTTAGGTCCCCAGTAACCTAATTTCCTTCAGCTAGGCCCCACCTCTTATTTAAAGTTTCCACCATCTCCCAATAATATCATAGACTGGGGTCCAAGGCTTTGGGGGACACTCAAGATACAAACTATAGCAATCTTTGAGGTTACAGGGAATACTGCTGCCTAAAAACTGGAGAGACAAGTGAAGAGATAGAATTACAACTTACCAGAGCAGACAGCCAGGAACGAAAACCTCCACAGGAAACTGTACTGAAGTTGGAAATCCTGAGTTATTATTGACAAATTGCTGGAGGCTCACTGTAGATGAGAATGAAATTAAAAACACTGGGGGAACCTAGTCACAGGAGGACTCCTACACTTTGTAAATTTTACTTTCTGGAGCTCAACTTGGTTTTTATAGAGAATACCAGAGAAAATTCCCTTATGCTTCCAGCAGGGAAAAAAGAAAAAGAACCATTTTGAAATATATGAGAGCATTCTGTTCTTAACCCAAAGGAAAAAAAAATGTTTAACCAGAGCCTAATCTGCTGGGGTTTTTATCAGAGCCTACCTGTCCTAGAGTAAGGATATACCAAACTCTAGTGCATCTAACCATCCTGCCCTTCTTAAGGGTGTGTGGTCTGAGAAGCACTTGAGAACTTCACATTCCAGTGACATGGGCTCAGAAAAAGCTTGTAGAACTTTAGAATCCTTATCCTTCCCCCACACTTGCTACTACATAACCAAAGACAGATCGTTTTATACAGTACCTTGTGTCTGGTAACAAGAAAAAAATTGCAAGGCATACTAAAAGGCAAAAACAGTTTGAAGAGACAGAGCAAGTAGCAGAGTCAGATTCAGATATGGCAGGGATGTTGGAACTACTCTAATAGAAATTTGAAGCAACTATGATTGATAGGCTAAGTGCTTTAATGCGTAGATAGTAAGCAAGAATGAATGATCATTATACTCAGATATATGGCAATTCTAAGAAAGAAACCAAAAACCAATGCTAAAAATAAAAACTGCTGTGAGAACTACTGTTCTATTTACATAAAGTATTAAATAGAATTGTAGAGTAGAATGGTGGTTGTCAGGAGCTGGGAGGAGGGAAATGGGAATTTACTAATTGATGGGCATAAATTTTTAGTTAAGTAGGATGAATAAGCTCTAGAGATGTGATGTGCAGCATTTTACCTATAGTCAATAGTAATATATTTATTATACACTTAAAAATTGTTAAGAGGGTAAATCTTGAGCTAAATGTTCTTGCAACCAAGTCAAATCAAATCAATAAAAACAAGGATAATAACAACATTTTAACAGAAATGAAGAATGTCTTTGATGGGCTTATCAGTAGACTGAGTAAAAAGTATCTGAGCTTGAGGATTTATCAATAAAAATGTTCAAAACTGAAAAGCAAAGAGAAAAAAGAGTGAAAAAACAAACAAAAATTAAAAAGCCTAGAACCAAATATCCAAGAACTGTGGAACAAGAAGAAAAATCGTAATGTACACATCATGGGAATGTAAGAGGAGAAGAAAGAGAGAAAGGAATGGGAAAAAAAAAACAGAAACAATAATGACTGAGAATTTTACCACAATTAATGTCAGATACCAAATCATAGGTCTTGGAAGTTCCAAAAATGATGAAAAAAATAAAATCCAAGGCAATGTATGTGGGGGAATCTACACATAGGCATATAATATTCAAACTACAAAAAATGATTAAAGATTAAGTGCTGAAAGAAGCCAAGGTAGGGGGCACCTCATCGACAGAAGAGCAAAAATAAGAATTACTTCTGTCTTGTTCTCAGAGATCATGCAAGCAAAACAAGAGTGGAATGAAATATTTATAGTGCTGATAAAACAAAACTAAACAAAATGCACAACCCAGAGTTCTGGGTTCAAAAAAAAAAAAAAAAAAACAAACAATGCCTAACATCTGGCTCCTACTAGGCACCCAGGGGACAGCAGTTAGCATCCCTTGGTTTCAGTGCTCAGTTTAGCTTTGGTGTCCCTTAGCCTGGATGTCTTCCCTCTTCAGTTAATATACATTCCTTTTTGTCGGGAATGACTTCTCTTTTGTCTCTAAAGACCTATGAGGTTTTCTACACTTTAAAATTCTTATTTATATTGCAGCTTTTAAAATACTTAAGCAGAAAATTACCATATCATCCAGCAATTTCATTTTGGGGTACACACCCAAAATAACAGAAAGTAGGAGCTGGTGTTCCCATGTTCATAGCAGTACCATTTGCTATAGCCAAAAGGTGGAAACAACCCAACCATACACCAGCACATGAATGGAGAACAAAAATCTGCTCTGTACTACATATCATATCATATCTATTTATTCAGTCTTAAAAAGAATAAAATCCTGATATTGTTGTGGGGCAGGTTGCTGAGAGAAACCAAGTCCCAGTTTTGTCCAAATTGAAGGGCCTCTATTTAGCAGGCCAGCCAGCGACTACTCCTGGCAGGACCCATAACTGTCTCTGCAAGGAACGGCCCAGAGCCTGAGCATTTTAGGATATTTAAAGGGAAAAACCACATCTGGGTTGACGTAGCTGCAAGCAAGCAGGTACAGAAGCTGTATTGGACAGTTAGCGAGACAATGCAACGGGTACATTGGCATTTCCCACAGGACTTTCCAGGTTGGCATAGCAGCAAGCAAGCTGAAGGGAAGTGGGTTAAATGTAGTTGAGTACAAGTTAGAGAATGGTTACTAATGTCTAGACAATCAATCTCTGACAAGGTACATTGCCCAAGAAAAATGGAAACCAAAGAGAACAATTTTACATTGTATAAGGATTGCTATTTTTTGTTGCCAAGTATGTTATGCAAGGTAACTATTAATGGATACAGAGGCCAAGCTTTCCCATCAGAGAAGCATTTCTTACATGATATAGAGTCTCAGGGTAAAATGGAGTCTGTTTGGTCATTGCCCATAAAGCCTGGCCCGTAACAATATGTGCGGCAACATGCAAGAACCTAGGAAACACTATGTAAAGTATGGCAGTCACAAAAGGACATATACTATATGATTCCACTTATGTGATGAATCTGGAATAAGCAAGTTCATAGAGGCAGAAAGTAACTTAATAGTTACCATGGGCTACAGGGAGAGCAAACAGAGTGACTGTACATAGCTTGTGCTAGAGATGACGAGAAAGATCTGAAGATGATAGTGTGATGGTTGCACAATCACATGAATATACTCAATATATACTCAAAAGTCAATTTTTAAGTGTGACACTGAATTGCACACTTAAAAATAATTAAAATGCCCTGCTCGGCATCCTGGCTCCTTTTCCATGTTCTTAGTAACTAAGTTGAAGGGACTGAGTCTGCAGCTCTGGAGTTGCCACCACTCACCACCTGCTGGTTCTCAAGTGAGCTAGCTTGTGATTAGCCAGTTGAGCTAACTCAGGAGTTAGGACTTGGTTACTTTGTGCTCTGCTTTAAAAATGTATAATACATTTGCTGTAGCCAGCGAGGTTTTAGGAAGCCACAATCCAGCCAGCCTCGCCATGTGTCTGTCCATTTGCGGGCAGTATTCTCACTGCATTGAATGACTGCTTCTTGTTTACCCTATGGAAACCCTGGGATGATCGAAGGTCAGGGAACCCACCGGAGACCACTTAACAACAAGTGAAGGCCACTAGGCTGTAACTAGAAAGAGATAGGGACTTGCCAGCAGATTCCTTCCAGCCTGATGAAATTGCCATCCAGTGTCTGTGTTCCTCATCAGTTAAATCCAAAGTCAGATGATTTGAACTTGCATTTGAAAATGTGACCATTCACAACACCTATCCTGCCTGAGATTGTGGGAATTTTACACTACTCTCCTTTAAAGATAAAAATTAGATAATGTGGAGTTAACTTTAATGAGATGCATTATTAAGAAAACATGGAGCATACTGAGGTTATAAATGTTGGTTTTTTTGGTTTGATTTCCTTTTTTCCTTAGACTAACATCAAAGCCAAAAAAGATGGTTTTTATCTTTACTGACCTAACTGTAAATATGTATCTAGACTGTTTTTAAATGTGTTTCTTCATGAATGCCTCATTTGGCTCCAGGAAGCCTGTATCACCTGTATAAGTTGGTATTTGGGTACTTTATATTTTCTAAATACGTGTTTTGGATCTTGTACTCTAATAAATCTAAGTTTCTTTTTAAAAATTTTTTCCCAAAGTTTTCTCCATTTAAAAAAGCCCTGTTATAAAATTAGAACTTTCACAATGCTAAAATATGAAATATTTGGATATAGTAACTTCTTCTCTTTAAATGAATGCCCAAAATTTTTTTGTATAATGATTAATAAATGGAACTTACCAGAGAAACCATGCCAAAAAATTCGAAAAATTTTGTGTTATGTATATTTTATTCCATGCATGAACAAAATCTTACATAGGACAGTTCTAACCAGCGATGAGAATCTGCTCCGCTCAGGGACAGCAGGGGCAGGGAGGAGCTACTGCATGGAAAGTCCATTTTTAATTACTACCACAGCCTGCCTGCTCATTACTGTCTCCGGTGGGGGCTGTGACAGCCCTTGTCAGATCCCAATTGCCCAGAAACTGCCTTCTTGGGCTGGAATCGTCTTTTTAGATTACCTCGGTGTGAGGACCATAATCATTTGCTTGAACCTGATTGTGTCCTCCGCATGACACTAGCGGCTGGGCATAATAGATCTTAAATGGAATTCCACTGATTTGAAACTTGGTCTCCTTGATTGGCTTTTTCCATGTCCCACCACCCAACTCTCCCTGCTTAGCTTCTCTGACTGCAGTGTAGCTTCCACTCCTTCATCAATATTGGCCAATTGTCAGGGAAGAAATGGCATCTTGGTGCTCATCTGAGTTCCCCATCAATGACATTCATATCCGAAGAAGCTGTTCTATGCCGTAGATCAAAATGATTCTTCCCCCTTCCTCATAGCTGTCAGAAACAGTCTGATCACTGAGAATCAAATCTGTTCTGTGAGCTCATCTATCATCATTACCTACAACACAAATTTTGAAATCAAAGCTGACCTGGCAATTTTATTGATGCTCAGAGCAGAACAGAGCCTGGGTCACCCTGAATCAGTTGTGCTTGGTTTTGCCTTGCTGACAACAAACATGTCACTGACAAAATCACCAAAGAAAAGATGAATCGGAGAGTTCAGTGCAGAAGGTAACTTGTCAGTGACAGAAGTGGGATATTTTTATCCTTATAACTCAATGCTAATGAAATTGGTGAGGATAACATCTGACTGAAAGCACGTTCCCCAGGGAACAGAGAGAGGCAGAAAGCACTGGAGTCGGCTTGTTTTCAAAGTCATTTTTCTCAGTGCAGTCATGATTTAATCAGGTGGTCTTAACAAGCTAAGGAGTTGAGGACCTGAAGCCATAGCCAGTAAAGCCAGGTTTGCTACCCCTAAGGATCACCTAGGAGCAGACAATCTGTCACACCTGGATCTCAGTTTTCTCATTTGTACAGTGGAAAGAATCACACTTCAGGACCCTTCCCTATGTAGAAGATTAGATGCTGTTTGTCAAGTGATTTGAGATCTAAAAATAGAAAGAATTATAAACACAGGCACACCACAGTCACATTACCATTATTGGTGAGGCTTGAAATGAGGAAAGAAAAATACTCAGTAAAGAGGGCTTATTGGTCTGCCAGTCTTTAAGGAGTGGAGCTTTGGGGGAGGGAAGGAAGGAAATGACAAAGGGAGAAGAAAGTTGATTGGGGGAAGATAAGGAAAGAAGGAATAGTAAAGACATCATGCTTGGTGTCCCCAGATCCACCCTCAGGTTTGGTAACTCTCTGGGAAATCTCATCAGATCCACAGAAGCTGTTGTACTCCTGGTTACAGTTTATTATAGTGAAAGGATACAGATTAAAGCAGTAAGTGAAGAACTGTATAGGTAGGAGTCTAGACGAAATGTGGCACAGAGATCCTGGTTGTCCTCCCTCAGTGGAGTTATACAGTTTTATTCTCCCAGCAATGATGTGTGACAAAATGTAGGAAGTGTTGCCAACCAGAGAAGTTCACCTGAGACTGGAAGGCAGGGATTCTATTGGCGGTCAGTAACATGGGCATGGAGGGTTCATGTGACTAACCTCAGCTACTCAGTCTCTATGGCCTGTGGAGGTGAAACTGACATAGTATGGCCCACAGCCTCAGACATTCAAAACTAGGAACTTGCTATAAGGCACATTGCTCGAATAAACTAATTGGTGTGGCCCTAGGCCCCATATATATATAAATATATAAAACTTATCAGGCAGAATATTCCAAGGACTCACAGGTTACCTCCTAGCAGCCAGTTAAGTCAGCCCTTCCTTTGGAATCTGCTGGGTTTGAGCACCTCAGGCCTGCTGCATGGCCATGGGAAGAAGTAGAGTCCAAATTCCTTTCATGCTCACACAGAGGAGACATGTGCTGGAACCCTTCTTGCTATGGTAACTGCTAAAATGTTAAAGTTGTAGAAGACATACGATCCATCTATTATTGCTCCTATCTTTTGAGGTTCTTTTAATCTTTTTTAATCTTCATATTTGATTCACCAATTTTTCCACAGAACTGAAGCCTAGAAATATGTTCACCTTCTCATGCTAACTTCTCATGTAATTCTTTCAAAAGCCTGTCAGCGGTGTTGTGACTTACAATCTTTCTCTTGTGGCAGAGGAGGCCTGCTTCCCTCATGGCATTTGGGAAGTGAAAAAGAAACATAGGAAGGGGCTGGAGTCCCAGTAGTTCTTTCATGGGCATGTCCCTGCCAGTGACCTAACTTCCTTCCCTTTGGCCCCTCCTACTAAAGGTTCAACCAACCCCCCAGAGCACCACAGTTGGGGGAAACAAGCCTTTAACACATGAGCCTTTGCAGGGCACTTGTCCAAACTATAGCTCCTCTTTGTACCCCATAAATGTGTTCAAGTATAATTTGTAAGTGAATAATAATAAGATATTTTTAAATCCCAGCTATTCAATATGATGGCTATATGGCCTTAGAAAAGTCATTTAACCACACTTTAAATGACTTTTCAACGTGGTTGTGAGAGTTACACACAAAGACATAAAGTGATTGGTGCTTGGTGGGTACTAAATAAAAGGTAGTTCTTTTTTTTAACATTTTCATTTTTTTTAAAGAGAGAGTGAGAGAGAGAGAGAGTGAGAGAGAGAGAGAATTTTTTAATATTTTTTAGTTTTCAGCGGACACAACATCTTTGCTTGTATGTGGTGCTGAGGATCGAACCCGGGCTGCATGCCAGGCGAGTGCGCTACCGCTTGAGCCACATCCCCAGCCCCAAAAAAGGTAGTTCTTATTACTTTTTCTTTCTTTCTCTTAACTGTTTATTTTCATTTTGGGCCTGAGGGGTTTTGTTGTGGTGGTGGTTAATGTTACTGTTGTCAACTGACAGGGTGCAAACATATAAACAACTTGTAAGAGTCTGGATTAGTCACTTTTGTGGTGGACATGAGAATAAGTCTTCCAGATCAGTTTGTGCTGGGGACTTGTGGGGCCACCTTCTTAGGGGCTGCTTTCCAATGAGTACCACAGGAATATAAGGCAGGGCATTCTTAGGAGATGTGATGACCCTCTGACAAACAGTTTTGATCCCATAGCCATCTTGATTTTCCCTTAAAACTGCACTTCCTGTTGCCCAACCCTCCTTCCTTTCTCTCTCTCTTCCCCCTGGGTCAGTCCTACATAGTGGTCTGATGATTCTCTTAGACTCCCTGGGATCCCTCCTCATTTTCTTCTATAGGCGTGTACTGTAATAAACTTCTTCCATGTTGAATCTCATCAAGAGATCTTCTTAAAAACTCCAGAATATGATGATTGACAGAGTGGGAATTGTTGTTTCCTTGTTGAGATGAGTCATAGCTATTGGAGACCCAATGGAGTACTACTACCTATATTGTACTGTGATCCTGGTACTTGTTCTACATGCACATGAAATAGCTGGAGACGCTCTTTCTATTCTTCCTTGGGGTATTTGGTGGCATTTTGCAGGTTCTATCTTGGTCTGAGATTGTCCTAAACCAAAAGAAATGTTAGAAAGAGGGTTCCTGGTCCTCAGAAGGTAGATTTTGCTATTTTAAAGTTTTGATATGAGCGTATATAGACAGCATTTTCCTTCTTTAAACCAAACAACTCCCACCAAGGAACAATTCTCCCTGACTGACTAAATTGTATTTTAATGCAGATTCTCAGCTGTTTACCTTTTCTACCTTAACCAATAAGGTACAGAGAGCAAATAGCTTGATATCTATTAACTGAATCAGTGTGAAAACATTGTTGAGCTTATTACTGCACCTCCAAATTTGTTCAAGTAACTGAAACTAATTGAAACTACTTTAAGGGTCCATGAATTTGGGACAGTTTTGATATTCTCTAGTCTTACCCTCAGCCAGGACAGTGGTTCTTCTGAGTACGTCAGTATTGCTAGAACATTACTCAGACTGACACTCAACAGGTACCATTTACCTTTTTCAAGATACAAGTCCCTGTTATAACCAAGGCTCAGGCAAGGAAGGATTTTCATCAGCAGGGCCCACTGAGAAGAGAGGGGACAGAGTAAGTATGTGAAGGGCATCTTAAGCAGCCAGAGGCAGGCAGGGGATCACAGGTTTACCACAGGCCAAGAGTTAAGCCTGTATATACAGCCTTTGGAAGGAAATTTGTGGTAGATGGAAAAGACAGAAGAAATCCAAACACAGTGGTGGCCAAGCCTGTGAAGCCTCATTGGCAGGTCATGTGGTTCTGTTCCCTGAGAAGGGAGGATTTGGTCAGGAAAGCACAGCAGAGACACAGGCAGGGACAGAAAAAAAAACAGGAAGCCAGTTGTTAGCAGGAGATTGGCTAAAAAATAAGGCAGATGCCAGGTAATGGAAATTCAGTCTGAGGTCTGAGTGGTTAGTGGCAAACTGAAGGTACTCCAGGAAGGCTTCTCCTCCTCCTCAGGAAGGAGAGGGCCATGTCTGATTATAGAGTCCAGGTGAAGTCAGATTCCTGCAGGCCCAGGTGGTGAGGCTGGGGGAAGGAAAAGGAATGGAAGGGTCAGGGAAGGAAGGGATTAAGGTATTAAAAGACCAAGAGATTGGTATGCAAGTAAAACAGCACCTCAAAAAGCAAATATGACCAAAATTGGAATAAAGGAGTTCAATTGCCTCTGTGGTCCCAACAGTTCACTGTCAAAAGCATATTTCATTTAGGCTATGGATGTCCTTCCTCTCGACTCTTCAGCCCTCTGAGCACCTAGAGGGGTGCAGGGCTGGTCCCTGCATAAGGGATATGGAGGTTGCATGATTTCACATCATGGCCCATATTCCTCTGAAGCTAACCTAGCTCTGGTAGACCCAGTAGTTCAGCTCAGTATTCAGTCCTCCTCTTATTTGGGCCATGCTAGGCTTTCCTGTGTCCTTGGTTTAGTACCAGTCTGTTGCTGTCACCCCAGATTCAATGCAGAGGATGGAGTTTCCACTGGCACTTCAGCTTACTTTGTTAAAAGGATCTCTGATCTTAGGAGATGTTTGAGTGAAGGTATTATGGTCTGGGTACCACCACTATAAGCAATTGGTCTCTTTTTCTTTCAGAGGGCGTCCAAACTTATCTGTCCATCTTTCTTAATAAGGAAATCAGAATATTTTCCCTTTGCCACCAGCGGATCCTGCAACTATGAGCAACAGGAAGCTGGAGGCTTTATGGGTTCCAAGGCCCATTCACTCTGCCTTACCCATAGAAGAGACTCCAGGTGTTCAGCCCCTGTTCTTACAATGACACTTCACTGTCATATCTTTGCTAACTCTTCCTCCTTTCTGAGAACTTCAATTTTTAGCTGCTCATTTGCTTAATTACTTCTATTGCTGATACTCACAAAAAGACTGAAGATGTAACAGATGGTGCCTTGGGATGGATGGATGTTATGGATGCAGAACTGTCAACACACCTATCTCGATCCCATTTTAACTTTCACAGTATGTCCCCCTGTGGACTGTTGGCAATGAACTAAGCTGATGTGTGCTGCTCGTGCCTGGATACATAGCAAGCTTAGTAATTCTTTTTTCCCTTTTTTGCTTTCTCTCTCCTTCCTCTCTATATTTGGCATCCCAAGGCTTTTGTAATGATCTCTGTTGCATCTTTAAAAACTATTCCACCTCATTTAAAATGTGGCATAAATGATGGGGTTTTGACAAATTACGTAATAATAAGAAAACATTTTCGATATTCTGTATTTTTCCATTAAGCTCCAAAAAAAAAAAAAATAGTGATTATAGGAGCACCATTCTCTCTTCACAGTTAACGATGTGTTAGCCCTGGTTTCATTAAAAACCTCATTATTCAAAGATTTATAACTCAGCTCAAAAAATCTCCTCCGAAGTTGGAAATAGATCCAATCTCAGTTTAGAAACTTTCTTTTAGAGTATTTGAGTGAGTATTGAATATCCAATGAGGAAACTGGTCCATAAACTAATGTCTTGAGATGTTGAAATGATGGACCAAAACCAACAGAATGGAATGTGACATGGATTGTGGTTGCATGCTAGGTGAGAGATAAAAGGTTATAAAACAGAAAAGATATTCGGAAGTTAAGAGACCTGACTTTTGGTCCTGGCTGTTTCCAGATAACTATTTGAGTTATTCATAGGAATGCTCTGGGCTGAAGTTATCCTATCCATCTAAAGAAAGAGTACCATAGGATCTCTAAGATATTTCCAGGATTTTAAAATATCAATTGATTTTAAAATATCAGTATATACACACATACATATATATATTTATCATCAACAGATTCAATTTCCCATTAAAAGGAACTAGCACCCTTTGGAAAAGTGCTGGATCCAGGGCCAGTGCAGTGTAGGTGAGCTTGGAATATTTTGCTCTGCCAAAAAAATAAGGAAGAAAGTGCTCAAAAAAAAAAAAAAATGATGGGGCATGCAGAAAGGATGCCAAAGCCAGCTTGAAGAGCTCTCACTGCCCAAGCTGGGACTCTCTGGGCACTAACATAGTTAAAAATGGCATTAAATTATGAGATAAAAATAGAGGGTAAAGGATGAAGGAAGGGAAAAGAGAATAAGAACGAGAGACATGCACAGAGGGCAAATGATAAAGCAAATGGGGTAGAATGATTGTGAATCTAGGTAAAGGATATGTGAAGTTCTTTGTACTATTACTCTCAGAGACCTTGAATTATTTTCAAAGGAAAAGAGGAATGGGTGCATGTGTTTAATGAGCAGATTCAGAGCTTCCTGGCTTTACGGTTCAGGTAGGAAAAATAAAAATCTGTTGAGATGTGCAATTTGGGGCCAGAAGTTTAATGTGCATTAAAATATCCTGTTTTAATGTTAGAACACAAGTCTGGAATGTTGACGTTAGGTCCTGCTGAATTTTGCCATTAAATGAGACCCTGAGACACTGAGATATATTTGTAGTAAATCAACAGAACAGTGAAGGGTTTGGGAACAAGCTATAAAAACAAAATTAGAGAAACTGGCAAAAGAAAACTGAGGTTGGTGTGAGGGAGATGAAAATTATTATCATATAGTTGAAGGACTGGAATATTCCATTCCAGAAATAAGATTTATCCATGTCAGCTCTAGGGGATAGGACTGCAGGTAGATTTCATTTCGTGTGAAGAAATAATCTTTCCTTATTAGATTTTTCCACAAATGAAGTAGCTAACCCACCAAGCAGTGAATTCTTCTGTCTGAAAGTTTAGCCTTTACTATAATTGCTCAGGAATGCTGTTCCCAAAAGTTTTACTGTGGTGATGATTGGTCTAATTTGGATTTCCTAAATAATTGGCTATATAACCTTGAAAATCCTTGGATTTATTTCAAAGGGATGTTCCAATCCACATTTACACAAAGTATAATCTTTAGGTCCAATAAGTGGTGTGTGTTTCTTCATATTCATTGCTATTTAACTGACAAATAATTTCATTTAGTAACCTTTCAGAATTCATACTATCCATATGATGTTACGTCCTTGTTTCAGTTTCCATCAATGTCCACAAAATGCAAGTAAAATCATGAATGTTTAAAATGGAAGTAGTTGTAGTAAAAATTGAGAACCTCTGATCTAGATCAGAAGTTGGCAAAGTTCTCCTGCAAAGAGCCAGAGGTTTTTTTTTGTTTTGTTTTGTTTTTTAGGTTTTCTGACACATAGTCTATCACAACTACTTAATTCTGCCATCATAGCAGGTAAGCAGATAATATAAAAATGAATGAGTGTGGCTGAGTATCAGTGAGGATTTATTTTAAAAAATATATGGTGGGTCACACTTGGTCCATGGACTGTAATTTGCCAATCTTTTTTTAAATCAGTTAAGATTTCATAACCCTGAAAATTGTGCTGATGTGATTATTGTTAAGTGCTTACCTTTGGAAATTGTTTTTCTTGTAATCTCTTATCTTGAAAATAATATTTGTAGCAACTTTATTTGACAGCAGAATAATCTGCTTCATGGGTTGTCATGTCTAAAAAAAGAAAAGAAATTATTAATATGCCAAGCCGTTCAACTTTAAAAACTCTTTGAGCCTGAACAGTCCATTAATTCAGACATTTTCACTGGGATGTGTGACAGATCAATGGGCACCTTGCATGTGTCTTTGCCCTGAAAGAGGGAGGAGAATAATCTAAAATTGGTATGGTTGAACTAAATCATGACCTTTTATAAAATTGTGATATTCTATCAACACTGCCAAAGAACCCAGAAACAGCGTTCCTTGGAGGAAAAAAAATCTTCCTTTTCTCAACTTGTCTACACCAATATTCTCATCTTCCTCTAAACTCACAAGCATACTTACCTACACACACTCATACATGTGCACACATGCATACTGTCTTCTTCTGAAGACCTCAGATTATCAGTCTTTGAAATGGTCAACTTCACAAAGCCAGTTAACCCAAACTCATAATCATATTTCTATTCTATAATGCTTAAGAGTCTTAGTATAGGACTACAGAACATGTGTATTGAGGCTAAGTAGTAGCTGATGCTCCCATTGATGTTAGCTGATTTAAGCTCACCATTTATCCAACTGGGCATTTTACAGGAAAATAGATTCAGAAACCAGATGTGTTTGGAGACTATGAAGGACAATTCTTCTTTTCTTGGAGAGTAAGAAACTGAAGTACACAGAGTTGAACTTACATAGTGCTATGGTGTGCATGTAATCTGAGAATTCCTGAAGTGTCCACTGTAGTGAAAAGCCATGTTAGTGCTATTGAGAGGTGATAAAACCCTTCAGATGCAAAGCCCAGTGGGAGGTCCTTAGGTCACAGGGGGTGGGGTATGAGGTAGTTTGCGTGCAACTCCCTTGAGTTCTCATGAGAGAAATGTTTATAAGGAACAGACCTGGTCCCTGCTGCTCTCTTCTAGTTTAAAATGTGATCACTTGCTTATTCCCTGAAGCACTCTCACTATTACTGTCTGCCATGATATGATACAGCCAAGAACTGGGCTGATGTGCCAATGCCATGCCTCTGAACCTCCAAGACTATGACCCAAATAAACCTTTCTCTTTCTAAAGTTAGCTGCACTAACTCTTTCAGGTATTTTATCATAGTAATGCAGATTCAACTAATACAGCTTGTTAGTAGAGCTCTAATCTGGAAGACCTGCTTATTTGGTGATTAAATTGTCCAATACAGAGAGTTTTGTCATAAAAAAGTCACTCCATAATATTTTAAAAATATGAAGGACTGAGAGAAAAGCCCCCCCACATCTGTTTGAAAGACAACTTCATATGAGTCAGTTTTCAACATAAGCTGTTCACTCCTCTCTTGTAAACGTCAGATGCATATTTTAACTTTAGCAAGTTGATATAGATTGCTCATCTCCATTTTTTATAATATGTGTGCTTTTTTGGGAACTTAGTTATATGCAAATGACCAAAGAGTCTGGATGATATATAGAGCTTCCAAAAATCATACTTCAAGTATGAAACCAAAGTAAAAATATAACATCAAGAAGTTTTTTCCCAGATTTTATGTGATATGTACTCAAAATAAAATTCCATTTTGTGTGTGTGTGTGTGTGTGTGAAAACCATACTCATCTCTTACTTAATACCTGTTTTAATACACCTTGGAGTTTTTTCTACATCTCTCAGTATAAGAATTGAAATAACTCATGTTCTGAACAGTGGGAAGGCTGATCTTTAACCTTCTGTCTTCTTCTCTTAAGTGGGTTCTTGCCAACCTCTTTGGTCGGAACATTTGAAAAAGGATATTGTCAGCAAAATCTGGAAACTAGTTATCTTGGTGAATAATGGGAACATCCTGTCTCAGTAGAGGAGATTAATGCTACTTCTGTGGAATGGACTCTGATATCTGGAGGAAATTTAATACCAGAGGCCAAAGTTTCAGCAATGTACCTTTGAGAAAGCAGAGTTCACTTGAAAATTTGGGACTTTTACTGTCCCAACATGTGATATAAGATAGAAAAATCATTGTTTATTACTGTGGAAAAGATCTAGCTTCTCTTTTATATTAAAACATTGCTAATTTTTTAAAAAGTGAGACAAGAACTACATTTGTGTAGTTCAATGTATGTAGCAAGTTTGAGGATGATGCAGAAATATCAGTAAACATTTAAATAAAAGTTATTGCAAAACAAACACCATTTATATTATATATAATTAGTAATGAACATATGCTCAGAAAATTCTGGGAAATAAAATATCTAAATTCCTAGGTGGACATGGGATTTGGGGTTATTTATATTTCTACCCTTAAGGAGAATAACATAATAGATCTTTCAATAGGAGAGTGTTTTTATTTTTGAATTGAGTGTTTTACAAGCAAGAATACTATCACATGACTTCTCAAAGTCTATTTGAACCCAAAAATTCATGAAGAAGTTTAGGGTTGAGGCTGGAGTTTTAGTCCAGTGATAGAGCACTTACCTCACAGATGTGAGGTATTGGGTTCAATTCTAGCACCATGTTTAAAAAATAAATGAAGGCATTGAGTCCATATACAACTAAAAAGATTTTTAAAAAAGTTTCAGGATATCCACAATATCAACTGATTCCTCATTTAAATTTATTAAATATATGGATGAAATATAAATGAAGAACAAAAGATAGCCTTAACTTAAATGTGTAATTTTCAAAAAAACTTGGGGACTTGCCCTCTGATTGAAGAAGGCAGAGTAAACATAGGTATTGTTATTTTTAATCTTTCTCCTTCAAGTCCCTCATTGAAGCATAATGGTACTAAAAAGGGGGATGGTTTCTGGTTCAACAATCCAAAAACATTGAATTTATGGAAGACACTATGCAGGCACATTACAGATATGAATGTTATATAACCTGTATGATAGAATGGCTAACGAATAGAGCCAAAATAGCATTTCCATATACATCAAATGTCAAATGAGATATTTTCACACTCTTAGGGATTTTGCAAATACTCTCCCAATACCAATTATGAAAAAATTACTTGGGGATGTAGTAGAACAAGACAAGGAAGGAAAATAGGGGCAATGTAAGTTCACAGAAACAGGAATAATTTTTAATCAGGAATGAAAATTCCAGTACAACATCCATGCAATTGCTATAGAAAGAAATGAATCCAACTTAAAGTAAGAGGTCAAAGAACTACATGCTGGATAACTTCAAAAAGAAAATAGAGTTCATTACATAAAACGTGGATGTTTTAACTTATCAAGTTGAAAATGTATATATCTTCTGTTAACAAGGAAATGGAGACACATTTTGCAGGCCATGGGGGAAAGGCTGCGTAAGAAAGTCAAGGTCCATATATTTAAAAAATAAAGCAGAGGGCTGGGAGGTAGCCCAGTTGGTAGAGTGTTTGCCTTGTATGCACAAAGCCCTGAGTTCAATCCCTAGAACCACATTAAACAAACAAACAAACAAACAAACAAAACAGGATTACTTGAGGATCTGTAGAGTATAAGAGATTTAACATTATCTTAATGGTTTGAATGTTCTCTTTGGAAAAGTTTATGTATAGCTACAAGAAATCATATTTTATTTTTAATGAAACCAATCATAATCTGTCATTCTTGGACAAGTAGGAATTATTTGCATTCTGGAATGTAAACCTTTTTTTTATTTTTTGTTTTTTGTTTTTTTTTTTTTTTTTGGTACCAGGGATTGAACTCAGGGGCACTTGACCACTGAGCCACATCCCCAGCCCTTTTTTGTATTTTATTTAGAGACAGGGTCTCACTAAGTTGCTTAGCACCTTGTTTTTGCTGAGGCTGGCTTTGACCCAATGATCCTCCAGCCTCAGCCTCCCAAGCCACTGGGATTACAAGTGTGCGCGTCACTGTGCCCAGCTGGAATATAAACTCTTAAGGGTAAGAACAGTGTTTGTCTTGTTCAATTCTGTCTCTGTAATGCCCTTGCTGGCATGTGGAATATCAAAGACTCTCAACAACCATAGGCAGTTGACATAAAAACTGATTTTGGCAGCTGAAATTTATTGCTTGTAAAATAGCTATTCCTGTCAGCTTGGCTCACTCCAGAGATTGTTTTTAAAAGTTGACTCAGAAAACTAATAATTTTTAACCAAGATTTAGCCAACCCTTGAACCTTTAGACTCATTCATGTGAGAAAATAAAGATCTGCTATGGTTTGGACATGAAGTGTCCCTCAAAAGTTACTGTTAATACAGGAATGTTCAGAGGTAAAGTGAATGGATTGTGAGAACAGTAACCTATTGAGTGCATCCTAGTTTGAATTGACAGGTTAGACCATAACTGTGGACAGGTGGGTGTGGCTGGAGAAGGTGGATCACTGGGGGGGGGCATGTCCTAGAAGGGTTCATCTGTCCTGTGTCCCCACTCTCCTTCTCTCTCTCCCTCTTTCTGCTTTTGACTCCACATGAGCTAATCAGTTTTCTTCAGTGGATACTTTGGCCTTAATATGCTGCCCCATCTTGGACCCAGAACCATGGACTTGGTCCATGATGGATTGAAATTCTAATACTATGAGGCAAAATGAACTTTCTTCCTCTGGTTCTTATTGGGTATTTTGGTCATAGTGACATAAAAAAAAACTGACATAAAAACAACACCCTTGGTTAATTCTCTTCTAAGTATTTTTAGAACTTTAGTAGAAGGCCTCCTAACTAATATAGCAATTTTTTCCCCCAGAAGTAAGCTGCTAGAAGTAACAGGTACTAAAATGTGGAATTTGCTGAGGAGTCATTAAGGTAAAGAATAGAGAGGTCAACTGTTTTCTAGGTTGGGCCCTTGGTGGACCCTGTCAGGTGAGGGTGAAATGTCATCAAATTGTACATTGTACCTTGGATTCAGACCATATGCTGAAGGCAGTTAAAATATAACAGGAAAAATTAGAGCCCCTCTTGAGGCTTTTAGATTTGTCTCATAAGAAAAATAGGCAAACATAGACCAAAGTTAGCACAGCATGAAGAAAACACAGCTTTGCTAAGAGAGGTGTTCTCTGGTCAAGGCTTGCCATGTAAGTTCATGATGAACACCATTAGGAAAGCTGCTGTGATCATTTGCAGAGGCAGATGGACTTCTGCCCAAAGTTTGGCTTAAATGTTGAGACTGATGATGCTATACACATGCCAAGAGGGCACATGAAGCTTTATTATTTACATGATTGAAGTCTCTGGGGAGAGTAAGGCAGACCTCTTGAGCAGGTGCAAGAAAGAGTGAGGAAAGGCACTGGTCAGGTATTTCTTGAGGTTGGGGGATATGGCCGGGTGACTGTATCAGGGAAGGAGCTAGTGTTGTTTGAATCTCCTAATGGTATAAAAGGAAGAGGCACCCTGGTTTTCTTATCAGTTTTCCCAGATATAGAGCACAGAAGGAAGAGGGAGAGGTGACACCTAAGAGCTACCAGCACAAACCAAGGGTTTATATATTTTTTAATTTTTTTTAAGTTGTAGATGGATACTATTTATTTGTTTATTTATTTATTTATTTATTTTTATGTGGTACTGAGGATCGAACCCAGTGCTTCATATGTGTGAGGCAGGTGTTCTACCACTGAGCTATAGCCCCAGCCCTGTATCCTTCTTCTACATAAGGGGAACAACACACTTGGCAGAAGACTGGGTTCCTGGGCCTTTCCTAAGAATTAACAAAGGAAACATCTGGCAGCCTTTATCAGATTGGGAGTGGATTGGCTCTCCTCTTCTGAATCTATTCTTTCATTTCCTTGAAAAAGAATCATGAGCAAAAGTCAGAAAACAGAAGACAGGAATTCTCAAAGGCCATATGTGGACAAGAGGCTTACCACTGATTATTTTATATTTCATGGAATTACTGGAAAATATCCACTGGAAGCCTGCTTAGTCATTAAGCATTACCAAAGAAAATTCAATGGTAGTAGTGTCAGCCTGTGATTGTTTTGCTTTTAAGGAAACATGAAGACCCTTGAATTTATCTGAGAGAAAGTAAGCTGCTAAATCTCTGTAGCTTTTAGAACTCTTTTATGAACTCTGGTTTTGGAGTGTGATGAGCAAACACTGTTTTCCAAGAGGGAATAATCAGAACCACGAAGGACAATGGGCAGGAGAAACTGTCCCAGAGTGCAGTGTTAGCAAACCAGCAAGACCTGGATCAGTGACTCTATGAGCTTTACCATCTTTTCCTTCTTCAGATGAGATATTTACAAACAAGTTTCCCAGTTCCCTTTTCAGCATTGTATGTTGGGTATATTTGGGTGAATAACAATTTTTGGACAGAGGTTTCTGAGCCACAAGAAACCATGTTTAGTGATTGTGATAGCAAACACTGAACAGCTTCGGTCATTGAACTTAGAACTTGATATACTAACTGATGAGACTTGGGCTTTATTTCTTTAAGGAGCGACTGAGTGTTTTCTATGTAGGACTTGAGCATTTTTGGAGGTCCCTATATGGGAAAAAGTCTTTGTATAGAGATGAGGTAGCAAAAATAATATTTGTTGTCTATTCGTCAATTATTCCCTTCCTTATTTCTTCCAAGAATACCCAATTATATCCAGCTATTATGATACAGGAGCTTCACCCTGATCCAGGGAACAAATGGCAATTAGATTAAGCCAATCACTAGTCTCTACGGGACCAGTTTAAGTACTGGTATAGAATGCAATCTTGGCCAATAAAATATAAGAGAAAAATCTCCTTATGAAATTACTAGCAAAATATTCCTCACTCCTTAAAAGAAACATAGGAAAAGACTTGATCTTTTCTGGTCTTGCATGCTGTTTTATTAAGTATGACTTTTGAAGTTAGATTGTAACTCTTGAGGGGAAAGCCAGAGAATTACGGAAAATCATGCCCAAAGGCTAAACATTCTTTAAATTCAAAATAACCAACATAGCCTACTTATTATGTGAGACAATAAACCCTTTAGTGTTTAAAAGACTTTTAGCTAGTGTCAAAAGACAAAATTACAACAAATTTAGTTATAGATCTAATTGGCTTTTATTTGGAATTCATGAGTCCAGGCAGGCTCCAGTCTACAAAATAGAATAAGAACGTCCCCATCCCCCTGGGCAATAATAGAACAGTGAATTTTGTAAGATGGGAATAAGGAAACGGAACAATTCAAAACATGCTGATTGTTTGACATCAAGTTACTTATTTAGACCTTTTGGTAAGGTCTAAAGCCTAGAGAATTTCCTTATTATGAGGACTTGGGGAGGATGAAATCTGCTATTTTCAGGAAAAATAGATCTAATTGGCTTTTATTTGGAATTCATGAGTCCAGGCAGGCTTCAGTCTACAAAATAGAATGATTTGTTTTGGGATTTACTTGCTTCTTTAAAATTTTAATTTGATTATGTGCCATTTAGCATGAGTGGCTCTACTTTGGTTGGGTCTAGTTTGTTGGGGCCACTGTAGGAACTCAGTCCAAAAAAATGCCCTCCCATGATATATATATATTTTTTAAAACTTGATATTCTATTATTTGTAGCCAATGTAAATCTAGTGAAAACATTGATATTATCATGATGTTGTAGGTGCTACTTCTTCCTTTCAATATTTAGAATCAACATATAGAAACAACATAATATACTTATGTTCCCAGTTATGTTCCCAGGGCCCAGGTCAGAGGCTATTGGGGCCCAGATTAACCGTATTCAGTAGCTCATTAGAAATAAGAAGAAACAATATAAAAAGGAAAAATGAATTTAATCACACTCTGGCCCAAACTGGGAAGACAGCTAATCTGTCTTTATCAATTCTGTAGACATGTTACAATTTCTAGGAAAAAAAGCCAAAAATATACATACAGAAGTTCATCCAGACTTTCACTAGCCAGAGATATGTTATGATTCCAGTTTTGTTAGCACCTCAGGCTCTCAGTTTCCCTTTCAGCACAAGAAAACTGGGATGTAAAAAATGCAGGTTACCAGGAAATAGGAAGGAGAAAACAATTCAGGGGTTTTAATTTCAAAGGGACCCCTTCACAGTTATAAAGCACAGTGTGAATGTTGTAGACATTGACAATGTTTTCCCAAAATTCATGGATTAAAAACTAGAAGCTTCAGTATATTATTTTTAGCTGGTTTTAAGCCTAGGTCTCAAGAGTCCTTTTGTGTTTTTGCTTTCTCCCCCTTGTACCTCTGCCACCACCATAAGACCACACCTGAGCTAACCATCTGGAGGTGCAGGGACAAATAGAGCATGGATCCCATGTTTATTTGCCCTCTTCGTGTGTGTGTGTATGTGTGTAGCCTTGGCGTGCAAACCACACTTCTGGTGGAGGTCCACCTGCCTCTACAGATGATCGAAAGCTGCCTCTCATATGTGTGAACAAGCAGAGCCAAGAGTAGCAGAGCCAAGAGTAGCAGAGACACCTCCTCCCCCCAAAACTACCACCCAGGGTATTTGCTGGGGGAATTGGTTCCCTGATCCCCCACATCTACCAAAATGCATGGATGCTCAAGTCCCTTAAGTAAAATGGTAGAGTATTTGCATTCAATATATGCACATCTTATTGTATATTTTAAATCATTTCTATGTTACTTATAGTATCTAATACAATGTAAATGCTATATAAATAGTTATACTATATTGTTCAGGAAATAATGACAAGAAAAAAATCTGTATATGTTCAGTATAGTTGTAATATTTTAAAAACATTTTGATTCATAGTTGATTGAAACTGAAGATCCTGAATCCGAAGATGCTGGATGTGTAGGGTCAACTAGACTCCAGAAACAAGCAAAATAAATGCCAATGCTTTATGACATTGGAATATCTCAGTTGTTTGTTATGCAGCATTATTGTGGCAAATATATTCCCACAATAATTCAGGCTATTACATTTTCCTTCTTTCAGGAACAAAATAGAATTATTTTTCCTCAATCTTTTCAAGTTAAGAATATCCATGTGACTTGCTTTAATAAGTGAAATGTAAGTAGAAGTCATATGTGTATATTTTGAGTAGAGGTATATAATTTTATATGGTAAGACAAGGCCCTTCATCTTTCCTGAGTGGTGGTGACACTAGTACACATTAAGATGGAATCACCATTAGCTTAGGTCCCTGAATACAACAAGCAGGAGATATACACTGCAAATCTATGTAGATTTATTGCACAAGCTAGAAGTAAATTTGTGTTGTGTTAAGGCATGGAGCTTTCAGCATAGTTTATTTTCACAGTATAATGCAGCCATCCTGGTGGATGCAGATTATCCCAGTAGGCTTCATTGAAAACATGAAATCTGAGCTTGGACTCAGAAGTGAAGGGGTCATCTGTGTGACATCCAGAGGAAAAATGTTCCAGGTAGAGAGAATAGCCGTTGCTAAGGCCCTGAAGCAAGAGTGTGTCTGGTATGTTCAAGAAAACATCCATATAGAGCAGGGGTAGAGGAGAAGTAGGAGATGAGGTTGAAGCCAAAAGGGATGGGGGGGGGGGGAGTTGCAGAGCATGTACAACTTTGCAGTTCAGCCTAGAGATTTTAGCTTTTAATCTGAATGAAATATAGAAAAATGTCAGGGGCTTGAGCAGAGGAATGATATTAGCTAATTAAGGTTTTAACAGTGTGGAGAGTAGACTGCAGTG
Organism: Spermophilus citellus; assembly: GCF_964194105.1. NCBI lineage: Eukaryota > Metazoa > Chordata > Mammalia > Rodentia > Sciuridae > Spermophilus > Spermophilus citellus. The sequence continues at coordinate 45,682,350 of NC_138182.1, read as the reverse complement.
CTAAAAGCAAGGCATGGCAATTGCATTAGGTTTCTCTAGAGAACAGAACCAGCAGAGTATGTTTATAATTTTAAAAGAAGCAGGGCACAGAGGCACACACCTGTAATCTTGGTTACTTTTAGGTCGAGGCAGGAAGATCACAAGTTTGAGGCCAGTCTGGGCTACTTAGCAAGACCTGTCTCAAAATAGATAGAAAAAGTCTGGGTTTGCAGTTCAGCTCCTAGCTTCAGTACTCAGTGCTTAAAAGAGAGATAGAGAGATAGAGATAGAGATAGAGATAGAGAGAGAGAGAGAGAGAGAGAGAGAGAGAGAGAGAGGAGAGAAGAGAGAGAGATTTATTGGATTGGCTTACATGATCAGAGACTGGATAGTTCTGCAATGCAGTGGTTGTCTGCAGGCTAGAAAGCCAGAGAAACAAATAGCTGCTCAGTTCAAGAAGCTGGAAGCCTCAGAACAAAAAGTATCAATCATGCAACCCCTGTTCAAAGCTGAAGGTCTGAAGGCACCATGGAGAGTCACTGGTGTGAGTCCCTGTTTCAAGGCTGAAGAAGCTGGAGTCTGTTGTCCATGGGCAATGGCAGCAGCTAAACATGCACCCACTCAAGAAAAATAGAGCTTGCACACACTGGAATGTTTCCTTCTTCCAGTTTTTGTTCCATCTGTATCCCCAGCCTGTTAGACCGTGCTACCCACATTCAGGAACCATCTTTCCCCCTCTGTTCACTCACCCGCTTGCCAATCTTCTCTGGAAACACCATCAAGGACATAGTCAGAGTTTATAATCAAGACTAACCATCACCGCAGTGAGGGGCTTTCCTTCAGCAAAAGGATGGTGGTGCTGTCTGGGATCAGGTAGTAGGTGCAGAAAGGGTAAGCAGTGGTTAGATTCTGTGCATGTTTGAAGGTGGAGTCTACAAGATTTTCTTGGCAGATTGGATGTAAAATGTGGGAACAAAAAAGTAATACAAAATGATTCCAACTTTTTTGGCTAGATGCAAAGGAAATATGGAGGCAAATCATAAAGGTCTAAAAGCCAGACAGGGAAATTTGAGTCATATCCATTTTGGGTTTGTGAATAGCAAGATTCAGGGATTAGAAATGAGGAAATGGATGTTGGAGACATTTTCTGGTGGCTTAGAGAAAGGATGGTGATAGATTAGATGGGCACTGATTTAAGAAAGGTCCTGATCAGTTCCAGGAACATTAACTTCCAGGAATGGCTCAACCTAAGTGTGACAAAGGAGAGGGTGACAAGGAAAAGCCAAGAAGGGGACAACGAGGAAGGGGGAAGGATGGCAAAAAAGTACATTCTGTTTAAAATTTACTTTGAAGGGATGGAAGGCATCGTGACAGCCATCCCGATGGCTCAGGGAGAGGTCTGGCTTGCCCTTATTTTGAAAAGAAGATGCAAAGATCTCTTGGAAATGAGTGGAAAAAAGAAAGGGAAGAAGGAAAAAAGAGACCCATTGCTTTCTTTGGTTTCATGCTGCTTTAGTTTAGATAATGTGTCAAAGGCAAGTATTGGAACAGAAGGGTACACAGATCCACTGTTTTAGACTAGAGTGAGCTTGAAATAAATTGACTATACTTAGCAATAAAGGAATAAATGGAGCTAATCCTCCGATAAAAAATATGCTTTGACCTTATCAGAGCAGTGATAATAATAATACCTTACTTTTATAAAGTACTATATAGTAGAAATAAAACTGTTTGAATATTTCAAAACAGTAAGGCACATTTCTATAGCATAAACCACATTTTATCCTAGATATGCATACTAATCTAGTCTTCGATGAAAAGAAAAACACAATGATAAACAAAACAACATAAAAATACAGGTTGAGCATCCCTAACTGAACATTCAAAGTCTGAAATGCTCTCAAATCCAAACTTTGTAAGTGCTGACATGGTAACAGGAGTGGAAAATTCCACACCATGAAACTTTGTTTCATGTGCACCATTATTTAAAATGTATAAAATTACCTTCAGGCTATGTGTATAAGGTATGTATGAAATTAAAATGAATCTAGTGTTTAGATGTAGGTCTTATCTCCAAGATATTTCATTATGTATGTGGAAATATTCCCAAATCTGAAAAAAAAATGTAAAATGTGAAACATTTCTGTTCCCACTCAATTTGAATAAGGAATACTCAACCTGAATATATAAACATAAATTTAATATTTCTCTTAAGAAGCAAAAGTTCCTTACTCTTTCCTGGTCTTCTGTTCTGTTGGTTAAATAGAGAACAAGTCAAATTAGCAAATAACCTGTTTTATTTTTTAGGTGTGATAATTCATGAGTTCATCCATTAAAAAAAAAAATCTGACCTTTTTAGATGGCCTCAAGAAGCCCTAGTGGTCTGCCCCCTGCTCACCTTGCTACTGCCATTTCATGCCTTTCCGCCTCACTCACTGGTCTTCATTTGTAAGCCCACCTCCCAACTGTGCAAACACTCCAAGCCCTTCCCACCTTGGAAGTTTCACAGAGCTTTCCTGCCCAGCATGGCTCCTTCTAACTCCTTCGTGGGACTAACTCCTATTTCTAACAACCAGAATGCAGGCTAGAAGCAGAACACAGACCAGATAGTCCAAGTGAAGAGACTTTAGAGGTGAAGGCTAGGTTAGGAACGAACAAGAGGGGACAGATGCCCAGAGACTGCTAATACCAGGAAGCCATGACCACATCTGAGATTGAAGAGACAAGAACAAGGAGAGGAGGTAGCACTTTCTGAGCCTTGTAAGAGCTGGAACATGGGGAGGGGTCTGGGCATGCTATATATGTGGCTGCAGCCACAGATGTGACATCAAAGCCTGGGGCATCTGGATCTCTATTCTTCTGCCCCTCATGCTCTAGCCATCATCTCACTTTGTCAGAGCCGCCAGGAACAATGTTCATACAGTAATGGGATCTCCAGGGATCCAGCCTCTCTGGGCATGAGCAAGGAAGAGAATGGCAGAGAGTGGAGTGTGTGTGGGTAGGTGGGCAGGGAATGGAGACCAATCAGCACATTGATTTTTAGTTCTCTGTATGTTTCTTTATTAAGTGATGTTGGGAATCAAACCCAGGGTTTTGTTAGGCAAGCGTTCTACAACTCAGCTACATCTCCCATCCCTATTTCTTTAGGGAAATTCACCTCCTCACAAAGGTCTTCTTGACCATCCTGTCCATGAAGGTTGATTTTGAAATTTTCAGTATTTTCTTTTCTCACTATAATCACAGATAAGTCTGACTATTTGTTCACATGCTTGCTTCTTTTAACAGATGGTATGTATCATGAAGACAGGGACCTGCTGCTTTGCTTATTACTAGGGTAATTGGTGCTGGGCTCATAGGAGAGACTGAAATACCTGGGGGAGAGTGCGAATAATAAAGGAAAAAAAAGGTTAAAAGGGAGAGTGGAAAGGCCTTTTTAAAAAGAGAAAGAGTTTTATTCATATATATATAGTAATTTCAAACTTTTCACTTAACACATTACAAACAAAACCAAAATAGTTTAAAAGCCTAAAAAACCAGAAAAATAGAGCAGTCTAGTTGGGGAAAGATGATGAAGTAGTATATATGAATTGTTTATTTAGTGCCAGACACTGTTGCTCATTATTTCACTTAATCTCTGTGACAGTCCTGAAAGACAAGGGAACATCATTTCATTCATATATATATATATATATATATATATATATATATATATATATATATATTTGCTTCAGAGATATTAAATTGCCTATTAATACCGCTCTAGTCCTGGATAGTATTTAAGCCCATTGCAATGTGAAATTAAAAACTGAAGCCTCTTCCATTAACTTCTGGGTGCTCTGAGTATTGTATAGGAAACATTCAGGCATTCAGGACACTGTGTACCTTTTGTCCTTTTCAGACGACCCACTGTTGTGTCTCCTGGGCTTTTATCTTAAAACATAACACTTATCTATCTATTTGTCTACCTAAAAGTAGCTTTCGTGAAAGGTAATTTAGCAAGATGTTTTGTTTACGGGAGAGAAACAAAACCAATCAAGCTATAAAGATGTTCATCCTTGGGAACAAAAGTAGACAAGTAATAGATTGAATGTTAATTGAGGCAGATGCCTGTGAGAATAATTTGAAGTAATCTGTAAGCGATTAAATGAAAGGAGTACTCTTTCCCCTTGTCAAGCTTCCCCCACCTAATATGCTTTCTTTCTTGCAATTGCCCATGAGGCAAAGCTCTTTACTACGTCCAAAGAGACTCCTTCAAAATTCTTAATTCTTGTAAGCCATAAAGAGTGTACAAAATACATAATTACCTCACTACATTGTCATTAATTTTTTTCAACATACACCAAGTCTCCATAGCATTCAGTGTTTTAGCTGTGAACAAACATATATGTGTGAAGGCAAGATCAAAATATTCAAATCTCATACACATACGCACACGACTGGAAGTAGTAACCTGTATTAGTAGCATACACATGTGAATTCGGAACAGAGGTATGTTTGAAGCATTTGAGTTCCTATTGTCCTTTCCATCCCATTCCAAATTATTCCCTATTATACTACATGAATTATTAATAACATCATCACTGTTTCCCTTTTATTTGGATAGTCTAATTTTAACATCAGAATTTTCTCAACTTAATTTTTATCTTTTAAGCATAAAATAACATATCATTTCATTTTTCTTTGTTAAACATTGAGAGTAAATGTTGGCCCGTTGACTTGTTCTGAGGACTCTATTGAGTTATCAGCACCAGTACTTGGGAAGGCTACACTGATTTGATTTATTGACTGATGCTAATGAGGTAACTTTAGGTTCAAAAAGTTCTGCCTTTACTTACTTAAAAGAACTCTCACTGGCTTTTTATCCTATCTCAAATTAGAATTTTTAGTTAAAAATTACTTGCAAAATTAACATCAATTTCTAAATAATAGCTGCATATTTAGAATATGATGGCCTCGAGAGCAGATCTTCTGCTACATGAAGAAATACCTCTTGGTTCTATCCATCGCTATTTACCAAACTCAGCTGTACCTCTGAGAGCTGTGACTGATCTTCTTCCCTGAAATTTGGGCAGAGCCTTGGGAGTGTTCTGACCAATGTGACAAAAGTGATGTTATTTCACTTTGAAGTTTACATCATAATAGCAATACAGCTTTTGCCTTGATTTGTCTCTCTTTCTCTTGTTCTTGAAACCCAGTCACTTTACTATGGAGAAGCCCAAACTAGTCCATGTGGAGAAACCACATGAAGACATCCAAAGGAGTTTCTAGCCAACAGCCCGCAACAATCATTAGACAGATGAGTGAATAGCTGTTCACTATTCTACCAGCTTTTGAACTGCTCTAGCCCACACCAAGTGGAGTAGAAATGAGCTGTTTCTATGGAACCTTGGCCAGCTTGCAGATTCATGAGGGAAATGAGTATTGGGGTTGCCTTAAGATAAGTTTTGCTGTAACAACTGTAATAATAGTGTAAGAAACTTCCTTAAATTAATTGGGTAGTTACCAATTCATTTTTCTTCTAAACACAAATATAATTTCAAATTTGATGCTTTCCCCATCTTCTCTTAAAATTTGTACCAAATTTAAAAAATGTACAAAATAGGAACTGTAGCTTGGGATCAGCATTACAGAGGGGTCAGTTCAGGGCTGTTTTTAAATAGTGATTAGAAGATAATTTATAAGAAAGTTGTTTTCAAAAAACTTCAAATACTTGGACTAAAATATTTTAGTTTCCCAACCATCTTCTTGTTAATGAATGCATCTTAAACTTGCAAAAAAAACCCATAATTTATACCCTTAGTCTCAAATACTTCTTAGATTACTAAATTTCAAAAGAATGATCTCAAGCTATAGCTCGAGTACGTACCGTTTTTTAATATGTGGGGATTTGGTTAACTAGGTCACACCAGCCCTATCCACATTGGTTTCACTTTGGGTCACATATAGCCCTGTTCATTTGCATCTTTCACTTCTGAGAGACTAATCTGCCCATCTGTCCTTGATAGTTTTATAACTCTCCTTACCAAATTACAAGTCATCTCTGAACACTTCTAGCTTTTTCAAGCTTTTTTCTTAAGATTTAATAACTAGGATTTTAGAGATCTATTTAATGCCCTAGCAAAGGTTTATTTATTGCCAACTATTTGTCAAGTTCATTGTGGGAACACAATAGTCAACAAGGAACATACAAAGTCTCTGGTCTTGTAAAATTAACCATCTAGTTGGGGACAACATGAATTAAGATGATAATATAAATATTTAGTTTCAAACTGAAATAAAAGCTATGAAGGAAAAATCATAAATAGCTATGAGATAATATAATGGGGATTTGCACTGATTGTCCATTTATTCCAGGGATTGAGAACAGTAGAGTGCAAGCAGTTCACTTTTTTCTTTCTACTACCCTTTAAACCTGCCACTCAACTGTTTTTCTTTAACTTGGTTAAAATTTTGGGTTTATTCCCATACTTTTCTAGCCATTTTTAGCTATTAAATGCTCAAAGTGGTCTAATGACACAAACTTAGTTTCTCATGATCTGAGACTTTTCCCCTTCTCTCGATGGCTTTCACTCAGAGCCTGGCCCCAGGGAAGGGCAGCATGGGAACTTCTTTCTCATTTCTGTTTTCTACCTCCATTCTTTAGGCTAGAGGGCATTCCTGGGCTCTACTTTGGGCCCTGTTGGAGGAAGGCAAAGTATTCTTTTTCTCCTCTCCTTCCATTGTTCCCTGATGATATCTGTCACTTTGTGGCACACCAATATCTCTAAGAAGCAGTGAAGAGGAACTCTAGACTCTTTCCTATATATCTTGGTTGTATAGCTCACATACCTTTTTCCCCCCATGTGGAATCTTCACAAAACTTCACTCCAACTCATCTTTGTTATATAACACTTAGCCACCAGGAAGGGTCTGATATTGCTTACAGAGAGGGCAATGTCTTGGTACATGCCCTCATTTGGACAATTTATATATATGTTAAATAAAATGGGTACTAATTCCTGAGTCTAAACAAGCTCTAGCTTTACATTATTGCATCCAACTTTTCCTTCTCTTAGCTTCTTTCTCTAAATTGATCTTTAAAATTTGTTTTGCAAAACATTTTTTAATACTTTTTAATTGTTTTGAGGGTGGGAAATTGTCCACCTTTCTTCTTAGACTCTAAGTAATTGACACTTACTGGTTATGATTCCCTTGCTTATTTATTCCTTCAAAAACTAAAGAATTAGCTTCATGTTTCTAATCTGAACCCTGTAAGGAAGATGGCAGACCTGGACACGGTGTGTCTGGATATGAGACCTGTCTTGCCCAGATATTTGCCCACAATATTTGAAGGGATTGGCAATTTGTGAAAACCATGCAAAATATAATCAATAAATAAGAATGTATTGATTGTAAGAATTTATAATTTATTGATAATAAGAATTTATCCTATGAAATATATATTTTAGCATATAATTAACAATAGTTTATATAGCAAAATAGAATATGATAGTGTTTTGATATTAATTTTCAATTTCCCATCCTATGAAGTTGGAATCTGTTCATGTTTAAGAGATTTTTCTCTTCTTTGGATTTCTTGGATTTCTCTTCTTGAATCCACCATATTTTGCTGGCCCTTTTTTAATGTGTTACAATTTTTTTTAAGGCTGATAGAATCAAATCAAAATTTGTTCAATAGAATTTTTTCAATGTTACATGTAAGGGAATTTCCATCTCCCAAACTGCTATTCAAACAGCTCCCACTACAGATGGTTCCCAACTTATGATTTGACTCACATTTTTTTGACTTTATAAAGGTGCAAAATGATAAACATTCAGTAGAAGTCATACTTCAAATTTTGAATTTTGACTTTTTTCCCTGGGTAATGATATGCAATAGGATACTCTCTTGTGATACTGGCAGCAGCAGTGAGTCACACTTCCTGGTCAGTCATTTGATCTCGAGAGACAACTATAGATACTCTGTGGGTGCACTGTGTGGCTAAGTTATGGTATTCAGAAGGTCAGGTGTATTAAATGAATTTTAAACTACAATGTTTTCAACTCATGATGGGCTTATCAGGTTGTAACTCTATCATAAGTCTAGAAGCATCTGTAGGCACTTATCAATCAGCCCAGGAATGTCACACTCTGCTCTCTACCCTGAGCAGCTCTGTGTGATCAGCCTTCCATCCCATAAGTCCTGTCTAAACTGTGATGAAGTGATAAGGTTCTTACCTCCTTTCCAGCATGAAAATATTTTTATGATTGAGGCTCCACTAGAAAATAGGTTCCCCTCTGAGCAGAAACATGAATGTCGCTATGCTTTCTGGTTAATTCTATTAAAGGTCTGCCAGGCTGCTCAGCTCATTTACACCCACTGTAATGTGATTTGAATTTTAAGTTTCAATGTGTCCCAGAAAATATCCCCTGAGATGCTTATTGAAAAATGATTCCAAGGTAAGGTACATTGGACAGCACTGCTTTGATACTACTCTCTTATAAATCCTTATTGCACATTAGGGACTTACAGGCTTTGGGAAGTCCTTCAGTAAAAACACTTAGCCTCATCTAAAATTTTCCCCAACTTAATTTGAGCTGGAACTCTTATTTTATTTTTGCAAAATACCTATTAACGTCTTCAGATACTTATCTCCTATGGGATACATTGAGAATGCTGGTTAAGCTTTGAAAGTAAGAGATTGTCATCTAAACACCACAACATTTTATTATGATGCAGAGACTAGGATCTAATTTTTCAAAAGAAGAATCTGATTCTTCAAGTAGTTAAGTAAAAAAACAAAAACAATTTTGATGTTGCGATCTATACCTGGCAACTATGCTACAGGCTTTGAGAAATGCTGATGTGTCACTGTGTTTCTAAGGAGTATGAATTTGGTTGCTCAAAAAAGAAAAAATGCAATCTTTTGAGACTGTGTGTGTGTGTGTGTGTGTGTGTGTGTGCATGTGTGTGTTTGTGTGTGTACATATATGCTTATATATGGGTGCATGAGCTTGAGTTGGACTCAACTAAGATTTTGAAAAGATAAGGACAGTTGAACTCAATGCTTGGTCTGTTGGGTGGTCAAGTTCACAAGTCCAAGCCCTCAAACCAATGCTCTGAGGATCTCCAGCATAGAAGTCATCATATTTTGTGGCCTGAGAAATAGAAGTTCTACTGGTTTGAGCACAATCCCAGAAACACAGATTTTCTTTATACTAATCTAGTTCTCACAGTACTTCAGAAATTTTAAGTATAAAACCTATCTCAGTAATTTGGACATGAATCAGAAAAAAGAAGCCATTGACTACAGTCTGTTTCCTTTCCTTTGATGCATGAGTCTGTGGTGCCACACTGAAGTCTGAATGCCTTACAGTTAGATGGAAACTCACCAGACATTCATGGGCAGAATTTCCATTTGCGAACAGTAACCACCAAAGGGACATGTGGTTTTAAAGGTTTTTCCATGTTGGTCAGCAACCAAAATGCCTGACTTCCTGTTGCAGCTTATTAATAGGCCCAAATCTTGTTAAGTTGGAAATTTCTTCCATACAGTCCTTCCACAGTTTCTGCTGATGGAACTTTAGCAATCCAATTGTTTTTTAAGACTTTAAGTGATCTTTTAGCACAGCTTCATTGCTTTCATAGCCAAAAGCTGTTCAGAATAGAGCTAGTTTACCCAAACCCATGTCTGACGAATATGCTTATCTGCCTATTCTATGGGAATTTTAGCAATGGGTGTCATGTTTTCATTATTTGTAACCATATTTGAATGATTCATAGAAATTGAAGAATATTGATTTCTGTGGTACTTATTTTTCTTCATCAGGTTCTCTCTGTCTCTCCTACTCCCAGTCTGTGTGTGTGTGTGTGTGTGTGTGTGTGTGTGTGTGTGTTGTATCTGGATGATCTGAATCCAAATAAACCTCATAAAATATCAGGTTAAATCATGAGTTAGTTTGACCCTTGTGTCTAGCTATCTATGGGGAAATGGAGTTTATCATTAAGTCTGCCTGGGGTATTTTGACATCTAAGCGATTGGGCAAATAACAGGATTTGTCAGGTAGTTTTGATAGAAGAACTTTCTTTTGGTTAGCATGCCAACAAAGCATGTGTGTTAATGCACCTGGATCTGAGCCTCTTTAGGCAATTAGCTCCTGAGCCCATTGTCTGGCCACTACCTTCTATTCCATTCACTGTTGCTTGTGTTTAACAAATTGCTACATTCTTTTCCATTTAAGACTGATCTCCCAAATAATTAGATATAAAATATGATTTATATCTAATAATAATTAGATTTAAAACATGCTACAAATATTTGGTCTTATATGGAAATCGTCTTATTGAGGAAATTGACTTGTCCAAAGTTTTGTGTTTTTCCAAATCTACCATCTCACCTTCCTGTGTTATGGAAACACCAGGAAGTGGAGGGTAAAGATGAGGGTGAGGAAAGATGTGTCTAGCAGAGTAGGGACTGCTCTGTAGCTGAGACAACACATAAGGATAAAGAATTTCAGGAACTGTTCATGATCTCTAGATTAAAAACACATACACATTAGAATGACTATAGGACACTAAGATGTTTATTATAAATGGACATTCAAATGAAATATAATGGTCTATATTTTTATAACAAAAAAACAAAGGATTTCTGAAAATGAAAAAAAAAATTGTTGGTTTACAGAAAATTCTTTATCACTTGTCATTTGATGATACCTAACCTGAAATAATAATAAAAAGGTTAATTATAGTAATATTTTTTCCTTTGTGTGATAATTCATATTTTTCCTGGTGCAATATTAACACATTTCATTTTTGGAACTGGTTCAACCTCCCGAAAATGTTTTGTAAGCACCCCATTACTGTATTTTAAAAATTCAAAATGAAAAAATTTTAATTTTGAAATATATCTGGTCCTAAAGTTTTGAATAAAAGATAATATATTTTATAAATTGTTTTTACAAAAAAACCTACATGCTCATTATAAGTTGCCAAGCAATATAGAAAAATAGAAGGGGTTTAACTTTAGTTAAAATTTATTGTAAATAATACAACCCATAAATAATCATTTTCTATATCAGATGAAGATTCTCTGTATTGTTTCTCCATACAATTATACAGAGAACAAGATGTTAAGCATAATTTTTAAAAATAAGATCATACTATATAGTAGGGGAAAATATTTCTTCATCATGAGTGCTATTAGTTTCTAAAGCATTTCTCCAAGTTTGAAGAAAGATAATGAAAAACAACATGAGATTAGGATCATGATGTAAGTATGGATTTACTAATATGTGTCAATTTTAATCTTATCAATTGATTTTCCACTATAAATATGAGAAAATTAATCCTCTTATTCCTATCTTACCTCCCCTTCTCTCAATTTCTCATTTTTTTTTACATATACATTCTATTTTGTTCTCATAATTCTCTCAGTTCTTTGAAATTTGATAAATTTTGAAAGTCAGGCCTTGTACTATAGCTTATTCATTTCTGGTTTTCTTTTTAATTTTAATTTATTTATGGTTAAAAAGATATACTCAAACTTTTTTTCCCCCAAGGGATTCTCATGGTGCATACTTGATTTAAAGGACAACTTGGTTGGGTATAAAATTCTTGGGTCTCACTTATAATAAAGTTTTATACACGTCTTTGGGCATTAAGGTGACATAATTTTTTTTAAAAAAATTTAAGTAGTTCAAAATTTCCAAAGATTTCCATGGGATCCTTTCTTTATCACTTAAATTTATTAACTTTTCAAAGATTCAATACTTTAAGAACATTTGGCAATAATACATTGAATTTATGAAGCATTTGCAGTTATTATTTTGAGAGGCATTGATTAGGCAGAAAATGTTAAACATTTTTATCTTCAGTATGTGGAATCTTACTTCTAATTACTTGCTCTTTTCACAATTTTTATTTTATATGATTTTTCTCTTGTTTTCCAAATGTATTGCTGTTTTTAATCATGTTTATCGGTTAGTTGTTTCTGGTATGATTTTTATTTTTCTCTTCTATTTCTTTCCTAAATTCTGCTATCTTACTTTTTCTTCCTTTGTGGTTTTATCATCCCTTCCCTGAGTACTGTAACTCTTCCTTGAGCTATCTTTTAAGGAAAAACAAAATATTCTGTCTTAAATTCCTTTTAAACAAACAGTCTGTCTCAAATCCATACATTCTTTACCATGACAAACTTTCAGGGTAGCCAGCCACCCTTGCTGCATAGTCTCTCACTTGTAACCAAAATATTCATGTAGCTGCATTTGTACCCCACAATCTCCATGGGACTCAAGCAAAGTTGCTTCAGTGATCACCTTGAAATATCTCTCATTTGGCTTGAGATGACAGAAACAGACCTCTTTCTTCCACTATGGCAGAGTGAGGGTGAGGAGGTGAACGTGCAGGCTGGGAAAAGAAAAATACCATCCATATTTATCACCTTTTCCCAGAGGCAATCTTCCTCTCACTTGAATCTCAACCTATAGTGGGTGTTAGGTACAAAGAGAAAAATCCAATTTTCTACATCATCTTTTGTAAGTTTTGCATTAGTCATCTAGCACATCACTTTGAGAATGTTGGGGAACTTGGCTATTTGAAGCTCTGCTAAAACTGAGTCACAAACTTTCCCATTTTGACATTACATTACACTTACTTTTAAAAACCTTTTGCTTTTTGATTGAAGACTGAAGAAGTTTGTGTCAACTCTCAGGATCTTTCCTAATTTTGGTCCAAATTTTATCAAATTTGGCAAATAGTCATTAGGTCTTATGGTTTGGTGTCATAAGCGTTTCATATGTTTCAAGAAAATAGTGATTTGACTCTACCTTTTCATTCATTTTGGTTTTTTTTTGATGAGTTTTGAGGCAAATAGAGTAGAAAATGGTTCACCAATTTTATCCAGAAGTGTGTAAGTATATTTCATGGTGGTCTTATTGCAGGCACTCCCTGAGATGTTGCAATGGAAGAAAATCCTAGTATTGCAATAAATATGATCAATGATGCTGTTTTATACATAAAGTTCCTTTGTTTTCAAGCCATCACATTATAGGTGGCTTACTTACTACTAATTTCCAGTACTTCATGTATCCCATGCTCCATATGGTTTCTATTGGCAGCAGAGAGGAAGAAAAGGATCCATTCACTAAATTAAAGCAGAATGATTTGGTGTATAAATATGTTCTCAAGTTTTTCCTTGATAATCAAAGGCTTATTTAAATAATACTTTAAAACCTGCTCTCTGTTAAATCTGTTTCTAATTTCTCTCTGGGGCCCCTGGAACAGAACAATTTACCCTCTACTTATTCTCCCTTAGAATTTAGTAAGTGATTTATTTATTATATGGTTAAATTAGATATGTGGATGTTTTAATAAAATATGTCCCAAACTGAACTCCAAATATTGTCCCCAAATCTCATTCTTTCAGTTGCTCCAATTGAAAAATTTTACTTCACTATTTCTCTTTCTCTTACTTCCCTTATTGATCCATCACCATTTTCTGTTGGCTCTATCTTTATGAGTGTATAAGTATTCTAGGCTTCTGTAACAAACTGTCACAGACTCTACAGTGTAAAACAATAGAAATTTGATCTCTCACAGTTTGGGAGAATAGAAGCCTGAGTGAATAGAAATCAGAGTGGGGGCAGGCCCGTGCTCCTTTTGCTGAATCTAAGAAGGAATTCTTCTTGCCTCTTCCTAGCCTTTGTTGGTTGCCAGTAGTTTTTGGTGTTCCTTGGCTTGTAGATATGGCACTCCTCTCTCTGCCTCCATTTTCACAGACTGTTTATTTTCCTGTTCATCTCCATCTTTACAAGACCTTCTTAGAAGAGCAACAGCCATTATCCAAATATTACTGTGCACTGACATTTTGAATCATTCCAATCACTCTTCTCTATTTTTCTAATTTGTCTTCTCTGTTTGCTGTCTGCACTATGAAATAGAAATTCCTTAGGGAACTGATGATTTCTCTTCACTGCTCTATAGCTACTGTCTAGAAGAGCACCTGGCAGGTAGTCGGTGCTCAATAGAGATATGTTCAGAATGAATGAATGTTACAAGTATAAATGTCACTAGTCGTATGTGTGGGAACAGAAAAGTGGTTACATTACATTTCATAAGGGACAGCATTGATTGTGATTTGTTTTCAAGGCTCCTTTTGAATGGGTTGTCGGTGGCCTTGGTTGCTTATCCATCCCCCCTGTCCAGAGCTTTCCCATGGGCTCTGTCAGAACGTGGATTAGTGGATTAAGGGACATGTCCTTTTTGCCCACAGTGAGAAAGGGCCTTTTCTCTGAAAACAAGGAGAGTATGACAGGGGACTTCTTTCCTTCCTCCATAATCATCAATGAAGAAGGGTTCCCATCCTCAGGGCAGCTATGTGCTATCCTCCCCCAAAAACACAGTCACCCCAGAATTCAGCTCATCATATTCAGGTATTGAGCAGACCTGAGACAGCAGTAGACAGAATTGACATTCCTTGATGAGTAAGGGAAAGAAGTTGCTAGTGATTACATGCAATTTACCTCTGGTATCTCAAGGGCAGAATGAAGGAGGAGAAAACAAGATCAATTAAATAAGCAGAGGGTGAATTAGCCATTTAATCAAGTACCTACACCATGAAGCACACAGTTCTTCCAAGAGACACCATTATCTTTAATGGAGTTCTTTAGAGCATCTTCAATTTTTCTAATGAAGACAGAAAGCCTCATCTTTAGTAAAGTGCTTCTCTTTGCTTGTTTGACCACAGGATTATCTATTCTATTCAGTTCCCTAGGGAGCTGATATTCTCCCCCTTTATTCCTCATAGAATTAGAAAGACAGGAAATCTGTCCAAATTATTTAATCAAATTATTCTTTCTCTGGCCAATATAAGTGCTTAAATATCCACATTTAATACTTCTCCCTCTAATGATATTCACTTATCTAAAATTACCCCTTAATTGATAAGATATATGAGCAAAAATACTATTAGGCATAATGTTAAATGAACTCAAACCATTTAGAATGTTTTCATGCCAACCCTTGAATTTACTAAATCTCCAGTGAGCGATCTAAAAAGATAAGACTTTATCTTCACTATGACTAGCCTGAAATAGCAAAGGGAAACAGGTTGGAGAAGAGGTGGCAAACAAAGAGAGGAAAATCTTTTTGGTTATTAATTTTCTTGCTGCAGAAAACTGTGTGATTTTTATTTGGTTCCTTCAATTCTCAGCTTTGAGAGGAGAACTATCTCAATACATTTGGAAAGAGTGTCCACATATATAATAATGTTTCACTTGATAATGGGTATGAGTTCTGGGAAGTGCATTATTAGGCAATTACATTGTTGTGCTGTTGTCACAGAGTGTACATTTTAAACTAAGATGATGCCAATGTCACTGAATGATACAAGCTTATGGGACTACCTGACCGAAATGCTGTTAGCAGCATAGACTGTGTTCATAGAAGATGACTAAAATGGTGTAGAAGACATTATTAATTAGACTCATTAGACACTGACTAATTAGAATAACTATCTATTTCAAACCAGTTTATGAGATATAATTTAAATAAAGTACTTATTGCCCTTTATTGTGGCTAGTTTTATGAATTTTGACAGATGCACATGTCATGTAATCACCACTGTGGTAAAAATATAGACATTTCCATCACTCCAAAATTCTCTCTTATCTCTTTGGTGTCAAACTCATCTCACTTTCAAACTCTGGTAAACACTTATCTGTTTTTTTTCTCCTTGTTGTTAGCATAATTGCAGCCATCTTCCTTTTCTCCACCCTTGCTTTATGAATACTGTTCTTATTCCCAAGAAATAGAAACTAGCCTGAGATAAAACCTACTGGCCTAGAGATGAGCCAGTCTCTCCCTGTTCTCTCACTGAGAGATAGGAGACAGTTTACTGGCCCCTGAGATGGGGACATACTGGTTTCCTTGTTCTCACCTTGAAAAGATAAAGGGACGGTTTTCCTGTTCCCCCTCTGAGGGAAACAACCTGTCTCTGTTCCCAAGAAACAAACTTTCCTTCCACAAGATCAGGGGATACTTACTCTGTCAGCCAAGACTAAACCCCCCCCTAGCACGTGGCCATGATTCTAGCCTATAAAAGGTAACATTCAAGGGGGGTGTTGCTGCTGCTCTCCCTCCTTGCTGCTGCTGTTCCTCTCTCTGTGCAGACCAGCCTTGTCAGACTCCTGACAATAAACCCCCTTCTTATCCCAGGTGTGTGTGTGATCATTCCTGCACCATTTTTCTTTCTCTTATAATTTCACCTTTTCCATAATGTCCTATCAATGGAACCCTATGCTAAGTAGACTTTTAAGACTGGTTTCTTTCATTTATGATAATAGATTTAAAACTCAACCATGTGGTTGAATAAATACATCAGTAAGTGATCCCTCTTAATTGCTAAGGAGTATTTAATTTTCGCTATGAACAAAAATTTTCTTTTTATTTACAACTTCTTGGACTTTGGATTTGTTTGCAGGTGTTTTTTTTTCAAAGATAAGAAATAAAGCAACTATAAGTAAGTGTATAGTTTTTTTCCCTGTGTACATACACATTCATACTTCTTAAGAATGGGATTTCTGGGTCCTTTGGAAGGAGTAAGAAATGAACAACAATTGACTATGATTTTCAAAGCATGGTCCTAGATCCTCAGCAGCAGCCTCACATGAGAACTTGTAGAAATGCAGCTTCCTGAGTCTCAGTTCAGTTATACTGAGTAAGAAACTGTGGGGGTGAGGCCCAGCAATGTGCTTTGACAAACTTTCCAAGGGGATTTGATGTGTGAAGTTTGAGAACCACTGGTCTAAAACTATGCAGCTCTGACCACAAACTTGCCTTCCCCATTCAGGTAAACCACCTCGTCCCTACAATGCCACCTACCTACAAATCTTAGAGGAGAATGTAGCAACCACCTATGGATCCTCAAGAATGTGCTTTAGCAATTCCATCCTTTATTCTCTAATTTTGCCTCAGTTACCACCGTGATCAGAATTCATACTGGTAATGCTCCCTGAGAGGAATTTTGCTAAATAGAAAAACTTCCCTATTCTGTTACATGTCATATTGATAACCTGAATTGATATCCTGACCCTTCTGGCCTACTATGGTTCTATGTGACAAAATAGTACTCTACTGAGGTGTTCAGAAACTCCTAGGGTGGTGGTGGGTGGGTAGGGAGAATACTTTTTCTACTTTTGGTCTATTGTTCTTTATTTATCTCCTAAAATTAGTTGTAACTATGAATTTTGCAGTAGAGTTATTTCAGTGTGTTCTAAGGGGAAAACCAGGGTCTTAAATGACAGATGGAATGTGGTTAAGGGGTAAAGCTTCCTGTAGGTTTATGCTAAAATACAGATATTATGTTCACAGATTTCATAGTTTACCTATTTAGAAGGAGGAGCAGGAAGAGAAGAAGGTCAAGGAACACACATATAATGCTTTGAGTGGGCCAGGTACTCTGCTAAATCTTCAAGTGTTGCAAAAGAGAAAGTTGAGATATTGAGGAAGTAACAAACCTGGAAAAGGATTCCATATTCACATAAGAAATGGAGGTAGCTTCGAATTCATGCAGTCTAACTTTAACTTAGCTGTATTTGTAGACTGGATCTAATTTAGTTTTATATTTTATATTTATATATTCTAAAGCTTTATATTTTGCTGAACTATTAGTAATAAACATTGAATATTCTTAGTTGCTAAAATAAACATAATACATTTGATTTTAAAAATCAACATTAAACTGTTAATGAAAAACAGATTTAGCTCAAGGAATAAAACACTCTGCCCATTATATAGATAGACAAAATGAGGCAAAGAATAAATCAATTTGTGAAACATCACATAGCTAATAAATGGGGGAAAGCATCAACCAACTCTGATTTCAAAGCCCATGTTCTGAATCTCTACATGATTTTCACAGCGGACAAGATAAAGTCCAAACAAATTACAGCTGCTTAGGAAAGAAATGGTATTCACATGTGGCACAGTGATGGGTGATCTATGAAAATGGAGTAGATAGAAAATTTAGATGCTGCGGTAGATTCTTTAGTGCTAATTAAGAGAAAGAGCACAGAGGGGAGTACTGAGCTACTGGCAAGGTAAAATTACTTAGTGATCAAATGGTAAGAAATGGGAAGAGTAGGTAGCTTACACAACTGAGTCTGGTGATGTCAGCCAATTAAGGAGCAAAGGAGGAACCAGTTGGGGGTAGGAAAAGCTAGTGGGTTTAATTTAAATATATCAAGTTGTAGGGGCCTGTGGAACATATCCAGGTAGAGCTGTCTGGTGAGAAATACAGATAAGAGTTCAATAAATAGACTAGAGTCAATACAAATTAAATGGTTGCAGTGGATCAATAAAACAGTGTGGTCCACCAAAACATTGGAAATGATGCTTCACCCAAGGAGAAGATATAGAATAGAAAGGGAAGATAGCCATGTAGAAACTGACCAATTAAGAGAGGAAGAGAAATAGAAACCAATGAAAAAGACTGTGGAAGACTATGGAATGGTGACCAGACAGGTCATGAAATGAAAAGGAGTTGAAACTGGAAGTCAATTGAGAGCACAATTTCCAGAAAGAAGCAGCAGTCCCATGCCATATCTCTAACAGTCCGGGCATCCATCCTGGCTGAAGTTCAGACATTCATCTGTGACTTAAGAACCTTTGCCTCTTGCTATAAATATCCTGAGGTCCTTTCTCTCTCTACACTGCTATTCTTCATCAGCTACATGCCGACTGAAGTCACACTGTAGAACCACAAAACAATAATTATGAGCATATTCGTTCTCTTTGGGTTAACAGATAATTTTGCTGATTCAAGACAATTTTGCCACAAGAGGCTAAGTTATGCGACATTTTAAAACTCAATTCTGTCATATATTGCAGTGACAAAAATCGATGATTAATGAAGGGTGCTCAAATGAGACTTGCTGAAGCTACTTTGATACACAAGGGGGCTGGCAATCTCTGCTTCTGCAAATAGACACTATTAAAAGATGCAAAAAAAATTTAGATGTAGATTAAATAGGCTCTTTGAAATATTGTTTGTATATTTCTTTACTTAGGAAATCCTTTCCTGAGAATAGTTCAAATGCTTCAGCCTCATTTGAAGAACTATAGTTTTTTATTGTTTAGTACAATTCTATGAGGTTTTTGTTATTTGTGAAATTTACTACTTCCTCCTGTCTTGATGGCTTTTTTCTTCCTTCTTCCTTGTTTTGCTGGTTGTATATCCTCCCCAATTCTTTCTTGCTCCCTCTCAGATTTAGACAGACCATTTCCTCTGTTCTGATGGCAACACTTCCTATTAAATAACACACTCTAGTGCTGGCCCTCACACATCAGGGTGAGGGGCGGATAACTTGTTTAGAGGATTGGAAACAGCTAAAAGTGACATTTAAGGATTCAAAAACAACATGGTTGGGAAATAAATCTTTGGCTGGGGAAAAATGACTCTCTTTGCCAGGCAATAGCATTATAATTTATCATTTATTGGGAAAGAAGAATGCATTTTGAGAATCGCATCAGACTAAAACTGATTATAGATATTAAGCAATGTCTCTGTGAGGCATTAGTCACTGCGTTTGTGAAAGCTATGTGCCTCTGGAAGGCGCAAGCTGATGAGTCAGGGAGTGTGCTACAGCATTGCCATAATTGTTAGTATCATAAACAATGGTGTATGATGGCAGAGAACAGATTAAAGAGAATGAAGTGTTTCTCCTCTAGAAGAAGAAACAAGATGTTATTTCACTGCGACATTAACTATTGATTTGGGCTTTTGTTTGTGTATAGTTCTTAATGGTTATGATAGCTCAAGAGAAGTATTCATGGCTTATTCATTTCAAAAGCCACCATAAATGATGGCTTAAACTGTTCCAACCTTGTGCTATGGCTTTTGAAATAACATGAAGGCTTCTTTTTCAATGTTAGAAAAGATTCAAGAGTACTGAACTAGTGTTATATCCTCAGGACCCCAAAGGCCTCAGATCTGGATAAAAATGACAATAGGAGCTGAGGGCTGTTAGAATCAATGAGACCGGGCAACTCTCAGCAGAGAGTGCACAAGGTTCTTATTCATATCCCTGTTTGGCATTTGTCACTTTTTATATATTATATTTGTTTCAGATCATATTTAAGCTATTTTGCTGGACTGTAAATATCTTGAAACAGAGATTGTATCTTATAAAGTTTTGCTCTCTCCTTAGTACCCAGCTCAGTAATGTATCAAAGTTGAATAAAAACATTACATCATTGATAAATAAATGGCATGAGTCACTGTGTTTATTGCAGCTCATTTCCATATCCTCAGTTCTGAAAATCACAAAAGCTAGATTAGCCAATCTTGCATAATAATAAACTAGCATGGTTCTTAAAATGAATGTATGTAATTATGTTTCTTTCTGACAGTCTTTACATTTTATTATGTAAAGCAATACTGCTATTTAATAATATGTAAACATCATTTGGAAAGAGTTTTATCTTTGAGGACAAAAGCATGCCCTCGGAAAACATTTTAATGTCAAACCTTTTACAAAACCCACACCTCACTCTTCAGAATATGAAGCAAAGATTGGAATTACATAATTCCCTCTGGGGCTGTTAATTAAATATGGGTATTTATGAAAATAAAACAGAGAGCCTGTAAGTATAACCCTTGTAAAGGCCATATCTAAAGGATCACATATGTGACATTTGTGCCTTCTGTTAGGCACATCTTTTTGCAAAGAGCTGGGCTAGCTATTGAAGGAAGCTCAGGTAGCCAAAGAACGCCTTGAACTAATTCCAAAAATCTTCTTTCTGGAAATCCCCAGCCCTCCTACTTTAACTATCTCCAATTATACATTCTTTATATTCCTTTTTTTTCATTTCTGTTTTAAAATGTGCTGTTTTATTATATAGTACTAATCATTATGACAGTGGCTCTAAATAACATTGACTAAACAATTAGAAGTTTATTTCTATCCCACAAGTCAAAGCTGCATAGCCAAGATACCAGTCTCCTCCTATCTTCTTGTTCTGATATCCCTGGTGTATTGCTATGTTTATCCTGATCAAAATGGCTCACTATTGTTTCTGAATTCCCAGCTAGTAGGATGGGTTTTTTTGTTGTTGTTATTGTTGTTTGTCTGTTTGTTTGTTTGTTTGTTTTTAAGTCAAGAGAGGGAACCCTCCTTTTCCTTAAGGGAATGATTTGTAAGCTTCACATATTATCTCCTTTTGCATCCATTGGCTAGCATAGTCACATGGTCGTGACTGATAGAAATATCCTTTTAAATATGTAGTTAAGCCCACAAAAAGTTAAGGACAAAAATGTAAGACAGATTGACTATGGAACTGGACAACCAGAATGGTAAATGAAAGCGACACTTTAAGGGTGCTGCGGGCATTAGCGAATCTTGCTACCAAGAGACTTAAGAGCTATATGAGGAATGAGAGACAGGTTAGGTCTCTGCAGGATGGATAGATAAAAGCGACACCCCCAAATACATCTGTGACTCCGGATGGGTTCCAATCTCAATAAAAGTTTGTATTACAAAATAACCCACCTAAGTTCTAGATGGGAAATAAAGCTTTGCTTGAAATTAGTAACCTTAAACTTGCTCTCAGACAGGTTTGGGGCTCAAATCCATAGTGAAGTGGTACCCCATTTCTCCACAGAAAAGCCATCTTCACCATGGCTGATTTTAGGACTGTCAGCAAAAGAGTCTCTGCAAAAGAGTCCAATGTAGATAAACTTCCTATTTTCGTGTCACCTTGTTTACTTGGCCATTGGCCGAGAAGATACCAGCACTCCAGGTGCTGGACACCCCCTTACTAGTTTTCACGAACGTATCCAGTATAGTACTTTGAAGAAATGTGCAAACAAGGCCTCTGGCCTTGAGCTGGGCTTCACAGAGATGTCTACATTTTTAAGATAAGTTACAATTGGGTGCCATGGTAACAGCTGGCAGGGGAGGAAAGAAAGGGAAGAAGCAGCTCCCCCCTTCTCAGGTGTTGTCCTTGAAGAGTTAACTTACCCAGAACAGTGAAAGAAAAAGCTGCTTTTATGTGAACTTCTGCAGACTGTGAACTTCTGAGCCCCTCCCCTTACATGCTGGGTATAAAACTCTGAAACTTCCTGAACTCAGGGTTCAGGGGATTGATTGATTACAGCAAAGGCTGTACCCTCTGAACCTGGCTGCAGCCAAATAAAACTGTTTCCTGCTATCTTCAGTGCCTTGCCTCATTTCTGCAGGATGGATACATAAGAGCAACACGCCCAAATAAAGCTGGGACTCTGGATGGGTTCCAATCTCAATAAAAGTTTGTATTACAAAATACCCCACCTAGGTTCTAGATGGGAAATAAAGCTTTGCTTGAAATTAGTAACTTTAGACTTGCTCTCAGATAAGTTTGGGGCTCAAATCCATAGTATTTAAAGATCCCAAGCCAAGATACTTGGCTCAAGGAGTCCTGAGCTGGTAGGACCTTGGAACCATGTTAATCCTTTCTGGAAGGCCCCATAATCCAGGTAGGCATCACAAAATTTCCATAGATAAATGATAGTCAACCAAATACTTACCATGTTAAATTTTCATTCAAACACAAAGGCAAAATAAAGACAGTTTTAAACAAAAAAGAACAAGTTATTCCCCAGAATTTTGCTAAAAACATCCAAAGGGCACACTTCAAAAAGAAAAAATAAACTTACTCTTCCCTCCTCCAAACAAAGTCAGATATAAAAATAAATGTTGATAAAATAAATATGTAAGCATGTAGGTAAATCTTAAGAAAATGCTGACTATATTATCCATAAGTAATACTGTCCATTTTGTTGAGAAGACACAAAATAATATGGCAGAACAAAAAATGCTATACAACCATAACATGTAAGATGTATGGGAACAGATGATTTGATTTAAAATATCCTAATACCATCGATTGTTTCAGAAGAGGACAGAAATATTTAAAACTTTAAAAGTTAAATACACAAATTAAAATTTTAAAAAATGGTTCCATAAAGTAAATAGATATAACATGTAGCCATTATAAAAAAGAGTCATACCAAAATCTCATCCAAAAGAGGAAATAAAGGGAGAAAAAGCAAGGAAATAAAGTAGCATAGACAAAACAGAGTACATAGCATAAATGAATATGGGAAAAATGAGATAAATCTAAACATGTCAATAGAATACTAATCTCACTATTGAAATGATAGAAATTGTCAGTTTGAAATTTTAACCCACCCATCACTAGACACACACCTAAATAAGACACATAACGTTTGAAAATAAATCAATGATCAAGCAGGCAAAAATTCACAAACATATAAAAATAAACTTAACCTTATTATGTATACCATACATTGAAATTTGAAGTCTATAACATGATCATAAACACTCTGTTCAAAAATATATGAAAAAATTTTAAACGTTATCCATATGCTAGGTCATAAAACAGAACTCATTAAATTTCAAAGAATTGGAACCATGATCACATCATGATGATTCTAAATTAGATTTTAAAAAACCAAAGAACAATGACAAGAACATAAATATTTATAATTTGGAAATTTTAAAACTTGCTATTGGGGGACAATTATCTGTTGGGTCTCTTGTGTTTATTTCTTGAGAGCAGAGGTCCTGATGGCTTATCATCTGGAATATCTTTGCATGGAGATTTGTATGATAAGCAGCCTTGGGAAATAGAGCTTGTATCTCCCTCCAGAGTAGCAAGCAGGTTATTTCTATTATGGTATAGTAGCATAAAGACCATGCCTTCCTCTAAAGTTAAGATTAGGCATTCCATCATAAAAGATTTGGATTCTTTAAGCTCAGGGTTCCTCTCCTACAATGTAACCCACTGCATGTGAAGGCATCATCTGATCCTTTCTGTACTGGCCTATCTGAATCAGAATTCAGGGAACTGGCACAAAGGCAGATACTCTGGATACAACTATTACTGTGAGCAATAAACTGTCCTTGGTCTCTGACCCAGACATCTCATGGCTTTTGCCAGCGTCTAGCATTCTGGCAGGCTAAACTTATTAGCTTGTAAGTAGAGTAAAATCTCACCCCCTTCACTGTTCTTGACACATGCTTTTAAATACTTATGTGTATTATGTAACAAAAATACAGTACACTTATAATTAAATGATGGCAAAATCTTCCAGGATGAATCAAAACTAATCTTTAAAGACATACAAGTAGACAATGTTCATATCAGAAAAGAAAACGAAAATGAACTAAGTACTCACATGAAAAAGTTACATTGTAAAAGACTAAAGTAAAAGAAAATAAAAATTATTTTAAAATAGAAGCAGAAATTAATTTGTTTTTTAAAAAGTAAACAAATGGAGAAGACTAGCAAAGCAAAGATAGTTCTCTGGAAAGATTAATGTAATTGATAATTTCTGGTTACACTGATAAAAACACCCCACAGACATCACAAATAGAAGTATAATATTTAGGAATGAAAAGGGGCATGTTATGTTGATATAAATTAAAGCAGTAAATTTTTAATACTGGAATTCCAAGAGTTACTGATAAGCTACCTAGATCATAGGAGAAAGATTTCTTGTAGCCTAGACGTTCTTGCTTCATGTCTCAGTCTATAGCCAATGTATATTAAAAGGTCATTACATTAAGATGACTAAAGGATTAACTCTTCAAAAAAAAGTCATAAAAGACAAGCTGTATCACAATAATTACTTACTCTAGCTCTGTGCAGTGTACTATTCTAAAGTTTGCTCCATGGCTATTAATTCTAGGATTCCTAGCAACTCAAAATAGGCTGAAGGTTGGTGTATTAGTTTCCTGTGGCTGCTGTAACAAATTACCACAAATTCAATAGCTTAAATGTATTCTCTCATAGTTCTGGAGGCTACAAATCCAAAATCAAGGCAAAAACAGGGCCACACTCTCTCCAGAGGCTCTCGGCAGGTCATCCTTCCTTGTGCCTTCCAGCCTCTAGTGATGGTTGTCATTCCTTGACTATTGGCTGCTTCACTTCAGTGTCTGATCCCATCTTCCCATGACCTCTTCTGTGTCTTTCCTCTTCTGTCTCATAAGGACACTTGTCTTTGGGGTCCATCTGGATAATCTAAGAAGCTCTTATCTTGAAATCCTTAACTTAATTACAACTACAAACACTATTTTTCTCCAAATAAGATAACATTTACATGTTTGAAACATTAGGTCATGGGCATATCTTTGGGGAAGCCCCATTTAACCCATTATCAGGCAACTATTTCCAAATAGCACTGTCTACCAGCCTTGCAGTGTAGAAGTGTTCAAAAACACTCAACATCTTTTTTATAATTCATATTCTAAACAGGATTTTATCTAACTTTCATCATCCTAGTGCCTTCCAGTGCTCTTTAAATTTTCATTTTTTTAAGAATTTAATGATATAATTTGGTTCTAAATTCCAGAGAAAATCATAAGTTTTTTTGAGATAAGTTATATTTGTGTTTTAAAACAATTGTTTCAGATTTCTGGCTTCAATATAATTACTGCTACTAGCATGACTCAAGATGTAGCAAATATAAAGTGAGGTGATTTCCCTTTAAAAAGTCAGTATATTGTACTCAGAGTGCTTTGAAAAGTTACCCTATTTTGATGAAATAATACAATTCTGGGTGTTGTCACAAAGAATGAAGAATTTTCTTCATTTTTTTCATAAGGAATTGCATCTTGAACACAATGTTTTACTTCCCATGAGGGGACAATATCTCTTGTCAGGTAGAATTTTTCAGCAAAAAAAACCCTGTTACTACAAAGTTTTATAAAACATGTCAATATTTTGTTTCAACTTCAGTGTTAAAGGACCATGTAAAAAAATTTTTACCATCATGGGTAATGGATCAAGAGACTGAGTGTTATATGATACGACATTCTTTTTAAAATAAAATACACATTTTTTCCTGTATAGTAGCAAAAGATGAGTTTGGGGGAGTTTTTCATAATTTTTTATTATGTATATTATATATATTTTATTATGTATATAGCTTTTTGCTATACAACTTAATGTAACATAAAAATAAATTTGATTACAATGATTGGTATATGCTCCATATTTATATGAACTCATTTTCAATCAGTCGATTTTTATTAATAGATCTACTTTCATTAAAACTGCCTGGTAACTTCAGTGAATGTGAGCACAGAGGTAAATGAACATTGAGAAATGTGTGTCTGACATGAATTCACACCTTGGCCTTAAACAGTGTGTTTAAAAGTGTTATGGTCCTACTCTGTAGCTCTATAATACCATCTTAAAGGGGTACTACAGATTGTTGACAATCTGATTAATTGCTGGATGAATTGAATACTTGAATACTGGGTTCAGCACACTAGAAAAATAATAATTCTATTTGCCTTTTTTTAAAGTACTCACTTTTTTATTGAAGACAGTCAGCTACCTTGCATTTTTTTCCCTCCTTCAGGGATTAAATCATATTTAGGTGAAAAGTCAGTTCATACCAGATTCAAAACGATCATACCAGTGGCTTGGCTTCATCTCTGTCTTCTTCAAAATTTTGAAGTTGCAGAATTTGAGATGGAATAATTTCCAGAATGTCTTATACTTGTAGATCTCACTGGTCTCTTCTGAGTTTTCCAAGTGCTGCACCCACCCAGCCTCTCTCCTGTTTTCTTGAATATAGATTACCATGTTGTATCATATGTCCCTGACACTCTAGCTTCAGCAGATTAGACCAAGGATAGATGTTTGCATTTGTGAGCTGGCCAGGGCCCTCCAGGTGCCTACTGCAAGATCTCTGCACAATGAGGACACACCATGAGCACAATAACTAGTGGGCTGGGCAGGTTTCTTTGGGGGAAGTTGAAGGCAAGACCTATGAAGTCAGCAGGGTGCAAAGTAACATAAGCATGGAGAGCACAAACGTAGTGTGCAGTAGCTATAAAGCTCCAAGCCATGAACAAGCAGAAAGTATGGAAAGTAGGGAGCATGACAGCAGAAAAAGGGAGGGAAGAAAATATTGGATATCAAAGTGGTAAAAAAAAAAAAAGGACTAGTTGAAGGGAAAAGCTGATGCAGGAACTGAAATATAAATTTGGCTCTGAAATAAGACTTTTGTTACTGTCCTCTGGCTATTGTCACACCAAGGGAACTGGTGGTATATGCTGCATGTGTGAATGGTGTCTCAATTCTGCATGATCCTTTGTTTGCTTTATAAAATAGCATCCAGTCTTTCAAACTTCCTTTATATCCCATTAACTAAAGTAACCTCAGCCTATTTCTACCCTTTGTTTCTATGAGAACCTAACAAAATGGTATCCTCAAGATGAGGCAAAGAATATGGACAGAACTTTAATTAAAACCTAAGACCATAATTTTGACACAGAAACATGATCATTTAATAATATTTTCATTCAATGCTGTATGTGTCAGGCAGGCAATGTGCTTTGATCTTTCATACATGAGCAAAAGATGTACTCTGGAAAAGGCAGTTCTGAAGGCAGAAAACCTGTTTTAATTTTGGGTTTGAGTCACAAGTGGCTACTTTTGGGGCTGGATTACCCAAAAGGTAATTAGAGTGTTTGTCCAGGGACCTTTCAGATGAACGTGATTGTCACCTTTATAAGTAAAAACCACAGGAGAGAGTTGCCCAAGCAACCTTATTTCGTCCTAATGAAGATCTTTCCATCCACATTATATAATTGATATTTCTTTGTCCCTACAGAATAATAGAGAGCAGTCTGTGCATGATTGCCTGTCTGGTGTCTCATGATCAGCATTTCTCATAAACAAGAGGTAATGGAGAAGCGGGGATGGTTGTGAGACTTTCCTAGTGTGCTGAGGTTTCCTTCTTCTGAGACTACCCTTCGAGAGTTCTGTTATTTGAACAACACAAACACACATTTTGCATTCCACTTTCTATGCTGTCATTTTAAAAATCAGACTCTGTTCTTCACAGACAAAAAAAAAAAAAAGAAACCACATTGCTTCATTGTCTTTTTTAGTTGAATTCCCCTTAGCAGTTGAAGGAAATTATTTGCATTTATTAACTACATCTGAAGCAAATTTCATCCTTCTGTGGCAATAAATGGCTTATCTATCCCTAGTGGGGCAGAATATCTTCTTCATTAGGAACGATTCCATTGTTTGCATGGCTCATTACATTTTGGGGGTACAACAACTGCTGTATACTGTTTTCCAAGGTGAGCACAGAGCTAGAAGTCCCTGGAAATCATTGTAAAAACCAAGGGTAGAAAATGCTGTTAATAACCTAAATATTTATTCATAATTTAATCATTGTCAATGATAATTTCTAAATAGAGATTCTCGGGGTGGGGTGAGGGGAAGAGTATAGGGTTTGAAATGAGAAGACAAGGGCTAAACTTCCAGCTCTTCTATTTCCTAGAGATGTGACCTGGAGAGTCCCTGAGCAGCTCAGTTTCCTTATCTGGAGGGAATTGGTGATACCTCCCTGATCCTCCAGGCAGGCTGGTTGTAAATATCAAAAGGGACAACCTTGTGGAGAGGTCTATATAAATGAAAATTCCTTTCTAAAAGCGTGGTAATAGGGTGGCAAATGCTGAGGCAGAAGGCTGCTTCAGTTGTTTGTTCCTAGTAATAGTTACTACTGAGGGTGAGGGGGTGAGGGTGTAGGCATAGTGGGAAGTATTCACAATGAAATGCTCAGAATGCCCAATAAAACAATAAGAACTTCACATTTACATAATTATTTCAATTTCCAAATTGAATTTGGGGTGACTATCCAGCTTTGTTCATTCCACCCTTTTCTCTAAAGTATCTATAGAAGTGAGTTGAATTTAACAAAATAATAGCAAATATTTTTTTTTAGAGAAAGAGAGAAGAGAGAGAGAGAGAGAGAGAGAGAGAGAGAGAGAGAGAGAGAGAGAGAATGTTTTAATATTTATTTTTCAGTTTTCGGCGCACACAACATCTTTGTTTGTATGTGGTGTTGAGGATCGAACCCGGGCCACACGCATGCCAGGCGAGCGCGCTACCGCTTGAACCACATCCCCAACCCAATAATAGCAAATATTAAGTCTAATGTTTTTTACCCTCTGTCTTAAAGATGAAGACAAAGTGACCAGTAAGATTCATCCCTCCCCCCATTTCCTTTCTGCTTTCCTCTCATTTGGGGGAATAATTTACATGCTATACATTTTGAAAAAAAATAATTATAGTAATCAGATTTGACTTTTTATGAGCTATAAATTGAGAACCCATTTGTTCCTACTGACAACATAATTTTAACTAATAAATACCTTTAATTTGCCAATTGGACAACATACAACTAATGACACAGATCTATGTTCTCCTGTGGTTAATCAATTTTAAATGTGCAAGAGTTGGTAATATAGACTCTATCCCCTATCTGAGTGAGTTATGCAAAAATAGCCAAGGAAAGGATGCATTTTATAAAAAGGTCTTTTGGAAAAAAAAATGAAAATGGGGTGTTTTATTTTCCTGGGTACTTTCTTATTTCCAATCACCTAACAGTTTTAGGGGATTAGTGGCTGTAAGAGACAGAAAAATGTTAGATTGCCAACTCAACAAAGTTACCCCAAAGAACAAAGACCCAGAGCTCAGAGTAATGTCACTACCATCTTCTAGTTCTATGAGGTGGAGAGCTGAGTAATCCTCTGGTCAAAGGAGCTTGACTTTGGATCCTATATCCCACCCAAAAAGCTATGTCCCATATAATTCCATAACATTTATCTGAAATATGAAATGTTTAAAGCTCATTTCTTCATGAGAAAAATTTTAGAACATGCCCCCCCTGGTTAAAAAGAAATATATTACCCTGATATATGATTTTTTTTCTGCACATTTGAATTTCTCCCAAACACAAGGGTAGATGCCTCATAGACAGCATGTGAATGAAGGAGGAGAAGGAGATTTTTACCCAGAAGGGGAGAGGAATTTCCTAAGGCCTTCCAGAGCTTAAGGCCCCCAATCAGAGGCTTACCATCTTTCAACTGCTGAGAGGGTACCCTTAGACTCAATTGCTGTAAAATGAAAGGCTTAGGAGATCCCTAATGTCCCTGCTGGCTCTAAATTTCTAGAATTCTAAGTGTTTCTGAGGTTTTAGCTGTTGCTTTATTTAGATCTTGCTTGTGTGGACTTGAATGATTCACCTGATTTTTCTCAAGCTACCTCTCTTCTTTCTTCTGAAATAGTAGTACTGCTGGTTGACTTTCTCTGACAGGAAAATATGCTCAAATACTTAGAAATGAGCAAGAGATAGCAGGGTGTCCTTCATTCTGGGTATGCAGGACACTGTCTAGTGGATCCTCAGAGAATTCTTGGATTCTATAGAGGTGGCATATTCAGTTGGCTTCTGGGTTATTTTGGAATTCTGGAGAGGCAGAATTAAGTTGTAGAAAATTAAGAGTAATGAGAAAATTAAGAGTAATTTTTATCCATAGCAATATAAATGAATTCTGTTTGGTAAGTATATACATAATTTTGACCTGTAGAAACAAATTACTTCAAACATTACAATTTATTGTCTTATATTTTGTATTAATTAGCAAATCCATTTCAATGATTTCTTATTGCCTGATTTTCAAATTCTTCAAATTCTTTGATAACAATTTTTGATTCCCCCTTTGAATAAAAAAATAAATAAAACATTTTACAGGAGTTTAATTTATGTAAGAGTCGTGATTTTTAACATTTTGCAAATTATACTTGAGCAGCAATTTAGCTAATGAAAGGTGTGTGTGTGGGGGTGTGCGTGTGTGTGCACGCGCATATGCATGTGTGCCCCTGTGTGGTTGGGAGAGAAAAAAAGTGCAATTACTACAAAATTCCTTGCTCATTTGTTAACATTTATAACGACAAATAATCAGCTACCCCCACTGGGCTTTAGCCATATCCACATTAAATCAGTGTATTGTGTCTAATTTAGAAAGTTCATCATAGCCTAGGTAGATTGCTTTGCAGCTTTACAGGGTTCAAGAGGGATCACAGAAGCTGGCATTTAATGTAATTATAGAATAATGATTACCATGTGTAAAAAGAAATTCTGAGCATAAAGAAGCTAGAACAAAACCTGTCTTCAAACCAGATGGAGGTTATGAAATGGCTAATTGGTTCAATTGTCATTTCCTCCCACTCAAAGTTCAGTCCCTGAACCTTTCCTCTCCTGTATGAGGAGTCTGGTTAGCAGGAGTACTCAGTCGGGGGAACAGCTGGTGAGATATACTGATACAAATCTGAACTTGAGATATCTGAGACAGAGAATTGTAGCTCTAATGTGGAAATTTTGCTGTTTATATCAAATCATATAATTCCTATTCAGTCCTAGTCTTTCATGAATTGCATAAGGATTAAGCCTCTGTTTCTATTGCAGGCTTTCAAATAAATGGGTAAGAGACAATTAACACATGAATTTTGGAATCAGACACAGGGCTTCTTCAGTTAATCTAACATCATTCTGGTGAGAGGATAGTACTCAGTTCCAACTGGAGAGAGGTGTAGCTGAGTCCCTCTTAATTTAATCCAATTTTCATTTCTCTTTAAAATGTGTCAATACCATGTGTATTATGGGCAATCTTTATTGTTAGCTTACTGAATTATCTGGGGGTAGACATGAATAACAAATTAACCTCTCAAACCACTATTCACTCTTTCAGTTAATACGTTTTCGATTCACATACTAGGTATTTAAAAGTCAACTCTTATTGAAATGGAAACCTCATAAAGTGATTTCCAGTCTGGAAGGATAATAATTGAGGAGATAGGGAAGTGATATAGTTTATTTTCTTGTGCAGTGATTATGACAGGCTATGTAAATTGTATAATGCAAAACCCTAAATATATGGTTTTGCGCAGTCAAGTTTTTGATTAAGCACAGATACTTTTTCTTTTTACAACTTGTTTTGAAATTTTAGAATATAATATTTCTTGGGTTTATCCATTTTCCACCTGGATAAAGTAGAAAATAGAGACTAAATCGTCCTTTTGTTTGATTACTGAGAATCTGCAGTATTTTGGGGTTATTATAAACAATGGTGATCATTGAACAGTGGTTGCTGAGAAAGCAGAAGAATAGGAGTAAGAGAAGAATCCAGGACCATATAAAATGGCCAGTCCCCTAGAGTCATTCAGTGACTAATAATCCATACAACATAATCCATACAACTCAATCCTGGAGGTCGCTAAATTTAGCAGAGAGGATGGGTCTTGAAGAGGAATGTAAATGTGATCCTACTTGGAATAACCAGATCTCAGAGACTCTGGATTGAATATTTCAACACAGTCTACAGTCTTTACCCCAGCAGTATTCAGGACTGGCTCATTTTAGCTCCTAAGGCGATGAAAGGTATAGGTAAACACTCCCAGGGCAAAATGCATTCCTACCTTATGCAGTTGAAAAATATTTTGCTCTGGGAGCAGTGGACACATAGCCAGAATTTCTCTTTCCTCTCTCAAAACTGTAAAGAAATGCCACAGAGA
Organism: Spermophilus citellus; assembly: GCF_964194105.1. Taxonomy (NCBI): domain Eukaryota; kingdom Metazoa; phylum Chordata; class Mammalia; order Rodentia; family Sciuridae; genus Spermophilus; species Spermophilus citellus. The sequence continues at coordinate 45,649,949 of NC_138182.1, read as the reverse complement.
TGAAAAGATCTCTCACTACCTGGAAAGACTCTTTGGAGCCTAGAAAGACCTGACCAAGTCCTCAGCCCCATGCAATGGTATCACCAGCAGTTTGTACTCTGGTTTGAAAACTGTGGAGGCTAGGGAAACTGCATCTTTAATCCTGAGTTTATTGCAAGGCCATTTGCCCCAGCCCAGACTCCTTTTCCCATGAAGTTCTTGCTTGTATGCCTTAAAGGAAGATAATTTGTATTCTTTGCTGGGTTGTTGGCAGCTTTCTTTCAATCACCATCCCTCTGAGACAACTGCCCATCAGCACATGCCTGGAATTAAAAACAACATCAACAACATCATTTGCCTCCCTGATGAGAAATTTTGTTGTCATGTATTGTTTTGTCCTAAAATAGGGAATAGAAAATGTGGGAGGGGGAAGGTGAGAAAAGGGAGTTTTATTTGACTGTTACAATTAGTTAGATTTCTGCTAATGGAGGTCTTGCATATTCTTTTTCTTTTCTTTTTTGACATTTCTGCAAGATTGACTTCAGCTGGTGCAGAATATAATTATGGGCCTCTCCTCAGTGATATAGGACATTGATTTGCCTTCTTCAAATGGTAAATTCTTAGTGACAGGAATTATCTTTTGTCAATTTCTTTTGTACAATGCCCAGAACGTGGCTAGACACATAAAATAATTTTGGATATATGTTTTGATTTAAATCAATTTGACAAGATGATTTGGAACAAGTTATTGAAATTTTCAGTTTTACTGTCTATGATAAAGACAGCATAAATAATTGTAAAATGTTTTAAGAAACCCTCATGATAGAACATTTGGTTATAGAAATTTATGTAGACTGACGAGTACATAGTGCGTGGCAGATAGTAGGTGATCAATAAATAGTAGTTGTATTAGTCAGGCATGGTGGCATGTGCCTAAAATCCCATTGACTTGGGAGGCTAAGGCCAGAAGCATCAAAAGTTTGAGGACAGGCAATATAAAGGGCTGGGGATGTAGTTCAGTGGCAAAGCAATAATGGGTTCAATTTCCAATACCAAAAAAAAAAAAAGACAGTATTTGTATTGTCAATATTATTACTAATGTAAATTTAAGGGCAGGGATTAGTTTTTAGAGATTATTATTAGGTCTAATGTCATGTGTTCATCTATGGATGAGGTGCTCTTGTTATTGGCAGGAGCTGGCATTGGGTTCCGAAGATTTGAAGGCTGAACACCATGAATGCCACTGAGGTAAGCAAGCATGCAGAAATTTTATTTAAAAGAAGAGTAAGATTCAGAACTTCTGGCACAGCATGCCTGTAAGGAGCATGAGTGCCCTTTAAATCTTAAATGCACTTAACTGTATTCCTTCTTTTCAAGGCACTTAAGAAGTTGATAAGCTCCTCTTGATTGGTTCTTTTTTTCAGTACTGGGGATTGACCTCAGGGGCACTCAACCACTGAGCCACATCCCCAGCCCTATTGTGAATCTCAATGAGTTGCTTAGAATCTTACTTTTCCTGAGCCTGGTTAAAAATTTGCAATCTTCCTGCCTCGGCCCCCTAAACCCCTAGGATTATAGGTGTGGGCCAGCGTGCCTGACTCTTGTTTGGTTCTTGATATTTAAGTTGTTCTGCAGAAGGGTGAGGGCAGGATTATGGATTACACAGTTGCTTTTGGATGAAAATTTATGCCCTTTTTGAGAAAAAGGAACTGTTTTACAACATGTCAAGGCAGGTTGAATTGGTTATTCTGCTTGCCTTCTTGTCGACCTTTACTATCCCTTCCCTACTCTCCATAACTATCCTTTTCTACCTCACTCACAGGAGTATCTAAGATCTGGATTTACATCCCAGAGGAAGGTAAATCAGCTTGGAGGTGGAATAATAATAAAAATGATGGCTTCAATTTATTAGGTATCTAAGAAATGTCTTTTACCTTCATCTCATTGAATTTAAAAAATAATGCTAAAAATATTATTTTCCCCATTTTTTTTCTCTTCAACTTGCTGAATGAAAAGAGGTTCATCCAACCCTTCATCACTCAGAATCCTACAACAAATACAAAATGACCACTCAAGTTTATTGACTTTTGTTGGTAAAGCCCAACTTTGCAGATACCTTCCTTGTCAAAGCGCTGTTGTTTGGCCTCACTAATGGAATACTGCAGAATGAGCCATGCCTAGGAGAGGAGGAATTTAAAGGCAGGGATTAGTTTTTAGAGATTATTATTAGGTCTAATGCCATGTGTTCATCTAAGGATGAGGTGCTCTTGTTATTGGCAGGAGCTGGCATTGGGTTTGTGTTCCAAAGATTTAAAGGCTGAACCCCATGAATGCCACTGAGGTAAGCAAGCATGCAGGAATTTTATTTAAAAGAATAGTAAGAGTGGGCTGGGGATGTGGCTCAAGCGGTAGCGCGCTCGCCTCGAATGCGTGCGGCCCGGGTTCGATCCTCAGCACCACATACCAACAAAGATGTTGTGTCCGCCGAGAACTAAAAATAAATATTAAAAATTCTCTCTCTCTCTCTCTCTCTCCTCTCTCACTCTCTCTTTAAAAAAAAAAAAAAGAATAGTAAGAGGATGACAATAACAAAATGATCATCCAGATAAGCCAAGATAAGCCAAACTTTCCTTACTGGAATAAGATCTCTTCCATTCTTCTAGTTTTCATGGTCTCCTTGCAATCAAATTTTGACAGCACCAAGACCCATTTTCCAGCACTCAAAAAACTCAATGGTCTTGTGGCTGGGGATATAGCTCTATTGGTACAGTGTTTGCCTAGCATGTACAAGGGCCTGGGTTCAAACCCCAGCACCACCACCCCCCAAAAAAAGAAAGAAAGAAAACCTCTATGGTCTTGTATTATTTGCTGGTCAGAGTTAAAAAATAGAGCTTGAGGTGGACATAGATCATACACACAAATTGAACCATCTTAAAGATAGGAAAAAGGTGTTTTTTGTATGCTGGGTTCATCTTCCTAACTAGATTAGAGGTTCACTGAGCACAGGGACTATGTCTTACTCATCTTTATGGACTCCTCTCTTCCATATGCTAACATAGTGCTGGGTACATGGTGGGTATTCAAAATGATACTAGGTAAATAAATCACTAGCATATTTTACCAGGAAAACTTCATACATTTAAAAAAAAGGAATTTTTTCCCCTTTGTCTTTCAATCTTCAGTTGTTTTACTACCTTACTCTGGGGAATATATATGTTTCACTCAGGACACATCAAAAGGCAATGTGGAGTGTTTTATGGTCTCCCAAATGTCCTGCTATCTTTGTTCAACAGGCACAGTGGGGGTACTTTTATTTCTTACTATTTATCTGTCACTGGAACAGCACTGCAGCTTCCCATTGATGATAAATTGCCAATATTTCATAACTTGAGCTTTGGCTTCTAAAACCTTTATTTTGATTAGCTAAGGGTTTCACATAAATTTAAAAAAAGTTAAATGCACAAATGAAAAGCAACACAACTAAAGATCTCCCTCCTACTCTGTTCCTTGAACTCCCAGTTGTCTCCTACAAGAGTGACCACGGTTACATACTCTAGTTACCATTCCAGAAGATGCATATTGTCTTAGTTTGTTCAGGCTGCTATAACAAAATACCTTACACTGGGTAAACCATGAACAACAGGAATTTATTTCTCACAAATCCAGAGGCTGGCAGTCTAAAATCAAGACAACAGATTTGATGTCTAGTATGGATCTTGTTTTCAGCTCCCAAGATGGTGCCGTCTTGCTATGTCCATGGCAGACTATAAAAAGAGATAAACTTTCTCCCCCAGATCCTTTTCTAAAGGCATTATTCCCTCACAGTCCAACCATTTTCTAAAGACTTCATCTCTTAATGCTGTTGCATTAAGAATTAAGGTTCAACTTAAATTTTGGAGGGACACAAACATTCAAACCATAGCACAATCATATGAACAAATACACATTATTTGTCTCCATCTCTCCACCACCCCATTCTTTACTCTCTAATACATGATTACTATTCTTATTTTTTTGCAAAAAATAATTTGTAAAAAAAATCTACTTTTTTCACTTAACAATATTTTATCACTTATTAGCATAGTCATATCTACTTCAATATTCTAATGCTTTTAAAAAACTCCATTCCATTTCAATTCCAAATAATCAGGCATAATTTCTCTCTTGTCATATGACATTTGGTTTCTTTCAACATTATTAAATGCTGCTGCTGATAACCTTTTTATATGCATAATTACAGACACCTTGGAGAAGTTCCTGCATGATCAAGGGCATCTATACACGAAATTTTGACAGATATAGACAAAATTATTTTTGGAAATATTGTGTTCATTTATTTCCCCATTTGCAATATGTGAAAGTGCCTTAGCATGAGTACATTATCAAAAAAAAATTATCTTCACTAATTTCATGGGTTAAAGTTTGGGGTTTTTTGTATATGTCTTATTTTCCCTTATCATATTTGAACTGAAGTAGAATGCCTTTTGGAATGTTTAGACCAATCTATAGATTTTTTTTCTCTGTGACTTGTCAAGATGCTATGGCCATTTTCCTACAGAATTATTCTTTTTTCTATTGTTTGTACAAGTTTTTTATATGTTAAGGAAATCTTCCTCTTGGGTGATGAATTGCAAATATTTTGTTTTGCTTTTTTATTTTGCTTGTGGAATCTTTATCTTTTTTATGTAGAACTTTAAATATTTACATGAATTTTTATTTTATATAGTTGAATTTGTCAACTTTAAAAAAAATCATGTCACACTGGATAGTCTTTACCTATTCTGAGACTTACAACAAAAAATATAAAAGAAAAGAATTCTCATGTTTTTGTTTAGAAATCTGAATTTCGAGGTTTTTCACGTGCAATTTTAATGTTTTGCTTTGCATAGAGTCTTTTAGGATTTGAGTTCATTTTGTCATTATTATTCTTTTATATTGTTTTGTTTGGGTATTATTATTTTTCTAATATTAGAAGGAAAACAGTGTAGGCACATTTGTCTAGCTACATCCTAATTGTATACTCCCTTTTATAATAAAATCTCTTGAAAGAGCTGTATGTACTCATTGTTTCTATTTCTTCTACTTCAAATATATGTGAGTGCTGCAGTCCGGCTGGGCAAAATAACTGGGAGGTGACAAGCAACTTGAAGGTTGAAGCGGGAACTGCTTTATTGTGGGGAAACTCAGTGGGAACTGAGCAGGAACTCATGGTAGCGGGCACCCAAGGTAGCAGGAGCCGCTTTTGCAAAACAGCAGAGGTATATATACCTAACTGATTACACACAGCTTGACTCAATTAGCATCATCCAGTTACAGCAATCAGCCAATAAGGAATCTCCACCCACTTAATGGCTCGATTGCGTTGCCTCACAAACCACTCCTCCTGGCAAACTGCCAGGCGCCATCTTGACTTGATTTGCGGTCCCCAACACGTGAGTGTATATATACAATTGTTTTTACTTTGTAAGGCTTCACACATAGCAAATGATATTTAATGGGTAGAAGAATTTCAAAGAAAAAAAGTGAACACCTGGATACCTATAACCCAGCTTACAAAGTAGAACATGATTAATATACTGCCATTCAGGTGTGTGCTTTCTCAGCCTCAGCTCTCCCTTCTTCACACCTCAAGGGTGGCCATGATCCTGATTATCACAATCCAATTCTCATTCTTAAAAATGTTGCTCCACTTGTACAATCCCCAGGATCAACTTCATGGGCATGCACACGGTGCAGTTGCACAGGTTGGCACTCAGAAGGAGCCCCTATGGTTGCTGTTTAATACTCTCTGGTTGCCTCTTGAAATTCATAATAATGTTATTCTATCCTTTAGGTTTTGTGAGTGGAGTTGACAGAACATAAGAGCATGCTTCAGGGCTTGAAGCCTCAGTTTGTGTGGTCCTCCCTCCTCCTCCCACCTTCCTGGGATAGATTTGTAACACCTATTCCCCTGCCCTAGTCCAGTGGCTGCTGCTACCCTTCACTCTTGGCAGTGACCTGGGTGTGGGAGAGGGGAGGATCAATGAATCTTGTTAATGTCACTGTCCATGTCCACATTGCCAAATTCAATATTACATTTTTAAAAAATATTTATTTATTCTCATTTGTTATACATGGCAGCAGAAGGCATTTCAATTCATAGTACACATATAGAACAAAATTTTTCATTTCTCTGGTTGTACACAAAGTAGAGCCACACCATTCATGTCTTCCTACATGTACTTAGCATAATGATGTCCATTTCATTCCATCATCTTTCCTACCCCAACCCCGCCACCTCCTTTCCCCACTCTCCCTTTTGCCATACCTAAAGTTTCCTCCCAAGCTCCCCACCACCCCATCCCCATTATGGATCAACATCCTCGTATCAGAGAAAACATTTGGCATTTGGGTTTTGGGGATTGACTTATTTCACTTAGCATAATATTTTCCAACTTCATCCATTTACCTGCAAATGCCATGATTTTATTCTCTTTTAATACTGAGTGATATTCCATACCATAGTTTCAATATTACATTTTATCCTTTTTCTTGCTCATTAGGATGCCCCAGATTTCACCTCTTCTCTATATATCCTCATTCCTTAGGTGATTTCATTTAGTTTTAATCCTTAGAATGCTATTTATACAATGATTCCAAAATGTTTAGCCTTCCCTGAACTCCATACATAAATACCAACTGGCTTCTGGTCATCTGTAATTGAATGTCTTCAACAACTAAAACTTCACAAAATTGAACACTTGATTACTTTCCCCATCCCAAACTCAATACTCCCCTAGCATTCCTGTTTTGAAAATAATCAGTCACCCAGTCGCACAGTACAAATATTTGGAATTTTTGTTGAATCTTCTTTCATCTCCTATATCTAACCAATCATCAAATTTTCTTGGCTTCACCTTCAATATATATTCACAATCTCCCCTTCACTCACCATCCCACTGCTATTTCCAATACACACTTAGAAACCAGAGAGGTTGTTTAGGGATTCGGTAATGCATAAACTCAAACCCATCATGGTCACTTATGCTTCAACTCCACGTGCTTCATTATTCTCACCTATAAGGTAAGGATGATCATAGTAAGCCCCTCATAGAGCTCTGATAGTATTAAAAATATTGATATAATATGAAGCTCTGAAATAGTGGTTGGTCGTCTGTTATCATCATCATTATTATCATCATCAATCTCTTAATAATTAGTATCCTTGTTTATACTTACTTCCACAGATTTGTTCCTATTTGTACTTTGTACAGAAGCCAAAGGGATCCTTTAAAGTGTAATTATATCGCTCATTCCCCCAAATCCTAAATGGCTTACCAGAACACTTGGAATGAAATCCAGAATCATTATCGTGGTATATTCAGTTCTGTTTGAGCCAGGCCCAGCTAACCTTTTTGATATAATGTTATATTACTCTTCCCTTAGCTCATGATGTCTAGCTGGTCTTTTTGTTTTCCTTAAATTCAGCAAGCATGCTAGATTTCAGAGCCTTAGCACTTGATGTTATCTCTACATGAGATGCCTTTCTTTAGACATTTCCATGGTTCTTTCCATCGTTGTATCCAGGTCTCTACTTAAATGACACACAGCCAAAACAGTCTTCTTAAAATAGCAGTTTCTATTCCTTAGCACTCTTTTCCCCATTTTTTTTCCTTCATGGCATTCAAAACTCCCTGATATTATTATATGTTAGTTGTTTTTGTCTTTATTGCCTTTGTTCCCCATTAGAATGTTGAGTTCCATGTAATCATAACTTCATCTTGTCTATTATTAGATATTCCTTGACTGGAACAGTGCCTCACATATAATTGTAATCCAATAAAAGCTGAGTAAATGAATGCATGGACTGTATCTCTTGAAATTCTTCAGTGCACGTCCTCTTCTCTATGTAGATGGGCTACTAGCTGTCTCCTAAGTCCTTCTTACCCCTGTCCCCTCTGTTGCTTTCCTCCTGGTCTACAACTGCTGGAAAAATCTTCTCAACCACTCCCTCTAAATACTACTTCTCTCTCAAGGTCCATTTGAGACTCACCAATTTCATGAAAATTTTCCTCAATAAAAACCAGAACAAAATCTATGTCCTCTAAAGGCCTATTGAATTCACTATACATGTTCTTCATCTCTATCCTTCATATTTACATTACTAATTATATATCTTCATAAGTCTTTGATTTGAAACCCCTTTAGAAAGGGTTCTGTGTTCTTTATTTGCCAAAAAAAAATTCTCAAAAGCTCAGCTGTAAGCTTAGGATGAATGCTTATTTTTAAAGTTTAGACATTAGGTGTCCCCCAAAGCTCATATGTGAAACAATGCAAGACCGAGAGAGGAAAAATGGGTTATGAGAACCTTAACCAAATTAGTGAATTAATCACTTGATGGGATTAAATGGGTAGGGTTGGTAGGGTGTGGCTGGAGGAGGTGGGTGCCTGGGGGTGTGCCTTTGTATCTGGTAAGTGCAGTCTTTCTCTCTGGTTTCTGATCATCATGTGAGCTGCTTCCCTCCACCATAATTTGGACCATGATGTTCTGTCTCACCTTGAGCTCTGAGGAATGAAACAGGCTGTCTAGGGACTGAGACCTCTAGAAATGTGAGTCCCCAAATAAACTTTTATTCCTCTAAAATTGTTCTGGTCAGATCTTTTGGTCACAGCAATGAAAAAGGTGACTAAAACACTTATTGAATAAACAAATGAGAGAATGAATGAATGAAATTAAAAAGTGCCCTAGTAGGGGCTGTGGCTGTGGCTCAGCGGTAGCACACTTGCCTGGCATATGTGAGGCACTGGGTTCGATTCTCAGCACCACATATAAATAAATAAATAAAATAAAGGTCTATCAAAAACTAAAAAATATATATATAAAAAAATTTTTTAAAAGTGCCCTAGTATGTAAATAATAAGCTTTAAACAAACTAGATTTATTGCAAACCTTGACATAGTTGTTTTCAAAATAAAGATATATTCTCTATCTGGTAAATTTCTTTTCATTTTTCATAACCCAAGTCATACCTCAAATCCTCCATGTCATCCATCCATTCATAATGATAATATTACCATTTGAACTTGTGTACTCTCTCTACTTTGTTTCATTATATATATGAGGAAACTGGGTCTCAGAGAGGTTAAGCTCATATTCCAAAGGAGCAGTAGAAAAACAAACAAGTAATTATAAGACAATGTGGCCTGGCACAGTGGTGCATGCCTGTAATCCTAGTGGCTTGGGAGGCTGAGGCAGGAGGATAGTGAGTTCAAAGCCAGTCTCAACAAAAGCTAGGCACTAAGCAACTCAGTGAGATCCTATATCTAAATAAATACAAAATAGGACTGGAGATGTGGCTCAGTGATTGGGCACCTCAGAGTTCAATCCCTAGTACCCACCCCCCTCAATAAAAAGACAATGTGACATATTAAGTAGGAAAATTTATGGGCTGTCCTAAGAATAATAAGGATAAAGTACCCAACTCTACATACCATTTGAGAGGATAGAGTGTGATCAGAAAGGATTCACAGAAAAAAAGTGACTTCTATTGAACTCTGATGAATGAACAAAAGTTAGGTGAAACAGTCAAGAAAACAGCATGTAAAAAAGTTCAGCAGCATGACATTAGAAAGAACAATTCCATTGTGGTGATGTCATCTAACACCTTCTAACTCTTCCCATCACTCTGTGAATACTTTCATCACAAGCACTTGATATGCCATATCATGACTGTGAGTGCAGGAGTCTGTTTCCATTACTAGGTAATATTCTCTTCATTTATGTAAGAATTCTTGTGCCTGATGCTGAATTTATATTCCCCAACTTCTGGCTGGTTAGGCAGCTACCAAGACTGCTGGCTGGCAGGGTACACTGAGACACCAATTCTGGGTTAGCCCTTTTCAGGGCATCTCCCTATAATTAGACATGTCTCAGAAAAAGTCACAGAGTGCTGGGATAGGAAGGAAGAAGTTATCATACATGCAGTAGACTGAGGCAAGTTCTGAGCCCTTAGACTAAATATAGTTAGGTATCAGGTCCTGGAGGAGAGCTCTATCTGTAATAGTCCACTCATTAATCTGGACCTTTCTGTAGATTGAGAAATAACAAGATACGATTAAGAATATCTGAATTAGAAGATGCTAGGAAGATAAAATATGCTTATTCTATGAAAATCAGAGAATCCAAAATGCCCTGGTTGACTAATTAAAGTATCTTTCTATTTTCTAATTCTTTTCCTTTCTAACTGCAAGGTGACTGCTGGCAAGAGCTGCCCTCCACTGCCAGCTTCTGCACAAAGTCAAGAAATCAACATTATAATCATGCATTGTTTCCATAGCAAGCACTCCCACAGCTCCAAGCAAAACAGCACTTTCTAGATCCTGCCAGAGTGTATGTGGCAAAGAAAGATTAATTAGCCGCTCACTAATTGACAGTATTTCCCACTACATCTGCTTGTGCCTGATGTGAGTTTAAATGTCTTCATTTAAATGCTTAAAGCTGATTGAACATTTATAAAATTTAATGTCCCTTTCCAAACATCAGAGACACCTGGTACCTAGGTTCCCTCTCTTTAGACAATAGAGATGTTGGTGTGGGGTTACAGGTTGGGGACAGAGTTGGAGTCCAGTGGAGTAGGGGATATAAGATACAGCTCTAAGGCTGGGGTTGTGGTTCAGTGGTAGAGAGCTCACCTAGCATATGTGAGGCCCTGAGTTCAATCCTCAGCACTACATAAACATAATAAAATTATTGTGTCCATCTACAACTAAAAACTATTTTTAAAAAAGCATATAGCTCTAGTTCTTCAATAACCTGCCATGTGGCTGGCCAACCATATTACCTCTTTGGAATTCTCTTCTTGCTCAAGTGTTAGATGAAACCACTGGTTTCCTGATTGTTTTTCTCAAAATTCTAGAGATTCCAGATCTCTAAGGAATCTCTCATACTTTACAACAGTGCTATTCTATAGAACAATGTTTTGTTTTGTTTCCCCAAACAGAACTTTCTTCCTGCAATTATGGAAATATACCACAATCATGCAGTCCAATGAGTGCTTGAAATGTGGCTAGTGTGACTGAGAAATGGAATTTGAAATATTATTTAATTTTAATTAATTTAAATTTAAATGGCCCCATATGGTATGTGGCTACTATATTGGACAAAGCAGCTCTGGAGGGTCTGACTTGGGATCTAAGTGGAGAGGGTCCAGAATGTCTCTACTTTTGTTTCAATCAGAATACATCTGGTTTTCCCTATTCTCAATAATGTGCTTCCATGATAGTTTACCCTGAACAAGAATTTCATAGCTAAGCACATTTAGAAACTATTCAATTAAATAATCTCCAAGGCTCTTAAACTCTGAAAGACATTAATCCTGCAATCCTAACTTTACTTTTTGTGCAGATGGAACCAAACACACTCACCTGAGTGTGGAGAAAACAAGAAGTCAGCCTGACTTATTGTCATAAACCATTTTGCCTAACATGGGGTGGGGGAGATGCTAATGCTGCTGATACGTTCTCAATTAAAGAATCCTGGCCTTTTAACAGGGCTAATGCCTTCCTTTATGCTTGTAGCTACTCTACCCAATTTGTTCCCAGGAACTGCTCATGACCTCTGGGGCTTTGACTGTCCTGCATACTCAGAATATGGAGAGAAAAGGGACCAGAAGGGACTGAATGAAGTAAATTTTCTCAGTCTATTTAGTCTCTATTCCTGCACAGCTGAGAAAAAGTTTAGGATTTCTCAGGTAAATATGCTCAGAGTTCTTTCAGAGTTACCCCAGGACTCCTGGAGGCTCCAAGGCCAGTGCCTCTGTCAATGCAGCTTATGGTGACTACTGCTGGGGGTTGGGACAGGACTGGTGATGGAGTGTGTGTGCATCTGCTGCTGGGGAATGGTGGTCAAAGCAGAGTCATACATAGTTAGGTTTTAAGGGGGGATTATGTCAAGGTGTGATCCTTGAGATATGAGCCCAAGCAGGTTGTCAACCAAGAGATATGACTCTTCCTTGTGGAAGAACAGGGAATATAGTTTAGAGTATTTCATATCCCAGAATCACCTACAAAGTGTACGAGCCACATAATGCAAGGCTTGTCTCATAGAAAGGGCTAATATCTATATCTGTGACTCCTGGAGAGAAAGGAAGGAAGATTACACAGTTCCTGGAGCAGTCATCCAGGTAAGGGGTTAGAGGAAAAGAACATTAAACTCCCTCCATGAAGTGAAGGCTCACACAGTCCTTCCATTATGCTTCCCCAGACTCCCTTCTAAGCTTTCCCCCAGTCAAAGGTAAGTAACCACCAGTAACCTTCCAGAAAGCTTCTTCAAGAGGAAAAGGCTGTGATTTTCCATCTTTTCCAACCATACTAAAATAAACAGTAGGACTTGTCTTAAGTCAATATTTTAACCAAAGAATACAACTGTGGGAACCATCTCACTCTATATATTTTCTCAACCCTTCCTTCCCACTTAGAGCCTAAATTTTTGGCAGGAGTTTTGTCTTTCATCGTGAGTTTAGGTTAGTATTTCATAAAAATACATAGTGTGGCATTTTGAGGAGGACCAGCCACACAAAAGTGTCATTTGCTGTCAGCTTTTCTTGGTTGTCTTTTGTTGCAGATCTACATGTTAACTCACTTCCACAAAGAAAACTAATTAAGGAAATACTCATCTAAAGACATTAAATTACAACCATGCATACTTCCTTCTCTCCTGTACTCTAGTTTCCTTCATCCAAGATAGCCATTTATATCCCTGTTACACACACAGCAAATGGTCACTCTTATCTCCTTCATTCCACCAACATGAATATTCTTCACAACCATTAAACAGAAAATAAAGTATGAGAACTGGCAGTTACTCTGTTATTTGGTTTGCAAGAGCATCACAATCTGCTAACTTGCTCTCTACCTTTTCATCCAACCATCAGGCTCGGAGGGCTGTAGTGAATTTCCTTAGGATTTTCCTTCAGAAAAAGAAGTTGGTAAGACACCAAGAACTACCCCTGCAGAGATGTCTACTAAGATTCTCCCCTGAGAGTAGCTGTCTTCAGCTGGGACTTCCCCCTGGCCCTGGCAGCACTTTGGTTAAGTTGCTGATATGCTACCTGTTCCAGATACATCTCCACTGAACTTGGATCCCTAGTGTAACCATAACATTTCTTCATTCAGGTAACCAGTTGCTTCCAGAAAACTGCAGCACCTGAAGTGATGTTATTTTAAAGGAAACCCTCAAGTGGAAGCAGAATCAATAATGAGCTACTCTTGCTCATTTCCCCTTCATCTTGTGCCTTGCTCACCATTCTACATGAATGCCTAGCACAGGCTCAGGTCCATGGTGAATAAATCAATGCTCTAAGTCGGCCACAGTTGGAAAGTTAGGCAACATTTTCAAATTAGTTTTTATGCCTTATTTGTAGGTTTTTGGCTGGATTATACTCAAGTTATAAAGAATTTCTTTTTAGAGTGGCTTATGAAGTATGATAAAATATACATACTTTGTCTTTGATACTCCACCTTTGCACTCAACAGCTTCATACTTATTCCTGCAGGGCTGCACATTTCTCTAAGGATGGGGCTGGATAGATCTATGCACAGTGAGAACTCATGTGGCTGCTTATACTCAGTCACTGTGCTGGCTGCTTTGGATACTGCTTCTGTTAGCAGCTCAGTAAGAGGAGCTTGGTTTCTGATGGCAGTCAGCAAGGTTAAGCTGTCAATCTCCCTCAGTTAATAGCTATACTCCTTGGTAGAAGCTGGGCTTCTACGTGTCCATCTCAGCTCTGAAATCCTGAATGCTAAAGCAAGGGTAATATTCTGTCTTATTTCTGAGTTCACTATTCCTAAAAGATGTAGGACAATTGTCCAGTCTGCCAAGAAAAGATTGTAGATTGATTACAAGTCAAAATCTCTGCCAGAGCTTTCAAACACCTTGTGGTAATAATTACATGTCAAGTCTGGGGTTACCCTCTAAAGACTTTTCTTTTGTAGTGTGAATATCTCTTTATTATGGGTTGTAGTCCATAAATTCATCATGTGGAGCTGGGTTACAACTAAGTAAAAGCAATTTAGAACTAAAGGGTCCACATGGCTCATTACCTTTGCCTGTGCCACAGACCTCTGCTTTAATAAATCTAACTCATGGGGTAGACATTATTTCTTAGAAAAGATGGTGACCCCATTGGACTGGCAGCACCTCTTTATGTCCCTTACTCACTAGAGCACTCTTACTTTCTACCAACTATACAAATAAACTCCTCAGAATCATTTCCTATGATTGATTGAAATGATAAAACTGAAAGCTATTGAGATTTTAAAATAAAATGAGAAACCTCAGGTTAGAAAAAAAAATAGAAAACTTCTTTTTTTCTCCATTCCATAAAATTACTTATATCCTCACAGGACTCAACAAAGGATTTTGCTTGATACCTGCCTGCAGTCACATGAAATTCATTTTCCCAGTTGTTCTCAAGGAAGTGATTAATGATGAGCCAGAAAGTCACCACTCAGGAAGTCTGTTCTTGATGACTGTGGCCTACTTTTCTGAAAATGGACTCAGAGGAGTCTCATTCAAAATGCCTGCAAGTGAAAGTAATTTCCCTGATTATTGGAACCCCGAGGACTTGGAAGAGGGAGACGTCATGAGCAGAAGCTAAAAAAGAAGTTTGGTATGAATACGAAGAAAAAGTACTTTGGCAGGGGAACATGCAATTAAAAGCACAAAATCCAACAAGTAAGGAGAAGCGGTTCGGAAGACAATGTGAAGGTGTATGGATAATGTAAATTCAGGCTAAATAACCTCCTCACTATGACTCTGTGGACACAATTAAACTGGTAGCTCACCATTAAGTAAAGAAATGAGTTGGAGCACCTTGTAATGAAGAAAACAAGCCAAGTGCTCAGGGACTCTCGCGAGAGCACAGCCTGGCCTGCCCAGCATGCCCTGCGGTTTGAGGCCCGGAGGTTGGGGGACGGTGGCAGAGCTGCCGCCACCATGTTGGATCTAAGGCAGCCGCTGTAGCCAGGGGGCGTGCCGAGCGGTATCTGCCTCTGCTGGGAGGGGCAGGGTCGCCATGAGCTGGGGCACCCCTTACCTCGGCAGCCACATTAGCCTCATCTCTAAAGCGGAGATCCGCTATGAGGGCATCCTCTACACCATCGACACCGAGAACTCCACTATAGCCCTCGCCAAAGTTCGGTCCTTTGGTACAGAAGACAGACCAACAGATCGGCCCATACCACCTCGAGATGAAGTCTTTGAATATATTATCTTCCGTGGGAATGATATTAAAGATCTGACCGTTTGCGAGCCACCCAAACCACAATGTTCTTTGCCTCAGGACTCAGCTATCATTCAGTCTTCGCTAGGTTCTTCTTCGTTCCAGTCAGTGGGTTCCTACGCACCTTTTGGCAGCATGCCCACGTACGGTCAGTTCAGTCTAAGTTCATTGGTCGGGCAGCAGTTTGGTGCTCTTGGTGTTGCTGGAAGCTCCTTGCCATCCTTTGGAATGGAGACATCAAACAGTGATACCTTATCCCAAAGTAGTGCAATTGGTTCTGCCTTTATACAGGATACAAGAACTATAAAAACACAGTCATTTCAAGGTCGTTCAAGCCCTCAGTTAGACCCTTTGAGAGAAAGTCCAACCATGGAACAAGCAGTACAGGCTGCCTCGGCCCACTTACCTGCTCCAGCACCTGTTGGGAGAAGGAGCCCTATATCAATCCTGCCTTTGCCATCTACCGGACAAAAAACTATAATAGAGAATCAAGAGCACAAGCAAGCTGAAGTACCCAAAGTTTCAAGGTCAGAAAATGAGCAACTTAGAAATCATAGCAAGAGACAAGTAGTTCCAGGTGCTTCGTCAGCTCCAAGAAAAGGGCGTGGGGGTCATCGATGTGGCAGGAGATTTGGTATTCAGCGATATGGTCCAATGAAATTTGAGAATGACTTTGACTTTGAAAGAGCAAATGCACAATTTAACAAGGAGGAGATTGACAGAGAGTTTCGTAATAAACTTAAATTAAAAGAAGATAAACTTCAGAAAAAAGAGAAGCCAGTAAATGGTGAAGGTAAAGGAGTTGATACCCAAAACAGTGAAGAAGACACTGATGAAGAAGATCCACTTGGACCTAATTGCTATTATGACAAAAGTAAATCCTTCTTTGATAATATTTCTTGTAATATTAATAGGGAACAGAGGCCAACCTGGGCTGAAGAAAGAAGATTAAATGCTGAAACATTTGGAATTCCACTTCATCCAAACCATGGTGGTGGGAGGTACAGAAGCAGAAGAGGTCTGAGTTTCCGTGGCAACAGAAGGCCTAGTGGTGGCAGAGGTGGCACATTTACTACCCCTCGAGGATTTCACTGGGGTTTTCACCGCGGATTTCGAAGAGGGCACTGGGGCAGGGAGTTTGCAGATTTTGAATATAGGAAAAACAACAAAGTTGCTGCATAGTCTACAACAAGTCTTTGAAAATAGGTGAATTTCCATCCCTTCATGGTTCTGAAAATTGGTGTCAGTACTTACGAAGAATGAAAAAGTGAATTTTCTGTATATTTGTCACTTGCACTGGTTTTTTTCATTTTTTAATTTTTCTGTGTAATTTCAAAGATACAGTGCAGTTACTTTTGTGGGGAGGAAAATTCATTTTAAAAAAGGAATAGTAAATGTATTGGAGTACAGGAAGCCTATATATAAGAAGATTCTTATGAAGGTTCTTATATATAGTTAAACTAAAGCAGTACTTTGATGGAACTTATAAGTATTTTTTCATCATTGAAAGGATTTTTCTTATCACTAAATTGTATTTGGCAATTTCTGCAAGTTATCTACAGATAGGGCAGTGATACTGTGTTTTCAGCCATAGAAGGTTTTATATGTGTGTACATGTCTCTGTGTGTGTGTGTTTATCTTTCTTTTCAGAAATCCTGTAATATGAGGTAGATTGTTTTGTCAATTAGGGTGCTGGATGGTAGAAAATTTGTCAACTGTATATACACAGTAAATACTGTTTCTGGCCAATGTTAACTTTTTATATAGTTGTAAAATTCCATTATATTCCATTGTGAAAGAAACATTATGAACTTTGTATAGCTGTATAACAAAACAACTAACTTTTAATTTAAAGAATAAATATTTAAAGTCAGCAAATGTGTGTCTTGGGAGAAGTTGATGTGCTCAGGAGTAGAGTTAACAAATGGGTCTTTTTTTCCTTCTTACTTTTCCAAGCTAAAGATTTTTTAATTTCTTATTTAATTTTGGAACATAAATGAAGATTTGATACATATTTTCATTATCTAAAAAGAACAAACTATTTATGCTCAGTGTAAGAATTTCATTTTTTAGCCAATGGCATATCACAGGATTTCTCCAAATAATAGGTATTTTCAGTATATGAATGCAAGCATTCATAGGTAAGAATGTGCTTAGCTGTACTTTCAAAGAAATAATCCTTCACCCCAGGTGCTAACCATTTTTTTCCTAATATGCCTAGAATTTTGTTGTGATAACATTGACTCATTCTATTATATTTTGGGAGGATTGAAAGTGTTCAAGATTATTTAGATGATCTGCAACACATCATGAACACTGGTCCTTGGGCCTGTTACCTACAAATGACATTTTAGAGTTCATCCCCAATTATAAATTACTAATAAATCTTTTTGATATTTTGAACTATATAGAAAAACAATCTGGCCATTTAGGGGTTATTATGAAAGCCAGAGAATAAAGAGTTTCAAAGATTTAAACATTTTTATGTTTTTATTTTTGCTAACTTTCTCCTTAAAATATTCAGTAGTGATACATATGTTGAAAATTGTACTATAGGAGAATTGGAAAATTTAAATATGGTTGATGTATTTAATTTTATATATTTTGTATAGCTCTAAAATAAATGCTTTGTAATTTGGTTTCATTATTAAGATCCAGTACTTGGCAGTCATAATTTAGATAATATTTATTTATTTTTTATTTTTTTTTATTGTTGGTCATTCAAAACACTACATAGTTCTTAATATATCATATTTCACAGTTTGATTCAAGTGGGTTATGAACTCCCATTTTTACCCCGTATACAGATTGCTGTATCACATCAGTTACACTTCCATTGATTTACATATTTAGATAATATTTAATACTATTTGCTTGTATGTTAACAACAAAACCTTTTAGAAAATGCACAAATCATGATGGTGAATGTATTTCTGAGGCATTCAAGCATCAAAGCGAGTGTTGCATAAAAACCTGTGTAGACTGAGATATCCCAGGCCAATTTGAAGAAGAAAAACTGTAAATGGCATTTCTATGTGTTCTGAAAGTATGAGTTCATGTATTTTCCCAGCTCTCTGGGTCACTGACTAGGGTATTTGTTGTCCCAATATTAACTGGCAGCATGGCATACCTGCAGTATACCTTATAATATTAAAGCAAGGGTTTTATTCTAAAACAGAATGAAACTGTTCAATTTAAAAATGCTTGGGAGGTGGCACTGGGCTGTGGTTTGTTATTTTAACACTCAGCACCATAACAGCATATGCTTTTCTGTTTTGCAAAATGTCATCCCATTGATAGATGTGTATAATTTGTTTTCAAAGGGGTCTGTGTTGCTTTTCTGAGGAAGCAATATCTCCATTTATGATTACTTAGTTGCTTGGAACATGCATGAACCTAAACAAGAGCACTAAAAACACTTCCAAGTCTGGGTTGACTCACTCTTCCCCTGTAGATTGTAAGAAGCTCCTTTGATGAATTCCTCGTTCTTTTTTCCCACTAGTCCATGCAATGAGAGTATAAACAACTGCAAAATACATTCTGCTATCCAATTCAGGCCCCATGTAGGAGGGGCAGAAACGGCAGCCATTACTGTCCTGCTACATAATGACAATTGGGAAAATCAGGGGAATCCATATAGATCCCCAACAAGTAAGCACAGAACACAATAAGATCTAGAGTAGGGTATTACAACTAGAAGAAACTATGGCAATTCAGAGGAGGAGAGGGTCAGTAAGAAAGGCAATGACTGGAAAATGTATCCTGCAGTAAATGGAGATATTAGAGCACAGTATGACTTTCAGAGTCAGGCAGACCTATGTTTGAACCTAGCTGTGATAAATGAGTAATTCAATATTTCTAAACTTTAGTGCTCTTGCTTACTTTTTTTTAAAATGGGGGGTATTGTATTTGCCCTACCCTGTCCTAAGGGTGAAATGAAAAAACATACACAATGTGCTATGTTTGGCACATAATAGTTATTCAATTCATGGGACAATTATTCCTCTGGGACTTTGGCCAGAAGTTTAAGTAAAATTTAGATAGATGGTAAAAAAGGATTATCTTCCAAGCATAGGGAATAGAAGTAAAGCCCATAGTTCTTGCACTACATATGTAAATTTTCAAGAAGCACCTTTTTAATGACCAAATGTTTAGATGCAGCAGAAAGATCATGCTCCTGTAATGCTGAAGGATTCTCTGGATTAACTTGCAGCAAAGACTAATGAGTAAGGTCAAAAGTAGGAAGTGCTGGGGTCAGGTAAGTTAATTAGACATTCACTACATTATTTCACTACTAGCCTGCCATCAATCACCAAAATAACCTATGAAACTGGCATAAGAGGGTAAAACCTCTGATGTTGTTCTCCCTATTTGTGGAATTCCAAAGATAAATGGCTTCCTTGATCCCTTTATCTAAGGTAGAAACAGGCAAAACCAGGAAGAAGTATTTAATGATGGGTATGTTTTATTTCTGAGGAAAAAGTTTTGAGAAAGCTAATTGGTCTTATTAAATCATTTCTTTATTCATTATTTTAATAAGTAATTTACTGTTTATCTATTATCTACCAAAGGTGTGCCATAAATAAATAGTAAGAAAACCCTGGTCTCTTCCCCTATGCATTTTAGAATCTATTTGGCTATAGATACAAATGATTGCACAGATTTGGATTTATGAATTGTGAAAACCATCAAGAAGGAAAAATTATGTGGAGAACTAAGAATGTATGTGGAATATGATCTGGTTGGGGCAGTGAGGATGCACATCTGTGAGAAAGTGACTTTTGGATGGAGAGTTGAAGGATTCAGAATACAGTGGGGTGTGGGTCCACATGGAGGGAAACACATGTGCAGAGGCCTGAAGGCAGAATGGAACCTGGGTGGACCGAAAAATCAAAATATGTCTGTGGTCATGGTGGAAGAGGCCCAGGGATCCAGGGGATATGACAAAACTGAAAACATGCACAGGAACCTGGGCCATAAAGGCCATGTTAGAGTTTGGGACACTAATAAAAGCAATGGGAAATTCTATGAAGATCTCCCAGGCTTGATGGGGAGAATGAATTGAAGAGGAACAAGAATGGAAACATGGAGACTAAAAATTTCAAGAGTCCTGAGGAGCAATGATAGTAGCTAGAATGTGAGTGATTGTGCTGCAGATGATCAGAGGTGAGTAGACTTGAGATAGATTAGGAGGTAAAATCAAACAAAAGGCTAAATTGCCTATTGGAGGTGAGCAAGATGGTGTCAGGATAGAAATATGTGAAAAGCAAGGTTAATGACCCAAAAAGGCTGTATGATCTGAGGAAAACCTTGGGGGAAATGGTACCCAAGATTTTTTTTTGTCTTGAGTGCAATAAAGAAAAGCAAGGGAGGGGTAATTCAACATTCTAATGGAATCTTTGACTTCCTCTGCCAACCAGCGGGTGCTTACTGGAATATTCTGGGAGCCTGAAAAAGACCCTAGCAGTGGAAACATAAAGGGCTTCCTTCCAGAAGGAATGGAAAAAACGGCCTTGGAAGTTCTGAGAAGTGGTAAAGCTCAGAAAGGAGAACCCCTCTGGGGGGGGGGGGGGCGGCGTCTGAGAATTGATCACTATCGCAGCTAATGGCAGGCAGTCTTTGCCCAGTACTCCATCCTTCCACCAATTAAGTGAAATGCAGAGTCTCAGATGCAGGGTGTTGGAACTTGATCACCCCACCCACCCGCCCACAAACCACAGGGAGAAGGACCAGGCCTGGAGGCATGTGGAGGTGATTATCCAGCCTGTGAAAAGCAGGCTCATCTGACCACATTTTCTCCAACTTAAAGCATTGAATTTTGTCTGCCTCAAATTCCCAGACAACCCAATGTATAAGGTTGTCTGCAATTATGAGAGCAGGTGTCTCTGGAGGGCCAGTTTATATACTTACAAAGTGTCATTTTTCCAAAACCCTGTCTCTCTCCATCAGCTGCATATTTTATAACTCTGCCATTCTTCATTCCAGATATTTTTGTTCACTCATCAATCTTCTCTTTCATCGGCCAGCAGTACCATATCACCCACATAGATAAACATTCCTTAAAGATCTGCATGATCAGAAATGCAAATTAGAATGACACTGAAAATTTATTTGTCAATCAAGTTGACAAAAAATAATTGTTAATGTTATCAAGTTTCCAAGAAAATGGATATTGCTTTATACTACTGGCAAGCATATAAATTGCTCAAACTTTCTAGAAGGTAATAGAGCAATTTTATCCCATCTCTTGAAGATATTCATATCATTTGACTAAGCACTTACACCTTGAGAATCTATGATCAATCTCTTAATTTAATAATCACAATAATTTCACAAGGTAATTATATTCATCGACCAATGATAAAACTGAATTCAGAAAGGGTGAATAACTTGTTAAAAGTTGCACAGTAAGTATACAAAAAGAACTCAAATTCAATGCTCAAATCTCACAGCTAAAGGCTAGGTTGTTATGCTCAATGCAAGAATTTCCATCAAAACTTTACTTAAGCAACAGGCAAAAATTGAAAGTAACCTGAACATCCAATAACAGGGTGTTGATTTAAATAACTAGAGTGTAACCATAGAGTGAAGAATGTATATTTTTTAAAAAATGGCATTGCAGAATATTTATCGATATAGAAGTGTTTTCATTATAGACAATTTGGTGAAAATGAGGTCACACAACAGAATGTACAATAGAATCACAACTTTATAGTAAATAATTGTATACATACATGAAGAAAAAGATCAGATGAATACACATTAAATATTAATGGTATTAATCTTTTATTGCTGGAAATGTGAGAATATTGTCTTCATCTTTATCTGCATTTTCTATAATGTATAATTATAATGTTACTAAAAATATAAAAAGTCCATGTTTCCCCTTTTAGCCTAGATGTACTCTAGATCTATAGTTATAAACAACAGCCTCCGTCTATTAAGCATCTTCTACCTGCCCAGCCAGTAGGCTTTAGGGGATAACTCAAATATTCTCCCCATCAAACTTATTAGGTCATGCCATAATTAAGAGAGTTAAGGTTCCAAGATATTACATAACTCAAAGATGATGCAGCTAACTAATAAGTGGCAGAGCAGAGTCCCTAGTCTCTTGGTCTGATTGCACAGCCTATAGTGCAGTGATTGAGTACAAGGACCTGAAAACCAGTGGTTTGGGTTCAGATTCTAGCTGAGCTGCTTGCTAGCTATGTGAGGAGTTATTTCCTCCTTGTGCTTCAATTGCCTCTTATGTAAATTTGGATAACAATGGTGTCTACCATATGATGAAGAGGATTAAGTGAATTAATTATGTGAGGTGCTTAGAACAGCATGAAGCATATACTACCCAAAGGGTTAGAATCAATAAAAGGTCCCTCCTAGCTGATGCTGCAAGGTGGCATGGAATGTTTGAAGGAGCGTGGAGCCAAATACATCTGGAACTGCAATCAGTTTTGACCACTTAACTGAGTGACCTTGAGCAAGTTACCCAATTTCTCTATGCCTCTATTTCATTATCTTGTGTGTCAAGTGCCCAGTTCACAGTAATTGTTAATGATGACAATTATCCTAATCATTCTATCAGTCCTTCCCTATTTTTTCTCCCACACAATGTGATGCAGTCACTGGTTAGGAAGTCACCTTTTGCTCAGGCTGCACTGAAGGGCCTTTGCAAAGATCCATATAGGGAAGCTTAAATACAATGATATATGTCCTGTGCTCTTGATCTTTCTCAGGAAAGAGATCTCTTCTGAATCTGAAGCAGGAAAAGAAGTTTGCCAATATAACACCTTTCTACTTTACATGTAGCAACAAAAACAATCTTCAGCTGTGCCAGAACAAGAAGCCCAAAATGTTTTGCTTCTTTTAATAGTACCAAAAAAAAAAAAAAAAAAAAAATCTGCCTGCCATTTGCCTTCGGAGTCTGTAAGCACTGCAATTCCCAGAGCAGCCGTGGTGGAGAGAAAAGAAGCAGTTTAGCAGCAGCAAGGGTTCGTAATTGTGTGCAGTATGGGAAAATAAACAGCAGCTGCCATTAAGGTGTCTGCATGTTCCCCAGGGAGGGCAAGAGAGGGGAAGAGGCAGAAAAGAGGTTAGCATCTCCAAAATAGCAGGACTCAAGCATTTTTTTTTTCTTTTCATATTAGAAGCCTCTAATGTTTGCTAATTTTTTCACCCACTGTTCCCTGTGCTGTCCCGACTGTGCCAAAACACATATTTTTTTGTTCCTTAGACCACCCAGAAGGTGTGACTTGGAATGGTACCTTGTCCAGCCCTCAAGGAGTACTCAACCCTCATAGAACAACTCCAGATGGTGGTGGCTGTGGGGATGTGACCTGGTCCAAGATCATCCCTGCTTGAGATGACTGGAGGGACCACCTCAATCCCACACTTTGGGTTTATTTGGGGCCAGTGCCAGGGACTAACTTCAGCATGAATTAGACTACCCATCTTGGAAGTGAAGTGGCTTAAGTACATTCCTGTCAAGGTCGAACAGAGACTCGGTCAAATCTCAGGCTGGAAAGGTAGGCCCTGGCTGTCAGCCTCTCTCTGTCAGAACTAATAGCCTAGTTGAGCTCTTTTCTCAAGACTTGGCTTCAAGAAAGAGTAATGACCCAGAAAGTATAGATCACATGGGAACCTCAGAAAGCTGTCTGAACTAAAGACAGAACCATCAACAAAATATGTCCTTAGCAGTAGCAAACCATAAAAATTCTAGGGCAGGGGTCTTAAGTCCACTGTCCACTTTTATGAAGCCTATGAATCAAGAATAGTTTGATATTTTTAAATGGTTGGAAAAAATTAAAAGAAACACCATATTTTCTAACATAAAATTCAAATATTAATGCCTGTAAGTAATATTTGTTTTAGAATGCAACTGCATACATTTACTTACATATAGTCTGTGATGATTTCATGTTTCAACAGAGTTGAAGAGTTGTAACAGAGTCCATGTGACTCAAAAAGCCTAAACTATTTACTATCTGGCCCTATATAGAAAATGTTTGCTGACCCCTGTTCTAGGACAGCAGTTTTTAAGCTTTGGTGTGCATTAGAAATCACCCAGAGGGCTTGTTTAGCCAGATTGCAAGCCCATTCTTAGAGTCTCTGCTTTAGTAGGTCTGGAGTAGAGTCTGAAATTTACATTTCTAATAAATTCCCAGCTGATACTGATGCTGCTGGATCATGGTCCACACTGAGAACCAGTGTTCAAGAAGAACAGGAACTCTTGGCCCACAGTACAGAAAAGGGTAGGAGGATGAGGAGGCACCAAGGAGAATGGAGTCCAGTGGCATACTGAAGTTGGAAAGGTCAGTAAAATAGCTATGGGGAGAAAAATATCTTCAGCTTTACTGTAAAAGGGACAATTGGCCGATTAAAATATATGGCTGAAATGAAGCGAATTTCCTTTAAGTTCATGGCTTTCCTTAGCTTTTTTTTTTTTTAGTCCTACATGACAGCATATAATTATTTGACATATAATACATACATGGAATGTACATACATCAATCATATTGTCTATTCCATTCTGCTGCCCTTCCTATCCTCCCTACTCCTCCCCTCCTCTCCCATCCTTTCTCTCTATCCAAACTAATGTGACACACTTTTTTTTCTTTTTCTCATCACAACATCTTATATATATTCTCTATAACAATGAGGTTCTCCTTCCATCTTCCGTGCAACTCCCCTTCTCCTTCTTTTTCCCTCCCACCTCTCTTCCCTATTTAGTGGTAGTCTTCTTCTCATGCTCTTCCTCTCTATCCCTTTTTGAGTCACCCCCCTTATATCAGAGAAGACATTCGGCATTTATTTTTTAGGGATTGGCTAACTTCACTTAGCATAATCTGCTCTAATGCCATCCATTTGCCTGCAAATGCCATGATCTTGTTATTTTTTAGTGCTGAGTAATATTCCATTGTGTATAAATGCCACATTTTTTAATCCATTCATCTATTGAAGGGCATCTAGGTTGGTTCCACATTCTAGCTATTGTGAATTGTGCTGCTATAAACATTGATGTGGCTGTGTCCCTGCAGTATGCTCTTTTTAGGTCTTTTGGGTATAGTCCGAGAAGGGGAATAGCTGGTTCAAATGGTGATTTTTCCTTAGCTTTTAACAATCTCATTTCTCTGATCGTGATTTCAAAGACTTGATTATGAAACAACTAAATTGAAAATGATGCAGATAATTCTCAACTTTTTGGATGGGGTTATTTTATTTCATCAGAAATTTCTTATACCTCTCTCTTAGTCGAAGGAACCTGTTCCTCTTTTTGGATGCACAGCAACCATGTCAAAACTTGGTGGCTTGAAACTCAGTAACTGATCTTCTTTCAGGACCAGGCAGCTTGTTGCTGGTCATGCCAGTGGCTCCCTGGGGCTCCATCAGCCACCAGGTCTAGAGGAATACTGGTTAGCTGGGATCTCAGGGCCTCTTTCTTGCCTTGTGTCTTTCCAACAGGGTAGCCAGGCTTTTTACATGGTAGGTCACAGATCTCAGGAGCACAAAAATAGAAGCTGTTGGGTCTTTCCAACACTCAGGCTCAGGGACACTTCAGTGGCCCCCATGCTCTGCTTGTCAAAATGAGTCATGACTGATCCAGGTTCCAGGGGCAAGAACCCCATGAGTATAAACAGGAGGAAGGTTTCTTAGAGGCTGCTGGGGTAACAGTCTAGAACAGCACTTGTTGAGAAAAGATGTCCACACAAGGAAACGAAGATGAGGAAATGGGAGTGCTCCCTGGGGAATATATGGCTCCACGTAGGTAAAGCTAAAATCTGTGACAATATTTTTTTAGTGGTTTCCTAGGACCAAAAGCACTGGAAGCTTTTCAAGAGCACTAACAGATGCTTTCCTTTTTTATTTCTTAATTGTTTCCACACAAGTTCTAGAACAGCAAAAATTTCCTAATTTGACTAAATCCACCTAGTTACTGGCAATTACCTTAATTATCCATTCATTAAAAACTCACCAAAAAGGTAAAATAAGATTGCCTTGAAGCTGTGCAATTGGTGGATTTGGGGTGCTATTGTTTTCTTTTCATTTCAACATAGCACACAAGTAGGTGTGTTTTTTGTGTTTTTTTTTTTTTTTTGACACTGCAAAAAAAAAAAAATACCTTTTGCAATGTCAGCATATTGGACCTGGCATTGGGAAGAAGGGAAGAATTGAAACAATTGTTTTCTGCCTGGGCATTCCTTTACCACCCCCAATTTTTATTCATTTTGTTGTTTGTAATTTTAAAAAAGATTTATTTATACACATTGCAATGTATCTCATATTTTCGTTTAACATTCTAACCATAAGAACATATACAACTCTAGATTATTCATCTTAATGGTTCCATAGCAAATTTTCAATTGTAAGAAAATTAAAAACATATGTTCACACAAAAACTTGTGTATGAATATTCATAGCAGTATTATTCATAATAGCCCCATAGTGGAGACAACACTAATGACCATCAACTGACAAATGTATAAATAAAATGTGGTGTGTATATATATATATATATATATATATATATATATATATATATATATATATTTGATGCAATATTATTTAGCAATAAAAAACTAAGTTCTGATATCTGCTGCAACATTATGCTAAATGAAAGAAGCCAGACACAAAAGACACACATATTTTATGATCCCATTTATCATAAGCTATATCAATCCCATTTATATAAAAAGAGAAAGAAAAAAGACTCATTTCCTTCATTCGTAAGTGTTCTCCTTCCACAGCTTCCCTTGGCCCTTCTGTCCTGGGAGTCCTCACTACCTTTCTCACTACTTCTGCTTCAAGTGTACCACCCCCACTTGCTCATTACACACCATGATCCTCAGTGACCCTCTTCATCTCCAGTTCCATGTACTTCTTAACTATGGTGACAAACTTGCTGACACTACGACTTTCAGATTTATTCCTCCAGCCTTCACCTCCTCCTGAGTTCCAGATCCTTTTGCCATTTACCTACAGAACTTTGCTTTTGAGGCATGTCACAGGTTCAAAACAGAATCCATCATCTCCTAAACCATTCCATGTCTCTGTGCTTTTGTACATGTTACCCACTGCCTCCTGCATCTGAAATGTGCTTCTTCACTTCTCCATTTTGTGAACTCTTACTCATTTGTCAGGCTGTACCTTAAATTTTACTTCTTTCATGAAGACTTCACACTGTACTTATTTTAGATAATCTGTTGCCTCTGGACTCCTAAACATTTTACATGTACCTTTCTGCACATTCATCACATTATACTTATTTTTCCAAAGACTGCCATCTTGTTTTACTTGTCTTGTGTCCAACACTTAGTGCAGTTGGAGACAATGAATGTTCATCATGAATGGGAGAAAATAACAGTAATGAATGTTTACACATTTATCGTGCTTATTGGATACCAGACACTGTCTTGTGTGTTTCATTTGCATTAACTCATTGAACTTCCTAAACTACTTGAGGAATGTACTTTACTATGCCAATGTTTAAAACAGATAAACTGAGATAAGAAAATTTTGAGTAACTTTCCCAAGGTCATACAGATACCAATGACAGAGTTGGGATTAGAATCCAGACATTTTGCTAATAAAGCCTATGATCTTAACTGCTATGGTGTATTAATATTGAGGGGAGATGTGGGTATTCCATTTCCTCCTCCCAAGCCCTCAAAATTCCAATATTGCTAAGGGAATATAATAGATTTTCTCTTTGATTCTGTCTATAGAAAGTCACTTTCTCCAAGGAAATTGTTAAGTGTTTGTTGCTCACTTTCCAAGGGATTAGTCAATTGATGGTATGGCCTAACCTGACTTTTTACAAAGATAAATAATACTCTCTAGTGAATCCATTCATTACTGAGCACCTTATTTGTGCCAGACACAGTCCTAGGCATTGCAAATAGATTGATGAGCCAGAAATGAATCATTCCTTCTTGAGAAGAATTTAGGTATAATGACATTTTCCACTTTCCATACATAGGTATCAACAGATCACCTAAAATCTGTCTGCCAGTTACCTTCTGGTTAAACAAGAGTTGAGATAAATCTGTGATGCTTACTGTATTAGTCAAGGTTCTACAGAAAATTAGAACCAATAGGACAACAGGAGATAGACACAGATATTTATGTGTGTGTGTGTGTGTATACACACACACATACATATACATACATATAAATATATACATACATATGTGTATATGTGTATACATGTGTATATATGTGTATGTATATATCATACGTACACTGATATTAAAGAGTTGACTCATACAATTAAGGGGATTGGTAAGTCTGAAATCTGTAGGGAAGATTGGTAGCTAGAAACTCAGCTAAGAGTTGATATTACAGTCTGTAACCCAAAATCCACAGTCTAGACCAATAGGCTGAAAACTTAGGGAAGGTTTGTATATTTCTGTCTTGAGACAAAGTTTCTTTTTCTTCAGGAGACCTCAGACTTTGCTATTAAGGTTTTCAACCAATTAGATGAGGCTCACCCACCTTATGGAGGGCAATCTGCTTTACTTAAAGTCTGACAGTTGCAAATGCGAATCACATCTAAAAAATACCAACATCTAGTTTTTGACCACACAACAGGTAACATTGTCCAGAAAAGTTGACATAAGATTAAATATCACACTTGGCCTATTAACCACATGTGCCCAAGGCAGGGAAGGAAAAAAAGTCTAAGTCTCAGCACACTTAATGTGTGCTGGTTCATACTTCCAATGAAAGAGGTTTATTTTATGCCATGGCTTAAGTTTTACTGTCTTAGCTTTTTCACTGCTATGACTAAAAGACCCAGCCAGAACAATTTTAGAAGAGGAAAAGTTTTTTTAGAGGGCTCATGATTTCAGAGGTCTTAGTCCATAGAAGGCCAGCTCCCTTTCTCAGGGATGGAAGTGAGGCAGGATATCATGGCAGAAGAGCGTGGCAGAGGGAAATAGCTCATACAATGATCAGGAAGCAGAGACAGAGAGACACCATTCTACAGATACAAAATATATACCCCATAGCCACACCCCCAATGAACCACTTCCTCTAGCCACATCCTACCTGCTTTCAGTTACTACTCAGTTAATCTCTATCAGGGGATTAATCCACTGATTATGTTAAGGCTGTAACCCAATCACATCTCCTCCAAGCCTTCTTGCATTGTCTCACACATGAGTTTTGGGGAACAGCACATCCAAACCATAACATTTCCTAAGAGCATGCTTAAAGCTGCCTTATTTGAAAATTTCAAACAACCCTGCCATCTCTTTCCAATATCCCCAAATACTCTATTCTTTGATCAAACAACTGCTTCTACTTTCCTATCTTCCTGGAGTGCCCTTGCTGTCCCTTTTGACATGTCTTCCTCAAGAAACCTGTCTTACACATTATTTTGTGACTCTTTCTATTTACCTTGAGGCTTCCCAGATGGGGTACAACTCATAGAATTATGGAATTTCAGAACTCAAAGGGACACTTAGTGGCCAATATAGTCAAATGTTCTCAATTTACTGACAAAGAAACTGGATGTAGTGATTTTCCTAAATTTGAGGTGAAACCAGGACTAGAATTCAGGTCAATTCTGCTAGTCTGAGGAATTTCAGACGTGGTAGATAGAAGAGAGTCAGTGCATTTTTTAAAATAAGACAGTCTGATAGAAGAAAGTAAAGTGGCCTAGATACAGCTAGTAGAGCTTAATCCAAAGTTTTAACCTTCCCAAGTCTTAGTTTCTTAATTTAATGGTTTAAATCAGTTCCTCTAGAACTTTGTTATGAATACAGATCACTTAGCCATATTCTTAAACACAGCTTCTGATTCAGTAGGTCTGAGGTAGAGCCTGGGATTCTGAATTTCTAACCAGTTTCCAGATAATGCCTATTCTACTGGATATCTGTGGATGATCTTTTGAGTAAAAGGGAATACATTATCTCTAAGCCCACTTTGAGCTTTACAACTCTATAATTCAGTGATTCTAGGATTGGGATGGCAGTGTCAAAGGTGTATAAATGGACAGTATGAGAAAAAAAAACATTCAATTTTACCTATACTTTTCTGTATACTTTTGTACACAGTACTTACTTCTACATAAGGTCACCATATATTCTGGTTTGTCTGAGAAAGTCTTAGTTTATGCCTGCTTCCCATTGTGATGAATTATAGAGATACTTTCACTCTCAAAAGTGCCCCAGTTTGAACAATAAATTATATGGTCAACCATCTTCTATGTTTCTTTTGCTCATTATCTATGTTCCCAGAATACAGAATGCATTAGGTTTCCACTGTTTGCATATTTCAAGCCAAGGAATAAAGTATGTCCCAGATAGTTTTCCTACACAGTATGTCAGAACCCCATGATTTGTGAATTTCTATTTTCTTTCTTTACCAACAGCAGACTCAGTTCAGGGATTTTTGGCAAGAGCCCCTTGCGTTCAGCCCGCCCAAGATGTAGGACCCTGGGAAAAACTGAATGTTGTTTGTTTTGTGGTGACCGACAGCAAAGATCACTCAGAAGATTAAAAGCTAAATGGAAAATACCTCATGGGTGATTTTCCCACTTCCTATTCTCACAGAATCATCATCTGGGTATACAGTTTCCAAGTTCAGGGGGGAACCTCGACAAGTGAGATTCTAGACCCACCTAATTGAAGGAGTTCCTCGAAACACTGGCAGTGGGGTCCCTACTCCAAACTACAAGCCCACACTCTACTACTGTTCCTCCTAACTACTCTCTGTCTTAGTGTTTCTTCAAAGGATCTCCTTCAAGAAAATATGTTCCCTGGGGCTTCAATATCACTCGATAGCTATCACCTTCTGTTGTTAAGCAAGTGGCCCTTTTTCATTTATCCATTCATTTAAAATGTATTTGCTAAGTGCCTACTATGTGCCAAGAAAACATACAGCTGATTATTTAACAGCTGAAATGAAGAACTGGACATACATTTAGTCTGTAAGTCTTAGTCCTTGACTGGAAGAAGGTGGGAGATAGTGAGGAATGTTAATAAATAAATAATGGCAATAAACGTGACATTCTCTGTTTTTCTACAACTGATTCAGAACGTAAGCATTTATGTATGAAGAAGAGAATGAGAGACGTGTGATTTATATCAATTACAAAAGACTAGCTCACTGCTCACCTGCTTCAAGTCTCTGCTCCTTCATGGAGGATGCTGGGTTACTGAGGTTGCCTTGAATGCCCGGCTTAAAATTGCAACTCACATCCTGTATCAGTCAACTTTCTGCTGCTGTGACAAAATACCTGAGAAAATCTTAAAAGGAGGACAGGTTTATTGAACTCATGATATCAGAGGTTTTATTCCATAGTCAGTTGGCTCCCTTGTTTGGGGGTCTGTGGTAAGACAGAACATCATGGTAGGGAACATTTGGTAGAGTGAAGCTGCTCACCTCATGGTGGCCAGGAAGCAAAGAGAGAGGGGAAGGGGTTGAGGCTTTCAAGGTTACGCCCCCAGTGACATAACTTTCTTCCACTAAATCCTGCCTCTTAAAGCTTCCATAACCTTCCAATAGTGCCACAGGCTGATTATTTTAGCACATAGGCCTTTTAGCACATAGACCTTTTGGGGACATTGAAGATCCACTAACCTAGATATTCAAAGGTCTGTGCCCCTCTATTTTCCTACTGTGCTTACTGTATAATATGATATAATTCACCTGCTTATGATGTTTATTGCCTTTCTTCCTCCATGAGAATGTCTGCCCATAAATTTGTTAAATAAATTATCTATACCAGTAAAATAATGTCAGACAGACAACATTCCAGCGTGAGTTAAAATTGCAAACAATGTCAGAACATCAGAAAAGGATTTTTTAAATGTGGAGGTAAATAGAATAATAAAACAATAAAGCATACATAGGAATGTTAAGTACAATTCAACAGATGACAGCAGAATTATCCAACTTCTATTTTGCTTCTGCCTTCTCCAATAAGAAAAACAAAACACAAACTTAAAAGGATAGGACAGAACCAGGAATTGCAATTCAGGGCACATACCCTGTAAGTGCTCACATCTCCAGACCTGGCTGACTTTCACTCCAGGTACTAAAGGTACTTTTGATCAACATCAGAACAACTGTAGGCAGTCTTGAACAATAGCAAATGTGGCAGAGGTTAGGAAAAAGTATCCTGATTTTCAAATGGAAAAGCAATGGACTGTATATCATTTATTCATAGTATGTTGCAAGTTTTTGACACAAAGATTAGCCAACACAAAGTGCAGCACTGAATTGTTGTGTGTACATATAGAGACATCAAATAGGTTGATTTCAAGTCCCACATCAGTATTTTGGGGACACAGATGCTCAATAAGCAAAGCATTTCCCTAGCATGTACCATCCTAAAGATCACGGTTCACGTTCTGATTCACAGCAACATAATAGGAGATTTTGTTAAGTATAATGTGTGTATGGCATTCTTCTGAGTAATGATCCTACTAAAGGAAATAAAGTTAGTATGTACAACCTGGAGCTCATGAACTCACGCTGGCTCTGAATGATCACAATCTTTTCTAAAGGCTCATAGACTGCCAGGAAAGCCTAGATTTCTGCTAAGAATCGATATCACACACATAAGAGTTTCAGATTATGCAAACATTTGAAGGTAACTAATATAAAAGATAATATAATCCATAATCAAAATTACTTTGGCAGGATTGAATGCAAGTGTAAAATTCACAAGATAAAGTTTAGCAGGGTTAAAAATAGCAAAATATCTATTTTTCTATTGTAGGATGAGGATGATTATTCCTAGAAGGTTCTCTGGTGATGGTTTAGTTGACTGAAAATTTCATTTGATTCAACATGGCTCATCCAGATGTGACTTCTAAGAGAACCAACATGTTCCAAAGTAGTATAAAAAGGAGAATTGGGTCCAGATTATGGAGAGTTACTAGGCTCAGGAGAGTCTGCTCTGTCACTCATGTGGTGAAATGTTTTGATAAGCTAACTCAGCCTCTAAGAATACAATGAGACTTAGGAGTTTAGAAACCACAGGGAGACTGGCTCTAATTAGCCCTAATCAAGAAACCTGTTTATGTCTTGTCGGGTGCTGACACTAAATTAGAAATCTGGAGTGACAAAGGCAGTTCCTAGTGAGGTGGGAAAAAGAGAAGATTGGGGCACAGGAAGCAAGGCAAGGGAAAGGCGACACATTTATCTTCTGCATAGGAGGGTGACAGGAGAGCACAAGTTGGTAGTTTAAAAAAGCAGGAAAATTGACCTCATTCAAGAAAAGGAGCCTCAGTCTTTTTTGCATTTCCCCCCTATCAAGGCTATGAAGGAATGGACAGTTACACTAGTACTGAGCTGCCAGTACCAGGCAAACTCTAGAGCCAGCCAACCTGGGTTTAAATCCTGGATGACCACTTAACAGCTATGTGAATTTGAGTGTATTGTTAAAACCTTTTTGTGTCCCAGATTTTTTTCCATGTATCAAATGGAGTTAATAGTAGCTGGCTCATGGGGTTGACACAAGGATTGAACAAGATTATATACACAAAATTCTTAGATTTGTGCTTGAATGATAAACATTATGCAAATTTACTGTGGGTTAAACACTTGTTGTATCTTATATTATCTCATTTAATGTTCACAACCATACTAGTATATATAGAAATTATTAAAAGAGCCTTCATACAAATGAGGATGCTAAAACTTCAAGAGATTAAGAACCTGCTTAGACAACAATCATGAATATGAGTAACAATAAATGTTGAGGCTGGTTGGACCTCAGATTGGTGCAATTACTCTGAAAAGTAGTATGGAGATTCCTCAGAAAACTTGGAATGGAATAACCAATTGATCCAGTTATCCCACTCCTCAGTATAAACCCAAATGACTTAAAATCAGCATACTACAATGGTGCAGCCACATCAATGTTTTAGCAGATCAATTCACAATAGTCAAGCTATGGAACCAAATGAGGTACCCTTGAACAGATGAATGGATAAAGTTAATGTGGTATATATACACAGTGAAATATTACTCAGCCATAAAAAGAATGATTTGATGACTTTTGTTGTAAATGGATGGATCTGGAAACTATCAGGCTAAGTGAAATAAGCTAATTCCAAAGAACCAAAGGCCAAATGTTCTCTCTGATATGTGGATGCTAACACATAATGGGAGAGGATAGAAGTTCAGTAGATCAAACAAAGGGGAATGAAGGGAAGGGAGAAGAGATTGGAATAGGAAAGACAGTAGAATGAATTGAACATAACTTTTCTGCGTTCATATATGAATACACCACCAGAGAAACTCCACATCATGTATAACCACAGGAATGGGATCCTAATTAGAATAAGCTAGATTCCATGTATGTATAATATGTCAAAATACACTCCACTGTCATGTATATCTAAAAAGAACAAATTTTAAAAATTAATAAGAAAAGAACATGCCTGAATTTGCTTGGTTTAGAAGATATGGAACCAGTGCGCAAACTCAGTAATTTTGACTCAAGTATCTGAGATGTTAACTTCTAGGCTTGACTGGCTCTAATTCAATGCTAAAACACTAGAGCCCAACTCAGAATTGTAGACAACCTGCCAGACCAGAGATAGTATTATTACCTGTGGGTTTCAGAAGGGGTGTAAGTATTGAACAAAAGGTCCAATCTCCAATCTTAGAAGAAATGGAAGGTTGGAATTTTGATGCTTGTGCCAATGGTTAAGGCACAGAACCCTGAGAAAAAGATACAAGGACAACAATAAGAGGCAACATCATAACATTTTCCAGGTTAGCTGCACAAGGTAAGCTATTTGGAAATGGATCACTAGATCCAAATGCAATAATACAAGAAGGATAAGCAAGACTAAAAATCCCTTTCTCATTATTGGAAAGAAAAAATAAAGCTGTGATTCACTAGGCTACTTTTCTTTGGGTTTCATACTGAATATTGAATAACCCATAAAAGGTTAAAGGAGTGAAACAAAGAACACAAAAGCAGAAGACTTAGCAATTGTGGGAAAGAAGGAAAATAAGCAACAAGACTGTATGTCCACCAAGCATTCATGTATTGAAATTTAATCCCCATTGTGAGGTATTAGGTGGGTGGAAAGTTAAGCCAGCTGATTACGATGTTAAGAATTGGGGCCTTGGTGGTGATTAGGATTGAATAAAATCATTGGGGTAGAGCCCCCACGCTTGAATCCTAGTAGCTCTATAGGAAGAAGGAGAGAGACCCAAAGAGACACACATGTGTTCTTCCTGTCTCTTGCCATGGGATTCACCTTGGGACTCTGCCACCAGGAAGGCTACCACCAGATGTGGCTCCTCCACCTTGCACCTCCAGAACCACTAGCTAAAATAAAATTTTGTACTTTAAAACTTACCCAGTCTGTGGTATTTTGTTTTAGCAACGGAAAATGCACTAAAACAAAACTTGATGGGAAATTTAACCACAGAATGGATTTCAATCCACTACATCTGTGATTTGGGCTGCAAGGGACTTTCCTTAGGTCATTGATGATGGTTCCAGTAAACATACGTTAGTGAAATTTCTCTGAACCAGTCTGATTTTTGTGGAGTCTCCTGGTTCACTAATGGTGTTCCCAGTTACATTGTATACTTACTTACCAAGGTGGGTGTTCTCCCAAACCTGTTTATGTTATTACTTGTTATTGTAAGTATATGCTTTAACTAAATGCTGCAAAATCTGATTACAAGAGTAGTTTCAATAAAAATTAAGTTGGATGACTAGGAAGAATTAATGAATGAGTCACTAAGGACTGTGCAGCCCAGTGGGATGTGGGTAAGATAGTTGCAAATGACAAAAAAATAAAAATAAAATAAAATAATGAAAAGCTAGGATGGACTCTGTATCCTGTGTGTTTCACAAGTGTTGTCCAAGATCTGCCTCCATTTTGAAAAAAACAAAACTGGATTCATAAATAATGCATTAAGAGGATGTTTTATGTTTGTTAATGTGAAATTCCATCAAGCAAATGACCCAAGTCTTCTCAGTAGTAGTCTCATTGACATGTTGGATTTGAAGGTGCATTTATCAGGACTGTCCAGCATTAAGACAGACTCTCTGATCTACACCTGATGAACACTATGTGGCTCTCTATTGTTGAGAAAGAGAGCTCTCCTTGCATGGTGCCAAATGCTCTTAATAAACACCACCATTTTAGTACTCCCTGCCCCAAATTACAGACTGTAGTCAAATAAAAGGCCTTGGCCCTGCCTTCAAAGATTAGAAAATAGGTTAATATCTACCTAAATATTTTAAATAAAAAATATTAAGTTTAAGACAGATAAGCTTTTTTAAAAAAAATTTTTTATGATACTTGCTTCATTTGTCTTTCTTTGATTCACCAGTAAGTTACTAGTCCTGATTGTTTTGGTTAAAGGGCTTTTTCTATACCTGACTACCTGAAAGGCAGCATTTACAGAGTTTACACTTATGATACAAGGACTAGTCAAAGAAACCATTTTTAACCTGGAGAGGCCGTATCTTAGAAAGACAAAATAATTGATCTGACATACATAAAGAACTATCTTGTTTGAGGGGAATTAAGTTTCTTCTATGAGACTCTACATAGAATATTCTAGAAATAACTGTTAAACACACTGAACAAAATATAATAAAGACAACATGGTATAATAGAAAGAGTAAAAGCGTTGGTGCCATACAGACTTGCACATAAATCCTGGCTCTACCTTGTATGAGATATATAAATTGTCAAGTTACTTCCCAAAGTCTCCATTTTTCCCCTCATAAAACTGTAATAATAATATTTATTTCAAAGGGCTAGGAAGAATAGATAAAATAGTCCACCTTAAGCTCCTAGCACAGTTTCTGGCATATCCTAGACACATAATAAATGGTAGTTCTTTCTTCATCTTCTTCCTTCTCCCTTGAGGTGCAAAACGTGAAAAAAAAAAGACAATTATCTGCTTAAACACTACATCCTCTTGCTTTTATATTTTAGGACACAGCTAGAACTATAAAAATTCCTTCTGGATCACTGGTGACATTGTTCCTTGCCTGACAGAAAGCCTTCTATTTGTTTCTTCTCTGTTAGCACCCCTCCCCGGATTTGCTGCAGGTTAGATAACATCCTTTGGCTTCCATGAAGGTCAACCTGGCCTCTGGTCTAGGAGTTAGTCTGATCCAATCTTTTTGTGATGGATTAGAGTGCCCTTCAGCAAATATTCACACTCTACTTACAGCCTCCACAAGAAGTGAATATCTTCATGCCTCATGGATTCTGGACTCGGAATATGGGTGGAAAGTTAAGCCAGTTCAAGCTTAAGCCAATTTCAAGCCTAGGCTTGCCTCTCAGGGCGTCACCCATAACAAAGACTTGCCCTGGGTAACCCAGGTCTCAAGACTGAGATACACAGGAAACTGCTTCCCTGGCTGACCTAACAACCAGCAGCTGAGGCAGAACTATCCCAGCTGACCTCCAGATGCAGGACAGAGAAATAAAGGTATATCATTGTATGTCCCTGAAACAACATATTGGTTGGTTGCTCTGCAATAATAGCAATAAATGGCAGAGACACCTGCTTATGAGATATTGGGTAAAACTGGCTGGGAAGCTTCTGGGAAATCATTTTCCTCCTTGATAATAGAAAGATGCATGAAGAACAAGGGAATTGCAGGTAGCAGCCAAATCAGTGAACCAATACCACACACCATCTTCCTTCATTTCATGTAAAATGACAACAACAACAAAAAATCCTCCATGTTTTTTTGGGCACCTCTTGTTATCTGTAGCTGAATGTATCCAAACTGATATGTGGAAATATTACAACCCTGAACTACTTAAGTCTAACTCTATTAGCTCTGTTTTTATGACATAAACTGCTATAGTTTGGCTCTTGAGTGTTCTCCAAAGTCCCATGTATTGAAGGCTTGGTGCCCAGCCTGTGGCACTGTTGGGAGATGGTGGAACCTTAAGAAGTGGGGTGTTATGGAAACAAGTAGGTTATTGGGGTCATACCTTTGAAGGAGATTTTGGGGCCTCAGCCCCTTTCTGTCTCTCTCTTGGCTTCCAGGTTGCCATGAAATGAACAAGCCAACTCTGCCACGTTCTCCTGCCCTAATATACTGTGCCACTATAGGTCCTAAGAAACAGGGCCAAGTGACCATAGATGGGAGATCTCTGAAACCCTGAGCCAAATTAAAACTTTTCTCCTGTATTTTAAAGCTGACTAGAACATAAGTTAACATTTGACAATTCCCAGAATCAGATATTATATCTTATGTTTTATTTGTGACTTCACACTGCTGATCCAGTCAACATTGCCTGCAAATTCAGTAGATACTCAAGCATTCAGAGTATTTCTCCAGGGAACCATCTTCCCCATAAGCACTGAGTAGGTATAGAGCTTCATTTCCTTTAGGAAATTCTTATTCATTTTCAG
This sequence comes from Spermophilus citellus, assembly GCF_964194105.1. Taxonomy (NCBI): domain Eukaryota; kingdom Metazoa; phylum Chordata; class Mammalia; order Rodentia; family Sciuridae; genus Spermophilus; species Spermophilus citellus. The sequence goes on along the minus strand of NC_138182.1, from coordinate 45,611,340 downwards.
GTACACCTTCTTATATTGTAAAATTTTCTCCTTATCACACCTGGGCCAATGAAATATAAAAGTGAAATTCTTGTGCAAAAGTTAAGAAGAAATGAGATAAGCACCTTTCCTTTGACTCCTCATTTCAGAGCTAAACACATATCATGAAAAAAGTATAGATGCTAGAGGGAGTGGGTCTGCATGAGTTCAGGTTCCAGTTCTACCACTTACAAAAACTGTGGGAATAACAAAACACCACAGACTGTGTGGCTTAAACATTTACTTATAGTTCTGGAAGCCAAGAAGTTCAACATGAAGATACTAGCAGATCTGCTTGCTGGTGAGGGCCTTCTTCTTGGCTTGCAGATAGCTGTCTTCTCATGTGCCCTCATTTGGTGGATAGAGAAAGTCTCTTCTCCTCTTCTTGTAAAGACATTAATCCTATCATGGGATCCCCACCCTCATGACCTCATCTAAATCTATTTACTTCTCAAAGGCCCTGTGTTGGTTAGTTTTCCATAACTGTGATGAAATGCCTGAGATAAACAACTTAAAGAAGGAAAGATTTATATTGGTTTGTGATTTCAGACATTTATGTCCATGATCAGCTGGCTCTTTACTTTTGGTAGGGCAGAAACATCATGGTGGAAGGTGGGGCAGAGGAAAGCTACTTACATCATGGAAACCAGAAAACAGAGAGGGAGACAGAGAATAAGATATACCCTTCCAGGGCATGTCCCCAGTGACATACCTCCTCTCACTAAGCCTCTACAGTTTCTGCCACTCCCAATAGTCCATTTAATGATGAACTCATCAATAGATTAACACATCAATCCATTAAATCACTCATAATCCAATCACTTCCCCAAAGCCCCCACATTAGAGTGAATTAGAGACCAAGTCTTTAACACATGAAACTTTGGAGAACATTCCAGACCCTAACTACAAAAGAGTCCTACCTCCAAGTTCCATTAAGTTGGTGAGGGCCTTCTTCTTGGCTTGCAGATAGCTATCTTCTCACTGTGCCCTCATTTGGAATGAGAATAAACAGATTTTGTTGTTTCTATCAAATCTTGGAATGCTAAAGCTTATAGAGAGAAAGATGAACAGGACCAGGAAGGGCCAGGATGGTACAGTAGCAGTGTTGGTGAGATGAGACACTGACCAATACATGGATTTGGGGATGACAGAATTTATAGGGGCTAGAGCCTAATGCAATACTTGAATACCCTGTTTGGTACTCTCATTGTTATGGTTTAGAGAGAGAGAGTGAGAGAGAATGATATACCCTTGTTACCCTTGTTATGTTTATGATTCACACTCATGTGTGAGACAATGCAATAAAGATTAGAGATAAAAATTATTGGGTTATGAGCACTTTAACCTAATTAGTGCATTAATCCATTTATAGGGATTAACTGGACGGTAATTGTAGGCAGGTGGGGTGGTGGCTGGAAGAGGTGGATCATTTCGAGTGTAACTTTGGGAAATATATTTTGTTCCTGGTGAGTGGAGCAGGCTCTCTCTACTTCCTGGCAGCCATGTCCTCAGCTGCTTTCCTCCACCCACACCTTTTGGCCATGGTGTTCTGCCTCATCTTAGGCCCAGAGCAACAAAGTCAGCCATCTATGGACTGAGACCTCTGAAACAGTGGGCAAAACTTTTCCTCTTCTAAAATTGTTCTTGTCAGGTCTTGGTCTCAGTGGCAAAAGAGGTGACCGAAACACTCATGAAATGAGCCTAAGTTTTTTAAGACTTCTGGAAATGGGGAGTTTATTCCTTTCTGAGGTTATTCATGTCATTATCAATTTGTATCTCTATAGCTTTCACTTATTAATCCTAAGTTTTAATTTTAGTGATATTCAGAGTAAGTTTAACATCTCTTGAATATATTAGTCCTTTGGATATTTTTTGCCTACCCACAGCTGCTTCTCCATAGTTCTTTCCCAGGGTTGATAGCTCTAAGACATGTGTCAATTCATCCTTTGATATGGCACCTCTATTGTAGCCACAGAGCTCACTTTTCCTCATATCCCTTGTGTGAACACAAGAGCACAAAGCACACCAGGGCAGTCCCAGGTTCTCCCAGGCAGTTGGTAATTCTTACCAACTATACTTCTGTGGATGTAGCCTATATGCTCATGAATCCCTTCAGTCTCATTAGCTCATTCTGCACTTATTTTCCCTGTGCCTGAGCTGTTCTTAAACCCCAAGAGCTCTTTTCATATTTATCCAACTAACAGTGATGTGCTATGCAGAATCTTGGTTTTATTCCATTAGATACATCCAATCACAGTAACCTGTCCAATTTTTGTATTCTGATTCTGTCTCTCTCATCATATTTTCCATTTCACCTAGATGTCTGTCTTCTGAAAACTTCATAAGTTGCTTATGATGTTTTCATTCAGATCCATGATAAAAATTTGTTGTCACTGATCTGTTCCTCAACACTTTTAGCATAAAATTTAAACAAGTTTCAAATTTGACTTCTCTATCCATGAAGATTTTACAAGGCACTTTGTCAAATACAGAAACACCAGGTCTATAATATTTAAAAATCCCACGACCCTACTCCTATTA